>NW_017729014.1:13229657-13237870 GCF_001723915.1 Gavialis gangeticus
TCTCTGCTCTATGGTAGAAAGCTGGTGTCCCAGATCTGCCAATCTTGCGGGAAAATCTCTGCATGGCGAATGCTGCACATGAATATAGTGCTGCAAAGCAGTAAGAGAGCATTGGGGGTGAGTTGCTGAAAAGATTCTCCACACAGTGATCACCGATTGGTTTCAAATTAGCTGAAAACTCTCTTGTCTCTTGTGGATTCTATATTCATCCAAAAATGAAAAATTGAATCTGTCATTTCCTTTTTCTCTTCTCCTCCTCCCACTGACCCAAATGACCATTCAGAGCTTCCCAGGGTACTTTTCTCAGGAAATCCAGGGCAGGAAGGGCTTAAGTTAGATTAGTAACACTTGCATTTTTGTTCCCTCCTTGTTTTCAGTAGGATGCCAGTAGAAGGGCAGCTCGAGGCTTCTGCCGTGTCTCTGGTCCCAGTTCAGGATGCATTCTCCCAAGAGGGGTCACGTTTTTGGAAGATGGGACTGTTCAAAGGGGAGCACAGCATGTTCGTAAACTGCTTCCCGGTTCGTAAACTGCCCCCCCCATTTCGAAATACTGTTTGTCGTCTTAGATGATTACATCCTTCTTCCCTGCACAGCCTGCAGCAGGGGGAGAGTATGGGGATTCCCCGTGTGTTGATAAACTCGGATGCCGTAGTGCTCTTCAGCTGTAGGACAGTAATGAAGATGGGTGGCAGTCAGATGCGTAACATGGCAGAACACAAAGGAAGGATGTTTAAAATGACAGACTGCGCTGTCCTGAAGAGTGACCCCCCCCCTTGGGGGGGGCGGCAGTTGTCATTTTGACATGCCTGTTGTTATTGTGGAGGGTTGTTAAGAGCCAGCTGTTCCTTGTTTATCCTACTAGATGAGCAACATATCTGTACTTACTACCAGTCCCTCCGTGCATCAGGAAACGATCACATACTAATAATATGGGCTGGTTTCTTTTTATTAATAGGACTGTTCTGCATTTTCATGACACAATATTACACAGCAACATGTCATTCTGAGTGACAAATGTGACAGTGTAATATCAGCTTAGGGAAATTCAGTTAGAAGTAAGATGTCACCCAGACAAATTACTGCCTGTTTTAAGTTGCCCTTAGACCAGATTTTCTTGTTCATTAACTACAGAGAAGGTTGAAAGCATAAGAAAACTATTTAAATATATGTTAGCAATAGCATGTATTATTATTGCTAGTTTTCCTTCTGGATGAGTCTTCATCAGCTGGATGAGTTATCCTCACGGTTCAAGTGAGGTAGTGTAACTCTCCAGGAGCTATCGCTGTTTGCCTGCACGTGTTGCTGCGAACACTTCAGCTGCTTTTGGTGCACAGGATGGTTCTACCACTTTGAAGGTTCTCTCCTTCTACATGTTTCTCTTGGGGAAAACCATCTGCATTTTGTTCCTTTGTAAGAGAACTCAGTATTTAGAGACAAATAGGAAAGCTGTTGATGGGTAGATTAAAAGGACAGAGTCATCTTGCAGCTATGGTTTGCTTGAAATTATTTAACAAGTATATCTCTCCATACATATAGATTTATCTGTAGACTTATCTATAGCTGTCTGTCTGTTCCCCAAAAACCTAGAGGTTTTTTTAAAGGAAATATTTAAACATATGTTGCAAGATCTCTCCATAACAAACTCTTCAGCTGACCTGATGGCACAATTTACTAAGCTTGTCGAAAGAGCAAACAAACCCCCTCCCACCCCTCACCCCCCAGAAAAGCACCTTTGCAGAGGCAGTGCCCCCTGCTGGTGTTGGCCCCTGGCAGTTATGCATTATTTAGTAGTAGTAATGTTTAGAATTGCACTTGTGTTTCACAAATTGATTTCCCGGTTCTTGTGTTCAGAAAGTGTGTATAACGAAAGCATCTGTTTTGTCATCTGTATCATTAGCATTTAGATCAGCATGATGATCAGAGCAATACAGATGCCTAAAATAAAACAGAAATGAGGGTGCCGTGGAAGTTGCTTTTTTGCCAAAGAGTAGGAGAGGGAGATTGTATCTCCAATCTGTTATAAGTCCTGTGAGCCATAGATATTTAAGAGACTAGAACTAGTTTTATTTTTCTTATAGTGAAGTACTTGTGCAGTGATGTTTCTGCTCACCTGTTGAACCTTTCCGTCAGCCTTGAGCTCCATCGGCCGGTCAGGAAGTTACCGTCAAGCGGTTATAAATTGGGGCTTGTCAGCTACACGGAGGTCTGTTGGCTAAACAGGTTTCTCAGGTGCCGTTTTCCTGCATTGGGTGGCTTGGCTTCTGAATTGGTTTGAGATGCTGTTGGGCTCGGGCACCAGAGGGAGCCCTGTGGAATGACATTGATGTCTACGTTACAGAAAGAAGTTTACCTGTTCTTCAGACCAAGCTGTGCCCTGCATGTTTGCAGCAGATGGGGAAGACTTCAGATTTTGAGAAGGGGAAAATAGCCCTGGATGTGATATTTTTGGGACCAGTCCTTAATTCAGTGCTAAACATGCTGGGTGAAAGCACGCCTGTTGGTGCCTGGGAGGATGGGCACTGGAAATAAAACTGAAAAACTTCCTTGAAAACTTCAAATAAGTATGTTGCAGTGTAAAGCATTGTATGTGTGACAGAGAAAAGTCCCAATGTCTCATATTGTATTCTTTGGCAATTCGTACCCTGCTTTTCTCGTGTCTCTCCCATTATGCCTCTTAAAGTTGTCTGGCAGTCATGTGACTGGAGGGAGCAGGTTGAATTAAGATCTCTATTAGATTAGAAAACAAGAGGATGCACTGGCAGAGTCTGCTGCTCTGGCAGCAGGAATGCATTTGTCTTTCCACCCCTGACTTCTTTCTGATCTTCTCCTAGCCCCACTCTCTCCATTTATTGCCCATTGCTGCCCTGAACACTTGGGGGTCCTGTAGGAGCAGTCCAGCGCCTTGAGCAATGTGCTTTGTAGTGAGAGGGGCAAACTTGGCCAAATTTTCCTTTCCTCCAATGTCCACAACCTACTCAAGGCTTTAACAGCCTGGCATTCGCCATCCCTCCTCCCTGAATTCTAGTGCTTTTAGTGGACCTTTCCATGAAAGGATCTGGGTTTGTGCACTTTCATGTAAATAACATGTAAGAGCTGATTCGTGCTGCATCCTCCCCTCAGCCAAAGAGAAAAACTTAACTATACTGATAGAGAGAGCTGGTAGTAAAATGAGGATTCTGTATAGACCCTTTTCAGTGTGCTACGAAGCAAAGCTGTCTTCCTCATGAGCCTGTCAAAAGATGGAGGGCGAGAAAATGACCCTTGAAGATGGCAATACTTGGCATCCGTCACATTTTGCATTTTCAGCTTGGTTCATTTAATATTAATCCAAACCTAAAACAGGACAGCAAAGTAGTGATGGCATTTATTTAACATTAGGGCACAGGGGTGAGCCTTCACATTACAGATGTGAAAACTGAGGCGAAGGATTGAAATGAAGCAACCGAGACCACCAACTTCATCAGAAGATGAGCCAGAGCTTGAAATCAAGAACCCTTGGATCTTCCATTATTAGCCTTTATTCGCCAGACAGCTCAGCCTCCTTACAGAGATGGATGTAGCCACTGCTGTCTGAATAATCACTATGACTTTTATTTGGCTTTTCTGGGTACATTTCAAATTAGTTCAGCAATGCTTTATCACAGAATAGTAGCAATTTTTCCCGAGAGGAACAGGCTCTGAAATCTAACGGTGTTCTTAATGGACTCCAATTATTTAATATTGTAGTATGAATGCAGCCTAACTCCAGATAGGCTTTTCGACGGGGATCATAATGACTGTAATTGCAAAAGGATGCCTTGCTGAAGTAGGAGCTGCCAGATGCAATGCCATTCTGATCTAAAAAGGTCACAGTAAAAGGGACATTTAAATTAAGTTATAAATTACAATTGAAGAACAATATTTTGATGTGCGAGACCGGAGATGTCAGAGCGGTGAAATGTAATTCATGGGTTCATTACAGAACAGAGGTGCCTGACAGCTGAGCCATGCCAAAAGGAAAATTTATTTGCAACATCACGCAGACAGAAAATGGCAGCTCAGCTGAGAAGCTGGAGTAGAAACTTGAAACCTTGTGGTAATGTGCAGAGTTTATGCTAATCAGTCTTGCCTGAGATCCAGAGATGTTTAATGATTGTTGTAATATAAATGAGGCATTCAGACATGTGCACATGCAGAATTTTCCTTTAGTTTAAAATCCTGTGCTTTGCTGTAAAAAAAAATAAACTTCTACATTATGAAGTGTAAGTATATTTTGTTAATTCCTTAAGTATTGTGTGTATGCGTAAGATTGCTGGGGGTTCGGAAATTATTTAGACAACAGGATTAGCACTCAAAACAATGATTCCATACATGACAGCCTTTTGGGGGATAGTAATTTAGTGTTTATAGCAATACCTTGAAAAGTTCAACTAGGAGTTAATTAAACTGTAGGCAGTCATCATTAGCTATTATTTATATGTTCAAGTAGCTTGCCAATAAAGTGCTTATATATATTAAATTACTGAGAGTAGTAAGCAGAGAATGATCCATCAGCCAGATTGAAAGTAGTGGATTTAACTCTGGCAATTATACAAAAACATTTTTTTTTTCTTTCTGCTGCATTCTTCTTCTACCAGTACTAATCAGGGCATTTTCTATATAGAGAGTCAGAGTTTTCTGGAGGGTGTTGAAAAAAACTCATTGCTGGGGGTGGGGTGGTGTTGGGGGGTGTTTTTCCTTGCCTGGTTGGTTTCTGATCAATTTGCATGCTTCTTCCCCTTTCCCCACCACTATTTAATAAGTAAAGAGCACCAGCAGCAGGGCTTGGAGCAGAGTTCACTTGGATCCTGTCAGTTGGTGCTTTGGGACTCTTAGGTTGGTCTGCTAACCTTTCTGCGCTTTTGGAACTATAACAGTTGCCTGTTAGTTCAGTCCACTTCTTCTGTTCTAGTCTGATTCTTCTTTCAAAGATTTGAGCTGTTCTTTGGTAAAGAGAAAGGAGAGAAGGCAAGAAAATATGTTGGATTCCTTCAGGCAAAATATAGATTCTTTGCGAGTCACCAAGAGCTTTGGGCAGAGCATAATGTTGAAGAGGGAGGACAGGGTGGGGGGGACCCTGTCACTTAATCACTATAAATTTTTTGAAGGGAAGAGGCATGCTTCGTTTTGTAGCACGTGCGCGCACACATCATGCAGGCTGATGTGCCATAGCAGCAAATAACGGGTCCTTTTTATTTTCAGACCTACCTATTCCCATGGCTGGAGTGCAGACGAGAAGGAAAATCAGTGTGCGCCCAGTAGAAAAGGCAAAATGTTGTTTTCAGGCTTCTAAGTGGGAATAGTCTGCTTTGGGAGGCTGACAAAAGTGCTAAGAGCAGTTTCAAGTCAGCAGTGCTATTTGAGTATTGGTATTTAAGCACAGCAGGTTTGGCTTTCTCATCATATCATTTGACCTGTGGCTTAGGAAAGATGGACTTGGATCATTGTTGCACTTGCAGAGAAGCACAGCCATTGACGTTGACATTGATGTAGGCAATCGAGGCAGATTTATAAGCCAGTGCTCTGTTGCACATGGGAAATTTTATCAGTGGAGATGCATTTTAAAGCAGTTGTTTCTCCTAAGTAATCACACAGGTAATGCATCTCCCTGACTTAAAACAGTGTGAGGTGGTATTGATGGCTGTGGCATGTTAATGCATCTCTTATAGCAGTAGCTTTCAGAGATCAAGCAGCTGTTGGAGGCTGAAGCACTGTTTTCTGCAGTTATTCAGTGAAGGCATGTGCATTGTCTTCATTGTAATTGTCAGGAAGAGCATCTTTCTTTAATAATCTTGCAGTAGATGGCTGAAAATTAGCCACGTGAACATTCATCTTAGAATGCCATTTCCGTGCTCGTGAGATGTTGGCCACGGGCTCTCTTGGTTGCCTACCACCCTTCAACTTACAGTAACTTAAATTGGTGGCAGTGCTTCCAGCATGCAGCCAGGTAAGAAAATGTGTCGTGGTATCAGACTAAAACTCATTCTAGAAAACAGACACGGGTCTCTGCTGGAAGTGATTGTTTTTTTTGTTTTTTTTAGAGGATGGTTCAACTGTTTGTAACAAACCTTGCTCAGCTGTAGAAAGAGAGTTCAGCAGGCAAAGGAACAGGGAATACATTTTTCTCAAGTTTAAAAAATGTACCCTTTAATTTTGAAGCTTGTGAGGTCATATCAACTGATGGCTTCAGAGGAACAGTAATGATTCATGCCAGCTTTCATCTATAATTTGTGAATTGCTTCTTTAGAGCAACTGATTAAATGTGAATGAGGGGTTCATGGCCTGGCTTTGAATGGCCTGATAGGCAGTGATGCTTTAGTACTCATTGACATTAGTGCACACTGCTACTTCTCAACATTTCTGGACCTTGTGCCATTTATTTTAGGTGTTGAGATGTGGTGAGCACTGGTTCATCATTAGTGTGGCCTTCCTGTCTTGCTCATTTACAATTTAAGTTGAACAGCTGGCAAAATAACTCAGCCAAGATACTGTGATCTTTAATCGGCTGTGGTTCAGATATTTGTCCTTTACAAATACAAGCTCGTTTTTAGTTTTAGGCTCAGCTTGGGCCACAGTTGGATTGATGTTCTAGACTGTCACCGCTTGTTCCATGGGCTATGTGACGGGACAACAGAGAGGCTAATAAAGCAGATGGGAAGGTTGCTCACGCTGCTGGGTTGTGTGCAAAATCCACCTTTTCTTGAAGTGTCCTAGCATGAACTTACCTAATAGATCATCATGGCTCTCGTGAAACTCTTACAGTCTATTCTGTGCAATCTGGCGTCCTTTTGTGGCATAGGGTTTTTTTATTTAAAGAACAAACTTGGTGTTTAAAAGAGCAGTACACACACAGATGCTCCCGCTATTTAAAACTGGTGAAGGCCAAGCTGAGTTGACAAAAGCTAGGAAATCAAAGTGAAGACTGACGCTTTGTGCCCGAATCTCACAGCTGTGCTTTCTTTTCACAGCTGCATGAGCCATGTATTGAGTGTCAACCTTTGCTTTCAGTTTCTCAGCTTTTGTCGACTTTTGCCACAACCTTCACAGGTTTTAAACATCCTGCTTTGTCAATTGAAGATGCATCAAAGGTTCTGGAGCCGGGCTGGCTTTGTTACATCAGGGTTGTCTGTTCAATTGAAATCTAGATATGACATTGTTCCAAGTCAGTGAAGAATACATGTACGGACGGTTTATTTAGCTGCAAATGCCAGCTTAGTAATAGGACTTGCCATTTGAGTTTGTTCCTTCCGTAGCTTTGTTATCAGCACAGTAACCTCAGTCTCAATGCTCAAGAGCTTTCATAAAGAGCTAATTGGTTGTGGGAGCTATCCAGATCTGGTCTTTGATGGATGGTACGTACACTCAGTTTTGTTACCTATTTTCCCCCCTGCCACTCCTCCTCTTCTGCTTGCCCTTGTTTTTTTTTTTTTTGCCATGTGGTTCTTCATCAGAAATGGCTTTTAGAAGGCTTGGGGAGGTTCTTGTCTGTGTTTTTGTGCCACATAGCAGGCCCTGTCATGTGCCAGGTGCTGTACAAACACAGAACAAAAAGTTAGTCCCTACCCCAGACGGCTTGCAATCCAAGTATGGGACAAGAGATAACAGACAGCAGAGTACAGGGAAACAGTGAGAGCGTATTGGTCAGCAGTGGACCAAGCACATCAACCCTGTACCCACTGTTGAGTTTAAATGTTTGTTATTTGGATTAGATGAGAGATTTATGAACAGCTGTGGTGAATGGCAGTCAAAGGCTATAGCGTATCATGCCATTGAGTTTGGGGCTTCTTTTTTTTTTTTTCCTTAAGCAGATCTCTGCTTCAGAATCAGTGGGACACCATGACAGAAGAAAACTAATGCACAGTTTGGTTACGGTAGTGGTGCCAAGTTAGTTTCTGTCTGATGCTGTGTGTTGTGCGTGAGGGTCCCAGCCTGGATTAGGGTGCATTTGAGAGAAGAAGTTTTTGCATAGGCAGTTTTGAAGAGTTCAGGATTTACAACAACTCCTAGAAATGTCATCTGTATGGAGGTCGTGGACACTGTTGGGGCAGCAGTATAGTGGGGTTGGGAACACAGCAGGACAAATGTCATTGCATTGCGGAGGAAGGGGCAGAGGCCTTGGGAAAGATCTGTCTTTTAGAAGATGGTGGGTGTGAGGAGCTCATAGGGCCCCTTCAGCCCCAACCCCCCCCCCCCCC
>NW_017729014.1:13238000-13246048 GCF_001723915.1 Gavialis gangeticus
CCCCCCCCCCCCCCACTACATGTTACATGAATTGGCAAACTCTTTTGTGCCAGTAGCTTTGGTGAGCCCATTGCTGGTAATCCAACTCCTTAGGCAACAAAGCTAACACTTGTGTTGTCTATGAAGTTTCCACACCAATCATTTCTCTCTCTTCTGGGTGTGTGCATGGAGAATTGGTTTGTGATCATCCCTGCAATACTGCCTTTCCCTTTTTAGTACGTTCTTTCGAAGGCGCGGAGCAGCAGACTGATTAGCTGTCATGTTCCCAAAATCCCACTGTACTTGAAGATAGCATGCTATAGATTTATATCGTTTCCATGTTCTCTGTCGAGAGCTAAGAATCAGAGGTCTGTCCCTTGAATTCCTTGTTGAAAGAAGGCCTTTTTCAGCCCAGGTATTTATTCTCCGTTACATCCCTTGATCTCGCTTTAGTTTTCACCAGCGACCTCAGCCAGCCCTCGGTGCATTTGTTGGTGGTGGAAGGTAGCCACGCCACACAGAAGGATGGTGTGTTGTTGAGAGAGTACCGTAAGCTTTATAATGCCAAGCTGTTTCTATGCACCTCCTGCAAGAGGTTTTCTTTCCCCTCTCCCTCCTTATGTGGTGCTCCAGGAACTTGTTGTTCTTCGCTGTGCAACGAAAACGCAGTCTTCTGGAGGAGTAAGCTTCACGTTCTGTCCCCGAAGCACGTGTTACCTCCAAAATGCTAGTTCCAGTTGATTTAGATAAATATGAGACCAATATTGCTGCATAAGATGCCACTCCCTTTGAAGAATGTTGGGTTTGGTGCCTCTTTTTTCCTTGGAATTTCTTGCGTTAGAAATATTAGAAAATGCTAAAGGGAAAATTTACGATCCGTTATGGTTTCGACTGTCTTCTGGGAGAGACGGGAGAAAGCAGAGAGCAAGTCGACTTGTTTTAATGTTCTCCCTCCCACTAAATAAAACTGAGATTACCCTTCAGGTTCTGCAAATTTCGCTTATTTATTTTTACTGTTGATACAGGAAGTGCAATAAGTCCCATTCTCTCCTTCCTACTCCCTTTCCCTTGGTATTGATTCACCTCCAGCTCTGTTTATTGACATAATTTTGTTTTTCTGCTTTTATTATTTAGCTACATGAAAGTAACTACGATGCCGGGAAAGCCCTGCAGCGCTTGGTGAAGAAGCCTGTGCCCAAACTGATCGAGAAGTGTTGGACTGAAGACGAAGTGGTGAGGAGTGATTTATTCCCTTCTGCCATGCAGAAGGGTTGCTTATTTCTTCCTCAGCTCAGAGGTCTTCTTTTAAGGCAGCTGCAAGGAGCCTGTTCCACGGGGTGAAGCTTTCCCTTCATTTCTAAGTGAGCTGACCCTTAATCGATAGACAGTAGACATGGCCCAGTTAGTGCAAGGAAAAATATCTTTCCACTGTGGAGATGGGGAGATTACTCTTGCTTCCAGGGGACATCCCGTGACAGATGCAGCAGCAGTACAGGTCTCAGGCTTTCCAGTTCACACCGTGCCCAGTATTGCTTTTGGGCTGGCCTGGCACTTTATTTAGCAGTTGCAGTCAGAGGGGACGTACACTGGGACCAGAGCATACGGCATGGTTTTTGTTGGTTTTTCCTACTTCTCTCAGGAACCTGAGGGAACAGAAGGAAGGATTGCAGTCTTCAGTTCATGCTGCTCGATACACAGTCAATAGTCAGTGTTTCTCCTAGGTGAGGTTTATATAAGGATTGTGACCTCCTGCCAAAAAATAGGGACCAGCACAGCTATTGCTGGCTGGATCTTCAGGGTGACATAAACCAAACGGGGATCCTCTGAAAGTGGTGTTGTCTGGCTACATGTATCACATCTAACTTGTCAGGAGATCTTCCTGGTCCAAAATGATACTGAATGCGGCATGTGTATTTTATATGCAATTTCCAGAGTCAGGTAAGGCTGGGAAGAGTTGGTATGAGCAGGTAGACCCAAAGCAGGACAGAGACGCCCTGAATGAGCTGAATGCAGGCGTTTCAAAACCTCACAGCCATGAAGATCATTGCGGGATCTGGGCCCAGTCGCCTTCATTTGTAATATTCAGTTTTGTACTTAATAGTTGTTTTTTGTGGCTGTTGTAGAACCATATAATTGAAATGGGAACGGCAGTTTAAAGTTTGTGGGGTTTTTTGGTTTTTAATTTGCCGACGCCCTATACAGAATGGAGAAATGTTCATTGTATCCCTTATTTAATGAACAGCCTTTGCAGGGGAACGCTTGAATTTCCAACAGTGTTTGATTTCCAAGCACTGCCGCATTGCAACTGTTTGCTCTTTGCAAAACTTTGTAGCAATATGCTACCGCAAGAGATACTTGACTGTAAACAGGATGAAACTGTTTTGTCTATTTTAATCCTCAAAGATGAAAGAAGGGCTAAGAGTAAAGAGTGCAAGTAAGTTAAAGTAGATCACTGCCGCAGAGTTGTTTTGCCCTTTAAACCACAGTGATGTTAGTGTCCCCTCTGAGGAAATGCGTATTTCTAAACAGTGACTTATAATGGGAGAGTGTCCCTTTAACAAACTATGCATAGTCATGTCTGGTTTGCTGAGGAAAGGGTAAATGCTGTGTTTCCTAGCTAAGCAATTAAACACCAGTGCACGTTAAGGCAGCAAGCTCAGACAGTTGCCATTTTATAATTATTAAATATATTTATCTACAAACAGTGGACAACATTTGCAGTTTGTACCATGTGCAGTCTGTAAAGTGTACATCTTCCAACATGTCACAGTAATCTTTCCGGATAAATATCTTCCGGTGAGAAATTCAGTGTTTTCATGGGTTTTCTTTTGTTGCTTTTTTTTTTTTTTTTTTTAACCAAACGTAAATGGAGAAAAATTCCTAGCGAGAGAAGCAGATGTGAACCAAACAACATTTGTTTGTGGGAGAACTTCTACACTAGTTAATTTTCTAGATGGAATTAAAGTGTGTTAAGAAATAATCTTGTGGTGGGTGGAACATAGTCTTGTTAATCAAGTTACTAATTAAGCTGGCATCAGAGTCATAAAATAGAACTGATTAATAACGGGTGAAATTTTCCTAGTCTGTTAACATTTTTGAATTATTCAGAAAATGGCTGGAGAGAGATTTTGAAGCTCTAGATGCTCTGAAAATCTTGCGAGAAGTTTATTCTAGCAAAGTATGTGCATGCTGCTCTCTCCATATATGAACATTTTTACAAGTGAGAGAGAGGTAGGTTAGGGGTAGGCCAGAAAACCCCCATATTAAAAGCAGTCTTATTCTGAAATCAAACAAAAGACCTTTGTGGTGAAGGAAATGCCTGAAGCCATGAGGTGAAAGAGGATCTATGGGCTTTCGGAGGAGGGATGGTAGTGGAGAACAAGGAGCAAACGCCTAGGAGCACAAGTCCTTAATAACACCTAGGATGATCCTGGCATAAGCGGGGCATTTTGTTTAAAGCAAGGAACCATTCATACAAATACTGCTGAAGTTCTGGTCTTTTTTGTGCATTTGTACTGCGAACGTTTTATCCCCACTCTCCTTCCACACTTGCTTTTCTTAAAAGGGTTAGCTGTGTGGTGCCAATCCCTACTTTCCTATTCAGAAAATGCTGTCCCCTTTTCCCTTCCCCTGTCTTTACCAACAGGCTGCAGTGGGGCTCTAAGTGTCGTCATCGTTGCGGCTCAGGGTTTTGATCAACAGTCAGTGTTAAATGATGGAGAGTGGAGCCTTACAAATAAGAAAAAAAGCAAGGTTTATTGAAAAATGAAACATTACTCCCAAACAGTGAACAGTATGAGTACAGAATAATGATCATTAACTCTATAAATCATTGTCAGTCTCGGCTCATTTTATCGTATTTGCTTCTTGTTCTATTCCATCCAAGTTTCCAGAAATGTTTGGCAGCCATCCAAGTATGGCAGAGCCGGAGATCAGCCTGTTCTCTTACTTATAGGGAGCAGAGCTCCACCCTCGCAACCTCAGAGCCCGCTTCTCTCGGATTGACATCTGGCAGAAAATTCCAGGCTAAAGCACCGGGCACTGGGGCATTTCTTCCAAGGGAAAGGAAGTCCTGCGCTAGTATTTGCAGGGCTCCTACCACGCATCGTATGTCGGGTCCAGAGCTGCTTCAGAAATCTCCCACAAAACTTTTTCCTCCCCCCACCAGAAAATGCCAGTGCATTGGAAGCAAAACTTTTTACAGAAACAGGTTTTGACAACAACTGTTTCAGGAAGGTTTCTCACATCCAGGGTAGGAGACAGGTGGGGAGGAAAGGCGATCCACCCAGGACAGCCAGCCATTGCCCAATAGTTGAAGGTGCTCACTGCGGTGTGGCCAGAGTGAGGGGTATACCCCGTCTCCACAGCGCCGAGTGATAGAGTTGGTGTCGTCTTTGACCGAATGAATATTTACTGGCACAAAGTGGAACCTCCCTGAGAGACGTTAGCTAGGTGCCCAGTAGATAAGTAGGTGACCACCTGTCAGATCCACGTTCCCACATTCCCGGCAGATGGCTTAACCGTGGGGTTATCAGCTACTCTGCAAAGTATTTTTGGCAAGGTCGCATTTGCGTTCCAGTGCAGGCGGAAAACAAATTTGGGGAATTGCAGCATTTTTTGTGATGCTGCACGCTTGTCTTTTCAGCCAGCACCAGTCGGGCTCTTCAAGGCGACTCAGCAGTGAGCCTCCCTGATTGCTCGTGGGGAAGCAAAGCAAACCAGAAGAGTATAATGGAGGGGTTCTCTCTAAAGCTACATCCTACAGTCTTTCTTCCCTAAGGCAGAACACCCACAAACTGGCGGGAGAATAGTTTGAGTCAGAGCTGCAGGATGCGAGAGCATCCATTTCTTTCCCAGGGGTTGACTTGCACAATTGCTCTTGTCAACGTGGCCGTTCCTGAGTATGTGCAGCCTGGCCTCCCATAGCATGCAGTGCTATTCATGATGTCAGCAGTGCTGTTTGAATAGCTCACATTTGTTTGTTAGTTAACGTCTGGCTCGCATGTGGACTGTTCCTTGTCCAAAGATTAAGGCCTCCTCGTTAATTAAAACAACTTTCTGCAGTCAGTGACTGAATTATCCAGTAAGAGCTGCCTGCAGCAATCAGAGTTGATTAAAATAAAGGATGGAAGTTATGTTGTTTTTGCTACAGATGATGCGGTTATAGAGGTTTAGATCAAATTAAATGGAGGATAAAATTGACCAGTGATTGAATTAAGTGGAGGGCTCTGTAAATATGAAGATGAAGGTTTTCTCATCTCCCTGATGTTTGTCAAACTGTGGCTATTTTTAAATCTCTCTCCTTCCAATATGTAAATTCATGAGCATGCTGTGAAAACCACAGTCTGCCTTATAAAAGTGGCTGAAGAAACTACTTTACTGTTGCATCAGTATGAAGCCTCAGCAGCAGCTGCTTCCTGTTTATACGGGTTACTGTTACACCTGGCAACATAAATCTCCAGCAGTGACTTGGGTGGGGAGGGGTCAGTGGCACTTGTAGCCCTCGTGAATCTGCTCCTACTGATGAATTGTCAAATCATTGTCATGCCGAGCTGCACATCAGCACCTTCCCAATAAGCATTTAAAAGACCTGTCGTTTCACCGGGTAATGCAACAGAGTCTCACTAGAACGTCACCTGGTGGGTTCTGGTTTGGATGGAAAGCTGTGGCTTTCCAACCAGGCCTTTTCTGGCATCTGGGGAAGGTCAGGGAGCTCACAGCTGTCATCCGTGTCCTTCATTTTGACGTAACAGCTGGCTGTGTGCCCTCCTACAAGCTCCGTAACACTGAATGTCTTGCTGGACACGTGCCGTGTGCTGCTTAGTGTTACAGCAAGGTTGCACAGTAGGTGGGAAAGGGGAGCTGTGACTAGATCCACTAGAGCTCTTCTAGATATGCGCTCCACATGATATCTGCTGTGCAAATGAGGGTGTAAAGCAGCCAGACGTCTTACTTCCACTCTCTTAAGCCATTTAACCCTGAATCGCTCCAAGACAGGTATTTTTGAGTGTATCCTATCAGATCAAAACAGCAGATGTCAGGTTTAATCATTAAAATTATATATTCTTAAGCCAGATTATAGTGCTAAACTGAGCTCCTGTTGTAACCTAGTACACACAGTTAGGGTGAGGTCAAAGGCCCCTCTGAACAGTCAGTGGGATTGGGATCTCTGCCTCCCATTCTTCCTCCCTGTGGTTCCATTGTGGAAAATCTCAGCCTTTGAAGGTAAGTTTTATGACCCAGAAAATAGGGAGCCAAAATACAGTGGCTCCAAGTGGGACTTACCGTCATAAGTGTTAAAACAATGCTGACTTTGCAGGGGACTGACAAGAATGGGGCAAGAGCCTCAGGCTCAAATCGTTTTCAGTTGAAAAGGAAGAGTAGTCTTTGGGGAGCAGGGCTGGTTAATTTTGCAGGTGCGATTCCTCCTGTGTGAACCAGGCCCACGGTGGTTGTTTCAAAAGCCCTGGTAGGATGTGGTCGAAACTTCCCACAAGAAGTGTGATGGGATTCCTACCATCTTGGGTGAAAATCTGCTGAGAACATCTAGGATTTCAGTGCCATTTGGTCTTAACTGTAGCCCATGTCTGATCAGAGCAGGAATTCCACTTTGCGTACTTCCAGTTTGTACAGGAAATGTATCAGAGAGGTACAGTCCACAAAGGCTACGTTCATTCCAGCATCATTTATTTAGCAAAATGGCTTTTTTTTTCTTTTGTCAAGCATGTCTTGTTTATAGAGATGAGCAAGGAAAATAGTAAATGGCTGGCTGTTCTTTGTGTCACCAGTTTTGGCAGATTTGCACTTAAATTCTTACCCTTTATTTGGAATGCACTGTTCTCCTTTATAGCCACAGTCACTGAAAATCGATAGGGCTTACAAAAGAGCGAAATACAAATCAGAACAAAAAGAACCTCTAGTTTATTAGGTTTTTAATTAAACATGATGAACACATTTTAAATAACACAAAGGCCCCAGGCTGAGCTGCATCTAATCGAAACAGATTAAGTCACCCGTCCACACTCGGATAGTTATTAATTCTGTTTATTTATGCATGCTAGCTGAAGGCAGAGTTCACTGCTGCTGTGTTGCAGTTTATTGCACAGGGATGCTTGTGCTGCATGGCACTGGGCTCTTAATTAGCATTCAGATGTTGGTTATGAAGAACACGGGTGAGGCTAATTGAATTCTCAATTTCAGATTCAGAGCTGGGGTTTTCCTTGCAAAGTTAAGAGAAACTGAGATGAATTGCAGTTTTGCCCTCCGTTGTGCATTGCACCCTTTGCTTCCCCACCTCCCTCCTGCCCGTGCTGAATTGTAAGGAGGGAAAATGCCAGGTGTTGCTTAAGGTGAAGGTTTGTTACTCACCATGCTTTTCCACACAGTGCTGCTGATGACACACTGACTTGCTTGATAACTGTAGCTTTTATCATGAAATATGCTGCCCTTTAAATATTTTACACAGCTTTATTTTACACAGCTTTTGATGTAGCCTAGTAGAGGTAAACAACCTAGATTCAAATAACCTCTTAAATTTATATCCCAGGACAGTTAAGCCTTGCTGGCGATAAACTTTAATTGGCCGTGTATGGAGATTTCCAAGTTCATAAATTTAAAATGTCCACACCTGCCATCAGTTTTTTAAAGCTCATTTGTCATAAATACAAGTGAAAGCCCTTCTTCCAAAAAAGAGACGACGTGGCAAACTAATTTCCCGACACATTTGTGAATATTTGTAATCCAGTGAACCATCGTGGCTGGTCAAGAAATTACTTACGCAAAGACACACACACATTTATTTGCTTGGCTGCCCTGCCTGAAATCATCTACAAATGTCTCTCATCTGCCCTTTTTGGAATATCTGCTCAAGAAAACATTGTTTTCATTGCTTGCTCCTTTGAAGCCAGACATCTCAGATATGCTGGAAGACAGAGCTGCTTACTAGGGCAAAAATACCATGAATTTTATTTACTGTTCATGTGGCAGCCATAGACAAGGTAATTCACAGAAAATCAAAGTATAGTCCCTGCAAAAGCAGGGTGGAGGTACAAAAAAACACAACCCCCCCC
>NW_017729014.1:13246332-13247432 GCF_001723915.1 Gavialis gangeticus
TTGTAAATGACGCTGGCATTGCAAGTCTGTGTTTGAGTGATCAAGTGGACTTAAAATGTTAAGATAAGTCAAGTCACTGTTTGGTTTTAATTTTGAATCTGCAGAAAAGTAAACATCACAGCTTCGTAATGGAATGAGAGTTCCTCCTATCTGCACACTTTCTGGGCTTCAGATTTGAATCCTGCTGTCTAAATACTGCCACTTTGCAAATGTTATTTTAATCAGCAGTCTTTGGAAATGCACTGAAAATTGGACCCTGAAACACTAGCTGCCTTTGGTCAGGAATATCAAAATGCAAGCAAGTGTAGGGCCACAGTCATTTTAAGACATTGAGTCGTTAGGACTAAATAAGGAATGGGGGGGGGGGCGGTGAAAGCAGCCCAGGATAGTTCATTCTAAGGATAGACGATGTAAAAGCTCATCCATTACGGTATTTAAGTAGCTGATAGAAGACAAAAATCTCTTTTCCCCCCACAAAAAATAGCTACTGTCTGAATGTAGTTAGAGATGATCAATGGGGTTTCATTCTTCTGTAGGTGATAAAAATACAGAAACTCTGTAAGTTCCAAAACAGTATACGTCCAGAATTGAGGTGGGCTCAGCCCAGTCTAAAGACAGGCTTTATACGAGAGGCATAAATCTTTTGGGTTATGATTAACTTGCATCAGCCTTTGATCCAAGCCCTTGTTTAAAGAGATCAATATTGCGCATACAGCACAGAGTTTATTGTCAAGTCCTTTCGGAAATGAGACAGTGAATTAAAAATCAATTATACGTGCAGAAAAGTTTGTGTAGGGCAATCAATTTTGTCCTTTAGTTTGCAGAAAGATTCCAGTGTTTAACCAGCTGTAAAGAGGAATGAATTTTAAAAGCCTCCGGCAAATGAGATGGTACAAATGGGAAGAGGAGGAAAAAATTCAAAAAAAAAAAAAAGAAAAAATAATTTCAGCATTTCATGTTCAGCAAAGACTGCCTTCAGGGATAAATCTATAAATCCTGCCAGTGACCTTGGCTTCAAAATGGGTGACTTTTCTGCTTTTGCTAATCTTGATCTTTCTACAGCTGCCAGATAAGTTAGACTTGCCTTAACAATATTGTTA
>NW_017729014.1:13247800-13249086 GCF_001723915.1 Gavialis gangeticus
AAAGCAAACTATATATATATATATAGTTTGCTTTGTTTAACCACCATATGTTTCTTGATTCATCGTCTCTTGGCCTCATGTGGAATATTTTTATCTATTAAGCACTTACCGTATTGCTGATCCCCAAAAAAGGAACATAACAAATATTTGTATTGGCCAGATGCCACAGCTAAGAGGGCTATTTCTGTGAGAGGACAGGAAGCTTAACCTCCAAACTCCAAATCAAACTCTTCTGTAAACTAAATTATTTCTAGGTGTTCTGTGTAGTATGTTTTTAAAAAAAATTTTTTAGATCAGAAAAGATTTGTAATATATAAAGATGGAGGAAGACGTTGATGTTTTTCATTGTTGCCAAAGGGGAAAATCCGCTGCTTGAAAGATTAATAAATACTATAGCAGCTGATTGTCGAAACCATGTTTTTCATCTCATTTTCAAGGGCATCTAAAAAATGGAGATCGCTTACACTTCCTAGCATTCTCGATCATCTTTCTGTGCTCATTTAAAAATGAGAACAAGGCACAAGGGGGCCTGAGAGATTGCATTTGTTCTCCCATAGGCAAAGTGGTTATTTTATAAAAGAAGAGGGCCAAAAAACCTATCCTTTGTAGTTCCTTAGCAACAGAGCTCAAGTCAGTTTAGTGTGCATGTGTATAATGCATATTCTATGTATAGAAACATTTAGCTGTGCAGCTCCACCGTGTCGCATTTGAAACAAAGACTAGTCACTCTGGGCTTGGGTAGAAATTCCATCACAGCAGTAATGAAGAAATAGAGATCTAACATGCTAGATGGGCTCAGCTGCCTTCTCCCTCTCTTGCCCTCTCCCCGTCAAATGATAGTCTTGTCAGGGACACAATTACTGTCTTTACTACAGTGCTGACCTTTTTTCAGTCTTCACTGGCTAGAGGTTCTGGAATCTGTTCTAAATCAAATGCTCTTTTCTTTATTTTGGTTCCTCTCCAAAAGGGGGGACTGGCTTAACAGATTGAGTTATAACATTAACACCAGCTACATCTATGATTGAGTTTCCAGCCTTCTGGTGAAGTCTTTGGAGTTAATACTTCAGCAGTAGCAAGACATAAATTTAGTACTATAGGAGTGGTGTTAGCACCTTTCCTCATGTTATGAGGGTTTTTTACATTACATTTATTTAATAAAGTATCTTTTTCTAGAATAGTTTAATTAAAAGGGGTTTTGAATCAGAGGCTTTCTTTCAGTTTCACTAATCTCTCTATTCTCCTTTGATTTTTTTTTTTTTTTTTTTTTTTTTTTTTTTTTTTTTTAC
>NW_017729014.1:13249444-13252415 GCF_001723915.1 Gavialis gangeticus
ATGTATTTGTACATTCCTTTAATTTCCAAATGCTGGAATTTAAAGAAACATGTAAGTCATCCATGTGTGGTGCTGGTAACATGCTGAGTTTTAAACGACCTTTTTTTTAATTAATCTACTTTTCAATGTTTTCTTTATCCAGATTTATAAAGAAGTGTGAAAGGCAGACCAAATAGCCAGACTCAGCTTTCTCTCTAAACTAGGTCCCTTTCTGGTTCACGTGCACTAGATCTGTACTGCAGTGTTGAGGTTGCAAACCCCACATAAGGCTGCCTAGTTGTGTGCAAACAGTTTGCCGTGTTTAAATTGGAAAAAGAGTAGAAGCCTATCTGTTAGTCTAGCAGTTCTTTAAAATGATTTAAGTCCAGGAAGTAGCAAAACTTAAATTTGGGGCCATTTTTTTTTCCGAGGAGGCGGTGTTCAAAACTAGTTATGGAAGAAGGAAAATGCATTGCTTACTGGTGAAAGCATGACTGAGAAGGGTTTGCTCCTGGCTTCTCCCCTGACTCAAGATATCACTCGAGTGCTTCAGCAGTTCACTTCTCCTGCAGGGGTGTTCTGGGAGTTGGCTAATTTGACATTAGAGGCTTGATTGTGCCCTCTCTGGGTGTTACTTTAATAAAATGGAATAAATGGCAATAAAATGCTTTGATATCCTGCCTTGAAATGTGCCATGGAAAGTGCATAATGTTAGCTCAGGTAATTGTGGTAGATTCAGAGTTGATAATTAGAAGCAAGAACATGTAGTAGAAGTGCACAGTATTATTTTTGGGATAATTCTGGTGCATTCCTAGTTGGTAATAGGCTCTGAAGCTTTTGTTGTTAGATAGCTGTTTCCAATCTAGCCCTGTCAACATCAGGACTGCAAATGGTTACCTCGTGATGGCTGCCCAGCCGCCTGTGGAAAAGAGTTGCTAGTCTGTCCATTTCCGATGACCCGGCTATGCACAGCGAGGGAACAGCCTTCCACTGGTCCTGCAAATAGTTGTTTAAAGAAATAAGATGTGATTAAAATAGGTCTAGATCTTACTTGTCTGTCCATCATGGCCAAGACGTGATTGCTATGTACATCTCAAGATCTGTTCCACTCTTCCTTGTACCCTTGATCTACTGGGCCAGAAGGAGTCTTGTTTTGCATCCTGATATACGGAGTCTTCTTGGCTTCTTGACTTGGAAGACGCTGGTTGATTCTGAGATGACTTGCCTTATAGAAATGGAGCTTCTGCTGCAGCCAGAGTAGCTTTCTGTGCTATAATGGCATGCTCAGAAATGGAAGAAATGGTTTCTGTGGAGTGTGCGTAAGAGTCTGTCTCCATATTCCGTGCCCATATATATGGTCTGCTTTGGGGCACTTGCTGTACTTCAAGTCTCTATGCCTTGCCGTCTTCTCCCTTGGTGCACCTTTTTCTCGTTCTCAGTGTGTCATCTTTAGGTGGATAGTTCTGATTTTATTCATCTCACTCTCAAAAGATGCCTGACCGATCCATTTTGCTGACACTAAATGGAATAGATTTCTCCCAAGTTCTCAGGCTCCAAGTGGCAACTCAGGAAGAGGCCAGCATCTCTAGAGGTGCCATAGATGGACTTCACTAGTTTAGAAAGAGCCTTCACTCTTAAAGGAGTAGGTGCATAGCAATATTATGTTTTTAGAGAGCTCCAGGTTAGAGAGAGGGATGCCTGCCGCCGCCTTGTGAAAACTAGGCCTGTGTGAATAGGGAAGTATTCGATTCTGATTTGGCCGGTTTGGAGGACAGTGATTTGATTCAGAGATTTGGATCACTGTCCGGAATCGATTTGGCCGAGTTGCCTTCCGAAGATTTGGCGCCGATTCGGTGATTAGGATCAGCTGGGGAGAGGCAGGCACAACGGGGCAGCTGCAGGTTCTCCTGTGGCTCCACCAGCTGTGCCTGCCCCTCTCTGTGCAGGGGGAGCTGTGGGAGAAGCCCCCATGGCTGCCCTGCCTGGCCCCCGCCGAGTCTCGGGACTTTAAAAAAAAAAAAAAAAAAAGCCGCACACTCACTGGCTGCAGCAGCAGTGATTGGCGCCTCTGGGCGCTTGTGGCAGAGCCCCTCCGGCACAGTGCAGGCCACTGGGGGCAGCAGGCATAGCGCCCCTTGGCACCTGCATGGCAGTTGTTGCAACTGGTGCCTTCTGAGTCTGGGGGGGCACCAGATCGCCAAACGGGGGGGGGGTCCCCCAGCAGCTGATTGCCAAGTCAGCAGCGAAACCAGAAGTGCACTTCTGGTTTCATGGCTGGCACTTCCAGGGGGTGCATGGCCGATATCAGGGTACACGCCCTGTGTGCTGCCAGTGCCCCCCACTGCCATGTGCTGCATGCGGGTGGGGCTCTGGCCACAAGCTCTCAGAGGCCCCAATTGCTGCTGCCAGAGCCAGTGAGTGCAGAGCTTTTTTTAAATTATTTTTATTTTTATTTTTGAAGTGCTGGGAGGCTGTTCCAGGGAGGGCAGCCATGGGGGCTTCTCCCACGGCTCCTCCAGCTGTGACTGCCTCTGCCCCAGCGGGGGGGAGCTGTGGGGACTGTGCCCTGCTGCCACTTGCCCAGACGGCATCGGGGGTGGGGTGTGATGCAGGCGTGGCTCGCTCCAGGCGGCAGCAGGACATAGTCTCTTCTCCCCGCACCACTGTGCCCGCATCAGCGCTAGGAGTGCTGGCTCTGCCCTGTCGCCACTTGCCAGCTGGCACGGGGGTAGGGTGTGGGTGCAGCAGCGTTGGGAGCGGGACCTGCTCTCGCTTGCCCCCTTCCACCTGGAGCGAGCTGCGCCCACATCCCATCCCCCTCCCCTGCCCTGGCTGGGCAAGTGGCAGCAGGGCAGAGCCCCTACTTTGAGTGCTGCTGTGCCTGCATCCTGTGCACCCCTGCCCCCTTCTCCGAGGAACGTGACCTTGGCCCCGGCTGGGCAGCTTGTCCCAGCCCCTACCCCAATCCCTCCCTCCCCCCTCCCCCAACCCC
>NW_017729014.1:13252632-13259854 GCF_001723915.1 Gavialis gangeticus
AGCCCCTACCCCAGTCCCTCCCTCCCCCCTCCCCCAACCCCAACATACTTACCAGCTGGGGGCAGCTGTGTCAGCTACCTGTTTAGTTTACGGACAAAGCTCTGAAGCAGCCAAATCTTTTCCGAATCAATTCGGAGCTTTTAATTGGTCTCCCGATTCGATTGGGATTCAGAGATTCGGTCCCTGAATCGAGCCGAATCCCCTCCAAATCGAATTGGCTACCGAAGCTTCTCATAACCCCAGTGAAAACTGTACTATTTATTTCCAGTTATTAGGTATTTGGGGAGTTTAGGGGTGCAGGAAAATAGAATTGAACTGTTTAGTCTGACCCGGATCCATGGAAAGAAACTGGTTTCTCTCCCCCGTCATTCTCATCTCCGAACAAAAAACACAGTGGCATGAAACCAGCAAGGATTGTGGACGGTAACAGCTCAGGAAAATCCCTTGGGCCTGAGCTGGTTAGGTCATGCAGGTTCAGGTTGTTGGCAGCTGATCACCAGTTTTGGCTTCTAACAGTTGTCACGTGTGGATGCAGAATTAGGAAAATCTGCAGTTAAACAGAATTTAGGAAGGGAAGGGAAAGAGAAGAGAGCTGTGAGTGGACAAACGGAGAGTCTGTATTCTGTTGTGTGTGAGCCTTGTCATCTTTTGCTTTCTGATTTTTTCCTAATGGACTTTGTGAGCATTACAGCTTCAAAGAGTTGACTTTTTTCAGGCTTCATGCTCTAAAATGCTCTGCCTTGGGGCAAAAGGTTGTCCTTGCCATGGAACTTGCCTTGCCAAGTTGCAGACACTTGCCATAGGTTAACATTAGTCTTGAAATAGCCAGTGAGATCATACGCTAGTTTAACAATGCAGAGTTGGCGCCTCTTCAGAGACGGGGCTAAATGAACAGGGAAACTATTCCCAGTACACAGACGTGCTGTCAAAGGGATCCTCTCAGACTAGGGACACTGGTTATGGGATGGGAATGCCTACTGAGTGGGGAGAGACTGTGGCAAATGGCACCATGACATCCAGAGAATGAGAGCAAGAATGAGAAAACAGTAGTCCTTGAACTGATCTCCTTTGTCAAACCATCATTCCCGAGAGTCAGGCAGACAAACTAAGACTCTTCTCAGCAGGCAAAGCAGTGCTGCAGGCTCAGGTAAGGCACTGAGAAAGCCATTGTGTTTAGAAGAAAAATGCCTGTTTGGCATTTTTAAAAGGAACATTATACCCCACATGGTGCCCATACCCAGTGGAGTCAGCTGGGACACTTGCACTTAGTTTCTGCATCGTTTTCCATAGCAACACCTGCTATCAGTGAGGTGCAACTAAGCTACTTTTTCTTTCACTGAAAGATGAAACCATCTCTCCCAGGTTGTCGATGGCTTCATTCTCTGGCTTCCTGTGATAACCCTCATTATCCGCTGAGTTCCCTAATACTTTTTGATGATTCATGTAGCTGGGGTTCAATTGACACATCGGTGTAAACGGTGTGGAGGAAAGGGTTCTGGCAGATGGCCCTTCGCTAATCCAGATCCCTGCCCCAAAACAGGCTATCGCTTCACACGGCCTCCTCCTGCAGCTTTATCCTTTCAGGCAAATGTATTAACCTATTCTGAAGCCTTTGTAGCTCTCCTGGTTAATCGTGTCTAGGACTATGGTTATATGTAATATATGCAGTACAGTAATTCTCCGTGGGGGCTTATTGCCATGCCTGGCACAGTCCTGTTTTATTTTCGTGCTTATGGAAAGGTGGCTTTTGTCCGGAGAGCCACTCTACTGGGAGAGATGGTCCTTGTTACGCTGTATATGGACCCAAGTGGTGAGGATTGCTTCCCTTCAGGACCAGTGAGCAGAGGATTCTCAGCACCTGGCGAGATTAAACTCCATATGAAATGAGAACAGAGGAGAGAAAAGGAATGGTACTTTAATCAGAAAGCAGGTGTGGAGCTCAAACCAAGCTAACAATCCCTTTTTTCCTGGTGGGATGAACAAAAATGTGAGAGCTCCCCTCATGGTGCTGCAGGCAGCAGTTGATGAGCGTACATTTATTGCCAGAGCAGTGCTTATTCTGCTAAGACGGATGGGGCTCCATGCAGACACACGAGAAGAAACCACATTGCTTTTCTGGCCCAGAAAGGGAAGGGAATGGATCCATTTGTGCCAAATCCTAAGAAACAGGAATTATTAGGAAGTAACTTTTCCCCCCCAAGTTTGGCTTCCTACAGGGAATTATTAAACAGTGAGGAGTTAGCGAAAAAAGAGAAAATGGAAGCGGAGGAGGGTAAGAGGGGCTGAATGGGAAGGAAGTTGACTCTGTAACTGGATTGTGAAGGAGGGGGGTGCCTAGGAATACCATTTCTGTGAGTCCTATTATAATAAAGGCTGTTTTGAATTATAGCACTTTCCTCTAGCTCAGAGCTCTGACTTCAGGGTTGGGAAAGGCTTGTTTTTAACTGGTGTTTCAATTCTCTGATGATTGTGCAAACAAATATATCTTTAAAAGAAGAAAAAGAACAAAAGCAGCTTTTTCTGTTGTCACTGGAACTGCTTATGGTCCTGCCTGACAGCTTCTTGGTGACTTATTTAAAATGGACTGGTAACTGCTGCAGCCAAGAACGGCAAAAAGCTTTTTCAAATAGTATGGCGACATGGTCCTTATTTAAGAAACTCTGATTACTGTCACAACACGGATGCTTGGTGCACTTTTGCTCTCAGGACTTATCTTTTTTGCACAAATATAAGTAGCATGCATGCCAAGATGCACCTCATTTGCAAGTTTTGTGTGCCTGATAAATTTTATTTTTCTAATCTTCCCCATCAACAGCAGCAATTTTTTTAATCTTTCAGATGACATAAAAATGCATTTTAATGAAGCAAATTATATAGCTTTGTCTCCTTTTGCGCCTAAGCGGGGCGGCCATATTCAATTAGGCTGAAAAATGATCATTTGTTCTATTACAGGCTGTAACAGAGCGGGTGAAAAAACCGTGATCCATCACCAGTTGCTCAGCTTTATGTTACTTAAATCACTTGCCATTTCTGTCAGGGGCTCCAAATCCTCTCTGGGAGCCATTATTTAATTTAAGTTTGTGGAGGTGTCATTCGTTGGCTAATAGGCTTCTTCTGTAGTAGACACATAGAAACTAAATATTAATCATTTTCTTTATCCGTCCAAGGTTCCTAATTAGTTAGAAGGGTAACAGAGCCAATAAAGCTAATGATTTTGGTGCTGTAGGAAGACTTTGACAATATGAGGGCTGAATCCTGAAAGGTGCTGAGCCCCTGCCACTGACGTTGATGGCGTCTGCTGGAGTTGTGTAGGGCATGACCCGGCAGTTTTTTTTTTACAAATTACTAACAGCCAGGACGATGCAAGGGACTTCACTGGTCTATAGTGGAGCGTTTGATGCGAGGTTGGGCGTGCCTTTCCAGAAACACATTTGTTTCAGACTCACGGCACCTGCCTGCCTGGCTTTTGAACCCTGTAAAGTTTTTTCCCATCCCAGCTGAGGAACATCTGCACTATGAGTTGCTGATCAAACTTTTGTGCGTCTTATATATGGCTTCCGGTGAGCCCTGCCCCTTCTTGCCTGGTGTTGCACAAAGGAGAGCATTCTTGTGACCAGCCATTGTGAAAGCTGAATTAAACATTACTCGTTGGTGCTGCTTCTCCAACTCAGCCTTTATGTTTCATGCACTCATGGTTTTGCATGTACTGTGGCAAAGGCCCAAAGTGTGTGTTGCCTCTGGGCTTGTGGTTTCACTTCAGCTTTTGTTGCCCTCTTGATACCTCGCTCTGACTCTTCTCCACTTGTGCCTTGATCCACTGCATGCTTTCTCTTCCTCCTCTTCCCCACCCCCTGCTCGAGCATACATTCAAAGTATCCTCTTAGATTTATATAGCTTTTAGGCTACACTGGGAGACTGAGCAGGCAGTAGCTCATGCATTTAGAGGAGCCAATAAGCATCGCACCATATTACCCCCTGCTGGACTGGAATAATTTCAGGCACTCAAATCAAGCATTCTGTTTGTTAGGAAAGAGGAGGTGGGGGAGTCATTTTTGACTCATTTTGGTACATATTTTAGACAAATTTGTCAGTAGAGCAGACCTGGGCAGCATCTTCCAAGTGTGGACAAGTAATTTCAGTATGTAAAAGTAAATAAAAAAATATATATCAAATGTGTACTGCCTTTTCAAGTTCTGTCTGCCAGTATTCTCTCCTATGCTCTAGAAGACTTACTGGTCCCTTCATTTTTGCTCTTAATTTTTTTTCTGTGATTCGTGGGTGACCTTTTCATATTTGGCACAGCTTTTTCCCCAAACTAGATGTTTTTATTCAGAGGCCCTTATACAAAAGCAAAGGGAACTTATGAATCATCTGCTTTTTTAAAAAAAACTACTTTTATATATTACTGCCAAGTTCACTGCATGAGCCAACATCTTCCTTGGTAATTGGATGGCTGTTGCAGGAGTGTATCAGTCACTTTGCTGAGATCTTAAATGCTTCTGACAAAAATATAATGGATAATTGAATGAAGATCATACAGCGTCTTTCTCATTGTGTCACATAAGCTCATGTGGGAACTGAAGCCTTGTGCAGTGGGCCGCACTGGTAAAATAACAACAACGACAACCATTTTTGATACTCGTACGCTTCCGTCTGCTTTGTTGCATGCACCCTCCAGGGTGTCCGGGGCCTCCAGTCCTGCTTCTGCTCATGTCTGGCAAAGCTTCCAGAATAGCCAGTGACACAGGACCAGACCCTGGGAGCAGATGGTGGCTGCTGTTCTGTATCTTTATTTGAAATAAAGCTATCTTGGGTCGAGATTTAAATATGCAGAGTTCCTCAGTTTTAAGCTGCAGCTCCAAGAACCGTACCTTGGAAAGAGCTCCCTCCTTCCCACTTCACTAAAATGCAAGGCAGGGCTTGAGTGATTTGGGTCTGTTTTGTTTTTAGCAAATGAAAGAGATGGCATTGCCCTGAAAAGCTGCTGTGCTCCATACATCATGGTAGAGCCCAAAGCCCTTCAGGTCAAGATCTTAGAAGGGGCTAGTGATTTTGGATGCCTCTTTTTGGGTGCCCCGTCTGGCATTCTTAAGTGGGGGTGGGGAGTACAGTTTTGTCTCTGTGGACTAGTCAAATCCTTGAACTCTGCTTGGGCCCAGTCTGACATCCGTTCTTTCCTATTTAGGTAGAGACAGGAATGCAATCCAAATCTGAGCCTCAGTTTTGCGTTATCCACAAGGCTACCCTTCCTCGGAAACAACATTTGTGTGATGCTGTTTCTGTACTGTCATTTCTGTAGTATAATGCAGAGTGGCACAAAGCGCCCCTAGGATTACGTGGGAGGGAGAGTAGTTTGTTTGAAATAAAGAATGGTCTTTTCCCTTTGAAGAAATGCTTCTCTCAGGGTAAATGAGCCCACATGGAGTGCTCTTCTGTTGCAGCTAGCCTACCTCTGGTTCCCAATCTAGCTCAGCTCAGCTCTCCCTGTAGTCCACAGCACAGGTGAGCTGAGCGAGAGCTGAGACTCATTTCCCCTGGCCTCTAAAGTTTTATCCCTGCACCCTCCCTAAGAGAGACTCTGCTCCCCATCCTCTTCCCAGTCTGCTGCTCTGCTTGGTGCTCCCTTCCTTGTGTTCCCTACCTAATCTCCTGCTCTGTTTGGTACACCCTGCCCTGTGTTCCCTATCCAGTTCTTGCTCTTCTTTCTGCTTCTGTGCTGCCAGTCCCCTTCCCTATCCTCCATATGCCACACACAGAGGCTACCCATGTCACTTGTTGCAGGTTAGCCACCCCGTCTTAAGCTAATCCCTTCTAATTCTTGAGTTTGCAGACCAAAGCTTGAGCTGAAATCTGGGCAAGCTTTGGTTATTTACTTTGACAAGTCACCCGTAGAAGAGAGAGATCTGCATCTCAATTTGTCTGATTTCCTTTGGGGTTCTTGCCACCATTGTGTCTAATTATTCTTGGATTTGTTCTTCGTCTAAAGCCAAAGAGCTTTTAGAGTTGTTTTGTTCATCTTCCTCCTGTCAACTGCAGAAAGTCACTGTTTGGAGACGGAAATGCCGTCTTGAGAATAATTGACAATAATGGTCCAAACCCCAGTGGAACAATATTTCTAGCGGAAGCTCCCTACTGCAGAAATATTATGTTTGAGTCCTGAAAAGATCACACAGTGTATTTCAAGTCATCCGAGTGCAGCTTTTTTTGTAGGTAATGTTACAAATTGAGGGAGAGGGGAGGGGGGGGGAAAAAAAAAAAAGGTGTTCATGACAAAAGAGAAACTTCAGGCTTTCTTTGTAGTGTTACTTCAATACATAGACATGCATTTTAGGAATTCATTGTGGTTTGGGTAGCGAGAGAGAAATCTCACAGAAGGGGGAGAGGAATGAAAATATTGTGCTGGTGTTTAAGTAAAGAATCCAACTGGTGGTTTATTTTGTGCAGCCCTCGGGTTGATTAGCCTCACGCTCGGGTGTTGCTGATGGGTTGGGGGCTGGTTTGTGTATCTGTGCTCACCCACCCATGTTATTGCTTGGGACCAAAATGGCTGTTTTAGTATCTGTGATATAATAGAGGTCTGTTTTATGTGTTTGCAGGCAGCGTGGTGTTCCCTATTATACTGAGAATTCGATAAAATCCTTTAGTTTTTAAAAAAGTAAAATAAAAACAAAGGGAAAATATGAAAGTGTCCTTTGAGTTGCTAGATTTGGTACCCAAGATAGGTAATGACACAAGAGAAGAGTCTTCAGCTTTGTGGAGCATGGCTGTTCCTTCTGACAGTGGGATACTTCCCGGGAAGAAGCTGCTATAACCTTCAGCCCTCGCTGGCAGCAGTAGGCAGGGCAGTGTGGCACCTTTAATAGACTAACTCGTTGGGAGAGGCATGAGCTCCTGTAGGCTACAGTCTACTTGATCTGCGTCTATGAACACTTTGTTAGCTTTGCTGGAAGAACTTAAAGAAGTTGAGTGGGTGAGAGGGAAGGGTGATCTTCAGACCCGCTGGAGTTACTTTCTCAGTAGTAAAAGATGTATAGTGGCGTTACTGTTCCGGACGTTCATAGAGGCTGCTGCTCTGTTCCCATTCGTGTGCATTACACCTTTCCTATATTTTTCCATTTCTGTATTTGGAATTTTTTCCTTTATTAGTTCCTTCCTCTACAAAATTAGCTAGCAGTTGGAAGCACCAGTCATAAGAATGCACCCCCCCCCCAAAAAAAAAAAA
>NW_017729014.1:13260006-13261428 GCF_001723915.1 Gavialis gangeticus
AAAAAAAAAAAAGAAAAGAAAAAAGAAAAAAAAATCTCTGCATAGATAAGTATACCAAATTCATACGTCTATAAAACCAAGCAGCAAAGAAAAGGTAGATAGGATTTCTGTTCTGACAGTTTACAGTTGGCGAGTCTGGCATGTTTAACTTCCACGGCTGTTAACCTTATTAGAGAGAAGTATTTCCAACCCAAATCTCAGATCTGCAAGTTGGTAAAAGGGTGGTAGTTGTTTGAGTTTCTTTAAAATTGTGGCTTAGTTTCAGCATGTTAAAAGCTGCTTTAGCTGATAATTCCATTTTTAAATGACTGTTTAAAAGCAGCTACAATCAGGAGTGAATCTAATCTGAATTAGAATCAGCAGCTTTCTATTATTGCATTGTCTCTTGGCAGCAGTAAATTATTTGTTCTGTTTTTCTGGGTCACAAACACACCAGCCCTCCTCTGTTCTTTTTCTCTTTACATTGCCTTTACAAAAATACGTGTGCAAAATCACACTTTCACAGTGTTTTAGCTGCGTTTCTGCAGCCAAAAGCAGGTGTGATGTTTTACAGCAAGGTAACGAACAAACATTACCTCACTGTGTAAAACAAACAAATGAAAAATATACCTTTTTTTGGCAGCAGAGATACAGGATTAGTTTCTTTTAATTCTTCCATATGTGAAATGGGAATAATCTCTCTCACTGGTGCTGTGAAACCTAATATGTTCACTTGTTCCGGATGAAAGTGTCTCTTCAAAGGACTACAGATGAGCAAACGTTGAGATGAAGTTTTTTTGGGTTGCACAGTGCGATCAGGATCCTGGGGCTGGATCTGCCCAGGTCTTCTCTGGGCAGGGACCATCTTTAGCTGTTATGCAGGAATGAGCCTGTCATGGAGGCTGACGTAAGTCCACTGGCTCTTTCTCAGGGGAAATGCTTAGCCTGTCAGTAGACTGATGAAACGTTGCTGTGTGCGTCTAATACCAGCAGTGCCCCGTTTGCAGTGGGGATACCAAAAATGCCAGTCCGAGGGGTTCTGCATTTTCAGCCTCTCGGCAGTACCGAATGTGTCTAGCTCAGGTCCCCGTTGGAAGCCCAGCGATGCACCGTTGAGCCACCAGGGGGTGATCTCCTCGGTTACGGTTTGGAAGAATTAATGTTTTTTCAGCTTATTCTATTTGAAGAAAACAGATTGCAGACTGAGCAGCCTTCAAATAAGATGTGCCCATTCCCCCTCCCTGCCTCTTCATCTTCCCTGGCAATGTCGGGCCGGCGACTGCAGTAACATGCCAATGGGTAGCAGGGCTGGTAGCCATCCACCAAGCATGCTTGCAAAGAGCCGGAGGTGTTCACTAACTCCCGTTTACTTTCCTCCAGCTTTAAAAAGTCAGCTTTTTACATTTTATTTTCTTCCACTGCTTTTTATTCCCCCCCCCCCCC
>NW_017729014.1:13261572-13265074 GCF_001723915.1 Gavialis gangeticus
CCCCCGCTTTTTTTTTTGATCTACGCACCAGCTTCTGATGTGCCACTGCAGGCTGTCCTTAGATCAGGTTTCTTGGCATGCTGTTGACTTTATCTCGCTTACCGGATCACATTTCTGTTGCCATACACTGTGTGATCGCAGCCTCCCCACAGCTTTTCAACAATTAGTAATTGAGCAGGAAGTGTGTGTTCATTACAATAGCCTTTTGATTTTGATTTTACAATCATGCAGTGTTTAGCACAGAGCGGAGGCGGGGGAGGCACTTCTCTGAAACACATTTTTGACAGAGAGAAGTCTGTTGTTTCAGCCACTTGGCTATTTGTCAGCAGTTCTCAGACTTCCCTCTTGTGTTGGTTGCTTGGCAACCTGGGGCTGGAGCAATCACACCGTGGCCAGTGCATTTCCAAGAGCAGGTTGGTGGATGATTTATCGGCGGGGCTGCGAGCGCGGTGAGCCCAAGAGGCAGGAACGGACCTTTTAACGGGAGCCGACATGAAACATGAAGGCCAGGAGAGAGGCAGGCTCGAGAGCGTTGTCTGGGGAGGCGCGATGAAAATACCCCGAGTCGATAAATAGAGGGTCTGCAATTAGAGCAAAATAAATGCTCTTCATTTAGAGATAATTGATTTTTTTTTTTTGTCGGTGTTTTGTTTGTTCTTTTGAGGTGTAACGTTTCTCGTCTAAGATTTCATATGGAAAAGAGGTGCGCGCAGCAGGGAATGAATAAACGCTTTGGAAACTGCTTTGGGTGCATCTTGGCGTGAAATCTCTCTCCCTGTAAAAATAGGCTCCCTGAAACACTGATGGTACAATCAAGCTCGGGCTAGCACATAAGGTTAGCCGTGCCCTGACAGCCCCTGAGCCCACGGGTGACGGACTAGTTTCCCTTCTTTGCCAGCCTTGGAAAAGCCTTGCAGCCATTGTGTCGCCTTCAATATCATGTTCTCTTTGAAACGGGCTTTCCGGTTGATCCTTCACGGTATGTAGGGGGAAAGGAGGGGAAATTTATCAACTGGCATTTGAGGAGTTCGCCCTGCGGCCAAGCAAAAGCCCTTTCCCCTCTACCCACTGCCTCCAATGAAATACGCATTCTGAAATTTGGATAACCTTTAGCAAAACGCCCCGCTATAATTTCTTGTGCTAGGAGGTGAGGCTTTTCCCATTATAGTTCTAATGTGGGCCAAGTGGCAGATGAATAATCAGTGACAGGAGCAGCATTTTAGGCATTTTAGGTAGGAAGGAGCAGTAAGGGGATGATGAATTTGGCTTGACCTCTTAAATAGCAGCATAAATACTTTATTAAAAATTCTAAATAAATGTGTTTGCAACTGGTAATCCTACTCTGCATGCAGTCTCATTTAGCCAACTGTGTATGCAAATGTGCTATTAATGTGTTTGCGTTCAGTATAAATATACAAATCTAATCTGTTTATATATGTAATTTACACACAGCTGTGCTCATGCTCACTTAATACCAATATTTTCAGCAGGCGAGAGGTATCATGGGAGATCTATTGTTCCAAACAAAAGCTTAACAGTACAGCACCGTGGAGGGGGCTCATTACCATCCCAGGATCCCCTGGCGTTCCCTTGGGGGAGTCTGCTTTAATGATTACCAGTCTGCGTGGATGGCTGTAGCTAGATGGGAGCGCGCAGGCTCTGGAGGACCGGGATGCACCTTGCTTCTGTGCAGGACTTGTAGCATCAATTTTTCACATTTACTTTTCAGGCAGGGTTTATTGCTTCACTTTGTTTAAGGCAAAATGCCCCTGGAAAATCGATCCTTTGAGGAGAGGAAGTTGATTGTTCGGTATCTTTAAACTCTATCATGGATGTCATTGTCTTCATTCTCTGTTTGCCAGAGGTATTTATATGACCCTGGAGGCACTGTGGATAATGTTGGTGGAATATTCCCTAGGGACTCCTAATGCTGTTTTAGGAGATTACCCTATCATGTGACGCAATTAAAATGCTAATATAAGTATATTTTTAAATTGTGACCTGTTCAAGAGACCTGCTAAGGATCAATGAATGTGATAAAGTGATTTCTCTCTCTCTCTCTCTCTTTATTTTTTTAGTGTACCATAGAGATCTACAGGCCAAATTCTGCCCTGGGATAGCCCCTCTCCCATTTATAGAAGTCAAGCAAAAAAAAAAATCAGTGGACTGGCACCCTGATGAATCAGGGTGGAATATAACCCAGATCCATAATTTGCAAAATTTAGAACTAGGCCTAAACTGTTGTGCATGTTTCAGAAGTCAAGAGTAGAAATAGAGAAAGGTTGGATTTTTTTTTTTTTATATGATGATCTTCACACCTGCCAGCAGTCCCCTCCTCTTCCTGTCCCTGCATGTATCCATGCACATACACGTGCTGGTGCCCCATCTTGGGCTAGGGTCTTGTGAAGTCTTCCGTGACATCATTACAAGCCACCAATACATACACAAGCTTTACAAATGAATGCACAGCTCCTAAATTTCTGCGGTACAAGGAAATCTGTTTTGTAACATGATGAGAGAAGAAGTTCCATGCACGTTATAGTTATTGCTGTCTGCTTATTTTTAATTCTGGTGTAGAATTAAGTAGCGACAGCTGGCCCCACGAGTGTAGCTGATGTTTTCCCCCATGCTCTGTTCACTCTACTTAACTTGCCTGGGCTGCTTCTACTTAAAAGCGCACCAAAGCATATTTGCTTGTCTTTACTCTGTGGCAATGCCTGTTGGAGACCAGAAGAAATGACAGAACTTCTGCATAGTGAACATCAGCTGAGCCCCCTGTTGAGACAAGGGCTTGTAACAATTTTCTGTGGCTTCCTAGCATACAATCCCATGGACTCCAAGTCCCAGTCTTCATTGACTTGTGCTCGTGTTTTCTCTTTTCTGCTGGAACAGTGATAAAAGTTCCTCAAGACCTGACCTAGAGCCCAGCAAAACATCTTTGAGGGGAGCACGGCAGACATGGTGACCGGCATTCTTATAGGCATGCACAGCCTAGACGGCAAAACTGGGACTAGCCATCCCTAACTTGAGCATGGTTGGGGGTGGGAAGGTAGGGTGTAATGTTAAAAGCAAAGAGAAATGAACAATGAAGGTTAAACATTTCCCCCTAAGATCTATTGCCACTGCTGTTGGCTAGCTGGAGATCTTGTGGTGTGCTCGTGGTGCTTGGGCCAGGTGCCAGATGATTGGAAGATAGCTAACGTGGTCCCCATCTTCAAAAAAGGGAAGAGAGAGGACCCGGGCAACTATAGGCCCGTCAGTCTTACCTCTATCCTTGGGAAACTCTTTGAGAAGATCCTCAGGGAGCACATCTGTGATGGGCCGGCTTCAGGGATGATGCTCAAGGGCAACCAGCACGGTTTCATTAGGGGCAGGTCATGTCAGACCAACCTGATTGCCTTTTATGATCAGGTCACAAAGGCAATGGATGCAGGTGTTGCCGTGGACGTAGTCTTTCTAGACTTCAGCAAGGCCTTTGACACCGTCTCCCACCCCATCCTCA
>NW_017729014.1:13265190-13272517 GCF_001723915.1 Gavialis gangeticus
ATGGAGAGGGTCCAGAGGAGGGCCACCCGCATGATCCGGGGACAACAGGGCAGACCCTACAGTGAGAGACTGCGGGACCTGAACCTATTCAGCCTCCACAAGAGAAGGCTGAGGGGGGACCTGGTGACTGTCTATAAACTCACTAGGGGGGACCAGAAGGGTTTAGGGGAGACGCTGTTTCCCCCAGCGCCCCCTGGCAGGACAAGGAACAATGGACACACATTATTAGAGAGTAGGTTTAGATTAGACATCCGCAAGAACTACTTCACAGTCAGGGCGGCTAGGAGCTGGAACCAACTTCCTAGGGAAGTGGTGCTGGCCCCTACCCTGGGGGTCTTTAAGAAGAGGCTTGATGACTACCTGGCTGGACTCATTTGAGTCCAGTCTTTTCTCCCGACCAGGCGGGGGGTCGGACCTGAAGATCCGCAAGGTCCCTTCGACCCTACTTCTGTGATTCTATGATCTGTGCTCCTGCCTGCTCTGGTAGCATGGGCTATTGAAACGAGTACAAGGATGCTCAAAGGAGGCTTAAAAAATGCTCCTGTTAAATAAGCTCTGCGAGCATACTGTTAACCAGCGAAACACAGCAGGAGCCAGAGTATCTGATACTAAGGGTAAAATTGCTGCTTACCTCAAAATTAAATTTAAAAAAATATTAGACAGAGTTATGGTTACAACAGGAAACAATAAAACGAAGGAAGATCAGATGAGGTTGAAGCATATCCTGTCCTCCCAGCAGCAGGGCAAATTAAAGGGGCAATGCAAGGGCCTGAATGTGGATTTTTCTCGATGGTTTCTTTTTTCCCAATGAGACAATGTTGTAAGGGGTCCCTGTGCAGGTTGGCTGCATGTGACACTTCTTTCCTTGTCCTCAAGTACCGTGGCATATTCTTTGCACACTATTACCCTCAGCAAAGATATAGAGGATACATATCCTATCCTATCTACCTCTGGAAGGCCCAGAGTCATTTAGTGCAAGCGTCTCCTCCCGATCTCCCATCCTCCTCATGTCCTTTCTCCAGCCTGGGTAGCCCTCTGGCACCTGCTGCCCATGCCAAAGTAGGGCAGTCTCAAGTCCCGTTACCTCCTTGATGGGACAGAAAGTGGGCGTCTCCATCTCTCCACTTGCTGCTTCAACATGTGGCCTCACTGGGCTCCATGTCGGGAAGTTTCTTGTCCCAGCTGCTGATTCTCTGAGGCACATGCCCCCCTACTATATCCCCAACTCTACAGGTCAGCAGGACTGTGAGCAAGAGGGCCAGCTAAGGGGACGAGGGGGTTACTGGCAGGAGCATGGCAATGCCAATCAAAACTGACTGCAAATAGTTGTCCTCAAGAGACCTTGCCTTTCAGTTGGCGTAGACCAAGCTGGTGCGGGACCTTCAGTGTTCCCAAAATAACTTACGTAAAATTGGCCTCTTGCGGGGTGAGAGCCTCCGGGGAACTACAGCCGTTTATCCCTTAGGGCAGAGAAGAACACTGTACTTTTGCGGTACTTAAATTGTTTTTAATGGGACTCGCTGAGATTTCTCACTTGAGCAGGGTTTGGCCTTGCATTTAGAAAGTAAATTGAGATCCTTTAGGATGAAAAAGGCTATACAGAAATTTTGGATGCTTTGTGCTGCAGCAAGGTTTGCTTAGGTGAAAAATGTTACATACCTGATAACCCCAAGCTAAGATCTTCAGGTACGGGATGTCTGGTCTCCTTTCGATGTAAACATCATTGGTATTCCTTTAGAAAAACAGTGTCAGCATTCTGGTTAGACAGCAGTACATGTGATACCATCCACCCTTCTTGGCAAATGTCTTTTATTTTTAATGTGTCCACATTAAATTCAGTTTATGTAAAAATACGGCCAAGCTCTTAATAAAATGTACCCTGCGTACTGAAATTCAGCCAAGGTGCATATACGATGTCTGCATGCTTAAAAAGTTATTGTTTTGGGCAATCCAGAAATGTGTTTTGCACACTAACAGGTTTTTGCAAATGCAGCCGGTCCATAATTCCTCTTTCAGACTAGGCAAAGCAATGGGTTTCATTTTTCATCTTGTTAAATTGGTTTAAGAATTAAAAGATGGTTTTATGGATATTGTGTTTATATGCTGGTAACTGTTAAGACCATAAAACTTTTTTGCTGCTTGTTGTTGTGAAACCTGTTGGGGGCATATTAAATGGAGATGACCAGGTTAGTTAGCTTGGAAAAACATCTCTTAAATGCTACTTGCTTATAGCAAAACTGGTTCACACTGAAACTTGTTATAACACCCCCCCCATCCCCCCTGTTGTCAGATGACCATAATTTAATGAAAAAAAGTGTTGTTTGAGGCAGGAACTTTCTGTTCTTGGTCACAGTTAAGAGAGAAAACATTTCTGAAAGTGTGAGGGGAAAATCCTTTCATCTGTTCTTTGAGAAAATGGTTTTGGGGTGTGTGTGGTGGGGGGGGAATAGCTTTTGTGGCATGCTAGGGCATTTCTTTTCTTTTCCTTTTATCGAGGGAAAATTTTCCAAAAGTGGAAATAACATTTCAGTAAAGAATGGGTCACTTTCTAAGTTTGAGGGGAAAAAATAACTTGGATCTAAAACTGGCTAAAAAACTCACTACAAAATTGGTTCAGAAGGTATTTCTGAGCAAGTTAATGTTTCTGTAGAGTCTTAAAAGTTTGCATTTTTGAAATTCATAGGGTTTGCAACTGAATCTGTAAAAAATTAAATATACATGGGAAGATTGTTGCCATTTTGCATAATATGTTGTTGGGTTTATTGTACATTTTTAGACCTTGCACAGCCCAACCTGTTTCATGTTTATGCAGTAAACCAAAAACCCCAGCTGCCCTCAGTCCCAGGTTAAAATCTGGGGTGCTGATTTTCATCAGGCAGCAGCAAATTTTCCCTGCCAAGCTCTAATCCCTTGATAATAGAAACCCTGACGCATAACCTTAACTACAGCATCGTAATGGCATTATCATCACATTGATAAACATGCCATCTGAGCTCTGTTAGTCAGAACATAATGGCTTTGTGTATCTTGTCATGGTATTTGTTTCTTGGGATAAAATATGGGACCTACAAGTAACACATATGCAAACATTAACATGCTTGTTCCTAGTGCTTCCTTGGTTATTTATAGCCCCCTGTTTACACATTGTAGCAGGATACTGTGGAACCTAATAAATTACGTTGGGGGAGCTCAAATTATACAACGGCATTAGGAGACCTTGTGTTCTGACTAGTCAATAGCCATGGCAACCATTTCACAAAGCATATCTGTGTTGTCTATCCACCACAACTGACCCAGTAAGCCACCGAGGTTTCCTAATGCTACCGTGCAACAATAGGAAGAATTCTACTAAGGATGCTTAGCCTTCGTTTAGATCCCGCCGCACTCTTCATTTTCCAGGTGCTGTTCAAATGTTAATTGTGTAATGCACATAATTGTTGCGTGCGTTTGATACAGAAGCTAAAATTTGCACGTTGCATTTTTAACCAAAAAAGGGGCAGAAGTATCAACGGTTTGTAAACCATTTTGCTCCGGATGCACCTTGTTTTCCTTCTTATCAAGACTCCTCCCTTGCCTCGGCACTTGTAGGATCAAGACTCGGGTCTCCATCGTTTTAAGACTTGTGTCTCCCATCATTTTAAGAGGCTCCCTCACTCCACCACTTACAAAATTCAACATTCCCAAAGCAGCGGGTCAGTGTGTCGCACCTTGTTAAAAAAAAAAAAACACAAAACAAAACACATAGGAGCAATGGGTTATTCCTGACTTAGCGGTGAATTGAAAAAGTAGGCAATGGCAGAACCTGTACAGAGAGAGTATATGGCCGTTTAAAAAAAAACAAAAAACAAAGCTTAATTTGGCCCACAGCAGACTGGAGAGCAACAAGTTAAAGTCTAATTCAGTCCTTTCGACAGCAAAATGTGCATTTCAGAATGGCCTTAATTGTGCGAGAATAGGGGGTAGGAGTAGGAAAGTGGCTGCAGGTGGACAGGGAGCAGAGATGCAGTGTGAGCTGGCTAAAGGGACTAGAGCAGCCGTGCCTTGAGCTCATGGCACCACAGGCTAGACGAGTGGTGTGGGGATGGTCCGTGGGCTGGAACATACCCTGCATGGCCTTAGCTGCCCTTGGATGGAAGATTGGGACCTGGTGCCTGGCACCAAGCCCTTCCTGCCCTGGACCCCTGATCCAGCACATGGGGCCCAGTGCTCCCCACAGGTCTGGAAATTTGGCAGCGGGGGGTGGTACCTACTGCTCCTCTAATGACAAATTTTTGGACCCATGGGGAGCCCTGCAGGCCTAATGACACAGTGCTAGGGGCCAGATGTTGCCCCGGGGGCCAGGGGCAGAGTACAGCTGGACGAGAGCAAGAGGAACAATTCAGCAAGTGAACTGACGTAAAAACACTTAAATGTTGCTATTTTACAGGGTTTTCTCCCCTCTCTCCTTTTATCTAAATTCTGGAGCTGTATCATTTGCCCAAAGATAATTTAGAAGAAAAACATTTGGGTTTTTTTGTTGTTGTTTTTTTGTTGGGTGGGGGGGTTGTTTTGCTTTGAGGTTTTTTTTGCTTCTGTTTGCACAGGGGTATTTTGTAGTTGTAGGATGTTCATGTGGATACAGAAATGATAGCACATCAGAACCGGAAGCCCATTCGCTCTTCTTTGTGTGGAACACAGACTGAACACCTGGCGCTGTCGTGTTTAATGACCAGCCACTGTTTTCATTTAATATGCACTACGGGGTGGTTTTTTTTGGTTGCTTTTTTAGTCACTGCACAAGAAATATAAGGTGGTTTCAGTTTTGTTCAGCAGCAATCTGCTTATGGCAGGGAAGCTGTAATTAAAATTAACCAGTTTGTTTTGGAAGTGGGCACTGATGGGTAAATATGTATGTTAGCTATCTTGTGGCAACTTTTTGTCATAATTTTCGAGCCAGTGCAATCACCTAAGTCTGACCTGCATAACGTAAACTATGGCATTTCACCCAGTGATTTCTGCAAGTAACTTGTGGTTGAACTAGAACATCTCCTCTGGAAGGACATTCACTATTGATGGCAAGATTGAAACTGTACTGTTCACCACGCCAATTCCATTTAACAAGCATTGTGTCAGGTTGTGTGTTTCGGATGATTGAACGATGAAGCCATATCAGATCATAAGCATAGACAAAGACGTGCATGGAACATGGAATAATTGGCAAGGTTTTTCAGAATGCCCCTAAACTCCAGACACGGATATAACTTCTGGAAACTGGGCATTTTCTAATCCGCTGCTCTTGAGACAAGATAGTCCACATTTACCTTCCTGATTAGGACTGCTGGTATCTACAAGTAAATGAGAGCAACTTGGGACTGATGGCAAGTTTGATCCAAGTGGAGGGAAAATGTGGAAAAGTTGTTCTGGTAGCTTTATTTTGTTTTTTTTTAAACATACGAAATTGCAGAAGTCAACTCTGAACTCCTTCTGGAAGTAGCTTTATCTTCTTCCTTGGTAGGAAAGCTCCACCTTTCATAAACTTACAGTCATTGTCATACATCACAAGCGGGTAATGTGAATGGAGAATGTAATTCATTAGGCTTTGGGGCTTCAGGGTACAAATGTGCTATACCCAAACCTTGCAAGTGGTGATTAAACACAACTGCTGAAATCTCTTCTAGTGCTTCAGAAAGGAGGCCAAGCCTACGATGGTATCTTTTGGTTCTGCCTCCGACATTGCTTATCTACTGAATCGTGGCGATTCTGTTAACCTATTTTAAAATCTGACCGCTGTTGTGGAAAGGGTTGTATTTGGATTGGGGAAGGGCAGTGGATCAGATGATTGAAGTTTATGAGTCAACACTTGCTACTTGTATTGCGAGGCCCAGCTGATCCCTTGGAAGTTGGTTCCATTTTACAGATGGGTAAACTGAGGGTTCAGTGGTTATTTCCCAGGGGTCTCACAGCAGGTCATTGTTAAAACAAGGAGTAGAACCCAGCTTTTTTCTCTTCCAGCCCTGTACCATGGGCCAAGTTGCCTCAACATTTTACATTGGTCCTTCCCTTCTATAGGCAGAGGGTCCGGCTAGCAAAATGCAACTGTTCGATGAATGCTCTTTGGAACGATTTTCTTCACGTTTTTATCTCTGTAAACTCATAATATGGACCTTCTCTTTGTACTCTGTTACCTGATGCTGCAAAGGCAGCATACTCATGGTACAGCGTGCAGTAATGATGATGTGGAAGTCCTTCCAGCCCCAGGGGCTGCCTGCGTATGATTTTGTTGGAAGCACAAAGTGCACTTTGGGTTAGATGCTGGCAGATGATACTGTGACTTGACTGATCTTCATCCCATGCAGTTGGTTATAGCGATGCATTGCACTGCGCTGTGGGATAGAGACGTGGGTGTTTCGGCATTCTTTTCCTTCCATTACTCCTGCCATCTTTCTTTGCTGTAAAAGCATGTAACAACATAAGAAGCGTGGGCATGGTAGGGGAAATAAGTGGGCCTTTGGCAACCGAGCAAAGCATTGCCGTTTTTGACGGTGCGAAGCGCCAGTGAGAGCAGTGGTCAGAGCAGCGCTCGGCAGTCAGTCCTGGTGACATGGTGATGGTCTTGTCGGAAATCTGGTGATGGGTGGAGGCAGGTTTCTTCCTTTCGCTCCGATTCCTTGGTTAAGAGCCTGGATGCTTTTATTACTCCTTTCTCTTGCACTTTCACTGGCGTGGCTGACCCAGTGGCTTAAAAGACACAGGGGCAAGTGAATCAGCTTGCTTACAGGTGTTTAATCCCAAAGTGCCAATGGCTGATGGGTGACTCCTGCGTCTGCTTGGTGGGTTTCCTAGCAGTCAACCCATAGCATTTTCACTACCATGGAGGGTTGGGGTTTGGGTGAGGTCGGTCCTACAGCATCGCTGCACACAGGGGGGTGGGAAGTAGGGTGGGTACTGAGGTGCGTGGCATGATGCCCTGCTCACCCACGAAAGGCCGACTTCTCCTCCATGCTCCCTTTGCTGGGGTTACCTGACCCCCCCCCCCCTTACCTTTCCTGCTTGGTGCAGGGGGCTGGACCCGACGATCTTCCAAGGACCCTCGCAGCCTCGCTACCTACGCATTTCCCTGCTCCCCGGCCTAGGGGAAAGTAGCCATTCGCCCAGCACGCCAAGATTTGGCCCGGGACATCCTCTGCCTGGGCACTGCCTGAATGTCCCCCTCCCCGCCCCGGAGACGAGGTGCTTTGGCTGAATGTAATCTGGACTTGATATCTTTTATTAGACCACCTGGACTTTTTCCACAAAAACAATAAAAGTGGCATCTCTGATCAGACCCTTCCAGCCCCCAGCCCCCATG
>NW_017729014.1:13273169-13280183 GCF_001723915.1 Gavialis gangeticus
GGGGTGCATCCCCCAAAGGACTTCCTCGCACCTCTTTTTGGGGGGGTTCTGCCTTCACACCAGCTTGCACGGCTTTTATTATTATTATTTCCTCCCTCCCCCCGTGCGCAAGGACTTTTGCACCCATCCGGACAGCTCCCCCTGCCAGCACGGGCATCCTCGCCGCTTGCCTGCCTGGTTTTTCCCAGCCAGAAAGAGCTGGTCTTCTCTCTCTTTTTTTTCTTCTTTTTTTTTTCCTGGGCAGGACCCGGCTGCACTCCTCCGGCCCCAGGGAGGTTTGGTGGCATCTCCGGGTCCTGTCTTCTTTTTCTTTTCTTTTTTTTTTCTTCTCCTCCCTCCCTTCTCCGCGTCCAGCTCCCAAAGCTGGAAGTTGGATTTTTAAAAGCAAGCCCACTTAAGAGATTTGTTGGGGGGGAGGTTTTATTCACTGGTTTCCTTTTCTTTTCTTTTTTGGTGGTTTGATTTCTAAAGCCCGGTTTCTCTTCCGTCTTAGTCTCCGGGTGCGTGCACATAGTCTCCCCCTTTTATCCACCATCCCGGAGCGAAGAACATTTTTCCCCCACCCCCGCCGTTGTGCTGATTTAAGGAGATTTTCTTTCTTTTTTTATTTTTTTTCCCCCCCTCTCTGCTGACATCCGATTTTTTTTTTTTCACTATCTTTTAACACAGAAACGCTTCATTAAGGGGCTGAGACAGTACGGAAAGAACTTCTTCAGAATCCGAAAGGAGCTACTTCCCAATAAGGAGACTGTAAGTACAATTGCACTTTATGTAACTTGCCATTTTTTTTTTTTCTTCCTCCCCTTCCTGCCACTTCTCGCTGTTTGATCTTATGAAACTGTTTCCTTTTAACCCTGAATTGAATCCCCGACTCAGATGTTTGGAAGAGAAGGCCACAGCTGACAAAGGTTACTGCAGTTTTTAAGCATCGGGTATGGAAGAGGGTCTCTCTCGTAGCCTTGTTGTTACTGGAAGGAGTCGGCCGGTGGTGGTTGGGGGGGTGGTATTTATAGAGGCTAAATCTAATTTTAAATACAGGCATTATGTTGGGATAATTCATTTATGTCACCAACTTAGGCTCAAATGGCAGCGGGTAATTAACAAAAGCCTAAATCAAAACAAAATCTAATTGAATCTGGAAGAAGGAGGTATGTGGCGGCTGCTTTTACGATCTGTAGGATTTAGTTGTTGCTGTTAACTCTTTGCGCTCCTGTAACATTCGGACAGCGAGTCTCTGACTCAAGTTGCTAAATTGATTTTCAGGCTCGTTGCTCCTTTCAGACTTCATAACAGTCCAGTGCAAAAAACCCTTGCAGGCGTTTGAGCAGGGAGTTAGCTGGGGACGGACGGACCCTTTGAAAGAGGGCTTGGGAAGCTCTGGGAACAAGTTTTCCATTAGTCCTAATTGCCCCGCTTCTCTAGAAGCTTCGGTTTCCGTGCTGCAGGTGTCATTTAACTACTTGCAAGGTGGTGTTGGGAAGCAGCCTGCACTGTTGCCCTGAATTTATGATAGTACAGTGAAAACGGAGTTCGGTCTGCTATTTTTTCTGGGTGATGAAGAAAGGATTTGTATCTAAGTGGCACTTGCCATATTTCTGTAAACATCACAGGAAGAATATATCGTGTGCACAACAACGTGGTGAGAGAGAGGAACATTGTCATTGCGAGTACTTCTGTTGTACATTGTGGGACTGCTCTAAGACATGGTTTCCTTTTACTCTCCTGAGAGGTGTGCCCGTGACATTTCGATTGTGAAATCATAGTCCCTGATGAGTAAAAAAATTAATAACGTCACTCAAGGCAAAGAGAAAGGGGAAGGGGAAGGGGGAAATGCTTCTTGGGGAGTATCTCAGTCTGTAAAGGCATTAACTGGTTTTCTGGGAACGTTAGGAAATACTTGTTACTGTATCAGACGCAGTAACTAGATTTGGATTTGTCTGTGGGTCCAGATGACATACTAGAAGGGAGGTTGAAGTGCTCTAAAACCTCACAGCATTTAACAAATCCAGCATGAAGTCTGCATAAACAGTTCTCCCTTTGGTTTTCTTCAAATTAACTCCCTGAAATTGTATTCAAGACAGATTAGCTTCTAGGGCAGAAAAGCATTCTGCTTCAAGTGAAGTAATTGATTGTTCAATCTATTTAAAAATACGCCTTAATTTCAGCTGCATCTGTTATGACATGTACTTTTAAAAATAACGTGCATTCCTGCTTTCCCAAAGAGAAACAATTAGAGCAAAGAAGGAAAGACAGATGGAAGTCTGGAGAACCAGGGGCATGCATCTGACCCTGCTTTCCTGTGCTGTGCAGTCTGACTCGCTTTTGAACTTGAATTTCACAGACCTTGTGTCCTCTCTCAAAGTTCTGCAAAGTTGCAAGCTATGTGAAATTTGAGACAGGCCATCACTGTTCAAGCATTACATTTTTATTGTGTTAGGCCTAAACTTTTAGTACAGGGAAGATTAAGCATTAAGTCCAAGCAATTTGAAGTAGCATGTAGATGGTATTGAGCAGGCTGTTTTAGCCCCTAGTGGTAACTGATCTACAAGTAACCTTTGACCTACGACAGATTGTTTAATCTGTGTTTCCTATTCTTGCCCACAGGTCTCCCTTCTGCTTTTTCAGTGCTTGGCCTTGCATGCCTTATTCAGGCAAAACTCTCAGTAGAAGTTCTGCCTGAGTAAAGAGTTCACGATCAAGCCCATATTAGCTAATGTTTGACTCCTTGAGTTTGCTGTTTTTCCCTTGGAGTGGAACAAGGACAACTGCCAGTCATACAGCTGCAGATTTAGGTCTGCTGTATCTTTCTTTGATCAGAAAGGGCTCCAGAGTCCTTGCTTGCTATTGTTCCCTTCCAGTATGAAATAACATGCCACTAACCCTGAAAAGGTCTCTGCTAGTCCAGGCCACTAGACCACCAGGAGGTATAGAGAACTATATGGGCAAGACAACTATGGTAGCTGTACCCGACTTCTGCCAAACCTGTTTTAAAAGGAGTTGGATCCATTCCTGAAGTGACCTGCCCCAGGTGAAAACAAGGTTGCAGGTCCTACAAACTCCTAGTTTGTCAGAGCCAGTATCCCTCGTGTCTTGGAGGATGAGGGCCAAGGTTTTCCCTTGACTGCTATGAAAATTGTCATAAATCTTTGCTCGTTAAAGTCTGCAAAACGGATTTGAAGGCAAACCTTCCTAGTATCACTCCTCTGTCACGTACACCCTCGTGGATGCCTGCGTTCAATTTGCCTGTAGAGCGAGCGACTTCCGGCTAGTGCCCATTCTGGTTTTTGTACAGACTCTGTAGTTGAATTATTCCAAGGGATAATTCAAATAAGGGATCTGATCAGAGAACTTGTGGAAACCTTAAGGCCCCCTTAACTGGCCAGAGCGGTAGAGAGCGGCACTGATGAGAATTAAGAAATGAACGTTCAGGCCTGTGTTGACTGTGCTTCATTTCCCACGAGCACACTAAAGAAATGTCTGTTTGAGGGATGCCTTTATTTCTTCCCCTGTCCCAGCGCATGTATCATGCACCTTTTAAAGCAAATCTTGTATTTACCAATTTGTGCATTTCAGCTGTGACAGTTTCTTCTAAATGAATAAGCAGCAAGGAAAAGAAGATCCTGATGAAAGAACATATTTACTGTATATCAAAGCTGTGTATTTAGATCATCTCTCTCCCAGTTTATTTCAAAGCAATTATGTCTGAGAGAGGTTCCCAGTGGGCGTGTGCATAAATAGCTTTAGCATTCTCCTCCAGCTTTTATGAGCAAGAGACACAGGAACTAAAGCTAGTTCTTATCTGAGCATGCCCCCTGCTGAAAGGGAATGCTGAAGTTGATTAAAGCGAGCTAACAAGTTTATGGAGGTTTAGTTGGATCAGTAAATGTTAACCTTGTGGTGCCCTAGAGAAGGAGTCTGTATGTAAATTTGGTTTAATATCATTTTTGTAGTTTAACTTCATATTTCTCTCTCCTTTCTTCTATCCATCTTTTCCCCCACCTCCTCATGAATATTTTCCCTTTCACTTCTGTTTAATACACTGATAGAATGAAAACATCAGTTCTGGAATCCAGGACTCCTGGGAGCAGTGTTTTTGACTCTTTCTCTTCCCCCACTACCTCCCCAGTATAACATTTGCAGCCCTCCCCACCTCCCAAAACCCCATTTACTTGTCACTTAAGTCTAAGTCATTTTAGAAAATGGCATTTAGGCCCTAAATGGCTTAGAGCCTCTGGAAAATTTTACTTAAGGTTTGCAGATGCAGAGAAAGCACTTTTGTCCATTTTGCTTTGGCTTGAACTGGACATTTTCTGTATCTGGTACTTTTGTTAGAGGCTTTGTTTGAGAATTTGTAAGCCCCTATTACCAGCCTTTGTTTCACTCCGCATCTCCCAGACGATAGCATTAAGTTACCTGAAATTTCATAGTGAGAGGCCTGAGAGAGAGACTTTCAGGCCTGCTAGACTGGAAGCATATCATGCTGTGCCCTTCTAAAGTAGGGAGTTCACTGCTGGGGCTATACCAGTGGTAAAGAGAAAGGCAGAAGGGAGGTACGCTCTGGAATCCTTCTTCCTGTTGGGAAAGCAGTGGAGTTGAAAAACAGGCTAGGCAACTTTGCTATTTGGCATACCAGAAACTGGGAATATCCCTAGGTTGGAACAGGAGGGAGAGAGAGAGAGAACATGGAGTGATGCTGTCAGGTAGGGGACATGGTCAGATTTAGTGCTGGGGTCATTTTTATTTAATTAAAAAAATTTTTTTTGTTGGTCTTTGCCGGTCTGTGGGGCCATGGGTAAGACACTTAAGGGCAATGTTTTTTCATCAGAGTGGTGTTAAGGTGCCTATTGCTTCCTGGAAAGATGCAGAATCTCCACTAAAACATTGTGGAAATGCTTGCCATCTCGCAGGGTCAGGCCCTAAACTTCTTGTAGCTCCTCTTAGCCAGCTTTAAAAGGTGAGTGAAACTTACCTTTGGGAAATGTTAAACGAGTGTGACTTTTACAGAACGCAGCTTGTTTTCCCCATGATTGGGACCCGTCTTGCCCGTGCCAGGCTGCAGCACAACAGGCCTTGCGTGGCTGCAGAGTGAAAGGTATAAAGAGGGGATGGCTAGGCTTTGTGGAGGGCACAGTGTTTAGTCCACATGGGCCACTGAGGCTCAGTTGGCATCTTCCCTTTAGCTTGGCCAGCTAGAAGGGACAAGACAGAAGGCAATTAATCTACCCATTTTGCTTCCTGGCTGATGCCTTTGTGCTTAGTCTTTGGAATCCACAACATTTATGAGAGTCATGAAGATAGTCCGTTCCCTTAGATCAAAACACCTGCAATGTGTCCTGTTACTTGTACACGTAACTACTGAATATGCATTATCCATGTCTTTAGGCAAACTGTTGGCTTATCTGGCAGCAATCTTTTTCTGCCCAAATTGAATGCTGTTGAGACTTATGGCTGAGAGTAGCTATATTGTGCTTGGTTAGTATTGGGAGCAAAAATAACTGCAGTGCAAGTCTTAGGATAAAGTTTTATTTAATTTCAGGTTGGGGGTTTAGATGAGCAGTCTTACTCTTGCCTCATGAGCGCTTAATCTAGTGTTACATAATCAGCAGTATTGGCTTCCTGAGCCACTCTTAAAAAAAAAAATCCGGTGCTGATGTATTGCAGCAATGCAACGGCAGTTCGGAAAGGTCACCACACTTAACACACACAGGCTGGCTCAGTTTTTGTCCTCTGTACTGTCAGTTTTGTAGGCAGGCTTGCAAGTCAACAAACAGCCCACTATCTGTGCCACGCACTTGTAAGTAAATTAAAGGCAGTGATTCTTCCTTACCAGAACTTGTTCAAATAGCAAATTTCCTTTAATGAAAAGACTGGAGTAATTACTTAGGTGAGGACTTTTTTTACTCCCTCTATATAAAGTGATGACTTAGTCCTGCATCAGCTCTTTCACATTAAAATATGGTGTTATAACTTATTTTCACCAGTAGTGAAGTTTAATTGTGTATATGTGGCAGGGGCATTATTACTCACTGTCCTCCTTTCCCACAGGAAATATATTTTGTTTGGATGGTATATTCCCCTAATGGTGAGATATTAATATACAGTTGGTCCTGCCACATTTATTTCCTGACTTGCCTTTGCTGCTGTAGCACAGAGCATTTCCAAAAGATGAGCTAGGCAAGCTCTTTTTTGTTTAAATGCCATACCTTTTCCCCTAATAACTTCTTTTAGCTCTGATGCAGTCAGAGCTGAAATTTTCCATTAGAGTTTGAAATGACTGCCAATATAAACAGCCACCGCTTCTTTTGGTTTCAGCTCTCCTCGTCGCTTGCTAGTGCTTCCATCCTATGGATATTACAGTAGGGAGGGTTTTATTCTTGTTAAAACACAGAGTAGGCTTCAGTCTATTAAATCTGATGGCCTAACACTTTTTTTTTTTTTTTTTTTTCCTGCAGTCATAGCAGATCTCCAACTGGGCTTTAGTCCAGTTTGAACAACAGGCTGCGGGAAGGGTTAGTTGATTTTCCTGCGTAAGGGAAACCGTTGATTCGTTTGCATAACAAACAAACAAACAAAGTCCAGTAGGAAACATGTTGGCTTGTATGTGGGTTTTTTTTTCCTTTCCCCTCTCCTCCCTGCTCCCCCCAAACAGAGTGACTAGCTTGGCCGGTTAATGGATCTCAGTATATTAGTATCTCATGTCCTCAAGGTATTCCTATGCGTGTCAGCCAGTCATGCAGTGGTTGACTTTGCACTGTGCACTAGCATCATTTTTATGAAATGCTCTTCTTGTAGAAGCCAAGCTCAAATGGAGATTACAGTAGACTTAAGTGGTATTGAGCTAAGAGCTGTTTACAGAGGCCAGATATTTATCTATTGACGGTGTTCAATAATGTGTATTCGCTGTGATTTGGCTCGACTTTACATGGGCAGACATTTATGATGGTTAAACGTAATGCAGACTCCGCCATTTTATTGGCTAGTAAAACAAATGGAAGGTTTGAAACGGTCTTAAAA
>NW_017729014.1:13285183-13289238 GCF_001723915.1 Gavialis gangeticus
GGGTAAACGTAATGCAGACTCCGCCATTTTATTGGCTAGTAAAACAAATGGAAGGTTTGAAACGGTCTTAAAAAAGACTTATAATTTTTGATTACCCGCAGTGTATACAAGGTGTTTATCTCCTCTGAACCTGATTTCACGTCTCGGAACAGAGCTGAGTAGAAGTGCTGGTTTTAAACCTGGGCTGTAGGCAGGACAGCAGCTCGGTTTTGGCCACAGTTCTTATTTCATGGTTTATGTCCCATACGTCCTCTTTTTTTCTCTTTACGAGCTGGAAAGTATCATTTTTTTTTTTTCTGTTGTGACATAGCATATCCTGAAGGCATTTATCACTTCTTGTTTTAAGTCCTTTTTCTGAGCACTGCCTTTTATATTAGATGGTTCTCGAAGCTCAGTTTCATGGCCCAATGCCACCAGTATATGCTCACTTGTTTGAGGACAGTCGCAGCTTTTCATAGGGCCAAAGCCTTTTCTTACAGGTGGATGCATCACTCCCCTTGGGTTCAGTGGATGCATGTAGATTAAAGGCAGAATTTGGCTTTTATGCCTTGATGTATTTTTTAAGTCCATCTCATGCTTTTACTCACTCCTCCCTGCACTTTCCATCATATTAATGCTTTAAAGGTATTTTGAAACTTTGACAGCTCAGGGTCAGGGCAGTTTCTTTGAGTTGCTCGCTGAAGAAACCTTCCTAGGTGAAGTGCCCAGAGACCATAAAAATAGAAACTGGGTTCGCTGTGCCAGTTGGACTCTGCAGTTTTGTTTAGCATAGACAATAAATCAGCTTGATTACTTGCACACTGATTTGGTTTCCTAGTTTACTTATGAGATTGAAAACCATTGTTTATTTTTCTCTGCAGGTTTAGAGGTAGTTAAAAGTAAAATATTGTTGCAACAAAAAGAGAAACATTAGCCAATTGCATCTTACTCTGTCACAGAGCCAGTGAGCACAATTTTTGCTTTGTTGGAGAAAATACATATTGGGAGATCTAAGCCAAGAATATTTGGGAAATTGATGCAATATTGTCTGAATCTTTCTCAGCAATTTAGAGAGAGCGGTGCTTGTGCGATTCCTGCTAATTCTATTACACACACTGTATTTTCCTTACTTCCTGGTTGTAATTTGCCATCCTACAACATTTTATTGCTAGGGTAGTTTAATTTCTTTTTGAATCTTGAGCTCTTGTTCTCTACCTGTGCTATAGGAACAAGCTGCTCTTTGAGCAGAATGCTTTCCTTCCTCAACAGCGTTTTTGATTCAGTATCTTCCCTCTCAGATGAGAAAAGGTGTTAGCTTTTCTTTTTTTGTAGCAGCTGTCAGACTGTGCCATGTCCTCCAGTATCAACTGGAGGGTCCTGTGAATCTCAGGTTCATAAAGTAGGTCTCTCCTTGGGTATTTACACAACTTCTTCCTCTTTCCCTGTCGAGCATCATTGAACCTGACAAGAGCCTTTTCCAGGGTGGGTGGGAGTGACGAGCCCTTCATTTTGGTTTGCTTTTCCGCCTGTGCTTCAGGAACAAATGTTGCTTGAGACCTTGGAGGTTGTTTACAAAAGAGGAGGGAAAGCCTCATGAAGGATCTGGCCCACGTGATCCATCCCATCCCAGAAGCTTTGACTCGGTGTTAAACTTTGGATGGCAGGGCAGTGATGTAGACTTTGAATAGCTAAGTGATGCTTGGAGATGCCCCTCCTTTTAGTGCTCTGTGGTAGTTTGTATTTTAGAAAAATATCTTGGTGGCTTGTTAAAGGGAAATACAGATGCTGTCTGCCAAACCTCCCGGGTTCAGTTCAAGTGACAATAGGAATGAAACCACTATGCTAATACTATAAAGTGCATCTTAACTGAGCACCTTGCAGTTCTTGTATTCACGCTTCATGTACGCTGTCCTAGTGAGGAGGGAAGTGTCCTTAGCTCCGTTTAACAGAAGGAGGAATGAGGCACAGACAGGCTAAGTGCATCTCTGAGTTCACAAAAACTGTCTCTGGCAGAGGAGGAAAAATCCCTAAGCACTTTACCCACTAGAACAGGGCTATGCAACTTTGAAGTGGCTGGGAGTCACTTAATCCATAGGTTTCACCAGTTGGTGCTGCGTGCTTTGGGCATTGGCTGGGACAGCAGCCCCCCAGGCTATACGTCATGCGTTTCCCCTCTGCTGCGCCACACTTCTGACCTTCAGCTGTCCAGCTATGGGTTTCTTCACTGCACTACACTACATGGGTGGTGTGGGCTGCTGGCTGCCCTGTCACCCTGCCTTGGGGCAGAGCCATGCAGTGGGAAGCCAAGGAGAGAAGGGGAGCCCCAAGATCCCAGCTGCTGTTGCAGTGGGAACAATAGGGGCAGCAGTGACTGGGCAGGAGTCTCTGAGGTCCTCATATTTAACCCCTCTTGGGCCATGTGCAGCCCACAGGTTGCCAGTTGGACAGCCTTGCATTAGAGTATTCTTCCCTTACACCAGTCCATGTTCCTAGCCTATGCTTCCATGTTACACATTTGGTTTTGCCCATTTAAGTCAGAGGGCCTGGCTGTATGCAAAATAGTCTTGTTCTTTTAGGCATTGGATTTATCTTTTAGACTGAAGCAGACCCTTGGAAGAATAAATTGAAGATATCAAGAAGATTCCTGACTTACAGGAAGAACATGTCATAAGCTGAACAGGTCTGCCTCAACTCGCATACAGCCCTTAAAAGCGAGCACTGAGGGTTGCTGTCATCTAAGACTTCTTATCCTTATTTGTCCTTCTGGATAGCTAGTCGGAATAACAGCAGTTTGGGTTGGTTTGTGGACTGGACCAGGGGGAAGAAAATTCAGGGCTTGACCTAAGTTCATGAGTGTGCAGGCCATCAATGCTCTTGCTTGGTGTATTCAAAACATTGGATTCAGATTCATGCAACCCATCCCGCTCTTGGGTTACTGATAAAATGCACACAATTATTTCAGTATAATGACAACTGTTTCAGCATTATTGCTGTTTTGAAACTGTTTGCTCAAGTGGCAGCTGCCTTAGCTATAACTGTTTTGGTTTTGGCTTTGTGTTTGGAGCAAGTTCCACCCTTAGTTTATATACCGGGAAGTTAGTGTACCAGTGACAGGGTGGAGTTTTTGCTAGGCCTGGCTGCTGCTATATGTATGTGGAATGTGCTAGCTTCCAAATTTTTCCTCACCGTTATGCCAGTCTGAAATAATGGGATTTAAGTAGCAGTGCTGAATAGCTTACAGAAGAGGCCAAAGGACTGAAGTGTAAATGAACGGGGAATTTGGCCCAGCTTATTAGAAACGAGCCACCAAACTATTACTCAGATGTAGCATCTCATCTTGCCTGTCTCTGTGCTAGACCGCAGGGTGCCGATCTGCGGAGGAGATTGCCTTCCGCCCTGAAGCTCCAGAAGTGAAAATATATCGTTGTGACTTCTGACCAGTCTGGGATCCTACGATGGCAAGAGCCTTGGAGTAGTTAGGAGCTGTTAGCAGCTGAAGGCAGCCGGCAGTTCCCTTGCACAGACATGCCTCACTTGAGTTTTCAAAACGTGTGCTTCGATGAAGTGCGTGCATTTGGGGGCAAGTGATCGTATGCCAGAAAAGGATTATCAGATTTTGGCAGCAAGTAAACCACCTTTTCATGTTTCTTGCCCGCCACACCGGGCATGAAATTAACTTTCTTCTTTTACAACAGATCATTGGCCTTAATCATTGCTTCCTAGCCCAGATGCTCCATAAGAACCATATCCACAGTGTTTTCTTGGCATAGAATCAGCCCCCCAAATACATTATTCAGTCCTAAATATTCCTGTAATATGCTGCTATAACTGTGCTGCGAGAGCGAGACAATAATAATTTTAGTAGGCAGATGCACTCATTTTGTCCTTTTTGTTTCAAACCAGCTGTAAAAAGCAAAAGCAGAGCTTGATTACTGGCTCCCCCCCCTCCCCCCCAGCCAAGGAAAACTCCCTGGAATTATGTAGCTTTTGGAATAAATTGGGAGTGGAGAGTTATGGGGCAGTGTGTTTTTTTTTTTTTGTGCTTGAGGGGGCTGATGGAATTACTGTTTATTTTT
>NW_017729014.1:13289248-13290402 GCF_001723915.1 Gavialis gangeticus
TTTTTTTTTTTTTGTGCTTGAGGGGGCTGTGGTATGAGGGAAATTGGGGGTGGTTGATTGAGTTTCCAGAATACCAAGATGGCATTTAGCCCCAGAGATGTGTTGGTATAATGCAGCCTGCAGAAACCCACCGTTCTCCTCTATCCACCTTTCCCTCCCAGGAAAGTGCTTGCTTCAGGAGAACGATAGGAGTCAGCTTCTTGTTGCAGTAAGTGGGTTATGATTGATCATGGGAGCAGCGTACTTCATTGCATCGACATCCACCCCTTTCGTTGCAGCAGGCTGCTAAGAAGGGTGAGGAGACGAATCCCGCAGGATGTTTAGTTCTCGTTTCCACCAAAGCCAGTGGGAGCTTAGATTGGATTTGCCCCACTGGCATCAGTGGGAGCACGAGCAACCCTTTAGCAGTGGTCACCTTGCCAGATTCGGCCCAGCGTTGCCAGTGAGTTTGTATTTTGTGCTTCCAGTAGCCAGGACTCCCTCTGCTGGCTCTGGTTCTGCATCTGTGGTCACTGTCTCCAGAAGTGCACACATTCCTTCCTCCTGGCACGATAATGCAGCTGTGTAGCAGAGGGGGAAAAGCAGGATGTCTGCCTGTTGGCCCAGTTAAAAAAACAAAAGGATTGGATTATTGCTAACCCCAAATATTCAATAATCACAAGTCAGGTTTCCAAGAAAGTTATGACCTTGGCTTGGACATCCTGCATTTTTAAACATGTGAAGTTTTATGCGCATCAGTCTTTTGAGTCCCTAGGATTCACATTTGCAATCTCTTTGTTCTCTCCTACGATCAAGAGGGCTCTTATTATTAATTTATAATAGAACTTGAGGTTCTTGTCAGAGGTTGGGGCCACCGGAGATGGTGAGACTCTCAAAAAGAACCTGTGAGACCTGGTGATGCTGAAGGTGGGGAATTTTTATTTCTTCCAACCGTCTGATGAAGGCAAGGATTGGCAGGGAACCTTCCTTTCCCTGCTGCCTTCCCCCTCTGCAACTTCTGAGAGGTTGCGGCAGAGAATAAAATATAAACTCTCACCCCAGAGTAGGTGACAAATGCCTTCTTGCCGCAGCGAGATCCATCACTCTTTTTGTCTGGACACAATGTTTTCATTTGATTTTTTTTTTTTTTTTTTTTTTTTTTTTTCCCTTTTTTT
>NW_017729014.1:13290420-13293027 GCF_001723915.1 Gavialis gangeticus
TTTTTTTTTTTTTTTTTTTTTTTTTTTTTGCTCCCATTTTCCATGCTCCTGCCCCCCCTCCAGCTCCTATGACAGGACCTGAATTATTACTCGCCGTGCATCTCAAACCTTAACCTTTAAAGAAAAGGAGAGTACATTCCAGGTAATAAAACAACTCTCTCTTTTTTTTGAGCTCTTGCATCTTGAGAAGTCCTCCCTGTTGTTTAATTCTGAACCTGCTTTGTGCCGAAAGCCGGTTCTGAGTAAGCGCTAGCGCATCCCACAGGAACTCTTGATTTATTTTGCTAACTCTGCCCTTCTCTCTCAGTGGTTCAGAAACCTTTAATGATCTGTGAAGCTCCAAGACTTCAGAGCAGAACAGTAGTAGTTTTAAGAACCTCCTCTACTACATAAAAGTCCTAACACTTTCCACATGCTGGGTTTTTGACCTCATGAAAGGATGACCTCCCACAAATTTGGTTTGTATAGCAAGGCATCCTGGGCAGGGGCTTGCTAATGCTATTGTGAATTTTTTTGGAGGGTGGGGGGGGGATATGGTTGTAATGAAAATTCTGGGCTCCTGGCCAAGGAGTAGGATGTGATGCAGTGAACATGTTTCTCTTGCCCTTTGTTACTGTTCAAGCTTTGATTAGCTTTGTTTCCAGTAAGCTTAATTATGTTCTCTTTTATTTTTTTATGGCTAAGGAGACGAGTCTTGCCAAGGCTGAGTCTCTTTTCATTACCCGAATTGCAGCAGTTGGAGGGAATTGGAGAAATAAATCCTGCCAACCAAAGAACCCCACCAAAGACTGAAAACAAACCTCTGCTCCCTTGACACTTATGCTTTCCCCAGAACAGTGGAGAGTGACAAACCCCACCAGGCTTTTGTTTTCTACCCCGTGCATCTTCCCCACCTTTGGTGTTAGAACAGGCTGCCTGAAAGCCAACTCCGAATCTGGATCAGGAGGGGAAAAAGTCACCACCAGACAGTTTACTACTTGGCTGCACTCCTCTTTCCTTCCATTGGGTACTTGAAGGTGCTGACTTGACGCAACATGCTCTTTTCATGCCGTGAAGTCAGGTTTTCCCGTGTCCTTTACAGAGTCTTGTATTGTCACGCGTGGCTCTGTTTTCGTACTCCCAGACGGGCAGCACAGATGAGCAGCATTGTACAGGCTAGAGAATAATAGGGCATCCTGAATTGTGGGGCGCTGGAGAAGAAAATGTACTAGGAAGATTTGCAGAGAGTACTCATTCCAGGGGCAGCATTGCCAAAACCGTAGCACAAATGGAACAGCTACAACTTATTTTTTTTTTTAATAGGCAATTCATCTGTCTGTCAGGTGAATGCTGTCACCTCAGCATCTCAACCTTTGACTGTTTGAGCACAGGTTTTTCCCTGCTTTTGTTGTCTGTGATAAATACTGTGTCCTCCCTGTTCCTCAGCCCTACGCGAAGGAGTAAAGAAAGTTAGCATCAAGTTTTTAAGAGCCTAGAAATGTGCTAAATTCATCTGTTGCAGGGGGAGGAGGAGTGAGGCGGGGGTAGCATTGGAGTCTTATTCAATTATTATGACTTTTATTGTCATTTGTGTACCAAATGGGCTGTGCTGCAGTGTTTCTTTCTGTTAGCGTGCCTTGCTCTTTGGCTTTGATAGCTGAACTTGCCTGATTTCCTTGTGATTCATATGACGTGAAGGCCACGCTTCCTGCTCAAAGTTTCCTTTGATTATGTTAAACTAATGGAGCTGCAGTGCTTAATGGTTTATGGTTCTGGAAGACCAGAACTTACTGAAACACACATTCTTTCTGCGTTGGGACCCTGGGTCTGACCTGCAGAGTTTCATCATGTGTCGTGTCTGTGATTAAATAAATGTGTGCAGTGCACCTTACCCAACTTAGCTGGGTAAGAGGTATCTTTTATACTTTCCACTGATCAGTCAGATCCAACACACAGAATAACTCTGTGGGTTGCATTTCTGGACTTTCACCTTTGTGCGATGAAGTGATATGGACAAAAGGCCTTCCACCTTCAGTGTTGTGTTAAAGTTTTATTGATTTAACAATTCCAGCGTATGTTGTTGTTCTGTGGCATTTGATGCGATAGGGGTTTTTTTTGCTGCCCAGTTTTAGAAGTGCATTCCTTTGTTGCAAAGATAAGAGCATTTTGCTGCTCGGCATGGGTACAAAGGATTGGGTTGCTCTGTTTGCATGGTTTTTAAAGTGAAGATTTGTATTTTAGTGTATAGAAAAATCTGTGCTTCTCCTATATGTAAACTTTTCCTCTAAGAAAAACCCATGCAAAACTTCTGCCACTTGAATGCCATGAATTTCTGTGGTGTTCCACCAGCAGAGAAATTAACTCTTCATACCGTATGCGGTATAGCTTAGAAAAAGAAAAGATCTGATTCTTAGGGGGTGTTGTATGTGGCAGCTCTGTGCCAGTTGTAATTATGGGTTGTGAGCTGGCACTGACTGCAGTTAAGGCAGCGAGAAGGCTTTGATATCTCAGGCCTCAATTGTGGAGGGATGCTTAGGAATGCATTTAAGTGTGTTAATTGTTCCACTGAAGACTGTGAAGTCCGTGATACTGCTTGATTACATCAAATTGGTGTAATGGCAAGGCTTT
>NW_017729014.1:13298027-13300755 GCF_001723915.1 Gavialis gangeticus
GCCAGTTGTAATTATGGGTTGTGAGCTGGCACTGACTGCAGTTAAGGCAGCGAGAAGGCTTTGATATCTCAGGCCTCAATTGTGGAGGGATGCTTAGGAATGCATTTAAGTGTGTTAATTGTTCCACTGAAGACTGTGAAGTCCGTGATACTGCTTGCTTACATCAAATTGGTGTAATGGCAAGGCTTTACTGAAAACTGCCCTGAAACCTTCCCCTTGACCCATCCCTCTTTTATAATAGAAACGGTGCTATAAGCTTCTGCTTTGGATGCCAGCTCATGAGTCATGCCCATCTAAATAACTATGCTGGCATGTAGGAATTGCGCATCTGAAGGCCCTGACTGCTTTACTAATTGGTTAAACTTAGCATCTGTCTGAATAAATTTAAGCTAGATTTCATTGCATGCCTAAGTTTCTAGATCTTTCTCTTTTCTGAACCAGTGTTTGGATTTTATTTATTTGTTTTGAGTAACTGAAGCCGTCGTTTTGACCTTTTCGAGTAAACTTGCACAGAAAAGCAATAAGAGATTTAAAGTTAGGTTTCATTATGCTGCTTATTTTGTGAGTTGTCCCCTTTTTCAACCACAGGATGACAGAGTCTGTGCAGTGGAGATAAGCAGGCTTTCCTGGAGTACTGTTTAGTGTTAGTTTGCGGTTTCTATAAAAGGCAGATTGAAATGGATGAATGAATACCTGGAATCACTTTCTCCACAAAGCAGAAACTCTGTTGGTTCCAGACGTTTGCCTATGCTCATGCCCATTGCTATCTAGGAATCCATCTTGTGTCCTTTGCTGCCAGGAAGACATGCTTGTGTGGCTTATTCAGAAGTTGCTCCCTGCTCATCAGCCTCTGAGTATTGCAGCTTTAAGAATGTGGGGGAAAAGCTTACCAGATTCAGCACCTGTTGATCGCTGCGGTTTGGCCTGACCCTGAAGTCATGCATATCCTCTTATGCATGGACCTTGTCTGTCTAAAAGGGTCGAAAAAGCCAGGTTTGGTTTGGAAAATGAAGCCTAGTTCCGTAAAATAATCCTACCCCCGGCTCCTTTTCACATGAGAAGTCACCTTCCTCTGCAGTTCGCAGTGAGGATTTCCATTCTGTTTCTTTACAGAGGTGTCCTTGAAAGACAGCGGGGAAATAACTGTTATGTGCTGCCAAAGCTTTGTTTCCTCCGTGTTGTTTTGCGTCTTCTCATTAATTATTAATGTGAACAACACTGGCTTGAAGGCTTGCTAGGTACCTTGGCAGCTCTTTTTTTCCCCCTGACCCTGCACAGGATCTCTTAGGCCTGGGATAGTTGCCTTCTGAGAAGCAGACACTCAAGTAGTAGGTTGCAGTTACCTGCATCGTATTTGAGGAGAAACATTGAATACCCGTTAATTAAATCCTTTAATTGGGTAATGGGGCTGTGAGAGGTTTATGCTTTCTCCTTTTGCTTTGAAGCCCTTTCCTCAGGACTTCCATAAAACAGCACCTTCTAAATGATTTGCTGTGGACCAGGCAAACTCCTGGCGTCAGATGAGAAAGCAGGTTAAGCACCTGCGCTAGGTCCTTGCTGATGACGGCGAATACACGTCGCAAATTTTGGCCAACGTGAATAATCAGACCAACCACAAAAAGGCCAGTGAAACTCTAGGAAGAGCTTTGTTCACCTGCTTGACATCTACAACAGTTTTAATCATGGAAGTACTTTACCCTGGATGGTTAAGTGCTCGCTAGTATGTTTGGTAAGATAAGCAAGTGTTAGTAAGACAAGGTCTTGAGTACAGGATAATCCCTTCTGTGAAATTCTGGCTGAGACAGGGGGCAAGAAACTGCCATTTTAGGTGTGCAGCCGGGTTCTTTTGAATAGGGAAAGGCAAAGCAGGTTGATTTTAATCGGTTTTAAATTTGATGGTTCTGGGAATTGTAAGTATTAAGTGGCATATCCCCAGAAGCCGTCTTGGATCGGGTACAGGTCAGTGTCTTCATTAATGGCTCGGAGGGTGGACTCTAGCGTATGCTTTGGGGACAGCACCAAAGTAGGGTGCGTAGCAAGACGCCATGGAGTGTTGGATTGGGTCAGAAGGGCCACAAGTGTGAAAAGAGGTTGGCGATCAGTTGTCTTTTGTTCAGGGAGGACAGAACAACAAGTATTAGGCATAAATTGCAGCAAAGGAGATTTTGGGGGAGTGCAGGGAGAGAAGGGCGCGTGGTCAGCACTGGCAAAATCTCCGTCACTAGGAATTTTTGAAGTCAGGCTAGCCAAACATTGGTCCAGGATAGTTTAGACGGAGATAATCCTACCTTGACCAAGTGGGTTGGGTTTCGATGACTTTTTGAGGTCCCTTCTGGGCATGATTTTCTGTGATTCAGTGAACTTAAAAGAACATTTGAGTACGTCAGGGCTGTCCAACTGGTAGCCCGGGGGCCGCTTGTAGCCCACAAGGGGTTAAGTTGTGGCCCCTGGGCTCCCACCTGGCTGCAACTCTCTCTATTGCTCCAGCTACAACAGCAGCCCGAGTCTCCCTGCTGCCCTCCATCCTCTGGTGTCTGCCTTCTCCCCAGAACGTGTGGGTTCAGTGCTGGGTGGATCACCTCCGCCTGCTTCCCGTCTTACCAGTGTCCGCCGCTTGTCTGGGCACTTCCGGTTCCGCCGCCGTCTCGTGGGCCTCCGGCCCTTTTAACCCAGCCTCTCTCTGACCCCACCTGCAATCGCTTAGTGAGTGTCCCGTCTCGCCGGGCAG
>NW_017729014.1:13305755-13307230 GCF_001723915.1 Gavialis gangeticus
TTGTGGCCCCTGGGCTCCCACCTGGCTGCAACTCTCTCTATTGCTCCAGCTACAACAGCAGCCCGAGTCTCCCTGCTGCCCTCCATCCTCTGGTGTCTGCCTTCTCCCCCCACCCCAGGGGTTGGTGCAGTATGCGTGGTGCACCGTGGGGTGCTCCCGGTGAGGCCAGGGCTGTACAGCTGTGGGTGGAAGGACATGTCCATGTGGCTCCATTATGCTGCTGGGCATTACACTGGGCATCCATGCAGCATGTAGCTGTGGTCCTCACTGGTGCAGGCTGAAGCACATGCAGCCCTCGGTTGCTCAGTAGGACAGCCCCAGAGTATGTTAACAAAGCATATTATTTGGGTCACTTTTCAGAGTGCTACTGTGGTAGGATCCTTCATAAACAGGTTACTGTACAAGCAGTCCTCCGACTTACGACATAATTGGTTCCTGAAAACCACGGCTTAAGTCGGAACATTGTAACTCGGAACCAATTTTCTCCTAAGAAACAATGTTATAAATGAGGGATTGGTTCCTGAACCAAGGCCCGATACCTTATTTTCACCAAAAATACCTCAGTATTTTGTACTCGATCAATTATGGATGAGTAATGTAGCTACATTAATGTATTTATATTGTAAATAGCAATCACATTGATTCGGAAGGACTTCTTTGAGGTGACTTTGCTGGACTTTTGGAAAGGCTCTTGGTTGGACTTTTTGAAGGGCTCTTGGCTGGAGTCTTCCCAGGAGTCTCGGCTGCAGGTTTTTCTGGAGCCTTGTCTGCTTTCTTAAAGAAAGTGTCCAAGGAAGTTAGGACAGATGTTCTCCAGGGAGATGAGTGCCGCAGAGAACCATAGCGTGGCATCGGATCAAGCGTTGTAAAGTCGAAACTAACATCATAAAGTTGAACCAGGGTGTCAATTTAGAAACGTTGCAAGTGTGAAACGTTGTAACTCGGAACGTTGTAAGTCGAGGACTGCCTGTATTAAAAGTCTGCTAAGTTTCAAGTGAGCTCTGTGGCTCATCCCTTGGAGACACAAGAGGCTGGACATTGAGAAGGGGACCCTGAGATTTTTATTAGAAAATGCTTTCTTAAATTTTTGCTATGGATGTAGTCTGGGTATTTGTAAATAGAAGTCAGGAGCGATTTGGAAGAAACTGTGCATATACCTTTTGTTTTAAGGGTGCACAGATTTTGGGGTAGTTGCTGTTTTATAACTACTAGTACAACAACGTGGAATAAATCCATGGCTGCATCTTGCAGTCCATGGTCCTTGTCCTATCTGCATTACCTACTAATTGCTTAAAATGCCTGTAGAAATGTATACATCTGTACAGGAAGTAAGGCTATTCTCTCGCCAAAGCCAAGTTCCCGTAGTCAAAGGCTAAGGAGGAAATCGCCCATTCTTTCAGATCATTAGATTTAGTTCTTTAGCATGTGAAACAGCTGTCGGTTTCCTGTGCCATTAACCCCCCCCCCCCCCCCCC
>NW_017729014.1:13307516-13313204 GCF_001723915.1 Gavialis gangeticus
ACCAAACCAAACCAACCTGGGACCGGTGAAATAAAATAATACTTTGAGAGCATCACATTTCAGGAAGGAATCTCATCTGCTGTTGCTTCCAAAGTTCAAGGCTTGCTAGTGAGATCGCCCTCCTCCTTCATGCAAACACCGTAAGACGCTTCTGTAGGGAAGTCAGGTTTGATGTAGCTCTTGTTCATCACACACCGGTGCCGGATGGTAGCTGTGCTCTCTGGTCCTGTTCTGCTAAGCTCCCTTCCTTATTGCAATACACAATTAATTTTTTTTCCGGTTCACTGTGTCTTCTCATCTCTGTCCTATTATGGAGAATTGTTATAGGATTAGGATGAGTGTGGCCTCCCGACTTCAACCAGGCACTCAAATATGGCTTTCTTCTGAGGAGGCTGCACGCCTAGTAGGCAGAATATCTGCGCCACAAGTCAGCTGCTGATAGCAAAAGAAAATAATTCAAAATGGCTTTAATCTGAAGTTTAATTCGCTTTTTCTATAATGGACATCTCCAGAGCTCTTGCAGAAGATGACAAACTAATGCTGTTGAGCTGAAAGCCCCTCCGCCCCCTCTTGTTGTTGCTAGTATGCCCCATAGGGATGATGGGAACAATGATGGGGAGTCGTTGTTCATTTAATGCAGGAGTGGCCAACCTGCAGCACTAATGTCACAAGTGGTACAGGCAGCCTCTGTGTGTGGCACATAGCAGATCAGGGAGGGGACAGGCAGCACGGCAAGTAATAGGGCAGGGAGCAGAAGGCAGAGCAAGAGACTGGGCAGGGAGCACAGAGTAGGGAGCAGGCATGGTATAGGCAAAGCAGCAAATTGGGCAGAGGAAGGGGATGCTGCGGGGTTAAGCTGCGGCACGCCAGTCTACAGATTGGCCTCCACTGATTTAGTGATCGATATAAAGCAGTGCATGTTTCATGGCACCACGATGCTTTTTGCCTGGTTAGACAGTGGTGTTTTTATCACTAGCCCCATTAACCACTGATCTTGTCCGTGTGGGCAGATTGACTGACTGGCACAACTACAGGGGAGCAGAGTTATTATACTGTAATGAAGTCATTTTTATGGGTGCGTCTTTATAGGCATAAGAGTTGCGATATAATTACACTGTTATGATATAATTACACCGTTATGGTCCTGTTGGTCACTTCATGGGTAGATAAGCTGGTACAGAGGTAGAGGAGCAGACAAGGCTTGAGATGGCTCAAGACTGAATATCAGTTTACGTCAACTTGCCCTGAAAACTGGCTAATAAAACTACAGACTTGCATTCAGGGAGGGGCTGATGTCAGACTCAAGGAGCCTAATAACCTGTGACAGTATTACCGTCTCTGAAGAGGAAGTTACAAGGTTTTCAAATGTACAGTTAATGTTAGGCTTCCAGAGATTCTTCATTAATACACCATGAGCCACCCAGTCCCTTTTATCTTTAGATGGAGCTTCTTTTAATGTTAAAAATGTGGAACTAATTACCTTGTGAATGCTTGGTAATCTTCTTTTCTAACGTGTGCCCGTGAGGTCGTGTGCAGTGTTTGTCGCATCCTGGCGATGCAGACGTACCCCTTGGAGGTCATTTGTTCTGCTTCCTATCCTTGCTCTTGAAAGTAAAAGTGTCCTTGACGGAAAAACTTCACCGGGCCCTTATTCGGCAAATAAAATAAGTTCACATCTAAAATCTGTAGATAAGAAACCTTTGGCCAGGTTATGGTAAGAGATTAGGAGCAGGTGTCTGCGTCTGAGTTTCTCTTGATGTTGTAATTCAGCAAGGAGAATTTTTTTTTTTTTTTACCACGTTTGCATCTTGGTGTTGGAGCTGTAGTCCAGTTTTCGGCTCGTTAATTAGACTGCAGTGTTAGACAGACTTCTCCTACCCTCTCTTCCACTATGCACCAGCCGCTTCCCTGTTTCCTGAGAGGGTAGTAAAGCACTGGGACAGGTGACCCAGAGAGGTGGTGGAAGCTCCATCCGTGGAGGTTTTTAAGACCCAGCTAGACAAAGCCTTGGCTGGGATGATCTAGTTGGGGCACGGTTTGGACTAGATGACCTCCTGAGGTCCCTTCCAACCCTAATTTTCTATGATTCTGTGATTAATAGGAATATTGGGGGAGAGCATAAGTAGCAGTGCCGTCAGCAATCTTCTCTTGTTTTTGTGACTTGACGGAGAGCTGGACTTGCATGATGTTCAGCCCAGAAAAGACTTGGGTGATGCTGATGTAGTGGATGAGGCAGCAGAGCAAGTTGCATGAAGACTCGCTGAGTGAATATGATGTTCAAGCAGGATTTGGAGTCTGGGAGTCTTGGTACACACGCATCTGTTCCTGGTTGCTCCTTTTCAAATCGGTGCTTGGTGAAGCTTGTGGCCATTTCTTTTGGATGCAGGTCTTCCTGCAGCCCTCTGCTTTTGTAACCTCCGGACGGGAGTAGTGTATTGTGTTATACGGCTGCGCCTCACAACCGTGCAGTACTCTGCCCAAAGATTCATGGAGCTGCTGCTCTCATAACCAACAGTGTGGCACTCTGGTTAGGGCAGGTCATGGATGCGAGTAGTTTCTGAGCTAAATACATTGCAAAACAGGTGAGCTGTGCAAGGAACATCCTTTTTTATTTGGTGACGTGTGTGGGGCTGGAGAGGGAAAAGCTGCAAAAAAGTTCAGAACGCATCCCCTAAAAGTGAGCAGCCTGTTAACATATTGAGCAGATAGCACTCACCACAAGAAAAATGCCTGGTGGCAGGGGAGGGGAAAGATGCTTTCCTCAGCTGTTAGTCCATGTTTAAGAGATAGGCGTGATTATCCAGACCCCTACCACCCAGTACGAAGAAATCCCTAGGCACGTACTCTCCAGGGCAGCCACTTTGCCTCGCTCGTTGTCGCCTGCACATCTAAATTGTGTATATATCAGACGGTACACATTCCTCGTACCGTGCCAGTTGGATGTCATTGCATAGATCCACACGGAATAGAAATCCTTGAGAAAGGGCTGTTGAAATGTTACATTCATCGCAGCAGTGCTAGTCTGTGTGTCATGCAGCCCTCGGAAAGCTGCTCTGCAAGTGGCTGAAACTTTAATAGCAAACATCCCTCCAGGGTTTGTAATTTTCCAGACAAGATGGCCGAGTTGATAGAAATGTTTTCACCACAACCTTGCAGCAGATGTTTGCCCTGGTGCCGGCTTAACAAATGCTGAAGATAATTCATTACTGCCTCCTCATCCCTATTCAGTGGACTCCTTAGCTGATGCATTTTATAAATATTTTGTTTCAGGCTGTAATTAAAGCTACTAAAACGAAGGAGGGCTGGCGGGGGGGAGGAGCAGCGGTCTGGACCGGGTGGACCATGGGTACGGTTGCAGCAGCTGGCTGGTGTTGACAGCAGAGATCAATTGTTTCAGCGTTGCAGTTTTTTCCAAAGGAGGAATGGTGAGGGGAAGGGACAGTGAAGGCGCTATTGCCTCCTTTTGCATTTTGGTATATAGGATGCTAAAAAGGAGCTTTGGATGCAAAATTAACAGAGCTGGGTGAATTTGTGTAGTTGCTTACCGGTGTTTGTAAAGCCAAGTTTGCAAATATCCTGGAATTGGTAGAAAGAAGCTGCTTTGTTGGCTGTGAATCTTTTTTTTTTTTTTAAAGCATCAAGTCATTTTCCATCATCAATTTGAGATCCAAATGTGTGTCGGTTCAGCACAGTTGCTGTGCCTTTTTTTGGAGCTCCGTGATTGCAGGGAGGCTGAATCATGAAACGAAGGCTGTACAAAACGTGGTTCACTTCAGAAATTAACTCCTTCGCTCAAATCTCAGCCCCGCTGCTTTTCACTTTCTTTTATTTTATTTAGTATTTGTATTATCCAGAGGTTGAAAGCCGTCTGTCTGTCTGCCCTGGTGCTTTAATGTCAATCAAGTGTGGGATAAACTGGATTCCACGCTCTGTTACTAAAAGGAGCAGAGACCCTCAGCTTCCATGAACACTATTGTGAATGCTCACACTTTCAGGACGGTAGTGCCCTGTACTGAATTTCATCCAGTGGTGTAGAAGTGAAGAACTGCATGCCCCATTACCTTTTCCACCACCATTTCCCTTTCCTGACTTGCAGATATGAGGATATATTGTATTGGCTTGGTTCTTTCATTCCAGGATAACTTGGATATTGCTATTACTCGTGTCATTGCATGGCATACCATATATTAATTAGGCATCCTCAGCCTCCCATATTAAATGTTGGATGTTGTTCAGTGCTCTGTGTGTGTGCAAACATATGCATATTCATAGACATATATCTATTCATATGCGTATACATGAAATATAATAAAGGCTCCTTAATACTTCATGCAAAACGTTTAAAGGAGCAATTCCACCAAACGATATATGAGTTTCTGCGGTCTATCCTGCCTCTTGTATTTCCCCTCCTTTGTTTTTACTATTAGTAATGTTTGCATGAAAATAACATCTGTGTTTTCCTTAATTTGCTGCTCCTGTTTGCTCCTACCTGAAGACACCAGCCTCTGTTTGTTCCCTTGTTATTATCTCTGCAACAGCTAATTGTGGTGGCTTAAGCACAGCAACTCCCAATCATATTCTCATTGCCTTTACTGGGAGCAGGACTGAGCCCTGGTTTAGTCCCTTATGTGAGATATAAAGATGGAGGACCGGCCAAGTGGTTGAGAAACAGAGATCCAGCGTGGTTTTTAAGCAATCACTAGCAACAAAGGATGGGAAGGGAAAAATAGACAGGGCCCTTAGGTATTTCAGTGATGGTTGCATTAAAAATGCCCATGTAACTAGAAAGATATGCGATAAGAGATACAGTGTGGAATTATTTCTAATTGGTGTGTGCATATAAGATATAATCATAATTTACTTTACAGACCAGTGGTATATTATTAGATCAGAAGAAGTCCATAATTTTTTCTAAGTGAGCAGTGTTTGGGGCCCAGGTTTTTTGTTTTTTTTTTAAGTCTGTTTGAAGGGATGTTTCCACCAGAGGCACAAAATGTCCGAGCTGCCTGTGATTGCAAGATGGCTGCTTGGTACAGATGCATCAGCTGGTTGGGCAAACCAGTATAATTGTAACCAGAAAGTAGCATGCACTCTTAGTCCGTGGTGCTTTTTTTACAACCTGGCAAGGGCTGGGACTTGCTGTTGGCAGAACAGGATACTGCCAGCTCTGAAACTGGGCAGTCACAAACAGGGAAGAGTGAAGCAGAAGGGGGAGGTAGTTGGAAGGCAAAATATGGCTGTTAAATAACTTGAAGTGACGAATTGTTTGAAGTAGCAGGTGCCTTTAAGAGCGGAGGTGGCTGTCACTGCCATGATTTGCTCCTAATTAATGGAGAACTGCACACAAGGCTGAGAGCATACTTAGCTTATTGAATATTTCATATGGAAATCACAAGGAGTCTGTGTTCAGAGAGGCTGCAAAACGTCAACCAGAAAGAAGCCCTTTCTAACATGTGGCTTTGAAAACATGCTTCTCTTGGATGCATGGCGAGCTTAGCTCAGTTCTCAGTATGTAATGCCTTTGCTATTTCTTAGTGTGCAGATCCTCACTTTAAAAGATTTGTCTTTCCTTCCTAACCCTTCCTTGAATTCCTCTTTATCAGAAGCAGGTGGCAAACAGGTATAATCAATACTGTTCCCCCTCTTCAAAAAAAAAAAAAAAAAAAAAAGGAAAAAAAAATTTTTAAA
>NW_017729014.1:13313462-13314815 GCF_001723915.1 Gavialis gangeticus
AAAAGGTAATGAAACATTTTATAGGTCTCCTGCTATTATGCTTTACTACTGGATGCTTTGAAATGTCCTCTGCTGTGATGTATAGGCAGGGGCTTTGTTTCTTGCCTGTTTCACAGACCTCCTCTCCTATCCCCTTCAGAACAGCTTTCTTGGCTGGAAAATTGTTAAGGCCTCTGGACTTCCATGGATGCCCAAGTTGAGTCCTGAAGCACGGATGTATTGTAAGCGGTACTTGCAACACCTTGCCGTTTCTGTTTGCCTTTAGATCTAAGCAGGGGTGTATTGAAGGAACTCCACCCTTTTTAAGAAGGGAAGTCAGATGGCAGCTCTTTAAGCTGTAGAGGACCCGCATTTCCTACTACGTGATTGCTGGAACTTCCGCTTTCTAATGGTGACGCATAAACTCACTGTGAAGATGTCAGGTGGCATGAAGAATATGCATTCCCTCAATCTCAGCTGCTTCAAAATACTTCCCCTTTGCTCTGTAGGCAACTTCAGTGTCATCCTGACGGCGGCCCCACACCTGACTTCTGGGAGGGCCCTTTGGTCTGCGCCCTTTAACCGAGACGTCCGAGTTGGGGTTTCTGACACTTTTGCTGCGTTTGCTGTCTCTTTTTTAAGCGCAGATGTGTTCTGTGTTCATGTACGACTCGTGGGCCAGTTTTACGTGGCCTCCAACAAGATAGGGATGCAGAATGAGAACTGTTTGCATTCTTCCATCTTTACATTAATTGCCTCCATCATTGCAAAGATGGTCCTGTTGGATGCTGATCAGTCTGCATTCAGATGTTTAACTAGATAGCTAGATACAGTCCATTCAGCATCTTTGTCTGCATCTACAAATGTGGCTCCTTGATTTTTTTGTAAATCTATCCTTTTTCTCCTCTGCATTAAATGTCACTTATTAGCAGATCCCAGGCCCTCTGTCACAACAGAACGTGCTTGTTCTTCAAAAGAAGATTACATGACGGGAGAGAGGCTGCTGCATTGTCAAAAAAGGTGGGATCCAGTTGCTTAAAATGAAAATACAAACCTGAGAGCAAAAATGCAAAGGCAGAAAGCATCCAGACAGAATACTCAGCTGTCAAAGGCTTGTGCGGAAAAGATAAGAGCAGCAAAACCCCAACATGTGCGAAAGAAAGGGATAAGTAGGAAAGAGAAGGGTTTTTGCAAGATGTACATGAGTGCTGGGGGTATTTTAATTTGCAGGATGTTATTGATGCTTGTAAAATCACAATTGCTATTACTTGAAAAATCTGTCACTAGAAAAAACAGAGGAAAGCTTATTTGGATAATTAGAAAATCATGAAAAGTGTTATAAAAATAACTCCCCCCCCCCCCCAAAAGGGGGGG
>NW_017729014.1:13314948-13334145 GCF_001723915.1 Gavialis gangeticus
CCCCCCCCCCCCCCCAAAAGGGGGGAGTCCAGCTTCACCATTTGAATATATGAGAATCGACAGATATCAGTGACCTGCATTCGTGAATGTTAAAAGAGGGAGCTAATTCTGATTATACTCCTACTTAGTAGATAAAGGTCTCAAGCAGATGTGTGTGCAGTTCTCTCCTCTTCACCTTTCTCAACTGAAGTTCAGTTCTGTGCTTTTGCAAACCAGGATTAATGTAAACTCAACCAGGTTTTGTATAAATAAGATCACTTTATTCTCTTGGATGCCTTCACTCATCTTGAACATCAGAGCACTCAGACCAGGAAGCAGTTATCTGTATCAAGCAGAGGTATATTTCTCTTTCCTTGAGAAATGCCGCCTGTCAACATTGCCCAGAAAATAAATCTTTATCCTACCATGCCTGTGAGATTTCTTTTGACACATTGCAACAATTTCATATTTTTCAGGAGTTGACTGAAGCTGCTGTCTGTAACGGCAGTGCTTTAATAGGAAGCATGCCTGTCACTCGCCCCTATCTATGTGGGACAAAAATGTAGTGAGGAGAAACAGAGGGGGCCTAAGGCCTCCAGTGGCCCTTCAGGAGCTTCTTATCCTTCCTGTTTCAAGAAAGACCTTGAAAAGTCTTTGAGAAGAGTGGCAGGAAGAATGACAGCGGTAGGATGGTCAAGTGGGTAAGAGTAGCTAGCCGGGGGCTTAGGAGACCTGAGTTAATTTCCCTGCTCTGCCATGGACTTTGGGCCAGTCACAAAGCCTGAGATTTCCATCTGCATAATGGGGCTAACAGCTATAAAGTGCCATACCATACTACGAAGTGCCATAGGATGTATCGATACAGCTAGGAGCAGACCTTCCTACAGCTGCAAGCTAGCTGGCATCAGCCGTGTTTTTCTAAAGTAACCTTTGTGCCTTTTTTACTGGAGTGAGCAATTCAGGCGCAGCAGGCAAAGAGCACCACAAGAAAAATTGCGTTCAAAAGTTGCAATTATTTAGCATCCACATAGAAGGTGAGCTTGTGCTGTGTGTGTTGCCTTTTGCTGAGCCTCGCCTAGAGCCTAAGCACTGTGTTAAATACAGATCATTTTGCAGATGGAAGTCTTCCACAGTTAAAATGGTAAAATATGAGCCTGTCTTTCCACCAAATGTACCTTTGACATCATCCCAGGTGTCCAGTATTTATGTACAACATTGGGGATGTCACTTGGGAGGACCTATCTGTCGTCTTCAGCTTTGAGAGCACCGTGTGTCCCTAGGCATGGTCCTCTTTTTGAAGAGGTGTCAATGGAACTGTCCTAGCAATAGTAGAGAGATTAGGTAATGCATTTCTACAATCCTAGAAACAGAAAATGAGAGTGGAAAGGGACCTCAGGAGGTCACGTCTAGTCCACCCGCATGCTCAAAGCAGGACTATTCTCAACTATATCATCCCAGCCAAGGCTTTGTCTAGTGGGGTCTTGCTGTGCTATGCTAAGCTATACTTCGTAGTGTAGTATGGCACTATGGTACAACTGAACACCTTTTCTTCCATCGGCAACTTTCCCCCGAGACAGCAAGTAGATAGGTATGTGTCTAAGTACGTATATCTATATGTGCACAAGTTTTCTTTGGTAAGATTGAGAGCAGGGAGGAAATTATTAGGTTTTGGCCGGGGAGCAAGGCGGCAGGGTGGGTTGCATGGGGAAGGACTGTCTTTGTTTGTCTGTTTGTTTAAAGACAGCTTCTTGAACTACTGATAGGTTTGGAAAGGTAAGAATGAAGCTCTGGGTAAGTGACCAGATGATGTCTTGACGGTGTGATATTGTACAGGTATGTGACTCATGGCATCTGTGTCATGCATTTATCACATTCATGTGCAGCACATTCTGTACCTGTGACCACATCTGCCCTCTGGTCCATCTTCCTTCTATATGCTGAAGCAAAAATTAAATGCAAGAAGTTACGACTTCCTCAGAACTAGTCATCCTGAGCTCCTGATATACGTCAGCAGAGCCACTGAGAAAGAGGTACCACCTAACACACTCCCACATTATGTCCCAGAAGGTCAAAAGCCCTCCCACAGCCACTACCATTGACATCGCATTTCCTTGGCTAATGGGGGAAGATTGACACTCCTGTCTTCGCCGAGGCACTAAGTGGAGTTCTGGGGGAAGTTGGGTCTCTGCTTCTACCCGGATTTCATACGAATGTTGTCATGTGCATGATGCGTGAGCACGAAGAGGATTTTGATCAAAATGTAGCACACTCTTTACGCAACAAGGGATGCTACAAAAAGACTCAATTTGCCCCCCAAAAAAGCAATTGTAAGAAGAGTCAAAGGGAACTGACAGATTGTGGTCGGATGACGCTACCGTTGCAGTCTCAGCGGAAATCGGGCTTGATCTAGGTAACGACAAAAAACTTGAACCATGCAAGGACAAGTCAGAAAAGCAGTTCAGCAAAGATACAGAACCTTTCTCTGGTTTACCCTTCTAACTTCTGAGAACCGTGGGTCACGAGCTAAGATTAAAACAGCAAAATAAGGCTGAATCGTAGCTGATGGAGCACATGTTCCTTATCTCTCTTTTACAGTTTAAAAAAGAAGATCCAGATTCCTATCCCAAATCTATGCAAAGGAGGTTGCACCTCAGTTCATTGAATCAAAATGGCGGGAAATTTATGAAAGTTAAATTGCAGAAGATAGGACAGTAGATATCATAATGATAGGCATCTGTGCGTCTCACAAGACCATACATTTACACTGAGTGAAGCATCAGTTCACTGAACATCTAGCAAGTGTGGCTGTAGAGCCCAGTTCTTGAATGACAGTCCCTTCTGCACTTGTCACATGTGAAGTTCATATCTAACCAACCTGAATGCAGTGCTGGGTTCTTCCTAAGGTTTCTTCTTTCCTCTGCACGGTGGGCTCTTCTTTCCTCAAAAGCCTTCATTGCATGCTTTTCATAGACTGTTTCCAAGTGCTTCAGTCCTCAGCAGTCTTTGATAGCATATCGCTTTACTGTAATGGACTGAATACTTTATAAAAAGAAAGAAAGAAAAACGGTACATGCATCAATATAAAGATGCGGTCCTCCTAGCAAGTTAGTAGTTAGGATTCTGTAGCGGTGTTAATTGGCATTTACTCCCAGAATTGTAATGAAAAACTTTCATTCTTGAAAATGTGTGTCTTTTTTAATGTTTCGGGCGCGAGAGTATTCTTACTAGCAAAATCACATAGTACGTGCTTTCATCAAGGGTTTTGTATGTTATGTCACTGTTTGGGGTTCCTCCAGTGCAGTCGGTCACTGGTTTTCAATTGACCTAATTCATCGTGCAGGTTTATGATTAGAGAATGTTGGTCTGATGGAAATGGAAAAGCAATATGAAATACAGGGCAGAGGTTGAAAGTCTAGGCTGATAGTTTAGTCTCAACTCTCATTAGTTTATGCATGTGAAAAAACTAAATGCTATGAATTAGGGCTAGAGTAAACAGTTTCCAGCCTAACTAAATCTATATTTGCTTTGTCTGGATTAAACGAAGACCTGTGAATGTCACCTTCTTTCATAGTGGTGATACTCTTTTAAGCTAATACTTATTAGAAAATGGCAGTTTTTTATCTCGCATAATTACATTCTCTTTGCAAGGGTGTATTCAGGTTCGTGTCTGAAATGCTAGCTTCTCTTCAAGTACAAACTCTTGTTTGGCGCCACTGTAATTAAGGGATATATATACTGAGGGCTGACTTGTGGTGGTGCAGCTTTGCAAGCCTTCAATCATGAGTGGAAAGCAATGCAAGAGGTTCAACCGTGCCAAAAAGCAGGAACGTGCGGAAGAAATGGGAAGGGAATTTTGGTGGTTCATGGGGAAGAAATAGGAATTCCAGCACACTCTGGTCTGTCCTTGATGGGTGTTTAAGTGGCATGGGCAAGATGCTGCTTCAAACAGCTTTGCTTGTGAACAGTCAGCTTGTGGTTTGCCTTGCTGCTGTTGATCGGTCTTTTGGGTAGAGTTGCAGCCCAGCAGCTGAGAGAAATCTTGTGACTGAAGCTTGTCAGTTCAGCAGCAGATTTTCCCTTAGAAGATGCATAAGGGAAATTATATCCCAATAAGTCTCCCTCTCTAGTGAAGCCAACAAATACCTGGAGAAACTGTCTCTTTAAAGCTGCTGATTATAAGTGGTTTCCCTTTAATCTTTCTCACCTTGATAGTTGCATGTATGCAGGCCTTCAATTAAAAGGATGCCTCGGTAGGGCAACAACGCCCTCTGACTATTAGACAAGATTGAATACCCCGCTGCACTCAGGGTAGGCGGTACGTGGCTCAGCCAGTTTTCAAGGCATATTGATACTAGGGCTGTGCGAGGCTTTGGACACGGCTTCGGGGTCTGAAGCAGCACATGGGGGTTGAAGTACTGCCTCGTTCGGCCTCCCAAAGCGGTTCGGAGCTGCCTCAGAGATCCGGCCATAGGGTATCATGAGGAAACAATAATATATCTATAACTTTGTTTGTCTGATTTGGATGAAGTTGTCAGGGGTGGTAGACTCTGCAGAGAGCATGAAGTCTGCCACATTTCAAGAAGATTAGTGCAGGGGTTTGGGGGGAACGGCACCCCAAATTCTTGAAAGCAAAGCTCACGTCATGTCTAGCTGTTACAACGTAGCGGGGTGAAAACAGGGGCGGTAGCTCTTACTGAGGTCACACAGCCTGCCATGTTTCAAGAAGATCGGTGCAGGGGTTTGGGGGGAACTGCCCCTCAAGCTGTGGACAAGCAAAACTGGTGCTGTGGGACTGACTGTGTCCGTCTTGGGGCGGGGAGGGGAGACACCACTGCAGGCCTGGCTGCTAAGCTGCTGTGTTCCCAGTTACCAGTCAGTGAGTCGTGATTCACTCAGGGACCAGGGACTCAACATTGACCAGCTCAATACACAGGACCTAGCTACTACATAACGACTTAATGAGCATCAGTTAGCACCTACAAAACCAGGCTAAGGAGAGGAAAGACTGATACAGACAATCAACTGCCCCAGGACAGACACAGTCTTGGCACAAGATTTGTCCGTCAGCAGCTAGGGGTGCAGGTCCCCAGGACCCCCTGCACCGATCTCCTCGACAGTTGGCAGGCGTCACAGCAGGGGCCACCATCCCTGCAGCTGTAACCCCGCTGCGCCTTAACACACGCAGTGTCACCCATGGCACGAGTTTTGCTTGTCCGCAGCTTGAAGTGCAGTGCCCCCCAAACCCCTGCACTGATCTCCTTGAAACTTGGCAGACTTTGTGGCCTCAGTAAGAGCTTCCATAATGCACAGCCGTGACATGAGTTTGGCTTTCAAGAATTTGGGGTACAGTTCCCCCCAAACCCCTGCCCCAGTCTTCGTGAAACTTGGCGGGTTTCATGCTCTCAGCAGAGGCTACCATCCCTGCAAGTTTCATCCAAATCGGACAAGAAACAACAAAGTTATGGATATTTCATTCATTTCCCCCGTATACCCTACGGTCAGATCTCCGAGGCAGCTTCGGAAACGCTTCGGCCAGATCGAGGTGGAAACCCGGTCCGGAGCTCCGGATCGCATCGCGGCCACCTGAAGCGGCCGGATCGGATTGCTGCCGATTCGCACAGGCCTAATTGATACAGTGTGATCGTAGCCACTAAGCGTTAAGCTCCCATAGTTACACCTGACACCAAACTATTTGGTGGTTGCATCAGTGATGCAAAAGAAATGTTCTGGTGCAGCAGCACATATGAGCATCAGAGCCTTGGTCCGGTGTGGTGATACCATCGGACAGGTCCACTGGATCGGGAAGCTGTTAAAATACACAGCGTTGCATGATGGGGATCACAGGTTGCCAGGAAATCCTCACGGGTGATTATGAATGAAGCAGTCTCCTACTTCTTTGTACGAGGTACCGATTGGGGTCAAGGTTATATTTTTGACAGCTTTAAAGATCCTGACTGGCTTGTGGCCTTTTCACTCAGAAACGTTCAGAAGAAAAGGGGCTTAGAACTGCGTTTCTCAACCCGCGGGTCACAACCCAAAAGTGGGTTGCAAGAATATATCAAAGGGTTCGAACAAACTTTAAAACCGGAGTCTCCTTTTAAAGAAGGAAAGTGCAGGAAACCACTGGTTTCCCCTTGCAGGCTGGTAGAGATCCATCTTGCGAGGGGCTGCTTGGGAGTGGGAGGAGGCCGACCAGATAGGGGGCACCTCATGCATGTGCGTGTGCACGTGGCACGTGCAGTGCGGCATCCAGGCAGCATGGAGAGCAGCTCCTGCAGCTCCCCACAGGTATGTCTGTGGGGCAGGGGGCATGGGGGTCCCAGTGGTGGTAGCAGCAGTGAGTCTCACTGCCCTCCCGTGCTAGAGCCAGCACACTGGGCTGGTGGCTACCAGTCTCAGCTCCCAGCAGGGGAGCGTGCCATGCGCTCCCGTTACTAGGAGCCCCAGCAGTGGAGCAACGCGGATCGGCTGATTGGGCTCCCAGCTGCAGGGGTGCATGGGGTGCTCCCCCAGCTGAGAACGCTGATGAGCTGTGGGGCACTCCCAGCCTCTGGTGCATGCAGGAGGCTTGAAAGGCTCTGGTGTGCTCCAAAGGCTGGGCACTGCCCACAAATTCAATTGTAGCTGGTTCCTATCATGCCTTTAAACTTATTACAACTTTTATGTAATAATTTTATGGCATATTCCTTGTTTTATCACACCTTTAATTGAATGAGCGTGTGGCCAGGTCACTACTTAAGATGTGATTATCCCGTTAATCACGTTTTTAAGTATAACATTTGTCAGGAGCTTGGAGGAAATCAGCTTGACTTCACTTGCCTGATGCAACTAAATCTGTTGAACTTTAATAAGATGTAAAAAGCATTTTAAAGAGAAATACTTAAGGGAGATTGAAGAGAGATCTGGGTTAAGCGTGTGTCATCAAATGTTGTAAGCAATCTGTAGGAATCTAGAGTTTGTAAGGAAAAATACAGGGCAGATCCTTTGTGCAATGACCAGAGTACTAGACCTTGCCTGATTTTCATAGATCCAGCCTGTGCCTGGGGTTTCACTTCAGGTGAGAAATGCAGTGTTATTTGCTATATCTATTGTATCGCTGGTTGCCTCCGGTCATCCTTAACCTATGGGACCGGGAGCCAGAAGAGATGCAGCCATTGTATGCTGAATTGCTGTACTTTATAAAGGGCATTGCGCAGACCCGAATGCATGAAGATGCCTTTTCTGATTTCTCAGCTGCATTAATTAAGCTCTGTGCGTTGGCTCAGGTCTTGCATTTTGCCCCATCTTATGAGCAATGCTAGTTTTTTAGAAGACAGAATTGTCTAGTCATTGGAGAAGGGAGTTGGAAATTGGGGCTCTGCGATCCATTCCTGTCTCTTCCCAAGCTGCACAAGAAGTTGCAGGCAAAATCTCTTCTTTCTCTGTCCCAGATTCTGTCTTGTGAAGGAAGCATAACACCTAATTCCCAAAGATGCAGGGAGGTTTAATATTTGCCAGAGTTTCAGAGAGCTTCTGGAAAGGCAGTGCAGAAGTACAGTCTTAGTATATTTTTGCACTGATGGATGTCGCTTCATGTTGGTTGTGGGTGGAGGAACAGTGGGGAAAGGTAAAACTAATTGAATTCTGTTGCTTCCAGATCTGTGGGCATGAAGATATTTTTCTGAAAGCATTTCCCCCCCTCCTTTACATCTCAACTGTACTGGGTCAGTCAGGCTATAGTGAACCATATGAAAATGTCGTCCTAATGCTATTCTACCTTTTATACTGTTTGTAGCAGTTTTGTTTTTATTTCATTACATTTCCCTTACTTAAGTTTTTTTTTTTTTTTTTAAGCAAGGAATTTGAGACCGACTGCTGGAAAAAGTGACAACATCTGAGGACCAGCTGCTGTTGTGGCAGCACTTCTTTTTGCTTAGCATGCTGCCTGGAGATTCCCCTTCCTATCCATCACACACCACTCCTGTGGTACCCAGGAAAAGATTACGAATGCCACCTGGTTTCCCTGGAAAAGCCACTAGCTAAAGAACTGGTTCTTGGACAGGAATGTAAGGAACCAGCTGCTTTAGCCCTGGCAATTTCTGATTCTTAGTTTGCTTAAATTCAAGAATAAAGAACGAGGTGATGTGTACATATGAGGAAAATATAACTTTTTCACAGGAAGCCTGGTGCTTCAACTGCAGAACAGACTGAATAGCAAAAAGAGAAGGCCTCAATCTCTGCACCCAGGCTCGTAGAGCTTGCTTGGCCAATTTATAATGTAGGTGGTTTATGAAACCGTTTCAGACAAACCTCGGTATGGCATAGATGGCTCTGTGCTCTGCTACCCACTCTCCCCTAGCGTTGTGGGGCTAGCTGCTCTGTGATTTGGGATTTTTGGGTCATGGAGCTCAGAATCTACCATTTTCTCACTTGTCATCACAGTATTTATTTATTTTTTTTGTAACGGCTTGCGGTGACTTTTTCTGAGCGTAGTTTGCAGCTGCTCCTTCCGTCTCCCAGCTGGCACGTGCTTGCTCCCCAGGGTAACAAGAGGAGGAGAGTTTTACTGTGTTTGTGAGGAGTCCCGTTTCGTTTTCAGCCTTCCATGGCCTTCATTTTAAGCATTGCTCTGACGACAGTGCTAGTGCCGAACAGCTCCCCTACAGGTCAGTCTGCAGGGGGAAAAGCTATACTTCAGTGGAGATCCTGAATGCATTTGACAAGCCCAGCCGTTTGTGGTTCATCTCAGATGTGTAAGGAAAACCTAAAACATCTGTTCCACTGATGTTTGAAGTGCAGGTCAGTGCACAAGCCCATCAGCACTGCCTGTCAGATGTTGCTTCTGTCTGCAGGGTCTCTTTTGAGGGTAGGTGGGAGGTTATTTTAACTACCTACATGGATCGGGGGACCTGAACCATTTTTATGTGGCAGTAAAATAAGCACAAAGGCTACAAAATGTGAAGTGCCTTGAAAATATGGATGGCTAATCCTCGGTTATCCATTTCTTGTCCTGTATCCAAGATGAAGGAAAAAGCAACTGGTCTCTTGGAATTAGCAGTTACTCGTATATCCCAGAGCTCTTGGTCCCTTACTTTTCTGGCTTGCTTTGGGTTTTCCCATCAGCTGGTACATATCTCTTCAGCAGATGTCAAATGTCCAGGAAGAAGCAGGGTCGGATGGTGGGCTAATGCAAATAGACGTCTTCTCTTGAGAAGAGAAGTAGAAACAAATTTTTCCAGTGTGACAATAATAGGAGAAAGGGAGGAAAATCTTCCATCAGTGGGAATCCACTCCCAATGAGAATGAGGTCAAGTTTGAGCAAGCGAATATCCCAGTATTCAGAAGATGTAGTCTTTTGATATTCTGCACTGCACAGGCAGAGATCTAATTTAAGAGGACCTTGGGTGCATCAAGAGAGAGAGATTTGTTGCATCAAGGAAGCCTGCTAGACACTTAGCCTATTGCTGCTTAATAATACTTTGCCCTTCAGTAGCACCTTATTTAACTCCAAGTGCTTTACAAACAATAATTATGTATCTCCTTCTGCCTTCGTCGGAGCTGGTGTTTATTACTGAGCTTGTGTTGTACTGGCACCTACAGAAGCCAACCACGATTGGGTTGGGCAATGAGTTTATGGTCTAAATAATTCAGATAAAGTATGGGGGAAGGAAGATTATTATAGATAGAGGAAGATTATTATAGATAGGGAACTAACTCTCAGAGATTAGGATCTTGTCTGCACAGGGAATTACACTGGTTTAACTATAGGTGAGAATTTAAACAGATATAGACACAGCCAACCCCCTTCTGTGCATATTCTTATTTCAGTTGGAGCGGCTTAAAGTGATTTAAGGAGCAGGTTTTAAGCTAAGTCGGCATAAGCCAGGTTCACACCAGACTCGGGGTGCTCACAATCAGTTTTCACTTGACGAGATCAGCCAGTGAAAGTAGACTCGTGCAAGCTTGCGTGCAGGCAGAACCCGAGTGACTTGTCAAGGGCTGCAGAGTTGAGAAGGAAACCTAGAGGCCTGTGCTGCCAGTCCCTTGATATGGTTACTTCATCACGTGTCTTCTCCCCGCCATCAGAGGAAAAAAGGAAATAAGTCCCAGAAGACCATTTGAGCAGATGCATCTTAATGATGAGGACCTGAAACATCTATATGGAGTGATGTTGGAAAAGTTACCTGAGGCAATGTGACCAAATTTCTGATGCTGACTTGAAACGGGAATGCATTTCAACTTAGCTTAATGTAGAAAGCTTTAGCCGTAAACTTAGTAATGCGGGAGTTCGAAATCAGCCAAGGCAAGGCATGAGGCAGTCACTTATATAGACTGCAACTAAAATAAAAGTATTTTCTGTAATTAACAAGGCAACAGTTGTCTGCAGGCCAGTAAAGCACCGCGGCATTCACGCCAATGAGTGGTGTTATGGAAGAGGCCCCTTGAATTTAGACCTCTTATTTGGTTGGATCTGTAGGATGGTTTAGGGGTCTGATGCTGACCCTCAGGGTAATTCAGAAAGCTGGAGATAACGCTGTGTGCAGGAGTGCTGATTTTTTTGTAGGAAATGCATTAGAACTGTTTTCGGGAAGCAGCTTGTGACGTTGTGACCTCCAGCGGGGGTTAATCTCCGTTGTAAAGGACTTCCCAAATTTGTAGGAACAGCACAATTAAACTCCCAAGACCATTCAAGGATGAGGAGGCATCATCGCGCATGATTGATAACCCTGAGGACAAACCCTGTTAGTTAATGCCGTCTGCCCCACTTTTCAGTGCTCTGGTAATGGACCAGTCACTGTTAAACTGGGATGTGAAAACCAGCCGTAAAGAGCCTCTCCACGTAGGCGATTTCTGCGTGCTGGTTTGTGGTGCTTTTGAAGTCACAATTAAAGCTGCATCTCATCAGTTATTCTCCCCTTTGCTGTGGTTCGCCTCCAAGAGCTGCCTGTTGCAATTTGAAAACCCGTTGCTTTTCACTTGAACTGATGGAAAAACTCCCCTCGCTTCCAAGAGCCTTGGTATCCTTCTGACTGTGTTGGGCCAACAGCTTGTCTTTGAAGGTGTGAATATGTCTTGCCCATTCCAAATATTGTCTTTAGACTGCTAGTGTCATGGTAATGTATGATTTTCTGGCTCAACTGAATGAGGTGTTTGCATAGCACTGAAAAAACTCCCCTGTCCTAGACATTGGAAAACAAATTGGTTTTTTTTAATTGATGTAGATTTTAATACACTGTTTTGTGAATTTGGTAACATGAAGGTTGATATGCTCTCCCTAGTCCATCTTGTACCTATGCCCATTGCAATGCTTTTGCATGGGTATACACAGTAGGATGAGTATAAATAATGGAGGAGTGTCAACCTCAACTTGCAGTACCCTGGGTTTGGTAAGCTGAAGTACTGTTTTGCGCTAATGACTGGGAAGCCTGCTGTGAATTAGCTAGAGAGCAAACAGGGCTACAAAGCCAGAGGATGGCAACAACACAAAAATATGCTTTGTTTTGATATGTACAGCTTAGCTTTATTTATAAAGATGCATCTCGGCGAACTAATAAAACTGCTCTCTTTCTAAGTAATGAAGTTTTAGTAACTCGAGGCCTCGTTACAGTGCAGCAAAATTAGAAGGAATGCAGATTAGCCCATTTATACTTCTCTTTACTGCAAGGGGGCTATTTTTAGTGCTGCATTGAATGTAATTAGAATAGTGTTTTTAATGTTTTATTTTAAAAACAGTATGACAGTGAGAGAGGCTGTTGCCCTTGTGGTTGGTGTGTCGCCCTCTGCCCAGGAAAAAAAACTGATCCTACGGTTAAATTAATTGGAGCTGACAACAGAAAATAGCGCTTAGTCTACAAGATGTAATGACCAAAGTCCCTCTGTATTTTTAAATCCCCGTTTCAAAAGCCGATTGTACTTGATAATTTCCAGCCCCCATATAAAAGCCATAAAATAGAAGAAGTGATGTGGTTGAAGGAGCCTTTTTCATTTTCTGGCAGCCATTACATCCCTCCAATACAAAAACATTTTTCTCTTAACAATCCTTTCCTGAGCTCAAAAATGGATTTCCCTCCAGCCACTGTCATTCAATTATCACCTCGGGAAATGCACAGATATAACTGATGATCCCTTTAAAACGTCCTGCAGTATTCCACCCCTCCCATCCTTCATCTTTCTCCTCGCTCCCGTCATTAAATGTAACATTGCCGATGTATATTTTATAGGGTGACCCTGACGGCTGTCACTTTGAGGCTGTGCGGAGATAATAAGATTGCGCATGTAATGAAGGGCAGATAAATAGAAAAATGTTTACGGGATGGAGCCATGGTAGTTTTAACAGCTTTATGGCTGCCCTCCCTCCCCCACCCCACCCCCACACCTCTTGTCGCTGGTAGAGTCGTGGCTTAGATGCAGGGTGGAGAAAATGGTGAGAAAAAAGACATGGCTGTGTAGTTGCAATGAAATGCTACTCGGCCTGCGCCTGAACTCCAGCAAAATGAAACCAAGAAATAACGAAGTATTCAGCTTGTGCAGAAAGGAAGCAGAATCGAAGGGATGAGTACTGAGAAAATCCTGTTCCATGTTTCCATGCATCTTGCCGTTAAGTTTTACATGTCAACAGAATTTAAGGGGTGGCAGAGGGGATTGCAACGCAGTGAACTGCCTCCCGTGAGCCTTTCTAGGTTCTTATCTATCCGGGCATTGATCCTCCTCTCATCTCTGCCATTGTGTGCAAGCCCTTCCTTGAGCGTTTTCAGCTACCGGCCACAGGGAGGAAAAAGGTATTTAGCTATTTTACAGAATAGTCCTAAAACCTCAGCTTTCTGCTTGGGGCAGTAAATGGGCAACTGAAAGCCAGGCAGGCTCCAAACCCATACAGACCTCCCCTCCTACCTTTACAGAGCCACTACGTCTCCCATCACCCCCTTCACTGCTGTATTGTACCTCAGCTGCCTGCCCCACGCTGCTCTGCCATTTCATCATCACGGGGGGCCAGGTAAAAGCGGCAGAGGAGGAACAAGTGGGACGAGTATGTCTACATGTATAGTTTTTGGAAAGGCTAAGAGGATAATGAGTAGATGTTTCATATTGAACAGCAGGCAGGGAGGAACCTGTGATGCGTGCCAGTCTGAGCCTCCCTATGAAAAGAGATGCCCCGTCTCTGCAGGAGCTAAATTATATTCTCTGAGCAATGTCAGCACGAAGCTGCACATATGCTGCACTGAGTGTCGCTTGAACGCAAGCAGCCAACATCACACCGGTGTTGGGTCCTGCTGCTTAGGCTCCCCCCGCCCAAGTAACTCTAGGTTTGGCAGCAGAGCCCCAGCATGCCCCGCACAAAGAGCGTCTGGGAGCCAGGGGCAGAGGGCTAACTCCAGTCCTTGGCCTGAATCACTGGATTGACTCAAGTTGTAGGGAAGTTCAAATAAATAGATCTGTTGTGATGCTGCACTCAGAGCCCCAGCCTGCGAGATGCGAACGCAGCTGCAAACGGGCTTATTAGATCTGAAATCACTCTGCAAAATCCAGGAATTGTCAGGCAATATCTGGCAGCCAAGTCCTTAACCCCTTCATTGTTGGCAGTCACGTCCGACTGCCATCTTGTGTTATGATATCCAGTTAATTGGGCAGCTCAGCAGATACGTTCTGCCAGGCTTACCTGGCGGCTGAGGCAGCAGTTACGCAGGCTCATAGAGCTCTAACTGACACTATTAAAGATGGTATCTAATAATTAGTAATGGATGCAGCCAACAGCCTGTGGGATCCTTTGGGGATTAGGGGACTCTGTTGATTAACAAAGAGGAGACTCTGGAGAGAGAAGCTTTAATTACAAGAGCCTGCCTTTCATTCTGGCACTATGTACAGCTGGAGAAAGGGACAGCAGCCTCCGGTTCCAGCTAAGGTTTAATACACACATTTGCTCCACGCTATGATTTGGTGAACTTTTGTTAAACCCAGTAGTTGAGTTCCTGGAAGGAGGAGAATACTGTCATAGGACACTCGGACCATGAAACATCTTCAACTGGCTAAGTATCTGACCTAGTTCATCCTGCCAATAACGTAGCTTTGGTTGCAAACACTGCACGCTAGTGGTGACCAGATATCACCCCCTTCTTCTAACTTTGGTGCAATTTTAGGTTCTTTTTAGTTGAACTTATATTTTTCTTTCTTAATTTCTTAGAGCCAAACACTGAGAGTTGGTAGGAAAGAAAATACAATCGCCTGGACACCGTCTAGAACGAAGGAGAGGTGGCGCTGAATTCTTTGCAAGGCTAGTGAGGGATAGGCAGGCAGCAAATGTGCTGTGTGTAATGCTGGTGGACTTTGGTTTGTATTCTGAAATGGCATGTAGCCCCCCCTGACTTTGATGGCCAGGCTCGTTCACATGGCTTGTGCTTAATCGGCAGGAGTGCACTTTTCAAACAGAAACCTCACGTTAGTAATAAAATATGGGTCAGTACATTCAGTGCACGTGAAATAACTTAACAGCAGAAGTCATTGAGTTTTACTGCGGGCAGGCAGGCAGGGAGGAGGGACGGAAGTTGCAGTGACTTAGGAACGCAGAAGATGATCCAGAGGCCTGGCTTCTGTTTCCAACCCTACTACTTGTGTGACCTTGGACAAGTTGCTTAACTTTTTGGCGTATTGTTGCCTTATATGCAGAACAAGAACAGAACTGTGAAAAGGTTGTGGCATAGCTCGTACATATGTAAAAAGCCTATTCTCCTCCGACAGAAGGTAGTGGGTAGCTACAGTGCATCACTCTACTATTACAAAGCTATGCAGGATCTTTTAAAATTGCAAGGATTTTTTTTGCGCAATATCCCCTTTTTCTTGACACCCCTCCTCTGTTCTGATGCTATTCTTGCCTTTAGTAGTTTTTTCACTCTCCACTTCGCAGCCTCTGCCTCTTTCTCCTTTTTCTTCACTGGTGCCATTACCTTTTTCTGATGCTTTTTCTGTCTCTGTTCACACATGCATGCAGACCTACTGATAACCTGGAGTTTTCCTCTGTCCTCCCCATCCAGCAGACTTTTGCTTTTGATGTAGTGGAATACTAGGCGGAAATGCACTCCAGCTGAGATGGTGGATAAAATTTCCAAAACTTACCTGTGTGCCAGGTTCAGAAGCGATTTAGGTGGTGTTAAAAGCCAAAGAACGTATAAGCATCATATGCCTGAGGCACTTTTTGAGAAAGGAACTTGATTGAACTGTTTTGGGCTTTTCTGAAAATGTTATCATCCCCTAGTTGTTTGTTGTATTATAGGCCTAATCAGGGTCACCGGTCAAACAGGGAGTGCATCTTCCTCTGGTCTGTACAGGCCAAGCAGCGCTAAATAACAGCAGCAGTTGGTGCATGTAAAGTTGCTTCAGATTGTGTTTTTCCCACTGCAGATTTAAACCAAAAAACAGATGGAGCCTCAGTTGGGCTCCGGAGTAGATCTGTGACGGCACTTGTGTTGGGGAGAGATGATGGCATAAAATTTCAAAGGGAGAACATGGATTCCTTTAACATCCGCTCCCCTTTCTGCCCTCCGCTCTCCCACCCCGCTACCCACTGTCACCTGCAGTTTCAATTACAGGAGGGAATCAACCAGTTGATTTTGCTGGTTTGTGGAAGGCGGAAAAGGGCCGTTAGGGACCCTGAGCCTGCCGCGTTCTCATATGGCAGGAAGGAAGGCTTGTGAGTGGAGGATGGGGAGACGAGGGAGCCAAATGACAGGTTTAAAAAACCAAATAAATAGGTAGGGGAACTAGTCGGTAAAATATCTTAAGACTTCTTAAAAATATCTTACTGCGTCGTGCGATGTGCAGGAAATTCCCTGGGAGCCATTTTATGATTTTTTTTAATAATATTTCTAATAATGCTACAAAAATTCTATTAGGTTTTTTTAAAAGCCTGTTTTATAATTTCAATAAGATGTTTCAGACTATGCAGTATCCCTGTGCACCCAAGGTGGGCATTAATCAGTGCTGCTGCACAATCTGTTGAGACTTATTGCTTAATTAGAACACGCACAAGCCTATTTGTCACTGTTGACAATGGCATGTGGACTAAGATTAAAATGGTAAAAATGCCCAGGTTCAACCCTTCGTGAAGCTACTTTTGGGGAAAAAAATAAGGAAGGTTTCCAGACACGGTTAGACTCGGTCTTTTCCGACTGGCTTGGACTTCTCCCGGCTTTGGTCCGTCATACTCGTTGTCTAACGCCACGAAAAGTAGCTGTGCCACAAAAAGATGGGTATGAGCTCCCCCGTTGCTGGAAGTCGCTCATGGAGGACAGCAGCATGGTGTCTACCTGAAGATATTTTCCTGTTGCAAATGAACTGCTGCCATTAGTGAAACATTTGTAGGAAACTGTGGTGAATAACTTGTCAGAGGGCATATCTGGACCTGGCTGGCTTTTGGGAATGGTTGCACAGAACCAGCATTTTTCAGCCTCCAGCCTCGGGCTTTTGGGTTGGCTCCGTAGCCATGCTGTAGTGAGAGCTGATTGAATGAACTTTGAGATCCATTGCAGATTTTTTTCCTACAGATTCTGTTTTGAGGTTTTTGTTTCTAATTTGTGTGGGCAAAGTTAAAGGCATCAGTAGCTGCTATGTAACACCGAGCAGAAGCAGGTTTTCCCACTCCCCCAAAGTGGGAACTAGTGAGATTACGTTAAGGGATTCAGGCTTGGGGAGGTCCCTTCCTACCACTTAATGCCCAGCCCAGTAGTGGCTTCATAGTTTCATAGTTGGCAGGGTCGGAAGGGACCTGAGCAGATCATCAAGTCCGACCCCCTGCCATGGCAGGAAAGGATGCTGGGGTTAAATGACCCCGGCTAGGTGATTATCCAGCCTCCTTTTGAAGACCCCCAGGGTAGGGCTTCGCACAGCCCTAGTGAACAGCCACCTGTGGACGGCTGTGAGAGAAACAGAGGTTACTACACTTTTCCTGAGCTGCTCCTGAGAAGCAGGGTCTCACCTGCTCTTTTTCCCAGCCGCTACAGCTGCGCTCAAACGTTCCCCTGGAGGGAAGAAGAATGAAGAGTATGGGTGCCAGTAAAAGCTTGCTGGGGTGGGGACCAGTAGGGAGAGCTGGCACCTGTTTTGCTTAATCCGAGTGTGGTCCCGGATTCAAACAACCGAGAGGTAACAATGCCGTTGCTGATTTCCAGAGCTGTGCAGTCACCAAGAACCAAAGCTAATGTAGTTGGGGTGGTCCTGCTTTGGGCAGGGGGTTGGACGAGATGACCTCCTGAGGTCCCGTCCAACCCTCGCTTCCTAAGATAATTCTGCGGCACTGGTGGTTGGGTTTGTGCTGAGGGCATCTAGTAGAACAGCATTTCTCAACCCGTGGGTCGCAAAAATATATCAGTCACGAACAAACTTTAAAAAATGGATCAACAAACTATAAAAATGGATTCTCCTTTAAAGGAGAAAAATGTGGGTAACCGTGTCGTTTCCCTTGGTTTATCAGACTTGCAGCCGGCAAGGGGTTGCTTGGGGCCTCCCATGCCCCCACACCCACCCCCTGCCCCGCACCCTGGGGTGCTGAGGACTTGGGGGCAGCCAGTCAGGAGTGAGGGGCACTGGGTCAGGACAGGCCATGGATGTTTACAGATGGGTCCTGGTACAAAAAAGGTTGAGAGCCACCAGGGGCAGTGAGTAGGGGGTGCATGTGCACCCCCTGAGCGTGCTGCACTCCCTGTTTAGCCAGCGGGCGGGGGGGGGGGGCAGGCAGGAGCACCAGCGCACCCCCTGCAAGCACCAGCTGGGGACCGGGGCTGCCAGTAAAAGCAGCTGTGCTGCTTCTGGCCACTTTTTGGTGAGATCAGCCATGGGGGACCCCCTTCCTCCTCCTCTTCCCCCACCCCAGCCAGTGGGATGGGCTGCTGGGGGGACCCCCCTCCCCCTCGGTCGCTGTCTCAAGAGGCACCAGACACCCATGAGAGCCACTGCACCAGAAACACCCCTTTTGCTAAGTTGTACCTTTGTAGTCTGCTGTCTTCAGAGCACTTCCCTTGGCATTCAGGCATTGAGAGTATTTGCTGTAATGATGCTACAGTGGGGTTTGGTGGGAGCCGAACCACTGGAGACAGCACTTTTAACAGAGGACCTTGCTAACAGAGTGCGTTAGCTGGATTGATTTGACTTAATAAAATCCCGATGCATTCCAGAAAGCTTGTGAATTCATTCAGTCCACCGCTGAACAACCCATTCCTCTCTTCCCCCCCCCCCTCCTTCCCTGCTCCATGTCGGGGTAGCCAAGGAGAGCGGTGCGGTTTACCTTTTTCGTTTAATTGCGCTAAAGCTATCCCCCGTGTTTTTGTTGGGTTTTTTTTTTTCTCCTGGCATAGCTATGCTCCGGGGAAATTAAACAGCAATTATTATGTTTGCTCGCTCTGTTATACCATAACAGATACTTGAAGGTAAGTTGATGTGTTCATATGACTGGCTGTGCAGGAGCGGTGCCTGCTACGGCAGGGCTGTCGGAGCCTCTCGGATTCAGAGCTGCGCGCACGGCGCTAATCCTTTGTTTACCTAAGGGAAGACTAACCACAAACACAGGGCACAGCTTGTACTGTGGATTTTACTTTTGAAAACCGCTGATAAGAAGTGAGAAACCAGGACGTGCAGCACTCACTTGCTTTCATGTCAGATTTTTAAGGGCATGGAGTAGTTCATAATGCCGGCCCCAGCGTTTTATTGTTGTGTAGGTCAGGGAGCTTGATTGAGTTGCAGCATAACGCAGGAGGGCAGGGAGAGAAAATGGTGGCAGCGGAGAGAGAGAGAGAGAGAATGGTGCCTCGTGCCAAGGAAACAACCTCCTAACAACTACAAATGGCCTGTGTTGACGGTAGCGGTAATGCTGGGTTACAGAAGGACGTGAGCAATTGAGCTGCTCTCAGATCTCATGCGAAGCCTCGGCAGAGCTCGGGAGCGAGTCTCCCAGCTCTGTGCTGCTGGTGCAGCAGATCAATGCCTTTTCCTTTTCATTTTGTTCCTGCTGTTGTGCTTGTTGTTTGTCTGTGCAGCCCAGGGAAAAGCCTGGTGTACCTTTGTAAACCCACGCGGCACTTGGGGGGTGGGGGGGTGGAAATAAGGAGGCTTGAGAGGGAAGAAATTTGAGGGCTTCTGCATCATCAGGAGCACTTTCAAATGCCATACGAGTTGGGCCACCTGTGCCTGGCCTTCCCGGTGCAAGGTGATGTCTGTCATGGGGATGAAGGAGCAGAGCTGGGGGGGGGGGGGGGT
>NW_017729014.1:13334214-13355316 GCF_001723915.1 Gavialis gangeticus
GGGGGGGGGGGGGGGGGGGTGTTACAAACCTGCTGTCTCTGGAGTTCAGAGGCCAATCAGAAGGCAAGGCCAGAAACCCTGGTCAGTCCCTTGATGCATTTTCCACTTACAAACTGGATACAGTTAAAGGATATGGGGGAGCCACTTCCTTTCCTGGCTGTAATGTCCTTTTCCTCCCTCACTTTTTTGGCTGCGAGGCTCTGTCTTGCTGATCCTACTGTGAATACAGAACGAAGCCCTCTTTCCTTTCCCCTCCTGGTTGTCCCCCACCATGGAAGGAGGCTCTTGGTGGCCCCCTCTTTCCTTGGGCATGCAAGACCATGTACCTCCTCTGCTGTCACACCTGCAGGGAAGAGTTCAGTGGTTTCCACCTTGCTGCGTCAGCTGGCACGTCACTCCTAGCTCTGCTTTGTTCAGGTAGGGAGGATTGCTTTGTGAACACGGTTGCAGAGCCCTGGCACAGAGGAAGCCCACTGTCAGAGGCAGGTGCGTGTGGAAGCAGTGCCTGCTGCCCACGAAGAGCTCCATGTCTCACCCTTCTGGTATAACCTCTGAGCAGTACAAAGCGCATGTCAGCTGGGTGACCCACAAGTATGGCAAGGAAACTGTTTGGAAAGAACGACACGTAGTCCAAAGACAGTGCTTCATCGGCGACTCCATGAAGTCGACACTTTGCTTGCAGAGGAAAATGGTTGGGAGAACCTAATGGGGACACACCTGCGTTTCAGGAGGGTGAAAGACTGAGTGTGCATTTGCAGAGAAGAGAGAAACTAGCTGGGTGGTGGGGTCTCCTGGGGTCATATGGCGATATATACTCACTGATCCAACACCCCAAAGAGACCAAATTCATCCTGGACATTTGCCTTGCATCTTAACTCTGGGGCCTCTGAGCTTGGGATGAGGAGCCAGTTTTTGATGCTAGATGCCACTGATGGGAACAGGCTACTGCTGCATCTCATTGGGGCTCTTCCCCACACAGACTGGAGTTGTGGGTGAGTGGCACAAAATGAGAAATCAAGAAAGGGATGTGGAAGCAAGCAGCCCATGGGATCTGCATCAAGGGGGAGCTGAAGAAAAACTCCACCTGTGATGTGGCTGGTGGGCCGTTGAGTCTGAAAGCTGGGTTGGACCCGCTGTGACAGGTGGCACCCAGCTGATGGTTGTGGTGAGTGAAGGAGGAACCTTTCCCCTAAAATAACCTCACACTTCAGTTGCACACCTCCTGTCCAAACGCTGCCCAAACTGTAACCATGCATATGGAGCACATTTTTCTTCCGCTTGTACTAAAAGAGCAGCTTCATTAAACAAAAGATTTGTCTGTCCCTTGCATGGTTGCTTCATTGAGTCATGATGTCTTTGTGTCTCGCTTGCACAGGCATTGTGCACATCTACCTCTGAGCTGTCCTACATACTTTGCATTTGCAAGCCAGGATGCCTTTGGAGCTGGGGCTCGCGTCACGGCTGTGGTGTCCCACTGCTGAGGATGTGCAGTAGTTACTCGTGCTCTGCCCCAGCATGATGGTGTTGGCTGGAGAGCTTAATTTAGTTGCAGCAACCACAGGAGGAAAGAGAAGAGAGAGAATGGCGCCTCATGCAAGAGAGAGAGCCTCCTCGTAATGACACGTGACGGATGCCAAATTAGCAGCAGCGCTGGGTTGTAGAAGAAGCAGCAGCCGAGTACTTAAATGGCATGTCAAGCCCCTCATCGACTTGACTTTGCCTTAAACGTTTCCCCCCTTTCCCCTCAGCCAGAGAGCTGCCCACAGGTTTTTTTTAATGTCTCATCACTCAATCCTAAATGACGCTTGGAAATCTGGGGATAAAATACACTGCTGTCTGTTAATTGGAGAGACAAGGGGGAGCATGTTTCCTGCCTGAGCCACTATCTCAGGTGGTGGGCAGTCCTAAATGTTCGGTCCCCTTATCTTGGGTGAATTCGGTGCATCCACTGTTGGGACAAAGGCTTTTTTTTCTTCTTCTAAGAATAGACTTTAGTATTGGCAGATTGGTTAAGAGCACCTCCCTGGGTTAGAGCTACTCAGAACAACCTTCCCCTTCTCCTGTCTTGCATCCAGCCTTCCTCTTCCTCTCCAGCGCCCATGCACCTAACCAGCTGAGTCCATCATGCAGTTAGCAATTATAGTGCCGAGACGTGTTGACTGCAAGACCTTGTTGTGAGGTGAGGTGAGATCACCAGGAACAAAACGATCATTACAGGCCATTCATGTCGGCAGCATTTATGCTCCTGTGTTTGCTTGCAAGCAAAAACAGCAGCTAATTTGCAAGGCTGCCTTTTGTAAAAGAGTCTTTTGATCAATGATTGCCTGTGTTAATGTTTCAGTAGGCTATCGATTTCTGCAACAGCTTTTGTTCCCTGAATTTATGTGAGATGGGTTTCGGCAGCGCGCACACTATGCATGTTTGATTAAAGTTCAATTGACTTCACTGGCGGTGAAGCTGGGAGCTGTTTCATTCCCTGTTTGTAGAACCAAAGCTTTCCCGACATGTTCTTTTGTTTGTGCTCAAGCTCCTGCCACCCAGGCAGTCACCAGTATGCTGTTCCTAATCCTCCCAGATTCACTCCACTCCAGCATTTAATCCCTTAGGTAGACATTATAGTATTTGATGGCGAGGCAGCTAATAAAACCTGGGATGGAGTTTCAGCGTGTGTGGTGCACATCTACTGTGTGTGTGTGTAAAAGTAAGACTCCTCTGCATCTACTTCCTCCTTGACTCTAATGCCGGGTCTGTGTCAGGAGCTTGAGTCACTGAGTCATGTAGCTGGATCTCTCTGCTAATGAACCCTAAGGATAAAACGGTGATTAGCTCTTAAGATCCACCCATCCTTTGGAACTGTCCAAGTCAGCTTTTGAATTAACATTTCAATTTGAACCTGCATGCAAGTTTCCGACTGCAGATTTGGGGGTGTTGCTTTGAAGTCAGGTGTCTGTTTCTGAAGTTTTATCCCCAAATACAAGCAGTTTAAAAAAAAGAGAACAGCTTAGTTTTGCAGCTCAGCATGTGCATAAGTAGTTAAACTTCCCTTGAGAGGTGATGGGTTTGCCACATGTAGATATAGCCTAAGTTTGTTCTCATTCCTATTATATGATGGGAGGGGGGAAGATTGATTTGAACTCTTCTGTTACCGTGTATCAGAGGAGAGGTATTAGTCTACTGACACAGGGAGGTGGGATTTACTGACTTCACTCGCTGATCCTGACACCAAGGATTTGATATAAATCAACTTTACAGGTGAAATGTGGCTGATTTTGTTTGCAGGAAGCTCGCTGGCTCAGGACAGCATGGCATAAACTTCCCGGGGAGTGTCAGTCACCCACTCTCTCAGTTTGTCCTCCCATCACCAGTGCCGAAGAGACTCGGAGCCCCTTTCTCATGAGGTCAAAAACAAATTTTCAAGCCCTTGCATGGAATTTAAGAGGAGGGTTTGCAAGAAGGGATGAGATGTCAGGACCCCTGTCCCCGCCTCCGTCACAGACTAGGCGTGTGTACCCCATCGGCTCCCGACCCGTGTGCCTGCATTTGCCCATTTGCAGCAGAATGGCAAAGATGCCTGCCTGCTTTCATTTCTAGGGTTTCATTTTTTAGGCGAATAAGTAGGGTTTGTTTTTTTTTTTAAGATTTTTTTTAATTTGTTTTTATTCTGCCAAATCAAGGCACTATGTATCGTGCTTCTTCCTCCCACCCCAGCTCTCTCACCAAGTATTGCTCTGAAGATGGCAGACTCTGGGGATCATTTTCATTTCACTGAATCTGCAGTGGAGATCAGGTGCTAGCTGCCCTCCAGAGCAGCCCCCTCCATTTGCCTGTTCATGGCTTTCAGTACAGAAGTTGCTGGTTGTGCTGTTCCTGCTCGTTCCAGGCCATCGGCAGTTTGGACGGAGGGTGTGTCTTTGCGACAGAATGAGCTTCCATCTACTCCCAGCAAAGAGTGCCGAATTTGGCGGACAGAGCAAGCTGACTGAGGTTGTGTGATTAGATCACATGTAACGCAGTTCAAAGAGCCCCTTTTTGTGGGCAGTTCAGGCATGTTTGTTCTGATGTTGATTTTCAAGAGAGTGGTTAGAACGGCTCCATTTCTCTTGCAACTTGAAAGAAACGACACCTTTTACCTTAGAGGCAGACAAGTCGCCAGGAAATGATGGGGTTTCAAAGTAAAAGAAAGGAGATTAAAACCACATGCTGTTCTTTAGCTTGGCATTACATCTGCTAGTTTGAATGTCATCTGCCCCGGTTTTTTGACTGTAAGCCAGATTCATTATACTATGGAATTATCACCAGCTTCCCTAGGTGTGTTCTTTTAACTGCCTAATTAATTTAGATGTGAACACATACATTCAGATTAACATTTGGTTTGCTTTAATGTGGTCGAGTGTTATGGGTAGATATTTGTCGGCGTGTTTTCATTTGAACTTTTAAGTTTTTTTTGAACAGGAGTGTTTTTAAGTAACTTCACGGGGGGATTTGGATTGTTGCGCTCTGTCTGTTTGAAGTGATCACACTCTTGTTGACAGTGCCATGGGATCTACAAGGAACGTCATTAGTAAGGACATCGCTCTTACAGCTCGTTGGAAAGACGCTGCCTCTGGCAGCACAGTGTCCCCTAACACTTGGCCGAGGTATTGCCTCAATGCTTATTCAAAGGAAAGAGCACCCCTTGCTGTGAATGGCCAGTGCTGATAGTGGCAGGATGGGGGCTGTAGATTTTGCAGCCCAGCCTTTAAAAAATTAAATGCATTTAACTTCCTCTGAAATAAAATATTTTTCTCTTCTATCCAGGGGGACATCTGTCTGGCTGAAAGCCTTTTACAAACATAGACATACATGCATGCCCTGTCCTTCTCTGCGGAGGGGGAAGGAAAGAGCTGACAAGTCAGCTTTGCATGCCCCTCTAACATATTCCTTCTGTGTTTGCAGGGAGAACTAATCACCTTCTATTACTATTGGAAGAAAACCCCTGAAGCAGCAAGTTCCCGAGCCCACCGTAGGCATCGGAGGCAGGCTGTGTTTCGGAGAATTAAAACTCGAACTGCTTCCACTCCAGTCAACACTCCCTCCAGGCCCCCCTCCAGCGAATTCTGTAAGTGGCGGCTAAAAGCAGTGCATTTATCTTTGTTTAGATGCATGGAACTGCAGTAATGTAATGGCTCTGTCTTCAGCTGAATAAAGCAAGGAAATTGAATGCAGGCTGTTCCCGTACCATTATGCCCGAGTATGGCAGGAGTCTGTGATCAGCAAGTGATGTTTCCTGTCATGTGCAGCGTGGGGCTTAGGCTAGAAAGCCTGAGTAAGGACAGAGATGTTTCTCTGGCTCTGAATATCCCTATTTTTGTCCTGGCTGTAAGCGTTGCATTTTCCCTGGAGTTCTACTAGGCACAGGACTTGGACAATAAAGCAATCCCCACCCTCCTCCTCCCTTGCCCAAGCCTTCTTTCATGACCGTGCCTTGTGCTACCATCAGCATTGCTGTATCTTACCGTATCTCGGCAGGATCGTGGCCTTGCTTTGAGGCAGAAGCACCTTAACAAAGAATCACTGCAAAGCCTAGTGCAGTCGAGCTTGTCACTGGGGTTATGACACCACTGACGTCAAGACAGTTGCGTAGAATTTATCATTGTATAAAAGGCTAAAGCTTCCCTTAAACTTTAAGCCTTTCAGTGGAATAAATCCAGAGCATTTCTTGTCTTTTGCAGTGAAAGACGATTGGCAAAATCTCAGAAATTGGACCAAACTTACTGAAGTGCTGTTATAGGGAGGATGGGGAATATGTGTCTATGTGTAGTGGGGAATACAGGAGATGGTTTTTAAGATGCACCTAAGCAAAGTATTATTGGTTTCTGTTCCTGAAAGTCGAAACAAAGGTATTGGTCCTTCACTTGGATCCAGGATGCACAGCTCCCGCAAGTTCAAATGAGTACAAGACTGCACACAGGCCCACGTCACTGCAAGATCAGAACCAACCTTAGCTCAGTGGATGAGGTGTTAGCCTGGTGTGAACTTTTCGGTTCAGTTTGGAGGAGTTTGAATTGGAAGTTACGGTGCTGCCAGCAGTCATTGTTACCATACTATGAGTAAATGAATGAGACCCTGCCTTGATTAGATGAGTGTAAGGGGTTGATGACAGACTCTAATGGAAATTACCATAGCCTCTCTCTCCGTATAACACACACATGATAAAACTTATTCTCCTAGAGCCTTCAGGGAAACAGCATTCCTTCAGCAAGGGCTTTCCTTAAAAGTAAAGATTTGACCATGGGAAGTCACACATTAAGACATGTGTTTTGTGACAGGGCCCTTCTGCTCATGACAGATTACAGGCGCATGTTAGATGGTGAATTTTTAGCATGTGGCTGGAAGATGCAATGCTCTCAGTCGGTTACTTAGAAGATCCCATAGTACCCAGTTGGCGCAGATTCTTTCTAGAGGCTTATGAGGTTTGCACACTTGCCATTTTAGGCAAGGGTAACGTGCTTTGCAGCTGGTGATGTTGTAATGAGGTGACTTACTCTCGACTGCTCTCCACATGTAGGGTGAGCCTTACAATTGGAAGGCTCTGCAAATCCCCCAAAACTAAGATGTCTGAAATATAATCCAGCTGTCAGATGCATCCTTTAAGGAGCATTTTCCACAAGAATAATAAAGCTTATCCCATATTTTTGTTCTGCCTTTTATCCAGAGGAGTCACAAAGCACTTTACAAGCTATCAAACCACACATAAGGACCATTTTACCCACCAGTGAAACCCAGCCATCCCTGGGACAAAAATCAGCAGCTGTGGAACCTATACAGCAATGCTCTGCATCTAGTTTAGTTAAAAAAAAAAATAAAAAAAGTTCTCGTGCATGTGACATTGCCGGGTGGGATTTCGGTGTGGTGGCTATTGTCTGACTGGAAAGGTGGCCAGACTCTTGAGTGAAGCGTCCCTAGTTTTGAATATTACTCTGAGCCACCATTCCTCCAATCCACCATTTCTGAGGCCTGTACACTTTGTTTCATGCAGTACAGCGCCTCCAGCTGCTCCATGCCTCTGGGCAGCATGGGTGTTGGTTCAACCCTGGTGCCCAGGGAAGTGTGCCAGGCACTGGATCAGAAGCACTGTCACTTGCATCACTTAGCATACTCCTGAGATCTTTTTAAATGTAGGTACTGACCAGGCCTGACCCTGCTTAGCTTGTGAAATTTGATGTGATGGCAGCACAAAGTGGGATGGCTGCAGGCCAGCCTAGGAAGCTGCAGAACAAAGACCAGAATTCTCATCATAAATGGTTACATTCAGCCAGCCAGAGCAAAGTGAGAACTCATCCTGATTTTTTTTTTCTCTCCCTTTCCTTCTCTTTCTCTCTTTGCTTATTCAGTGGACTTGAGCTCAGCCAGCGAAGATGATTTTGACAGCGAGGACAGTGAACAGGAACTGAAGGGCTACGCCTGTCGTCACTGCTTCACAACCAGTATGCACTTGATATATCGCTGTATCTCTTTTCCTTGTGTTGGTGCCTATTTAACATTGGTTCATCCAAGCAAAAGCAGCTGTAATGCACAGAGAGCTGTTCTAAAAATGTAGCGTTGAATCAGCTAAAATATGCAGCATCCCAGCATAGAGTTAATCGTGATTTACCATTGCAAATTAGTATTGCAGTGACAGGGGAGGATCCTGGAAGATAGACGTTTATACAGTGAAGCCGCCATGTCTAAACAGAGTCCTTTATCTAATCCATTTACTATATAGCAAATCAATATTGAGCTGTGACTGTCAGATACATAACTTGCATTCATGACGCACCAAGGCTTTTCTGCAGCAGCTTTGCTCTTATAAGTACTCCTGAAAGCTCTCTGATGCTTGTACATATGCACTGAGCATGCAAGCAAAAGCCTGGAGGTAAGTAAGGGAAGGGAGAGACGAAATGTTCGTGCTGCATTTATCTTGAAGAAACCAAGGCAGACCTCAGAGAACCAATAGCTCCCTAACTCATAGTCCCCAAATGCAGCAGCAGTCTCTCTTGCTCTCATTTTCAAAGCAGCAGTTGCCTGTTTAAATAAAGAAATAGTCTGTAACCGAGCATGGAAAATGTTCATGGAGACATAAGCCAGCCTGGAACAAGGCAAAGGTTTCCAGTTGCATTGCTGGGAAAGGTGGGTATTTGTGTTTCGTATCTAATATATTGTAAGTTTCCAATCCTCCCCCATCACTTTTCCAACAACAGCCTCCAAGGACTGGCACCACGGTGGTCGAGAAAACATCTTGCTCTGCACTGACTGCCGCATCCACTTCAAGAAGTACGGGGAGCTCCCGCCCATTGAGAAGCCAGTGGACCCTCCGCCCTTTATGTTTAAGCCTGTCAAAGAGGAAGATGATGGACTCAGCGGAAAGCATAGCATGAGGACAAGGCGGAGTCGAGGCTCGGTAGGTCTGCATTGTCCGTGTCCTCAGCAGCCTCTGGGAAAGAGAAGGGACAGTGTAGGAAGTTAGACCTGTTACAATCAGAGCTTCCAACAGCACTCTGTCTCTCCTCCCCATCAGTTCCTTGCTCTGTTAGCCTGCCAAAATGCAGAATGTGCAGAATTTGACGCTTGTTTGAAAATTTGACCTTGAAGTATCTCCTTGGGGAGGTCTAGTCAAACCCTGTGTATCTTAATGTTCCAAGTCTAAATCTGTCTTTCTATTGAGTGGGTCAAGGTAGCAGCCCCTTCAGAATAATTCTACTACCAAAATCTGTGACAGCATTTGTAGTGCTACATCTTTTCCCTAGCTGCGCCCTATCTGAGGTAACCCTTAGATGCACTTCGAAGGGAACATTTTAAAAATTCAAGTACTGTTTCTCTGCCCTTGCAGAGAACACACCTTACAAAGCTGGCTTTAAAACAAAATCTCCTTGCCCAAGTATAGAGCAGTTCTCATGGTCCTCTACACAGTGGTTCCATCGTAAAAAAAAAAAAAAAAAAGGCTTTACACGTGGTAATGTACCTGGAGCGTTGTTGAAGTGCTGCCACCTGTGGGGACCTAAGGATCGACCAGAAACTTTCATGGTTTGGGGGGCTTGCATTTCTGGCAAGTCCCACGGATGGGCCTGTCAAGCAGTAACAGATTTCTCTTTCTCTCTCCACCTTTTTGGTCGTGTTCCTGTTGTCACAGCTGCTGAATACCTTGTCAGGTGATGCTGTCAGCTCAAGCTGGCTTCATCATTTTTATGGTAGCCAGTCATCCAAACAGCTGCTAAATTAGGAGGGGACAGATGAAATGGTATTAATTATTGCTGCATAATTGACTGTGATTCTTTATTGCGTAGCAGGAACACATTGAAGCTGTTAGTCGTTGCTGAAACTGCTCTCAGCTCCTAGCATCTTTAGGTCACTCTCTTATCAAGCTTGGTTTATGCTAGCAGATTTATTATTTTTTAAGGTGGAACATTAAGGCGAAGGGAGCTTGCCTGAATGAAGAAAAGCCTGGTGTGTGGACAGCAGCTGTGGGAACATCATCTTAATATTCTCATTTCCAGCAGACACAGCTTAATAACATAAGCAGTATTTGATGTGTTTTGGGTAGCAAGTTAAGGATTTGCCACCTCCTGTTTTAAGCCTGGATGAGCTTTCAAGTACAGGCTTACAAACACGCAGAGCTCAATTTTCCGTTTCTCAGGCGCTGGGCTGGGATGCACGCACCCGTCATAACTTGGGGGAAAAAAAACAAAGGTTGATAAGATGCTTCCTATCAGGTGTTTTTTTTCTCTCATCTATTTTCATTAAACCAATAGATGTCTACACTACGTAGTGGTCGTAAAAAGCAGCCAGCCAGTCCCGATGGTAGAGCCTCACCCATTAATGAAGACATCCGGTCCAGCGGCCGCAATTCTCCCAGTGCTGCCAGCACCTCCAGTAATGACAGCAAAGCAGATTCTGTGAAGAAGTCCACCAAGGTAAATATTGCCTGGGATTTTTTTTCCTTCTACAACTCAGGACATTGGTCTGTTTTCGGTTCAGTGAGTCAACCTAGGGGCTTGGATCAAATCAGAGATCTAGGCTGGATAAGTAGGATTCCTGCTCTTCTCCTATGTGCACAGGTCTGCAGGCAGGCAGATCTAAGCAGTTCCTTGTTCAGGTGTTTGGGTAAGGGGATGATTATACATAAAAGCGCACAGACCTCATGGTGATAAGCATCATAGAAATATCTATAAATAGGCTCATTGCCCTTATTACAGGCATTAATGCTGCAGTTTGAGACTCAGACTCAACTCTGACCCTCTTGCAAATGTCCATGAGAAATGTTATACTCAACACAGGTATCTAGCTAGAATGCTCTTAATTTATTTACTAAAGGAAAGAATGCCCCATGCATGAGATTGCTGCTTCTGTTGTCTTTTCTGCATAATGACATGCCATCTTATTTTGGGGAGAAGCTAACATTTTTTACTTAAAGGAACAAGGGCCCCTACAGGAGACAGCTAAAGAAACTAAGTTATGGGAGGAGTCTTGTCATTGCCCCCAAATGGGAAAAGGGACACAAAACAGAGTAGGAATATATGGTTAGATTTCATGGCATTGGAAGGTTAACTGCAGGGAGCATCAAGGTCACATAGAAGGAGTAAGGGTGTTTAAAACACAGCTTGTGGTCTGCAAAAGGGAGTAGACAGTGATGTGTTAACATTTGCAAATAAAATCCAACCCAAAGAGGATCAGAAGGAACCTGAAAGAGACCTGACCAAGCCCAGGGGGGTGAGCAGCATGACCAAAAGACAGGTGAAATTTAATGTAGATAAATGAAAATGATGTGCCGTGGGAAAATGTGGAATTTTCATGTACTTCACAGTGATCTAAATTAACTTGATTAACTCAGGAAAAAGGCCTGGGCATTATTTTAGACAGCTCAGTGAAGATGACTTCATTGTACAACTGTTCACATAAGAATTATTTGGAGGATTAGCAGGTGTAAGTGGTGGGTTACGGAGTCATAAAGAACATATCATAATGCCATTATAGAAACAAATGATTTGGCCCCATCTGGAAGGTATTGTACTGCATATTTCATAGATTTTCATACATTTCATAGACATTAGGGCTGGAAGGGACCTCGGAAGATCATCGAGTCCAGCCCCCCACCCAAAGGGCAGGAAGTCAGCTGAGGTCATAGGATCCCATATGGGTCACTTCATCTCCAAGAAGGATATTGCAGAAGTAAAAGGAATTCAGAGAAAAGTGACAAGAATGTTTAGCAGCCCAGAAAAAACTCTAGTGTTAAGAGAGACCAGAAGATTGGGATTTAGAACGGAGGCAAACAAGGAAGACGTGATAAAAGTACATAAAATAATGGATGACTTCAGAAGGCAGAAAAAGGGGTTCTCTTCTCCCTTTCTTCTGAAATAGAAGCAAGGGGATGTTAATGAAATTGAAAACTAGAAGATCCGAAACCAGTCCAGCAGTGTACTTTTCCATGCAATGTGCCTTTGCTACTTCTTGCCTTAGGATGTTGACAGCTTAGCAAAATGCCAACAGATTGGTCAATGATATGAAGAGCAAGGCAGTATAAAGGCTTATCAACATGAGGAAAAAGCCCAGCATAGCTGCTTAAGTGGTAGCTTTTCCACACTAACTCTGTGTGAACTCATCCCCCACTTGCCCCACTAAGAACATCTCCATAGTGACTCAGGGCAGAACAATTCTTGTGTCCTAAATGCACTCCCAAGCTATTTTCCAGTAGCTTCTCTATAATCTCCCAAGGCAGGCAAACCCTAAAGAAGTTGACCATTTTGGAAAGGCTGTCAAACTTCTGACTTCGGGTCCTGAGCAGCTCTCAACCTATTAGGACACAACTTTCATGGCAGGCAGATTTTCCCAAGTCAACTTCCTGAAAGTTTCCCTTCCCCTTTCTCTATAGCAATTTGTGCTTGCCACTGTCAGCGACAAAATAATGGGCTACATGGACCTGGGATCTGACCCCGTGGAATGGTTCCTGCGGCTTCGTTTTGTATTTGGACATAAGTATATTCTGTAGAAACATGAGTTTTAAAAACATTAGCCTGATGAGATGCCTCAGTTTCAGTGCACTGACTCCATCCCAGTAGCCTGCAGTATGCAGGTGGTGCTTGCAAGCTGCTTCTCAGCTTATTGTCCTCAAATGTAAAATCCTAGCTCTGTTCTGGGCGACTTGTGTAAATTTGGCCTCCAGAGGGAGCTAGCTGGACTGGCACGTGGATGAAAGCCCATTCGGAAACAGTTTCTGGAAGATGGGAAATGTATTGATAGCTCCAGAATACAGATTCCTTTCCCTTCTCCCTTTTGAATGGGGAAAGAGGCATATTGGATTACCACTGAACACGGACTAATCAGCCTCTGATCAGCTTCCCAGTATCTGCAGGCACTTTTTTATGGGCACAGAATCCTGCCGGAGTGGGCAGGGTCTCCTTTTAGCTCCACTTTTACTTCCTTATTATACCATGCCTTTCTGTTTTTGGCAGAAGATAAAAGAGGAGGCATCATCCCCCCTCAAGAACTCGAAGCGGCAGCGGGAGAAGGCAGCCTCTGACACAGAGGAGCCGGACAGATCAAACGCCAAGAAGTCCAAAACTCAAGTAAGTCTCAGGAAGGAGCAGTGTTCTCCCTGCAGACAGGCTGCTCATGAGCAAAACTGTGGCTGTCCCCTGTCCTTCCCCATTCCCGTTCCTTCCCAGGGAAGGATAAAATCGAAACCCCAAAACCAACAACAAACCAAATACACAAGATTGATTTAAGCTACTTCAAAGTGCCAGAGCAGCACATTGTAATTGAATTTGCGGCTGGAAAGCAGCCTACTCCTTAATGTGTTCCTTCTGCTGGGAGAGGAAGGAAGCACGTGGGAAGGGACTGGACCCGGGCATCTTGTCTCTTTTTTTTTTTAGCATTGGTATGCTCTTCTGTACTGGGGCAAAGGTTGGTTTGGTCCCTCCGTCCCTTCCCTTCATTTTGTTAATGAGCCTATGTACAAATTTTGTTTTACTTCAAATTACTCTCCTTCCTCCACTGACTTGCACTTCCACACAGCAATTTACAGCTCAGACTACAGCGAATTAACTAAGCTAGAGACCATTTCAAATAGGCCCAGTTGCACCTTAGCAGCTTATTGCACCGGAGGTCTCTCTGGGACCTCCAGTTTAAAATAGTTTCCAGTTTCTGTCTACATGAACAGAAACGTTCAGAAAACCCATTTAAACCAAGAACTGCTAGTTTAACTTCTTGGGGATCAGAGTGATGATTAATCTACTGCAGGATAGTTTGGCTCCACGTGTAATTGCCCAGGTTCACGCCCAAGCACTGGCTTTGGCCGTGAGCCCCACATATTAATTAATGTTGCTCATGCCCTGCGAGGTTCCTAGAGAAGGCTGTATGTAATGCAGTGCATCTGGGTATGACCGTCACATGCTGGGGAGCAGGCAGCATCCCGTAGCCATGCCAGAGGCAACATGGAGCCCTTTTCCCCCTGTCTCCACAGGAGATCAGCAGGCCCAACTCTCCCTCGGAGGGCGAGGGTGAGGGTGAAAGCTCTGATAGCCGCAGTGTCAACGATGAAGGCAGCAGTGACCCGAAGGACATTGACCAGGACAACCGGAGCACGTCACCTAGCATCCCCAGCCCCCAGGATAATGAGAGCGACTCGGATTCATCAGCTCAGCAGCAAGTGCTCCAGGCGCAGCCGCAGGTGCTCCAGGCACAGAACGGCTCTGCCCAGGCCCCACCTTCCACCCCACCAATATCCACCCAGCTCCCCACATCAATGCCAGCAGTGTCGAGCGCCCCCTCTGCCGCCGCCGCCCCCCAGGTTTCGCCGTCAGTATCTCAGCCTCCCAGCCAGCCCCAGCCCCCAGCACCGCCACCACCTCACTCTCACATACAGCAGGCTCCTGCCCTGCACCCGCAGAGACTCCCCTCACCACACCCACCGCTGCAGCCCCTGAGCGTGTCGCAGAGTCAGCCCCAGGCTGCTGCATCAGCACAGCCCCACTCGCAGCCTCCACTCCATGGCCAGGCCCAGCCTCCCCCTCACGGCCTGCAAGCCCAGCCTCTTCTGCCTCACCCTGTACCTCCTCAACCATTCTCTCTCCCCACGCAGTCTTCTCAGTCTCAGGTTCCCCTTCAGACACAGGCTCCTTCTCACTCTCACGCTGCTCTGCAGGTGCAAGCACAACCTGCCCTGCAAACGCAGGCTCCCCTGCAGCAACCCCAGCCTCCACGGGAGCAGCCCCTGCCCCCTGCACCCATGGCCATGCCTCATATCAAACCCCCTCCCACCACCCCCATTCCTCAGCTTCCTACTCCACAGTCCCACAAGCACCCTCCCCACCTTTCTGGGCCTTCTCCATTTTCGATGAACTCCAACCTGCCGCCGCCTCCTGCTCTGAAGCCACTAAGTTCCCTTTCCACTCATCATCCTCCTTCTGCGCACCCTCCTCCATTGCAGCTGATGCCCCAGAGCCAACCGCTGCAGTCCTCTCAAGCTCAGCCTCCGGTTCTGACTCAGAGTCAGAGCCTTCCACCATCAGCAAGCCACCCCTCCTCCGGGCTCCATCAGGTATCCTCCCAGCCGCCCTTCTCTCAGCATCCCTTTGTCCCTGGGGGACCACCTTCCATCACCCCCCCATCCTGCCCCTCCACTTCCACTCCACCTTCCGTGCCTGGTATCCCCTGTCAACCTCCTGTCTCCACGTCGGCGGCTTCCAGCGGAAACGTCCCAGTGGTCACGTCCTGCACGTTGCCGCCTATTCAGATCAAAGAAGAGGCTCCTGATGAGGCAGAGGAGCCAGAGAGCCCACCACCTCCACCCAGAAGCCCGTCACCTGAACCCACTGTGGTGGACACACCAAGCCATGCCAGCCAGTCAGCCAGGTATGGAGGGTGTCAGCAAGTTCTGTCAGGTGCACTTGGCCTTTCCACTCAGCAGAGCGATTGCTAGACTTCCACATGTCACTTGCTGGGCCAGGCAGAGTTCAGTGTTGCAGCTTTGATGCTGCCAGCCTTGCAGTTGGGCTTTTGCTCTGTTAGGACATCTGGTTGGCCCCTAGCCATGATTAACATGTGGTTGAAACTGTGCTTAACAAGAATCTTGTTGCAACATAGTTGTTAGGAGCATAGTCTCCCTAACCAGTGTTAAGCCCTTTTCCCTGCCATCCCTTCAACAGCCCAGTTGTATAAAGCACACTAGAGGCAAGATCCTGAGTCCCCTGCACCTGAGACTCACTGTAGGAACTTGTGGATTGTGTAGCAGGAACCTTGCAGTTATGTGCTGTCTCCCTTTGCCCCCCTTGCTGCCCTCCCAATGTAGTTGTTCACTACAGAGTTCGGTTTACTTTATGCCACCCTGTGATTTTTAGTCTTCAGTCTAATGCCTCTCTTTGTACGTAAGACGGTGAAACCAATTACCTACTGGCAGTTTGAGTTGCAGGAGATTTTCAAAAGCGCAACGAGAAGCTGGCCACCCTGCAAGCTGGATACATAATTCACATTTGTGCCTTTGGAAATCAGTCCCTGTCTCTGCAGCATGATTTAGCTATCACCAGTTTTCCAGGGCAGGAAAAGCCCCGGTCCAGCACAGTTTGGACCGTAGTTTTCTGACAGGACATTATAGGTTGCATTTGGGAGCAGAAGCTAAGCAAATGCTGCTCCTGCCAGAGGCCAATCTGTAGAGTAACCTCATGGCACAGTTCCTGTCTTGGCATTACTGTAAATCATGAGTGTTCCTTAATCCCACTTTGATGTGGAGCTGTTAAAATCCAGATCTGTTTCTTTCTCAGGCCTAAACTCTTTCTGCACATGTCTCTCTCAGGTTCTATAAACACCTGGACCGTGGCTACAACTCCTGCGCGAGAACGGACCTGTACTTCATGCCTCTGGCGGGATCCAAATTGGCCAAGAAGAGAGAGGAGGCAGTTGAGAAGGCCAAGAGAGAGGCAGAGCAGAAAGCAAGAGAAGAGAGGGAGAGGGAGAAGGAGAAGGAGAAAGAGAGGGAGAGAGAGCGGGAGCGGGAAAGAGAAGCGGAAAGAGCCGCGGTAGGTTTGTCCTTTGCATCGCAGGTTGTGGCAGAGGGCTGCATTGAAAGGTGGATGTAAAATGTCGTGTGTGCGTTTGCCCACCTGCCTGACCATGTAGTGCAGGACAAAGTGCACCCTTTTCCATTTTACATGCACAATTCAAGAATAGAAAAGGGTTGGAGGCAAGGATGGGGGTTGTTGACTGTGGCATTGGAACATCTCCTACCTGGCTTGTCTCAGGCCCCTCCCACTCCTAGTGCCTTAATGGGAGAAAGCGCAGTTTGGGGGCTCAGCAGGGCCTGGGGTTCGTCCAGCATTTTGAAGATGAGCAGTGATACCCAAGTGCAGTTAGCATCTCCTGTTGTGGGCCATTGGTTCCTTAGTGATGCAGGCACAGGATGCCTGAGCCTACAAGGCATACCCTTTAGTTGCTGCCTCTGCAATTCTAGGTCGGGCTCTGGAAACGGGGCACAAAGGCCGCGTGAATTTGCAGTATATTTGATGGAAGAGCATCCTGGTTTCTGACAGAAGGCCTGACCACACATTTTTAAAGCTTTTACAGTATAACCTCTGATGGATTTATTTTGTTTTTAAACAACTTTGCTTTACTTTTTACCACCAAACCCCCAGGGCCTGGTGAGAGAGGGTAGAGCATGTCAGGGTTCATTGAGGGCTGGGAGATCGGCTTGCAGTGGCCTCATAACAAAGCTGCTTTGCTCTTGTCTTTGCAAAACAGCCCATGAAGGTGTCTCTTTTCCTGGTTTGCATATGGGACTTCTCAAAGGTTCGAGTCATGGCAACTGCACCTCTCACATGGTCCATAGTAATTAGAAGCAGCAGCTACGTATAGCTGCCAAGCCCTTTCACCTGCTAGGATAGGATATGACTTCTCCCAACCCCTTGCAGGGTGTCTCAGTTTGAAACTGATACAAAACCTGAATTCAACAAGGAATTCACATGGAAACAAGTTTCTTTGGATAATCATAGGGTCTCTTCAGACTCCTCCACGTGGCACACTCTTCCTCAAAGTGTTGTGGGAGGCTTCGGCTGCTGCAGGTTGTGGAGTTCTGCTCCCTTCAGTTTGCTCCTTTCTAGAGCTTGGTGGGGGGAGGCACTTTGGGGGCAAAGTTGTTGGAGGGTCTGTCTCCACCCATTACTGCCTGCAGAGATGTGCAAGTCTGTAGGTTTGCTGAGGCTACAGAGCCCAGTGGGGAAGAGGGAGAATCAGGTTTGTCCCCAAGGCACAGGGGAACATGAAGCTCTGGGATGAGTCATTTGAACATACCCGCTCTGTATTCTGAGCCACTGTGAAAGTGGGAGCAAATCTGCACTTTTTTTTTAAACACCAAGGTGGTTGGACTAAAGTCTCTCTCCCCTTCTTCGTTCCTTGCAGCAGAAGGTATCCAGTTCCTCCCACGAAGGTCGTCTCGGGGAATCCCAGCTCAGCGGACCAGCCCACATGAGGCCTTCATTCGAACCTCCGCCCACAACCATTGCCGCCGTTCCACCATATATCGGTCCGGACACACCTGCATTACGGACTCTCAGCGAGTACGCCCGCCCTCATGTTATGTCACCAACCAACCGCAACCATCCTTTCTTTGTTCCCCTGAACCCCACTGATCCGCTCCTGGCCTACCACATGCCCGGCCTTTACAACGTGGACCCAACCATCCGGGAACGGGAGCTCCGAGAGCGGGAGATCCGGGAGCGAGAAATCAGGGAAAGGGAGCTGAGGGAGAGGATGAAACCTGGCTTCGAGGTGAAGCCCCCGGAACTAGACGCACTGCACCCAGCTACCAACCCCATGGAGCATTTTGCCCGGCATGGCGCACTGACTATCCCCCCAACGGCAGGACCTCACCCTTTTGCTTCCTTCCACCCGGGTTTGAACCCTCTTGAGAGGGAGAGACTTGCACTGGCAGGCCCTCAGTTACGGCCTGAAATGAGCTACCCCGATAGACTGGCGGCAGAGAGGATACACGCTGAGCGGATGGCGTCGCTGACAAACGACCCGTTGGCGCGGCTCCAGATGTTCAATGTGACGCCTCACCACCACCAACACTCACACATACATTCACATCTGCACCTTCATCAGCAGGACCCGCTACACCAAGGTGAGCCCAGGGTCAGGGCAGTGCTCTTCCCCAAGGGGATGGAAGTGCCTGCTACTGCAGTGAATGGTCTGCCCAAAACAGTCATGTCCCAAGACTCTGGAAGTACACGAGCAGTGAAATCTCCAGCTCTGTCGACACAGTGCTAGTACCTGGGTCTGTGAAAGCGTGTGACACAGGGGTATGGCTCCACCACTTTTGTAGCATTGTTTTTCATCTGTGTATAGAAAAGAGAAATTGGTTTTGTTCGATCTCATGTGAACATACGAATTTCTTGACCACACGGGAGGGAAAGTCACAGCAGAGGAAAGCTAGACTACAACCATGCTGAAATACATGAGTTGTTTTTGTCAGGCAGTGCTTCTCTTCATAAGTGATGTACTAACCTTGGTACTTTGCACACGGGTTACTTAATACAGCCCCGCGTTGCGACTGAGTTAGAGTCCTGTGCAGCACAGGGCAAGGTTTAAGCAGCTAGGCATTCTCGCAAGTCTTCAGTGTGTGAAGAGTAATTCTCCCGTTGTTGGTCTAGAATAGTGGTTTTCAGCCTTTTTAGACTTGAGGCACCCCTGGATAGACTAGAGCAGCTGTTCCCAATCTGTGGTACAGATACCATGAGTGGTACGCGTTAACAGATGTATTATAATTACTTTATATGAGAAAAAATTGCTGGGGGTACTTAAGGTTGTATCATTTTAAATTGGTGGTGTGCAATCTGTCAGTCTGGGAACCGCTGGACTAGAGGACCCCCTTTGAAAATGCCAGCTCTTAATTTTCATTCTTTTTTGACTAGAGAAAAACAATAGATCACTTTTTTTCTGTTGCAAAGGACTCAGACGCAGCTGCAGGTTTCTGTGTGAAATCTCTGGGTTTATCTTGTAAATCCTGCTTGTAAACCTAACAGTGGTAACGCTGTGTGGCACCCTTGAAAGGATCTCAAGACAGTCTAGGGCCTGTGGCACCCTGGTTGAGAATCACTGGTCTAGAACACGGGCAGTTGATTTGGTGGTAGCAGCCATGGGCACCTCGGTGTAGACCAAACGTAGGCACGTATTAGGTAACCCAGTGGATAAAACCCCTTAGGCTTTATACTCCATTTAGCATTCATCCCCTGTGAGCCTTCTAATGAGCCTGGGAAGCACTGAAGGTTAGCACCATGATGTCATGGGAACATGAGCTGTCACCACCCAGAAAACTGGAGGCTTGGAGTGGCATTACTGTGTTATAAATCCACCGCTACAGCACCGTGGGATACAAGCCCCTGCATTTGAACACACAGCTCGTGTTTCTGATTTCTCTGAGGTGTGCATATACATCTCATGCACGCTGATCGCAGGTAATCACAGGGTGATGACCGTAAGTACCTCGGCTGTCTTGGGAGGTGATTGTTGGTCTGGAGATGGACATTAAGTCAGTAACCAGTAAGTTAGCCAAGTTGTCCCTGCCCAGCCAGCAGTGTGTTCATATACCAATTCAGAAACCAGGGTGACCTGATGCAGAAGAACCAAGCATACATTGGGTGCTGTAATATGCAGTCAGACAGGCATGAGACCTTTTGAAGTCAGCAAGGAGACAGGCTGGCATGTGATGGGGGTGGGGAGATTTAGTAGATGCTATGATAACTTTTCTAGGTTTATGAAAAATTAGGAAGGTAGAAGTAGATGAGAGCACCAGGGGCAGTAGGAAAGGGAAGTCTTAAAGAGTCAAAGATGCCAAATGAAGCCAACTGGAGGAGAAGGCTCTGCAAACTGTCTTGGTGTCCTGTTGGGGTTTCTGGAGGAGACTGTGGGTCTGTCATCACAGTGAAGGGCTACAAGACTGTAGTCATCCTTCTGTTTGTCCTGACTGCATCCGTGCATGAAACCAATGTAAGGGCTGGTGATGAGCTACGTAGAGACGTTGTAGTTTTCATCTGTGGAAGTTTTTAATTGGACGTCATACTGATGATTGTATGAGATGGTTTATCTAGGGCTGATCCTGCCTGGAGCCCGGGGTTGGGCTGTATGACAGACTTCCTAGGCTCCCTTCCAGCTGTCTTGTTCTGTGATTCTCCAGCTTCCTAGCTGAGAGAGGTCTGCTTTATACTGTTAACTCCTGTTGGTCTTTCATCCTGCTACAGCCCCATCTTTCTGCCCGGGTTGCCAAAGCTCCAGGATTGCCCTGGAGTCTCTAGGAATTAGATATAAATCTCCAGGAGACTGCTGAGAGTTACCCAGGAGATAAATGATAGGGCATTCATTAAAATAATATTAAATGTTGAATCTGATTTATACAGTAGTCCAGTGGGTTTTTAAAATGTAATGTGCATTTGCCTCCCTGATGTAAAGTTATTAATGTCATTACATCACGTGATGAAACCTCCTGGAATAGATTCGACCAGGGTTCGGCCATGTAACTTCAGTCCACTTACCTGTATGGACTGTACACCATGTGATGATGGTATTGTAGCGCTCAGGAAGTGTTGAACCCTCTGCGCAATTATGGGAAATCAGCACTGTCCGAGGAGTGAGCCGGGTGCGGGTGCCTCAAGCCAGCACAGTGGCAGAGTTGTGTAAGGGCAGCCCATGCACACCAAGGCTTGTTCTGCCTTTGTCTTTGGACCACAAGGCCCTTTTTGGCCCCATCGGGTGTGTCTAGAGCATCAGCAGAAGGAACACAGACAGGACTGTCGCGTTGACACGCGCCCGCGTCCCCTCTGTGCCACAGAAGAGAGTCCTTTGTAGGCTGGCTATAGGTCACCTGGTAGATGGTTCCCCATCAGCTGAGGGAAAGTAGCTTGGGGAAAAGCTGTGAAATGGGTAGCTCTGCAGACCCAGCAGCCCTGCCATATGAGCTGTTACTAGAGGGGGGCTGCAGCCACTGCAGGCCACGCAGACTAGTATCAGGTGCAGTAGTCAGTGGTAGGCGTGAGAGAATTGATTTCTTCACTCCCTCCATATGCCATCCACCCAAATATTTGGGCACCTTGCAGCTGGAGGGAG
>NW_017729014.1:13360316-13362590 GCF_001723915.1 Gavialis gangeticus
AGCAGCCCTGCCATATGAGCTGTTACTAGAGGGGGGCTGCAGCCACTGCAGGCCACGCAGACTAGTATCAGGTGCAGTAGTCAGTGGTAGGCGTGAGAGAATTGATTTCTTCACTCCCTCCATATGCCATCCACCCAAATATTTGGGCACCTTGCAGCTGGAGGGAGTTTTGTATGAAGTCTGTCATCACAGAGCTCCTTTATCTAAGCTTGCCACGGAGAGGGGTTTAGGAGAGAGATTGTAATGGGCCTTGTTATTTTAAAATGTTTTTCGAGCACGTTTTAAGATCCTGAAAAAGGCCTGCTGAAGGGACTTGGTACCTAGTTAGCTGCCAACACAGGGATTAGAAAGCTGCTCGTTTGACCGAGCCTGTCATTACACAGGTAATTTGCAAGGTGCTCGACTGAATGCAGATTTCCCCAATTTTCTGAGAGCAGATGGGTGAAAGCAGGTTAACTGAGGCAGTTAAACCAGACAGCAAAGGATGCAGCTGTAGGCAGGTCAGAAATTAAAGTGATTCAAGTACATGGCATATGGTTCCTTGGACAGCAGGCTGCAAATGTACTTTTTGTGCAGGCAAATACGGCATGATGACTCTTGGAGCACATGCATTAAAAGAGAGAGCATAGCCACTTTCAGAGCTGGGGAAGGAATGAGAGCTGCTGCAGGAAGAGCTACACTGTGCATTAAAGAAACCAGAGGATGCACACTTGTGTTTCTATAGAAATGTACCCCAGAGAGGCGGTGTTGGTGCTGTACCTGAAGTCACTGGCTGGCTGCACTGTGAGCTTCTCTAGATGCTGTCTTGCGGATTGTGAGGAGCAGGGTTGACATTGGTGCAACTGAAGTTTTACAGGTTGTTAACAGGATGGACTGAAATCAGCTGTATACCTCCAGATCCTGAAGTGATGAAATATGGTCACTTTTCAAGGTGAAGTGGTTACTATCTAGTTTGGAGCATTCTCCCACCCCTCCTCTCCCAGGGTTTATACCTCCGGTTAATGGTTAGCTAATTAACCATCAGGCGTGAAACATGTCTGTGACTAACATGGACGCTGCACAGATGTTTGTTCTTGGACGTGCACATTGCTGATGCACTCTCAGGCCCAGTTTAAAGGCTGCTGTGGACAAACAGCATAGTTACTTTGAGAGTATTTGCAATCAGTTGTGGTTTATCTATGCTTGAAAGTTAATCTGGGTTTAAGGTAGGGTGGGAAGTTAAAGCACAGTAGCTTTTCTAGAATAGCTTCACGCTAGTGTTTTGGAATAACTCCGTGTATAATCAGGCCCCGAGAATCAGTTACTGCAAACAGGGAAATCACCGAAACACAATTCACCTGGGACTATCGCTAAACAAAGAAGTGAGCCTCATAAGGAAATGGGGGAGAAAGGATCAGTTGTATGGCCAGGCCGCCCTGCCATACAGTTGCTCAGCTTGTATGCGCTTTGCAGCCGGCAGAGAACTGGGATAGAAATGATTTTGGGGCTGGGCTGTGCTTCCTGCCAATTTGCCATGTCACTGCCAACCCTCAAAATTTAAATGCATGGGATTTGTCAAGCTCTGATGGGTAAATATTTTTGTGGTTTTGCCAATGTCATGTTTTACATCGACTTCATGAAGTGACAGTGGAGAAATTGCCTGCAAGTGAGAACAAGTAAGGAGGGGAATATTGGTTTCCACCCTCCTTCTGCACCCCTCTCCCCCCACTTTTCGCAGGAGGGTGCAGGCAGCTTCCCCAGAGGTGACACTGCCTGCCTAGGGGAATGAAGGCTTTGTCAGCTTTGTGTCTGTCAAGAGCAGTGTTAGTGGAGGTACGAGTGCACATCTAAACCTGTGTCCCAAGCACTGTCAAGAATCTCTTGACCTGCATTTGCGTATAATCATGAGGCAAGACATTTCTTTCATGAAGTTAACATGAAAATCATGGGCAGGACCCCAGTATATGCAGGTTGGGGCATGGAGGAGAGGCGAGAATGAAGAAGAAGAACCGAGCAACGCCAGGGTTTATGGTGCAGTGTCCACTGTCATTACTGAGCATGGGCATGTGACTGGTGCAGAGTTAGTATAACAGCAGGTTCAAGCTTGATTTGTTTTCTTTTGTAGCTTCTGTTTGCAAAGGATGGGAAAAAGCATCTGGCTCAAAGGGGTATCTGTTTGCAGGGACAAGGGTTGTACCTAACAGTGAATCCACCAGGCTTGCGAGTCAAAGGAAAATACAGTTTAATCGCCCCGCGGGGGGGGGGGGGGGGGGGGGGGAAAAAAGGGGGGGGGGG
>NW_017729014.1:13362680-13367529 GCF_001723915.1 Gavialis gangeticus
GGGGGGGGGGGGGGGGGGGGGGGGGTGATGAAAAAGGAGAGCGAGCAGAGATTTTGCAGGACAGGTATTGACAAAAGCAAATATCTTTAGCCATGATTCCCATATAAGTCTTGGGAAAAGCGGACTCTCAGAGCCATGTGGGGCTGATTAGCAGACTCACTGCTGAAGCCTGAGGTGGGAAGGGTGCTAAAAGTGAAAGCTTTAAGTGGTTTTGCTATTTGATTTTTCCTGTTGCTTGGTAGATTTGTTTCTCCTTGTTGAGGCTGAAAAGCCCCGGGTTGTTGCTTTAACAATTAAGGCTGTTTTGCAAGCAGATGTCACTTCAAACACTTGAAGATAGAGAAGTGGGTTTCAAGTCGAATGGAGCTAAGCTCCTGGTAATTACACATCAATTAGGCCAAATACTGCTCCAATTCAAGTGGTAACATGGCTTTTGATCCCTGAACAGCAAACAGTTCATTTACCTTCCTTTTCTCCTTCTTCCCTAGGTTCAGCAGGACCTGTTCACCCACTGGTGGATCCCTTGGCAGCCGGACCCCACTTGGCACGCTTTCCCTACCCACCCGGTACCATCCCTAACCCATTGCTAGGGCAGCCACCCCACGAGCATGAAATGCTTCGACACCCAGTCTTTGGTGAGAACACTTCACCGACCTTCCTACCAGCAGCGCTGTGATCTGAACCATGGTGGCTTTTCTCTGGGTCCAGATATACAGTAGAGGGGTTGGGAACTCTGAATTCCTCTTTGCATTTCTTCCACTGTTTTTTGAGCTGAACATTTTTATGCTGTATTTCCATTGAAGTCCCCCCCCACCCCAAACACACCTCATTACCAGGCCTTTTCTGTTGGAGCAAAGTTCTTGTGGTGTGTTTTCAGGAGGCCACACAGTACAGTGGTTAGAGTAGGTGCAAGTCTTGAATTCAGGATTGTATTCCCTGCTCTACCACCGACCTGCCGTATAAAGTTGGGTGGGTTCCTTTACAGCTCCGTTCCCTGTCTGCAGGACAAGAATGAGGGTAACACTCTGCTTATCTGCCTCATGGGGATAGCAAGAGCCAGTTTGTGTCTAAATAAAGATGGTCTCTCTTGCAGGTACCCCCTACCCGCGAGACCTGCCTGGTGCCATCCCACCTCCAATGTCAGCGGCCCATCAGTTGCAGGCCATGCATGCCCAGTCGGCAGAACTGCAGAGACTGGCAATGGAGCAGCAGTGGCTGCATGGGCACCCCCACATGCATGGTGGACACCTACCAAGTCAGGAAGATTATTACAGGTGAGAGGCACCAGCAGTGCTACAGGTAGCAGCTTTCTGTTTCTACTTTCCCTGACTGGTTCCCTCCAGCCTGCAACCTACCTAGCCTATTAAGCGTGCTGGAGATGACCATGACGTGTTCGTTAAAGGTAATGAAGCGTTCAGGAAAACCGAATCGTAGATGCAGAGGATCAGGCAGACATTGGGCATTAGATCAGAATCCCTGGGACATGCAGTAAATTAGCTGAATCTTTCTCTGCGGGATTAACTCTGCTTTCAGTAACGTTTGTTACGATTGCTGCTTGCTGCCACCTCCTTGTGAGGGCAGGGAAAGATCCCAGAGGCTTTCACCACCATTGTTCATCAGCAAAAACAGACCTGACGAAGAACGTCTTGCTTTCAAAAGCTTGTTGAACTGTCTCCCAGCTACACAGTTGGCCCAATAAAAGATATCACCCTAGAAATCCTTACCAGCCAATAACAAATGACTAAAAAAGAACAGTAGGTGAAATTGTGCGAATAATGTGCACATAAGAAGAGCGGTAGAACAGAGCTGGATGAAGTTTCTCCCAAAATTATGATGGGGATTTTCTTCCCAGTTGCCCTCTTTGGGTGACCCCTTCTCATTTTGGCTGCTTTGACGGTCTGTCTGCTAAGAGAGGACGGCTGCTGCATTTAGCAGGGTTGCCCTTGCTATAAGCACCGTAAGTGGACAAATGAGAAGCATGTTGTACGCCAGTCTCCTGTCTCCTTTGGTGTCCGAGCCTTGTCTGTGTTATGGGAATTTGACATTGGCTGACAGTGCTGGAGGCAACCAAGCTGATACTGAAGGCAGTTGATCCACCAGTATAGATAAGGACAAAGTTTGTTTCCCCCTGTTCTTGGGCTCCTTCTGTCCATAGTTGATGAGCTTGATAATGTCAAGAAGGCCCCCACAGAGGAAGAACCTCAGTGCCTATGACAGACCGTCGCCTTCACCATGATGGTTGTCCTTTTGTTCTGAGCAGCCAGGCCTCTTGTCCCCCTTCATGACATTTGGATACCACTCCACACTGCTTTTGTGGTGACGTGTAACAGCACGAGCAACTGCCTTGGTGCAGCCTCGGGCTGCGTGCCCTTTGTCTGCTAAAACGAGTTTTCTTTCTCTTTCAGTCGACTGAAGAAAGAAGGCGACAAACAGTTGTAATAAATTATTTATTTGTATTGCCGGCTTATGGAAACCCCAGTCCTTGGGAAGGAATGGAACATTTTTACATACAAATAAGAGCTGCAAAAGCAAAAGAATATCTTATAAAAATGTCTTTATATATTTAAAACAAAAAGAAAAACAACCCCCCCAACAACTAAAGACTTATCAGCGTAAATAGTGTTCATTTGTAGAGAAGATTTCTCAAGACTGGTGTGGGTCTCCCTGCATGACAACCTATTCAGAAGCCTATTGAAAAAAATACAGGACTGTATGGAGTATTCAGAGAACTTCCCTGCAATCTTGTTTTTTTTTTCCCTGTTAGTTTTGAGTAGGTGCTAGAATCAGGCTCACAACACAGGTCACTGTATGTGAAGAGACACTCAATGCATCTATATCTATTAAAAAAAAACAAAAAACAAAAAAACAAGGATTGCAAGTGGGTGACATAACAAGCTCTGAATCCAAGTGCTATAATAATAAAAATCTACTTTTATTTTAATACATTGTAGGAAATCTTCATAATTTTAAAGAAAGCTCAGTTCTGCAGCATGGCTTTTTAAGTCTGTAAATAACTTTTTTGGGTAGGGGGGAGGAAACACGAAACAAAACTCCGCAAATGTTAATCTTGATTTTCAGTAACATCACGAATTGTGAATTCCTACCTGGTATTGACAGAATACAGAGTTGATTTTTTAATAAAAATAAATATATATAATTATCCCTTTAATTAAAGGGAAATGATGGGTGTCAATAATTTCAAATGGGCAAAAGCTTGAAATTTGGTTTGGTATCAACTATAAGCATTAAAGGGAGTTGCAGGGATAATGTTACAAATGACTGTTTCTGTTTTAGGTATTTTTTTTTTTTCCCCATTAGCATTACACCTCTTTCTCTTCTGCCATGATTTTGATTGATTGAGTTTTGTTTCCCAGTGATACAGATGTCCCTTGGAACTAACTCCCCTGTTCTGTATCTAGTATAGGGGTTAACCTTACATTTTGGCTATAATATGTCTCCTTTCTTTACCTTTTAAAACAACCGGGCAACTGGATCACCTGGTTCAATTTGTTCTAAACTTCCCTTTTTTATATGTAATAAGTAGCAAAAATTAAAAAAATATATCTTGTCCTTTTAAAAATGATCCAAAGCTCTGGCTTTTGAAAGGCAGGGTTTTATATGCATGGACAGGATTTTTCTTTGGCCAGGGACTGCTTTCTCTAGCTTTTATATTGATAGGTTTTTAATGAGAAGGACAAGGCAATTGGATCTCCTGATCAGCTCTGTGTAAAGCTCTTCCACAAAGTCCTATCTTCATTTCACTTTTTTAAGTGAAGGCTGCCGTTCTCTCTTTTTTAAACTGATGCACAGGTTTATGCATCACTTGGTGCTTGGGGATTAGGCGAATCTATGTACAGTAAGGTTTGCTGATTCCCAAGACAGCAGGTTTATGCCTAACAGCCCTGGTTGGCTGGTAGCTTGCGTGTGTCAGTGGATGGCAAATGCAGAAAAGAGAAAGGGCCCACGCAGTAGAGCAGCAGGCAACATTTTTGCATGCAGCTCTGCTCTGTGTGCACAGGCACACGGCTCTTGCTGTTGCCTGCACCCCATATCGAACTTGGTTTTGTTTCTGCTTTAGCCCTTGTGCTTTTGCCAAGGCTGAGGGTAGTGGATCCAACGGACATCTTAATCTGCTGGCCTCATTTTCTACTGGTGCACAACCTTTTCCATTCTCTCTCTTAACTCTCGAGGGCTCTGTCTCTGCCGTTGTAGACTGTTATATGTGGTGGTCGTGTCATAGGAGTGTACAAAGCCATGTTAAATAAACTTGTAGTTAATCATTCATCCTGGGTGGAGACAGCAAGGTGTGTGAAGTGCTGTAACCACTGCAGACTAGCGTTAGTGCGTTATGGTTAATGGTTGCACTGATGGGCAGATGACCACCTCAGTTTATAAACTGAAACCTTCATTGGGGAATTTCAGTTACTGTCTGCCCATCATTGTGAAAGGGGAGGAAGAGGCTTGTTGCAATTCTGTCTGACGGTCCTCCCCCCACCTTGGCTTCCAATTTCTTTTAATTGTTTTTCAGTCGCTTAAGGGTTAGTCAGTCCCATCAGAGCCTCTGTGTTTGAACTCTGGCATTCGGTATCTGGGGGCTCCTATAGACGTGCTGGAAATCCGGCACGTCGGAGCAGACTCAGTTAATTACATTTAATTACTGCGCTCCAGCAGACTCCAGTGTCGTGTGTACCAGCATCCCTCGCACTGAAAGCTGGTGGCGAGGCACTTGGAACTAAAGCTCGTTCAATGCGCTTTAGTTCAAACACCCCGCCGCCATTTTTCAGCATGGGGGATGCTGATGCATGTGACGCTCGGGTGCTTTTAATTAGTGTGGCTTGCTAATTAAAGC
>NW_017729014.1:13367597-13370695 GCF_001723915.1 Gavialis gangeticus
TCTTCCAGAGCATGTGTAAAGATGCCTTGGGCTTTGGATACCGAGAGATTCAACACAACCAGTAAGTCTGCAGTTCCTCAGGTTGTCTGCTGTGATCAGGTGAAGAAGAAGTAGCGCCTGTCTAGTAAATACCATTTTGAAGCTCGGCTTATGGTAGAGGTGCCACCACGATTTCCCTGGTCAGAGGGGACAGAGCATCCAATAATACTGAAGGGTTGAATGAAATAAATTGAATTTGAATCCCACCCCCCAACTATCCAGGACTGTGGGAGGCAGGAATACCACCCATTTCATTTGACCGCCCTACCTCCTTATTTTGTTGTCAGTTCTGTTTTTACTAACAAAAAGGTGCCGATTCATTCATTGTTCTTTCTCTCCCCCTCAGTTTTTCCAAACAGCAAACTCCTGCTTTTACAATCACTGTTCAGAAGCAATTAGTTGATCATCTTTTCCGCTCAGCCTTCTGACAACCCTTTTTTCTTTAAACATCCCTGAGCACAGAAGCAATGAAGTCCTTCCTTCTCAAATGGATGATTAACTGCAACTTTTATCCGCAATGGCTTTTGAAACCATCTTGGTGTTCGATGCCCTGTTATAAACCACCCAAATCTTTTGGTTTCCTTTCAGAAAAAATCCTTTGTTATTATTTTTCCCCCCTCTGTTTGGAAGGTTTTCTTTTTTAAATTTTGCTTTAGTGTTTTTGAAACGTCTCTCTTGTTCTATGTCGTCATGGTTGAGCTTGTTTCACTGCACCGTTAAGCAGAGTGTACATTCTGACTGCTACATTTATATATATCTTGAAGCTTACTGTATATATGAGTAGTTTGCCATGGGATAACACAGTGTAAACAGAGTAGAAACCCAGAAATCGTGACTTCTGTGTTCTCTCCATTTGAGTATTTTGTAATTTTTTTGAAATATTTGTGGACATAAATAAAACCAAGCTACACTACAGCAGCCGGGTTTTGCCTGTATGTGGAGTGTGTCTGTTACTTGCTGTGAGTGGGAGAGGGTGTTTCTGCCTGGTGTAATAAGGGGGACCAGTATGACGGTGTTGTCCAAACCTCCAGCAGAAAGCAGGTCTGTCGCTTCCCCTCCTTGTCTCAAGCCGTGACTGTCTTTGGTTATGGTGGTTAAAAGGGGCAAGTGTAATGCTGTATACAAAGGCTAGCGTCCTGACCAAATTTCAAGATGCATAATTGCATTTTGTCTACCTGAGGCTAGCTGCATTCCCCAGGGAAAGCTTGGCATAAAATTGACATCTGCTTAGGCTAAGCAGTGAAACAGAGACGCACATACACTTCTGGGGTATTTGAAGTGCCGTTGTCGTGCATGTAATAGAGCTGTACTGTGCCACTGATGTAGCTATGATCAAACTGGTTGTTAAATCTGAGTGAAGCATGAGAGGGAGATTGCTGCATCAGGTTTGGTGGAAAGGAGGCGACTGCTTGCTCATCTCCCCTTTACATCAACTCCAAGACCAAAAGGGTGTTTGAAAACCTCTGCTCTGCTTTAGAGCACAGCTTGCAAATGTGTTCCTAATGCAGTTTGCCCTTGAGCACTGCTTCCACACTGTTCTGTTTTGCTTAACCCAGTTTGACCACCATCAAGTTTTAAACATGGGAGGCTTTGTCAGGATTAACTGGGTTAATATGATTTGGACCAACCAGCAGTCTCTGCTATCCTTAACCAGAGCAGCCAGAAAACAGCAGAAGTTTTGCAGGGAAAATTCTCAAAAGAAAATGTTTGCAAAAAAAACTGAGTGGAATATTTGAAAATCTCCACATATAATTCATACCCCTGAGGCCCAGCTGCCAGCCCCTCTTGGCTTTATTTGCTTGCTCTGAATGTGGTCCTGTGTTGCTCTGAGAACAGCAGAGGAAGGACGTTTGCCTCATTGGCGGTGAGTATTGGGTAGCTCATCGTCTGTGCCTAGTGATAGATGGAGTGGCCGGGTGTTTGAGAGATTCCTTTGTTCTTGACAATAGCCTTGTCTCAACACAGCAAATTCAAATGTTGGGTTAATAGTCTTTATAAATAGGAGGCATTCTGCTGTGGGTTTGGTTTGTCCCATCCATTTCTTTTTTTTAGCCTGAGGAAGCCTGACTTGTTTCCCCTTCTGCCTTGCACGGGAAGGTGCAAGTACTACACAGCAAAGAGTTGTGCCGTGTGAGTATACACCGCTGTGTGCTCCTTTTGTGAGTCTCAAGCTCCAAGCACTCGGGCTTCCGCCTCCTCTTCATCACTGATGAAGCTGCTAACTTCAGGGGTGTTTACTCCTGATTTTGCACACAGGTGAAGGGAGTAGTAGGCGCAATAGTCCATGAGATGTGACTGGGCAAATCATTACTGACTTAAATGAGCAAGCACTGAACTGCTCCCTAGCAGTCACAATCTTTCCTTGGCACTATAATCTCCAAGAGACGCTTCCTTAGGCTGTAGATTCCTCATACACGTCGGAGCTGAAATAGAAGTGACAGGAGAGGCATTCCAATGGCAGCGGTAATTGTGGGGCTGAGGCTGCATGATAACTAAACTTCGTATTTATTGCCTGCTGAAGAACAGATTTGCTTTCAAAGTGCATACCTTGGTGTGTTTGTGTTGGCTTATAATGGCTCCTTCTCCTCGATTTTTAAGGGATTCAAATGCTTTTTTATGAGCTGCTTGGGCGTTACTAGCCTGCAATTCATGGTTCTTAATAATGCCCCCACTAGCTCATGAGAGCTTTTTACAATGCCATAAAGAGAAAGGTAAGGGGAACACTTGCACAGCAAGTGTTAGATGATGAGGGAGACAGGAGAACTGCAGTGTCTTCCTTTTTCTTCATAAGGGCTTGATTTTTTTCAGAAATGCAAACCTATCCTGACTCTAGTTCAAGCTCATGGGAATTGAGAGTGTGCCAGGAACACTGCTGGCTTCTGGGGCCTTGGTCAAATCATTTTTACCAGGTTGCTTCAAACTTCCCCCTTCCAGTGAGGATGCCTCCATTTGAGTCCTCCTCCATCCCTGAAAAGTGCAAGTGTAATTTCATTGAATAAAAAGGAGGGAAAGTTTGCTGTTTTGTGCCCTAGTTGCAGAATTTTTTATATATATATATA
>NW_017729014.1:13370879-13372982 GCF_001723915.1 Gavialis gangeticus
TATAATACAAAAATTAGAGATACTTTCCACAATGGGTCAGATTCTGACATGAAGCATTTCTTTATCACAAACTTACTGTCATGCATGTGTCCTTTGCAGCATGGGCCTGCGCTATAGGTAGGAAGTACCTAGTTGTCTGTGTCTGCTTGGAGCAGGAGGAGCAGCATTTGTGACTTAAGATTGAAAGGGAGGCTAAAGCTGCATGTTTCAAGCAGCCTTTCTATTTATTCCCAGTGGTATTTTCTAGGGGAAGGTCAGTTCTGTCTGTTGAAAATAGCTCCTGAACGTGTTTTTTCTCAGCCTGGCCTTGACACACTTGCTGTGGTATTTGTTGTGACACTTTTTTTTTATTTTCTGTACTTAACATAGCACTTGAATAAGCCTCAGCTGCTCTTTCCACTTGCTACAGGTTACTGATTTTCCAGCGTTAGAAGGATGTTCTGTATAGGGACTGGATCAAAATAAGATTTTGCTTTTATTGTCCTGTAAATCAAGTAGGCTTAGAAAGTGTTGTTCCTACCATGGAAATGGCACCTTGGCAATACAAGGCTTAGGGATGAAAGGCTCTTCATCATGTAGTCCGGCTGCATGTGGAAATGCCAGCTTCCATTCTTGCACTGTATCAGCCGTTAATGGCAGTGTAAATCCAGGGTTTTAGGCCCCAAGCTCTACTTGCCACCTGCTAATTGTATCAGGGAGTGGTTGCAGCCAGGTTCTTGGACTAGGAGTTTATCACAGAGTCATAGAAAGAAGGGCCAGAAGGGATCTGTAAGATGATCAAATCCGGTCCCCTGCCATGGGCAGGAGGTAATGGGCTGAAACGAGCTCAACGCAGTGCTTGTCCAGCCTCCTCTTGAACACCGCCAGGGATGCCAACAGCACCACCACTGCTGGAAGTGTGTTCCAGATTTTGGTTACCCGTACGGAAAAGTTTTTCCATATGTCTAACCTGAACTTTTCCCCGACTAGCCTTGTGCCCCCTGGTCCTCGTCCTCCCAGGGGGTGCTTTTCTGAAAAGTTGCTCTCCCAGATCCTGGTGTTCTCCCTTGACACATTTGTAGGCGGCTATCAAGTCCCCCCTCAGCCTTCTTGTACCTTCTTTTATCTTGGAGTTTGACCGTGAGTTTCTTGCAAGAAGCACTTCTCTGGCCATAAAGACTCCAGTCTCCTGTCTGCTTTCCTTGCACTTCGGAAAGGTTTGTAGGCACATGCAGGCAATGAAGTCACGAGAAAAGGAGGGGAACCTCCCACCCCTCTTCTGCAGGAAGCTGCTTTTTACAAATGAAATTGGCCTGCGAAATATTAGTTTGTTTAATCAGTCTACCGTAAAGGGCAATGACATCCACAGTCTAGGCAAGTGATTAAGTTCTCAGTTTTCTGCTAATTTTGGTCACAAAGGAAATTAAACCTTTCATGAGAATCACCACATTATTCATGGAGCTGTCAGCGCTGCAGTGAGTCTTGGAAGCTTAACTGGCACTCGTCACCATCCTGCCATACTTCTGACATTTGGTTGTAAAGCAGGAGGGCTTATTTGCCTGCCTCCTCTGGAGACGAGAGATTAAACCTGGTTTAGGCCACCAATATTAAACTGAACTTGTTCATCGCCCGAGTGCCAGGTGGATTTTTGCTGGCCTCCTAAAGCCCTCTTGTATTATGGTCCTCTTGACGGTCCCTAGCAAGCCCCAGGTTGGAACGGCGGAGCAGATGCAAGGTCAGGGCTGGGGTGTGTGGTTGGAGCTCCGTGGCAGGGAGCTTTCACAAGTACATCCCTGCTTCATCAGTCAAGCCTGGCATGATTTAGTTCTGTCCGTGTCTGGCTTCCAGCCTTTCTCTTGCTCTCATTATACGGAAAGGGAATTAGGCAGCTCTCCAACAGCATAGGGTATATTTCCCTGGAACGTAAGGACTTATCTCTGGGGGGCTTTTAGGCCAGAGCACTCCTGTTTAATTGAACCGCAAAACAATCTTTGGGAGCTGAACGTAACAAACCCCTCGCGACAGCAGGAGCCTTGGCTGCACGACTGACCACACGCTCCTCTTATGAAAAAGGTCACGCTGCTTAACAGTACTTTGAGGTCTGCACTGTTACACTGCTGCGTG
>NW_017729014.1:13377982-13384757 GCF_001723915.1 Gavialis gangeticus
ATTTCCTGGAACGTAAGGACTTATCTCTGGGGGGCTTTTAGGCCAGAGCACTCCTGTTTAATTGAACCGCAAAACAATCTTTGGGAGCTGAACGTAACAAACCCCTCGCGACAGCAGGAGCCTTGGCTGCACGACTGACCACACGCTCCTCTTATGAAAAAGGTCACGCTGCTTAACAGTACTTTGAGGTCTGCACTGTTACACTGCTGCGTGTCTTAGTTCTAGCCCAGAGCTGTTGCCGATGCACAGCAGCCCACGCGAGAGGGGTAGATCCCTCTAACTAGTTCAAGGTGATGGCTGTGTAATTATTTGACTTATGCTCCCCCCGAAATGGTCTTTTCCCGGCTTGCTAATAAAGTGCAGTTCTTCCCACTACCCTTGATTGGTTTTGGGAGAGGTAATGGTTCCTGTTCATTAATGCAATCGCTGGTCATTGCTGTAGCCGCTGTACAAACATCGACCAAGACTATTCTGGCCCTCAAAGATCTTAACGGCCTTGCTCTTTCCTTGTCGAATTCCTGCTACAGCAGGCAAGTACTTCTCAACTGTGCAAGCAGGAATGAGCGTAGGCTCTAAAAAGGCTGGCTGAGATTCAACAAGGTGCTTAGCCCACATGGTTTATCAATAGCGGGCTCTCCAGTATCGGTGGATTAGCTGGAGTGCTGATACACTGCTTGAAACTGCCACATGCTTATGCCCAGCTGGACCTGCCCAGTGTGCCCAGAGACCTCTGGAAATGTGATGTGTTCAAGGGACAGCGTGGTTAGTGCTCAGTGCAGGGGGCACTGTGGTCAGGATCTCTTGAGCCCGACGGTCCAGTCTCAGCCTGGACGCCGTGTTGGTCCTGCCTTGGTCTGGGGTGCTGACAAGGCCAATGGTGCCGATTTCCTGAGACAAAGGGGTATAGCTTGTGCTTCAGCTGCTGCTTTGCTCACTGCCAGTGAAGAGGCAGGGGAATCAGTCGGTGCTCCAGAAGCCCCGCGGTGCTTATGGGTGAGAAGCCGTCTTGCACCCCGGCCCTCCCGCCTTGCAGGGAAAGCAGGTGCTTGTAGCCCAACTACAGAGCAAACCCTGCAGCAGCCGGGCTGGAGGCAGAGCGGATGATCTTCACCTGGAGTCCAGGGCACAGCCGGCGCCAAACCCTGCGCGTGACCTCAGTCACTGGAAGCAGCTGTGTGCGCAACAGCCCATTACTGGTACCCATGCTCCTGCTGGGTTAGCTCGCTTCTGGCTGTCAGCACGGCTCCTGCAGGTAAATGAGCCTTTATTTCATGGGTTCTGCATCTGGCAACGCACCTGGCCCGGGAACTGAAGCAGCAGGTCAGCCCCGTAGGCCTTGCTCTGCTATGGTGGGTGAGGAGAGAGCAAGAATTTTGGTTAGGGCTGGACACGGGCATGGGTGAACCGGGCAGCTGCCCAGGGCCTGGACAAAAAGGGGGGCCTGAAAATGGTAATTTTTATTACTAGGATTATCATTATCTCTGGCAAAGGGGGGCCTGATACTACAAGTTCACCCGGGGCCGCCAGGAGCCTAGGTACAATGCTCCCCACTTCTTCAAGAGAAGCTAAAGGCTGCTCAGCCATGGTTTGAATTACACTTTGGCTCTTGGGGGGGCGGGGAAGGAGGGGGTCTGCAAAAACATAAAAATAGGGCTGTCCATCCGTTGCCCTAATAAAATTGGAGACCCCCCAGTTAAGATTTTCAGTTTTTATAGGGGGGCTCTCATCTCTTGGGTGGAGGGGGCTCAGCTCCTCAAGCTCCCCCATAATTTGAACCCTGTGCTCAGCTATCTCATAAAGCAAAAAGTCCTTTATGGGGGTGGCTCTAGCAGCTGCAAGTGACTGCAAAACTGAGGGGGGCTACATTCCCCCACTCCCTTTGCAAACCAACCACAGTGTCTGGCGTAGGGCGTGTGGCTCCAGCAGGAATCTGTTTTTCTCGAGGTCCTGACACCAGGTGTCTGCGGAGGCACAGAGGTGCTCTAAGAACTACTGTCACTGCTACAACCCGTAGTGCTTTTCTACTGCTCACCCTCGGATAATGCTCCAGCAACACGAGAAGCTTGCGTGAACCCTGTAACATTGACTGTCTTGTACCCCAGGTATCCTCTTGCCCAGGATATCCCAGAAAGATTCTCTGGGAAGGACGAGTCTTTCTATTGCCCTGGTTTCTAGGTCATCCTTTGCAAATTGTGAGGTTTGTTTTATTGTCTCTCTTTGTTTTTTTGGAATGCAAGTTAATCGGGTTGGATTTTGGTCATGGCATTGGCTTTACAAAAGCAAACATGAGAGCAAGAGATGAATACGACATAAAACAGGCCGCAAATCCCAAGTGGGCAATGCAGGTGGGCTGCCGCTTATTTTTTCGGTAGGGCCTATCTCGGTGAAAGGATTGATTTCTTTACTCTACAAAGTCCATTGCCCCCATGTGAACACACACAAATACCCCTTGTTCTGACCCTCACCCTTTTCCCCTGCTCCGTCTCCCAAAACAGAAACTGGGGAAGAGGTAGGCAAAAACTATTTGCACTGCAATGAGCCCCAGTGGGCCTTGCTTTCTTGCCTGCTGAAGGATCCTTGTGTACAATCCACAGGGTGCATTTCTAAGGATTGGGTTTCTTAATCCACCTAGGCGAGTCCTCGTTGGATGTTCTCTACTAAGCATCTTGCAAATAAGGAGAGATGCGGCACTTTCCTCAATGAGTGTGATTAAAATCCAGTTCATAATAGGATGAGACTGAGATGGAAGAGGGATAGCTTGGCCAGTCAGCAGTCTGAAAGGCAGTCAGTCACTCCAGAGCCTTTGATTTCCCTTAAGTGCCTTATAATGTTATTGGCAAGATCCGTAATAGCAAGAGAAACCCTAAAACCATATGTTTTCACAATAAAATTCACATCTAATTGTCCATCAAATGCTCTTTCCTCTTGTAGTCAGAAACACCAATAGGAAATGCGTCCTCTACTGTAGATGTCAACAGTGACTTCAGTTTTTCGTGTCTAGGACAAAGCGGGTCATTCCCATTTGTTTCCTGAGACGACGGTGCCTGTCATGTCCCTGAGTTTCCTTGTGAGCCTTGAATACTGGTGAATGGTACTTAGCCACCTGAGCTTTCTATTCTTTCACTCTGACAATCTCCTCCATATGGTGGGAAACAGGCAGGATTTGCTGTCCTTTTCGCTACTGTGCTCTAAGGATGGTGACAGCTCTGAAATTAGCTCCAAAGAGGTAGGTTTCACAACCAAAGCACCAGTAGCCCGGACAGCAAAATATTAAGATACAACTTGACGTGCAGAAAAACTAGACGTGGGGCAGGATTTATTTGATTATTCCATTGTGTGAAAACCCATGAAATGGGGATTAAGTTCAAGGAGCATGTAAATCCCAAGTTACTTAAGCTAAATGCAGCTTTGCTGTAAGCAGGCAGCGCTCCGCTGAAGCCAGCAGTGATGGAGCTGCTTACACCTTGGCTTGCCAAGTTCTCATAATGCATCAGGACACCTCGTCTTCAGCACCACTGCAAAGAAAAAGGGCCTGCCAAAGGTCTGAGCGGTGGATAATGTTACCGCCTTTTTCAGCCTTGGCTGCTGGTGCTGGGACCTTTCCGCTGCTAAGTCCTGCAGAGTGATGCCATCTCGTTATCGATACTGTTTTCTTGAAAGGCCTGCCCATCGTTCCCCACTTTGGCAGCATCTCTGAAAAGAACCAGGCCCCATAAGCAAGGAGCGCAGCATGTAAACGCTGCCTTATCCCTTGCTCCGGCTCCCCGGCTGAGCCCCCTGTGCCGAGGAAAGTGCATGTTAGGAAGCGTGGGAGCAAATTGATGCACTGGCCTTGGGAGCCGGCTCTGCGTGAAGTCAATGGAGCTGCATTTTGTTTTGCCCGGGGACTTGGCTTTGTCAATCGGATCTGTGTGTTGGAAATTTCTTTGGCGTTGCAGGCGTCTAAGCAAACCCTAATTATGAGCTCCGTGCAATTACAAATGAAGGCATCTAATGTTCTAGGTGAGGGGATTTTGGCACAGATGTTGTGGTTTAACATGTACTCAGCCGGGCTCTTTCTCTTTGCAGTGGGGATGGGCATTGGCATTTGGTTAATAGAGGAGAGGGCAGCAGAGCGCTTTCCCCCATCTTGCTGAGTGTGCAGATGTGAATCCATTGAAACTCATCTTGTGAAGTCCAAAGATTTCTGTCCCCTTCCATGGGTTCCCTGAGCGCTCACCCCCTTGAGAGAGGGGTAATAGAGGCTGGCTTAGAGAGGAGTTTTGGCATGCATGAATTCCCTGGATGCTCAAGGGCAGTTCCCCTCTGGAATCCTTCAGAAAGATGAAACGGCAATATCCCTGTGTTAGTTGTGGCCTGGATTTTTCTCTCTTTTTTGAATGGCTTCCCATAAGGAAAGAGGGCACAAAGGAGCAGGGGTAATCAAAACTGAGATCCCCATCTGGAACCCCACAAGCTCAAGCCGTTCTTTGGCCCTCGCTGCACTCTCCTCGTGTGCTGGGCGGTCTCTGGTCCCTCCTGTGTCCAAGCTGAGGTTTCAGGAAGAGCGTATGGAGAATCTGAGAAACGCACCAGGAGCCCTCAGGAGAGAAGAAACATGCCAAGTAAGTCTTGTGGCAGTCTGCAGGGCCGTGGTTTGGGTGCTCTGCAGTCACGTCCCTGCATGGAGGAATGGTGCTGGGGGAGAAGAGCTCCAGCAGGTGCTAGGGGTGATCAGAGAAGAGGCTGCTGCGTGCAGGGATCTCTCCCTGCTCCTCGTAATCCAGCCTGCACGTTCCAGGTTAGAAATACAGGGCTCCCTCCAGGTAAGGGCATGTTGGCAGGGCAGCATGCGTGGGAAGCGTGCCTGCAGCTGCTTGTGACGTATGGGTTTTCCAGAGGAGCAGACGCTCCAGTCTGCAGGGCTGCCAAATGGGCACCTTCCTGAAAGTGCAGAATTCGGACAAATTAGAACAGTAAAGCAAGCCGGTTGACTAAAGACTGTCTCAGGGTCTCAGCGATTCATCACTTCCGCACTTTACAGCCATCGATATGCTCATTTGGTCTCTCAGGCTGTTCCAATCCTTCTCCTTGGCTTTCTTGGTAGAGGGGTGGGTGGTACAGTGTTACCTACGTGTGCGCGCTCTCCAAGCAGGAGAGTTCACTGGGTAAGAGGCCTTGGGAGGGTTGGAAATCAACTGGGGAGTGTCTGTTTTCTTTCTCTTCTCGCCAGCGTAGGCCTGGTGTGCATCTGAGTTTTACTTGTATAATAGTACCTGGGGTGGGGGAAGGATGGTTTTTTTTTTGTTTTTTTTTTTTTACCAGTACAGTTCAAGTTGTACAGTCCCCTGTTGTGGACATGGTTATACTGGTATAAAGATTATTTATTTCAGTGTAGTCCCACGTGCGAGTAAAGCATGCTTATATCTCTGGCTGCATCCAGATTTAAGGAAGTTATATTGCAGCTACCTCAAACAGCACACCTGCCTCGTGCTGGTAGGCCCTGAAACAGAGCTGCGAGAGCACGCCGGTCTCTGCTTTATCACCATTGTCTAAGCCTGTGATTTTGATACAACCTTGGAGCTGGGAGGGTGCAGTGAGGTTCTCTGAAGATGCTCCTCCATGCCTGTGTTGCAGAAGAGCGTGTTTGCAGCGTGGTCTCCCCAACGACGCATGCAAATAAAGTGGCCTTGTACACAACCCTGCACAGAAAGGGGGTGGTAGGTTTCTGCTGTTCCTTTTCTAGATGGGTGCTGTCTGCGCGGTCCCCGATACCTCCTGGAGCTCTGGCCGTCTGTCTTGCGCGCTTCGCTGCATCGTCTGCTTCCTCCCCTTGTCGAGTTAGGTGATGGCGCTCCCTGATCCTGCCTGCAGCTGGCACACACATGGCGGAGGGATGCAAAGGCAGCCCTCTGGCAACCCGCGTCCCGGTGTTCCTCCCTCAAATTCTCCATCCCTTCCTCCGTGACCCCACTTGAAGGCTGTGCTGCGTGCCTGGGGCTGCCTTGTCCCTGGAGACGGCTGCACTTCAGCGTTGACGTGATATTCTGCAGCGCTCGTTTGGCGAGCGCCCGGGCTCTTGGCAAGTAATAGATGAAGTGAATGTAAGGACCAGGGCAGATGTAGAGGTGTTGGTTCCTAACCATCACAGTAAAAGTGACCAAAGGAACCGCTCAATCTGCTTCACGGTGGGAGGTTTCTATTGGGATGCGCTGGAAGGGCAGCTCCTTGGAGCATGGTAGGTCTCTGGCTGCCCTGGCATGAAGTTGATAGTCTGTTATGGTCTTCCCTTCGCATGTTGACATCACCGTGTTGCATATAACTAACACTACCAAGTGGTTGATGGGACTTGAGCTCGCAACACACCTGGAGGCTGACCGTGGGGTTTTTCTTCCCTCTCGGTTATCAGATGTTATGTTCCCTGGTCTTGCTAATTTCTTCCCGAGATAATACCCAGTGCCCAGAAACTACTGGGAGAAGCTGCTATAGAAACACCTTCATCTAAATGTAAATGTTGCTTCCCTGCCTCGGGCTGGCTTTAAAAGGCTTTTTCTGTGGGAAGTGGCTATAAGGTAACGGTCGCAATCAATTTTATTCATGTCAAGAAAAGGTCTTTTAAATGCTTATTTGAAATGTATTGTTCTAGGGTGATGGGGCTGCATTCACTTCTGAAGCGGGTGCCTCGGACCCAATGAGAAACAGGGAGCATAAATGGGAAGGAGGAAAAATTGTGTTGGCCTCTGGCTGAGGCATGCTGTAATTTCTGGGCTGGGGCAGCAGCTCCTGGGAAGTGGGG
>NW_017729014.1:13384928-13387818 GCF_001723915.1 Gavialis gangeticus
CCGTGGCCATGTGACATGCACCGGGGGGGGGAGCGCTGCCCCCTCCATGCTCCCCTGTGCCCCAGGCGGCGGCATGAGAAATCTCTTCTGGCCGTGGGATGCCGAAGGAGGGTCCAGCTCCAAGTGCTTCCCGAAGGCCAGGGGACTGCTACTGCTTTTTTGGAGTGAGTGTAGCGTTTGCCTAAAAGTGCTGAAGGCAAAGCCCTGGGAAGCCAAGTCCCTTTTGGTTGCAAAACGTATTTTGACCCCGAGCTAGGATAGGGAGGGTGGCGTCATCTAGGGCTTTTCCATCACTGCCTCAAACCTGGCTGGGGTGGGGAGGAGGTAAGAAGGGCTGTCCTGCCAGGGTGAGAGCTGAGTTCAGGCCTCATAGCCCAAACTGTAGGCTATAAGCTGATGGCCATTGGAAAGGTCACTGAAGGCAATGTCGTGTTACGGTCACTGGGCCATTACCAGCCTATTCGAGGCCAGTGGCTTCTTTTACAAAGACCGCTGAAGTCTTTTAATAACCAGGGTGAGGCTAACAGGAGGAGGTAAAGGCCCCATGCCCCTGTGCCACTGCTTCAATCTATCCCAGCTGGATTAGGGGGTGGTATTTTGGGCAGGTCTGTGACCAAGTTTTGTGCCTCTCCTCTGACACCAGCCACACACAATCCTCCCCTAATAACAAGGGTGAGGGTCTAATAGCAAACAGCTGAGCAGCCACTGCATGCACCTGGCCAGAACAAGAAATAGGCCTGCAGCACCACTGAGCAATGTACTGGACCTTTGCAGACCATTTGTATCGGTACCGCAGCAAGGGAAAAATCAAACGTGGCTAACGCCAATGTCCTCTTCGTTTAGTGGACCTACTGCTCTGCACCTCGGCCAGCACAGACCATCCATCCCCCACTTGGACCCCAGCAGAACCAGCACCTTTCCCTGGCAGGTCAGTGCAATTTCCTGTAGTGACACATTTCCTGTGCCAAAGCGGTTTTAGATCGAGCAGTGAGAAGTGCTGAGTTCAGACCGCTGACTCGGATCTGTAGTCCCCTTACCTGGCTGTGGCGTGAAGCGCTTAACTGGTGCCTCCTAGAATCGGCTCTCGGGCGCGGGCTCCGGTGGTCGCCCTTGTCCTGTCTGCTTAAGAACTGCTGCAGGGAGTGCTGGCTCTGCAGGCAGTGCTCCTGACACCTGTAGCATCCCGCCTATTCTGGAGGAAGCGTGTCCTGTTCATGCCAGTGCAAATGCCCCCGGAGGAGAAAGTTAGGCTTGTCCTGGGGCGGTTGTGAGCAGGCTCCACCTGTGCTGTCTGCTCGGGCTGTAAGCTCTCTAGGCCAGGTGGCTCTGTGCATGGTACAGCTGGAGCTTCTTGGTGCTACAGTAGTGCAATGACACACCGGCTGTGGGCTGCGGAGACTTGGCCAGGCTTCCTCTTCCACGACTCCCCCTGCCCGCTGGACTACGAGCCCTGACAGTGAGGGTCACATTCTCCTCTTCCATCCTCAGGCCCTCCCTTGCCCTCCCCACAGTCAGCAAGGGGCTAGTAGAGAGAAGGACCGGGTTTAGAGCAGAGTGGAGAGGACCGAATTGGGGAGCGGGCAAAGAGGGCAGGAGCAGACTCCACGGGGAGGAAGCAGGCTTGCAGGACTGGGGGTTTCCTGCTGAGTACTGGTTGTCCAAAGGTTGTTTCCTGTGTCCAGGAGCCCACATTCATTTCCTTACGGCTTAGTCCTTTGTCATCCGTTAAGTGACAGGCCGAGGCACAAATTCCTCTGTCCATGCACATGTAAAATCAGGTTTGGACCAGAGGAGAGGCTGACTCTCCTGTCTGGGCCTGTATAGATTCACACCTGTGCTCACATATGCTGTCAACTCAATTAGGCTGGGATGCCAGGCTTCATTTTAAGGGGGGAGATGTTTGCTTGTCGGTGGTACTGAAGTTTTGGAGCCATTTGCATGGCATGACCTGTGATGTTTGAGCTATAGTTCCCCTCCCTCACCCTGCGAACAGCCCCTCCCTGCCATGGCACTAGTAATGAGGACATTGCCCCTACTTGCCCTGCTGCGCTGTCTCTTCCCAAGAACACGGCTCTCTTGGGGCTGGCCAGCGAAGTAACATGGTCTGCCCTTTGCTCCACTTGTTTTCCTATTCTTTGCAATTGGCTCCTGTCCTGTGAACATGTTTATTTTAACTTTGAGTCTCGGGGTGTGGTAGAGGGTGCATTTGCCCAGGTTAAAGTTGGCAACGTGAGGTTTTATCTCATTTTTTAACCAAGTGTCTGACGCGAGACACCCTGCACCCCTGGAAGGTGGGTGCTCTTCTGAGGTTTGTCCAGGAGATGGCAGCAGGGGCTCAGTAAATGCAAACTCTGCCACTTTGCCCTTGCTGTTGCAGGGAGCCCCTTAAACCTGAGGAAAGCAAGGGAGCCTGAAACCTGGCAAATAAAAAACATTTTTTTGCAACTATTTAGTTGGTCTAATAAAAGATATCACCTCTGTCAAGAGTTCTGCATATTTTTTGCCTGTAGACCAACGTGGCTAAAACCTGTATCCCTTAAACGTGTTGGCTTGGGGTCCGCCACAGAGGTGGCTGCATTTCTCTGGTGTCCTGTATAAGGTGCATCAAGATATATATAGGAGAAGCTCCCAGCGTGCATGGAGTAGAAGAGAGGAGAGTTTGTTCTGGGCGGGTTTCCTGCAAGGAAGGGAGAACTGGAGGGTCACCAAGCGGAGAGGAGTGGAAGGCATCTCCCATCTCGGAAGCATGCCTCGCGTCCTCCCGGTCCGGCGTGTGCTGCTTCTAGTTGTCTCGGCTCGAGTCGCAGCTAAACACCTCCCATGCTCTGCAATGACTGAAGTGCCAGGAGCTTGCTTTGGCCCCCGTGTCTGGGAATGCTGTGCTGGCTGC
>NW_017729014.1:13392818-13414622 GCF_001723915.1 Gavialis gangeticus
TCTCGGCTCGAGGCGCAGCTAAACACCTCCCATGCTCTGCAATGACTGAAGTGCCAGGAGCTTGCTTTGGCCCCCGTGTCTGGGAATGCTGTGCTGGCTGCTATATGTCCTGTCCGATGAAAGGTTTTCTCCTTCGTTGTATTGGGATAATAACATGGCCTTGCTCTGAAAAGGGCATGTACCCAGCGCACTGGAGAGCTCCATGTCTGTCATCTCAGTGACCCCAAGGCAAAGGTGCTTGCTGACGGAGCAGCGGGATTTTTCTTTGCAGTTTTTTGCCATGGGAAGACCTACAGGAAATCAAAGTGGAAGCAGTTTGGGCTAGTGGTTGCAGCAAGAGACTATCTGGGGCCCCACTCCTGACTGCTGCTTGGCTCGGTGACTGCACCACCTGGACCTCAGTTTCCCTCTCTGGGTGATGCCCTTGTCTCAAAGAGAAGCAGGGCTGGAACGGGTCTCCAGAAGTCATCTAGTCCAGCCCTCTGCCTGAGGCAGGATCATCCCTATCCAAACCATCCCTTACAAATCCAACATCTAACCTCTTCATAAAACTACCGGCGACCCTGTCATAACACTGGAACCTGCCAGAGGTGATGCAGGGGGACCGTGGCAGAATCAAAAAGACCCGTCGGCTTCCTGGAGCACGTCTGTAGTCAGGCCCGGTCCTCCTGCTTGCAGACCAACTTCTCAAAACACGCAAGTGGCACAGTTGTACGTATAGCAACAAATGAGGCCGGCCCCACGAGCTGCTGAACAAACCCATGGGGTTTGCCCAGGCTGCCTGGCTTCCCGGCTCAACTGAAGCGGGCTCCTGTGTCGGCATGTGGCCGGCGGCTGGAGGGAGCCGGTCTGCTCTTGGGGCCCTGTCCGTTCCGGTTTGGCGTGTTTCACTGCCTCGACAAGGCCTCGCGGCCCAAACGGGGCCGGTTGCTACTGACTTAGCTTCAGCGATTAAGCAAAACTGGAGGCGTTTCCTCCTGTTCCTCCCTCCTTCATAAGTGGCAGAAGCAAACTCTTGGGAGGGGTGCTTGTCCTGAGATGAATGACAGAGCTTAGCATGGCCCCAGCTAATTACAATTAGCGAAGCAAGGGTGATGTTCCTGGGGGTGGCAGGTCCTGTTGGCCCAACTGCAGGTTTGCAGGAGATTTCTAGATGAGCTTCTGAGCGCACAGTTCGCTTCTTTGGGTGCAATGTCACTCCCCGGCTCTGTCCTTAGGAGTTTCCTGCTGCCAGCGGGCGATTTCCACGCCGGCCCGTGAACTTGGTTCATCAGAGCGGTAGGGGGAGCTCACGGTACGTGCCAGACCCCGTCACATGTAAGGGCTGCGTAGGAGAGCTTTGCTTGGACTTTGCATGCAGCTTACATCTGCAAGAACCAGGAGGACGCTGGCATGGGACTAGAGGTGGCTTATGGGGTCAGCCTGCTGGGCAGCTGCCCAGGGCCCCAGGCCATGGTGGGAGCATATAGGAGGGCTCATTGTGTGCCATAAAGAAAGTGGCTTGTGTGCAGGTGAGAGAAGCCCATGCCTTTGCTTGGGCCCTTCCCAGGATGCAGCCATTAGGCTTAGCTTGATTGCATCCCAGATGCTGGCTGCATATAGTGCTGTGCCCAGAGGCAGCCAGCCGGAGCAGCTGGGGTCAGGGGTTCAGACCCCATGAGCCCTGCTATTTCGGAAGGGGCATAGGGCACTTAGGCAGTGTTCCAGCCTCTGCTGCCCGCGGCACCGGGATCATTTTCCCAGGAACCAAAGCAGGTTATGCTGGAAGAGACGAGGCAGACGCGAAAGCCCAGGGGTGCTAAGCTGGCGTTGAGGTTATTCTAAATCACATCCTACCCTCACCTTCGTGCACAGCGCCGGCATAAAGTTGCAGTGTCAGCTCAGCCTGTCAAGGGTAACTGAATTTCCTGGCTCTAGACAGTCCCTCTGAGTGTGTGCGTCTTGTGCGTGTGGCAATTATGCAAGAACTCCTTGCACTTTTCCTTTGAGAAGGTGGTTCTGGTAGGGGTGCAGGTAACTGGAGATCAGCTCTCCCTCATTTGCTTTCAGGTTACCAGTTCATTCCCTACTGTGGCTATTGTCGCCTGGCTCCCTTTACTCCACTGCTGTTTGTGCCTTAGACTGGGAGCTCTTTGGGGCAGATGCAGTGCCTTTCCTGTGCTGGGGGTGCTCACAGCAACAGGGGAGGTGGAGGTGCAGGGAGCAGCTGCAAGGAGCATCGCTGGGGCTACCTACTGGGGGTCAGTGGCAGAGATGGGACTAGAACTGAGGGCTCCTGCCTCCTGTCTTCCCCCTTGTGCTGCGTGGGCATGTATAAATGTCCAGTACATGCAAGCATGATGTCTATACCAGAGATCAGCAACCCCCGGCACGTGTGCCAGGGCATGGCACATGAGGCCATTTTGCTTGGCATGCCATAGCCGACCCAGGCTCTGGGCAGCTGCCACTGGCTATGGAGCCCAGGCTGCTTGCAGCAGGCAGCCAGGAAACTGCAAGCCCTCCTGCAAGCAGCTCAGGCTTTGTGGCAGGCAGCAGCTGCCCAGAGCCCAGGCCTGCTGTGAAAAGCAGCTGGGAGGCTGCTAACAGCTGCATTGGGGTCCAGAGCCCTAGCTAGGCTCTGCGGCGACAGTGGCTGTACGTGCGCCTTGGAGCGCACAGCATGGAAAGGACCCAGGTTGTGCTGCCCCAGGCCCCTTCCCGGCTGTGCGCCCCAGGGCAGGCGTGCAGCCGCCACTGCCTTGGAGCCTGGCTGGGCTCCGAACCCCGGTGCAGCTGTTTGCCGACTCCTGGCTGCCTGTCACGGCCGGCCTGGGCTCTGGCCACCTGCAGCAGGCAAGCTGCAAACAGCTGTGCTGGGGTCTGGACCGGCTGCATGACTGGTGGCAGCTGCACGCACGTCTTGGGGTGCACAGTGCGGAAGGGGCTCTTCTCCCACCAGCCTCCCAGAGGGGTGCGTGCACCCACTGCCAGCAGTAAGGATCGGGCCCCTCACTCCTTCTCCACCGACTGTCCACGGCATGCCAAATTGAGTCATAGGCTGAGTTTGGGGTGTTTTGACATTTTGGCCAAAAACATTGCTGACCCCTGCTGTACACCCTGTAGGAGTGAATTCGTGGGCAAAGGGGTGAGCTTTCATATGCAATGTTTAGTCTGGATGCTGAATCCAACAGGGCATCTTTTTTCCTCCCCATCCTCCCAACCTTTTTCCAGCTCCACGCAACTGGGTTCTTGCTCCCCTGCCCCCAGCTCCTCTTACCCTTGGGTGCCGATGCGCTGGATGCTAGACTCAGCCCTTGGCCTGCGCTGCCACGTGCTGGGTGCCCTCGCTCTGAACGGCCTCAGCTGGAGCAAGCAGGCTGTGCCCCCTCAGGTGTCAGGCCCACGGACTCTGCTGTTTGCTCGTGCGGGTGTAGCAGGAAGGTGCCTGGCTCTTGCAGATGTGGGCTTCCCCCCATCCACCCACTGCTGTGCTCAGGAGCGCTGTTATGACCTCCTCAGTGGCATTTCTGCCCCGTGGCAGCCAGGCCACGGACCCACTCGGAGTGACGAGGAAATAAAACCGGAGCCTCCTGCACCTGATTTCCATCCCCGCCCGCACCTTCCATTCGCAGCCTGCCAGCGTCACTGCAGCGGTTCGTGGGTGAATGGTCAGTGGAGGCAGCAGCACCCATGTCCTAGATGAGAAAGGGCCCCTTTTAGCTGTGGCCTCTAAAGCCATGGGCAGAGGTGCTTGCTAAAGCGCCTGCAACAAATGCCTGCGAGTGAGGTGGAGGCCAGCTGAGGGCCTGGCTCTGTTGCGGATCTGAAACCCCTTTGAAACATGCTAATCCTGGGCTGCCTTTAAGCTGCCAAAATACATGCTGCCCAGGGTGGATCCAGAGGGGTGCAGCCCAGTGCCACTTTTGTGGGCAACTTGATGCCTCAATGGCCAGGCTGGGCTTTGATGCTGTGCGGCTGCTTGGATCCTGGCCCGGGATAGGCAAATGCAGCCCCTCTGGAGGCCCGTGGGGATCCACCTGCCTTGCACCAGGAATGAATTTAGCCCAACCCTGTTCCTCTTAAAGTGCCTGCCTGCCTTGGCTGTTGTGCTGGACAGCCGCCAACTGAAAAGCCCTGTGCACCAACCCAGCCAAGCATTTGGGATCGCTTGAGCCCCTGCCCTTTGATATTTCGTGCCTCGTCTGCTAGGGGGCTGCGGCTGTAAAGTGAGATGGGGTGAGACTCCTGGCCCTCTTCCCAGCATGTGTGCAGCCTCCAGCTGGAGCCGCCTCAGCTTGTATTTGCAATGCGATGGCCGAAGCCCTGCAGAAGGGCCAGAGCTGCTGTAGCTTTCTGCCCTTCACCTGCATTGACCTGTGCCATTAGTACACCCATGGGGCGAGTGCCGCTGTGCACCACTGAGCCACGTGTGGCTCATGCAGCCGACCTGGTCGGTCCCAGTCCAGCACGGGGGTGGCTGCAAGGAGAGCAGCTCATTCATGTTGCTAATGAAGGCCCATAGATGAGCTGGAAGATTTATGGCCATCTCTCACCACCACCCCCTCCTTTTCCCCCCTGCTTGGAGCAGGAGGTCAGAAGTTTAAACGCTGCTTTGAGCAGCTCTGGACTTGTTTCCCCGCTGCTCCACGTGGCCCGGGCCTTTTGCATTCCCTCCAGTTCCTTTCGTCTGGGCCTGTTGCATCTCTGGGCGAGAGGCCTGGCATCTTGGTTATGTGCAGCCATCGCCCCTCGTTGCCGGGACACTTTCTGCCGTGCCCTGGGAGGCTGGGAAAAGAAATTAGCTCTCTCTACTCGGGTGCCCCTTCTCATCCAGCTTGGCCCTGTGCTTGGGGGCCTGCAGTGTTGGCTTGTGGATGGTCCCTCCAGCTTCCCTCTGGTCCTGTGTCTGGTGGGAAGGTTTTAGACACACAAATGCTAGCTGCCCGGTGACAGGCACAGGGCTTTGGCTCAGGCTGAGCAAGAAGAAGTTTGGTACGGTGGGCAGAGCTGATCAGATGAACAGGAGGGCTTTGGAGCTGAAGTTAAAGCAGCTCCTGTGTTTCACTGGCGCGCGTCTCCTGCTGCTGCTTCCTCCCCACCTCAGCTGAAATGGTTCCTCCTCGATCTCGCGCCGTCTCTGCATATTTTACTATGAACCTCGTGTTTGCACAACACGCTGGCTCGACAGCCTTGGAGAGGGATGTCCCTCTGACCCGGTAAGGCAGGAGCAGTCACATTTATCCATATAGGAGGAGAGACCCGGCACTTCCAAGACTGACTGAGTTGAGATGGAAGAAAACAGGAAATAACACACCCTGCACCCATCGGTTGTGAGAGGAGAGCATTGTGTGTGTGTGTGTCCTCTGATATACTGCGTCATTTCTGCCTAACCAGGTAGAGTCCTTATGACTGTAATGCCGTTATCCTGCAGTCCTTTGTATCCCGTGTGCAGCAGCAGAGCTGGATGCAGGTGATCGAGTCGATGATCCAGCCACCAAAGAGATGACACCTACCTGAGAAAGTAGCCAGAACGGCTATCTTGGGACAAGCGGCACTGTGATGCCTCCCAGCATGCATGCTCTTCCAGCGCACAAGTTACTTCTATTTGAGAAGAATTAGTTTGTTTCCACAGACGGTCTTTTCTGTCTCCAGTAACAAAAAGTGCTGTGAAGGTCCCTGGAAGTCTTGCCCTTTCCTCCGTAGGTTATTTAATCTTAAAAGAGAAAAAAAAATCCACAAAACCACCCAAAGAAACCCATTTATTTCCATGGAAACTGCTGTGAGTTCAGGGGACAGCACAGCGAAATCCACTTTGTAGCTAAAATCTTCCATAAAATCACTTGCAACGCACCATCGGCAATTAAGCTATTTGCTTTGCCCTCCGCAGACTCAAGTCTGGCTCCTGGTTTTCAATACCACAAAAGTGTGCGTCTCGCCCCCAGAAAAGAGGCTGGCTGGGGCTTCCTAGAATATGGCAAAGTCAGTCTCCAGCGTCTGGAGTCTGGCTCCTAGCTGTTATCAGGGTGTCCTACCTTGGCCCCCTCGTGTCCGTTATGATCCCGCTCGCCCGTTCCCACGCGCTGAGGGTTGTTGCAGAGTTGCTGGCTGAGCCGATACCTGTTTCCTTCTCTTTGGCCTGCAGGGAGCATGTCCCTTTTCTCAGATGCGGAGCAAATCATTCACAAATATGGATGCAACATCTCTGGTCCCAGGTCCCGTATTAGTTCATTATGCATCTGCGATTTCACAGCGGTGGTCGATGCCCTTGTTCTTATGGAAAGAGCTGGGGAGGCTTAGAGAGGAAGGACAGACTTGTAGTTTAAGCAGCAGGCAAAAACTCGAGATCTGGATTTGATGTTTCGCTCCGCCAAAGCCCAAGTGTGTGACCTCAGGCAAATTGCTTAGTCCCTTTGTGCCGTAGGCTTCCTTGCTTATGAAGCAGCAGTAAGAGTATGTCCTTCTTGTTGTGTACGTAGGTTGTAAGCAGTCTGGGGAAGGGGCTCGTGCTGTGTGTTTTGGAAGCACCCGGTCTCTAACACGTCTAGCTTCATGGTCCTTGCTGGGTAAAGCCATCAGGACCTCTGCTTTACACCTCCTCCAGACGCCAGTGAGGGGGCAATGAGAGCGTCTTGACGAAGGTACACGTGCGCGTGATGCTTGCAAACTCCCTCCAACTCTCTCCCAAGCACATGTTACAGCCCTTATTACTGCAGTATCTCAGCATCTCACAGCTTTAATGTGTTCTTCCTGTAGGGCTTAATTTGCCGCAAAGATTTAGGTTAGATATTAGGAAAAGCTCTCTAATGATAAAGACTGGAACAGGCTACCTGGGAGGTTGTGAAATCTCCTTCCCTGGGATTATCCAGGAATAGGTTAGACAAGTGTTTATTGGGGCTGGTCTGGGTTCACTCTTTCTCTCAGTCCGGGGGAATGGACTGAACAGTCTCTTGACATCCTGCTGACTCCATTTAGCCTCAAGACGCTCCCGTGTGAAAGTACCACGCTCTCCTTTCTACGGACAAAACTGTGGCCCAGGGAGAGACGATGACTTGCCAGAGGTCTCGTGTTTCAAAACGGGTCTCCTAGTGCCCTAAACTAGTGCCCTGCTCGCTGCCCTGTCCATCCTTCCAGTGCTTGATGATCTACTCTTGTTTTAAGGAGAGTTTTCTATGGTGGGAGAAGGCTCATTTTTCTTTTGAATAAAAAGAAGTGTTTTTTGCCAGTAAATGGCCTGTGTGCCTTGCAGAATTGCTGCTTGCTAATTAACGCTGGCTTTTTATTCTTTTTTCCTTTTTGCTAAGAGCTTTTCTTCCTTGCAGCTGCCAGCTTCTGGCGTCTCCTCCTTCACCACCATGTCAATATGATCTCACAAACACTATGCTGCTGCCGCGCTTGAAAGGATGCAAGGAGGAGGAAGTGCAATGGGGAAGAGGCGCTTGTTGAATCAGAAGTGCCTGGTATAGACTTAATGGTGCTTAATGCCTTATAGCAATTCTCTTCCTGGGGTCTGTGTTTTGCCTTCTTAATTTCAACTTTGTGATGCTCCGTGAACAGAGGTAAATGCTCTCGCATTCGCGTTGAATGTGTAGGGTGATAACGAGTCTTTGTGGTGGTACTCCACTTAAGGTAACCCTTACAACAGAAGAGGAACTGCTCAGTGCCAATACAGTTCCCATTAAATAGCCCCATTTGCTACCTCTAGAAATGACTAATAGATCAACAATAGAGCTGGAGAGGAATTTCTTGACTTTCCAATGAAAAAGGCACTTCCTACTAAATAAGTTTTCTATTGGGGAATCTGATTTTTTTTTTTTTTTTTTCTCCCTTCCTCCCAATAAAATAATTGCCCCTTGAGAAAAATGAGCTATATTGTTTTGGGCCAGTTTGACCTAAACTAGAATATTTCATGTTTCAAATTAACCCAGTCCGTCTGTCTTGAATTGATCCAGCATAACTCGCAATGGAAGGCACTTCTCTGCATGTTGCTTTATGGGACTTACGGTTCAGGCCCCCCTTTTTTTTCTTCCATGGGCCAGGCTTCTCCGCCCGCTACATCTTCCTGTCGCCCCATATGGATTTCTTGTCACTGAACTGGGTAGTGCATTTTGAGAGCCCCATGACACTAGGGCCATCACAGGGGATTGAGATGGTCCATAAGGCAGAATAAAAGGGCACGCAGCTTTCTGAATTATTGCTGCATGAGGTAATGCCCCAAGCTAAAGGGGGAAACGAGGCTCGGTAATAACAAAGTGACTTGAAGTATTTTGAGTCGAAACCAATATGAAACACTGATGTTCCCCAAAACTAACTATTAAAAAAGAAAAGTTAGAACGCACTTTTTCCTAATAATAATTTGGTAATTCCATTCATCCAATAATTTTGACACTTTAACTCTTTGCCCTGATTTGGGAAGAAGCTTTTCATGGGATGGAGGGAAGGTCCAAATGTCACGCAGCGCTAATCGCCTGAATATCTACCAGAGTGAAGGCAGTGGGCATACCTGATGATAAAAAGTGCAGGCAGCCAGTCTCCGTCCATCTCAGGATACGGCCAACCAAAGAGTGGTTTCTGCTGTACGCACCTCAAAATCCCAGTTGTCAAGAGGCGAGGAAGTCAGACACATCCACATATTGAGAATTAATGCGCTGCGACTCGAATTAACCAAACAGACTTAAGTTACAGACCTCTACTCTTCCCCTTGTGAAATTATGGGGGGGAACTGAGGAGGAAATGGGCTGGCGCTGTGGTGGGTCACTGCACTTCCCACCTATTGGGCTTGAACCCCAGCTGGTTGCAAGGACAGCCCCAGCTCATTCGCAGTGTCTTGGCCCACGTCTTAGTAGAGAGACAGATGGCTTATTTTCTTTCTATCTATCTATCTATCTATCTATCTATCTATCTATCTATCTATCTATCTATCTATCTATCTATCTATCTATTTTTTGAATTTCCACATCTTCAGGATTTGCTGCATTGTAAGGATTTTTCCAGTGTGAAGGTCCTTCTGTCATGCCTGGTGTCCCTGGTCCAAGACCAATATTGATTTTTATATACCAGGGGCAGGATTTACTGCTCGCTTCCCTGAGTGATTTTCTTGGATGAAGGCACCAATCCACCAACGCCCAGAAATGGCCTTCAGTTTTGTCTTTTCAACCCCAGCTCCTACCTGCACCCCCCTCCCCTTCCTCCCAAGCCCTGGCAAGGTTGCTCCCAAACCAAGCTGCTGCAGACGCATTGCTTCACTTTTCCCTGCCCATTGTGGTTCTAGAGTTATGAAAGAGGGGACCAGCTGTGCATTTACCTGGAAAGGCATTTCAAAGGCCACGTTCCTGGCTCAGAAAACTTCTCGACAATATCAAAGGCGATGACGTGACTTTGAAATCGACAAGGTGCAACGCTCGGCCTGTAGCCGACGCTTTGAAACCGACAAGGAGAGGGAGGGGGCGGGGGGAAAGGAAGAAAACCGACACGGCCCTCTTGCTTGGAGTTGCTTTGGTTGTACCGATACATAAGGATGGGCAGTCTTTTATTATCGTTCCCTGACTCTTCGGTGGAATGCAATATTAATCCCACTTGCCGATACCTGAACTTGCGAAGTAAAATATATCTATCCAGGTGACCTGACCTTTGAACAGTCTGTACGGGAGGCTGAACGCTGCCTATGAATTGCAAAGCATGTCCACGTACTGTCTGGATGCGCACGCACACACGGTCTGGAGAGACACTGAGTCTAATTAGCAGCGATTGGGGAAGGAGCTCACTTGTTAGGTCCAGGATGCAATAAATAAAATATTAGCAAGAGGAGGTGGTGAGCCAGGAGATATAAACAGGGCTGTGCAAAGGCATTTTAAAGAGAAACGCTGTGGGGAACCTGCAGTGAAAGGCGAGACTGTCAAAAATGCACGCATTTTTCTGTGCGCTGCCTACCTCTGTGGAGTGCTCACTACTGTGCAAGCTTGGACTTCTGGGAAATCAATCCCATGTACATGACTACATTTCGGTTTCCCCAGTAGCAAAGAGGGGTTTCAGCACACGCAATGGAGCAGACTGGAGAGGCTTCTGTAACTGGCTGGATGGCGGCTGTGTTTCAGCATTTGTTCAGTTCATTAAATCGGCCCCTTTTAAGGCATTGCTACATGTGCAGATGGTTAATGGTCCGGTGCATGCCACAAATCTTTGACCAAAGGGCTTTCTCCCTAGACTCGCTCCGTGACTTTGGGCAAACCTCTAGACGCCTCTACTGTCTCCCCTGAGTCGTATATAGGGTACGCCTCTTGTCAACTTGACAGGTGCCGTGTCCTACGCCCTGCCACTATCTTGGACCGAGCTACCGTCTTGCAACCTGAAGTCAAGTTCTGGCACATAGTTTGTGACATCAGAAGTTTCACCCCCGTTGCCCTTATGTGGTTTGTGACATCAGAAACCCCACTGCCAGGCCCTGATCGCATGGTGCTTGACATCAGAAACCCAGCCGCCCCCAGCCGCTATGTTCCCGCCCGTTGCGTGGAGCATGATATTAGAAACCCCCCCCTTCGAGCCGTCATTTCGACCTCCAGGTTGGTCCCAGAATTTCCTGCCCCCATTACTTGGTGCATGACATCACTCATCACATGGTCTGTGACCTCAGAAGGGCCACCTGTAAGGCCCCAAAGCTGACCCTTCATGCTGCACGGCTTGCCCTAGACTACATGGTACTGGCATGACCCGTCGGGTAGCTTGGGGTTGTGGCCTACTACCCTTGACCAAAGTGGTGGAGGTTTCTGAGACCTCAGACCTCCCTGACAATCTCGCGGAAGCAATTGGGGTGAGTAGAGGAGTGGGGTCTAGGCTGCAAGCCCCCAGTCTTTCTGTTTTCCAAAGCAGACTGTGTATTTTCTGAGACGGTGCTAAAGCAGGCAGAAGCAGATATGGATTCTTACTCTACGATGGTAAGACCTCCTTGCTTCACCACCAAGCCTTGTCAGACACCTGCAAAGAAAATGCTACCATAGTGTTAGTCCAGAGAAGGAGGAGATTAAAGACCTAGCCCAGAGACTGCCCGACACGTCCGACCCTGGTCAGGAAGTCCACGCGAGCATGCGGCAGGCCTGTGAGCTGGAAGTCCAGATTCCCAGAGCAGACATTGAGGATTTGGGAGAAGAGGTGTGCCTTGTGCCGGACCCCGAGTGGGAAGATGATGTTGATAAGGCAGTGGAGATGCTGGTAAGAAGCTTGAAGCATGGCTATGGCAGGGGGGTGGCACTTAGGGTTTGGGGGCTGGGGTTGGAGGGTCCATGATGGGGTAGGAATTAGCTAAGGAGGATTTATTAAACAGTGACTAAAGTTTTTTTGTTTGTTTTTTTCAGTTTGAATCCCCTTTTTAGTTAAACAAAGCCTTTTTAATGATTCCAGAAATCCCGCATGCCAGCATGTCCATAAGTAAGCCTGACACCTGAGACAGGAAGCTGCTTTTGTGACGAACAGAGACCCGTTGTTTCCGCTGATGCTGATGCTGTGACTCTTAGAAGAAAGTTAGGAATAGAATCGACGCGTCCTGTTTTGCGTCAAGAACATACAAGTGTCGTGAAAGCTCTTATATGTGTTTCTATCTATGGAGTAATGAAATATTGTTTGAGAATGAGGCTTTTTGACAAGTGCATGGGATGTGTTTTTGATGAGTGTAGTCAAGATAGTCATGAATGTCTTACCTGGTTAGATGAGGATATAAACCAGACGATTCAGGAACTTTGCAATGAGCTCTGTATGGAAAGCGTTTTAAATGCTGTTACTCCCCTAGGCCATGACATGAATTGCCTGAGCCGGACAGAGAATCATTTAGACCAGGGCACGGTGCTTTTAAATCCTGTTCGTTCTGCAGAAAACCCTAACACTACCCTTTATGGGTTGATTAGTGAGGAAGATGAGCCCTTGTTGGGTTTAGCAACCCCTCCCCACTAGTAAATATTGTACAGCTTTGATGGAAATAAAGACTGTTTTGTAATGCATTCTCACTGGTGTTGTGTGGTTGCTTCAGCTCCTTGGGGAGGGGGGTAGGACCCTGTTGTAAAGAAGATAAAACCTAACTAGAAGCAGGCACGAGTTAGCTATATCAGTGTGTTTTAAAGATAAAGCAAGCTTACGTAACTAGAAGTGCTTAACTTTAATTTTTATGAAAACAATATTTTAATGGTAACTTTGTTTTAAAACAGTTTGTTATATGCACATTTGGAGATAAAGGGATTAACTTTAGGAAAGCACTTTTTAAAAACGGTAACTTTCTTTCAAAACAGAGTTGGATTATATATGTATCTGGAGATAAAGGCTTGAACTTTATGAAAACATTTTTTAATGGTGACTGTTTTAAAACAGAGTTTGGTATATATGTATTATTTTTTCTTTATATGGCTATAACCACTATTTTACTTACTGTATTATTTGATGTTTATTACAGAGGCCTTATCTAGTGGGAAAACTGCACACAGTTTTACCATGGCAAGGTAAACGTTCATTTAAAAAATGGAGGGGTTATTTGTGAGGGTGTTAATATAAGGACAGTAAGTTATAATCCTGCCTGTAACTGTTTGTTTTCAAACAGAAACCCCTTCTTCTAAAATAGACAAACAGAACAGATGTATACCTTTGTATACATCACCAGATGTATACACCAGATGTATACCTTCATACACTAATTTCATAATACAGACGTATTATGAAATTAGTGTATGAAACTGTGTGCACGTGCGTGTGCATGCTGCTTGAGGGGGGGGTGAATTATCCCCGCGAGGGTACAGATAGGGGGGCTTAAGCCTTTTTTAATTTTTTAGTGCCGTAAGCTTAGCCATTCATTTGTGGAAAGTGAATTTTTAATGCTGAGCTGTAAATTTTATATTTCCTAAGTGATCTCACGCAATACCCCCAAAGGAGAAAGCTCTGCTTTGGAAAATCAGTTTCTATAAATACCAGCAGGGTGGGGAACTGGACCGGAGGCCTCTACCAGCGCTAACACAAAACCACAAAAATGCACGGCCTGGGGATCAGCTCGCCCGAGGGCTGGGACGCCAGCAGAGCAGAGCAGAGCAGAGCAGAGCAGACAACCACGGTAAAACCCCCCAAATAAATAAGGGGTTGGAAGATGGGAGCCAGGCGGCAGGGCTTCTAATGTCACGCACCAGGTCACCGGGGGTTGGGGGTGGGGCTTCTGATGCCGCACACCATATAAGGGGAATAGGGGCGGGACTTCTGCTGTTACAAACCATGTGATGGGGCGGGATTTCCTGTTCCCAGGTGGTGAGGGGGCAGGGCACCTATCAGATTGACACGAGGTGTGCCCTATAGACTACTTCCCTGCAAACTGGGGGTAGCCGGCATTCCTCGCCCTGCAAGTCTTGCGTCACCCTGGCAAAGTACTCTGAGGCCCTTTGCTGCAAATCAGCTTGGGAAGATTAAAGCTGAGTTCTGGTTGCCATGTGAAAAGCATGGTGGGAAGTCGCCGGTGTACTGGCAATGAGGTGAGCTTGGTGCTATGATCTGCTCGCCCTCACTTCAGCCGTAATCAGCAACCCTGAAAAAAGTTTGGCCCGAAAGAGGTTTAAATACTTCTGGTGCCCAGGTGTAGAGCGCGGTTCGGCTCATCGTTCCTAGGCTATCCAGCGACTGGAGCTGAGTGCAGATGGCCAGCTAGAAGTGGTTGCATGGGGAAGCGATGATGTGCACTGATTATTTTTTTTTCCTGCCCGTTCCATCGAGGAGCAAACCAGGATTTCTCCAAAACGTTGTACACAGCTTTTCTGGTTTTTAGAAATTCAGGGGATTTGGGTTCACGCCTCTGTTTTCTACTTCCATTAGATTTTCCCCCAGCCTTTCTCCTGGTTTCCCCACCTATTATTTATTTATTTTTTGCCACTGAACAAGGGATATGGAACGGGAGAAAAAGAAAACTTGAAACATTTTTCAGGGGGCCTTTGGAGGGTGGGAGGTTTGCCAAAAAGTAGACAGTTAAGAAAGTGTTAGTGAAAATATCCACTTTTGTAAAAGGGCCATGTACTTAATTGAAAACCTTTGAACAAATCTTTCAGCAATGACCTTCACCACTGAAATCTGATGGTCTCATGGGGTGCATAGGATGCCAAGAAGTGGCAGAGTTGATGGGAGCTCGTGGCAGCTGATCTCGATGCAGAGCTCTTCTAGGCAGGCAGCAGCCAGGCTGGGCAAGGACTTGCAGGTCAAAGGAGTGGTTTTAAAAATCATTTCGGTGCTTAACAGGCAGGCAGCAAAGCAACTAAAAAGTGGGTGTGTACACCACTGAGATCATCTCATCCAAGGACGTACCCTGGAGGCAGCAGCAACCATGTTCAAAGCCATCAGCAGCCACGGGGAAGCCTTATCAGGGAGAGCGGGAAAAGTGGCCATAATCAGTCCTAGAGGGAAAGCGGTTCTGTTTCTGCATCAGGTGGTGTTGCAAAGCATTTCATGGCTCAGGAGCATGACGTGGGTTGTCAAGAGAACCAGCGGTTGGGTGAGACCCCCAGTCACGTGTGGTCATTAACAACCCTGCAGCAGCTTTTACAAGAGATGGGCCTTGGTCTGGCTTCTCTTCCCTTCCCTGATTCCCAATGCACAAAAGACAGACTCAGTCTGCTACCGCACCCCTCTGCCATTTTAAGCTGGAGAGCATGTCTGTGGTATCCTGTCTTAAATCGCCGCATAGAGGTGCCGGTCTACGTTAAGAGCTGCCGTATCCCAACGCGCCAGTGCTGCCGCTGCCTTAACTCAACTCTTGCAGCTACGGAGGAGCCGGCAGTTCCATTTCTGCCCTTGCCATTGACTTCAAGGAGGGGCAGTGATGTTTGCAGGAAGCTGACCCGGGGATCCTCGTGTCGCGTGCTGGTTTAACTAAACAAGCGTAGTTGCACCAGTGCAAAGCCTTTGCAGACGCACTTAACTGGCTCTTCAGCTGGCTTGGCTTCAGGACATTGCCAGATTGAGCTAAACTGTTCTAAGCACAGTTCACGCTGTCAAATTGATGCATTTATACCAAGGCAAATTTCCTTCTGTCGACAAACCCCGAGAGATCAGCAGTTTGCTCCAGCCTGCTCTCTCTTGCCTCAGTGCAACTTCATCCCCTCTCGCCCTTTTTTGCCCCCTGCTTTGTCCGCCTTTCCCCTTCCCTTTCTTCTTGGTGTAGCTGGCTCCTTGCGAGTGTGCATTCCTCCCAGATGCCGACATCAAGAGCTGGGAGGAGCTGGCTGCTAACTCCAACGGCACTGCAACCTCAACCAAACAGCAGCCTGTTTCAAGGTAAAGCATCTTGCCCTTGAATCGGAGAAGAAAGAGCAGAGGAAAGAAGCGGAGAGGAATCCCAGCCTACAGCCTACCCTCCCCTATGGAAAGACCTGCAACTTTTGCGGATGGATCTGTGGCTCAGGGACTGGACTCCGAGGTCGCCACGGGGCCCATCAGTGAGCTGTGGTAGAGATCATCCTCAAATTGAGGGATTGCCTGTGCACTCCTCCCTCTGCATCTGAAAAAAGGTGCCTGGGAGTAACATGCTGTTAGGCGCTGTCCATGTTATATCCCAATGCCCGAATCTGGGCCTGTTTTTTGGGGCCAAGACTATCTGCCATGCCTGCGTGAGCAGTGCTCAGTGTGAAAGGGTCCTGTCTTGAGTCAGCCTTGGATGCCGTCATGATAAACATGATGAAGGAGGGAGGGTTGCCTCGGTGCATACGTACCAAGTAGACACGTGGAGAAGTTGGGAGTGAGACCGCTGAGGGATCAGCCGGTGGAACGGTGGACGGAGAGGTGGCCTTGGCTTACCCAGATGCTGCTTTTCGGGCCCACATCATCAGTGCTACCCCAGCTCAGATCCTGAGATGACTGGCAGGCCTTCAACTCCCTGCAGGGCGGGGTTCAAAAGAGGACGGAGCTGGGCTGTTCTCAGTGGTGGCAGATGGCAGCACAAGGAGCAATGGGCTCAAGTTGCAGCAAGGGACGTTCAGGTTGGATATTAGGAAGAGTTTTCTCACTAGGAGGGCAGTAAAGCACTGGGACAGGTGATCCAGAGCAGTGGTGGACTCTCCATCCTTGGAGGTTTTTAAGACCCGGCTAGACAAAGCCTTGGCTGGGATGATCTAGCTGGGGATGGTCCTACTCTGAGCAGGGGGTTGGACTAGGTGACCTCCTGAAGTCCCTTCAACCCTCATTTTCTATGATTCTTTGCTTCTATAAGAAACTTGCACTCCTTTTCTGTCTTGCCTGGACCAAGGGCCAGTACTTTGGGGCAGGGGGCTACCTCTTGCTCTGTGCACACAGTGCCTGGGAGGGTCCCTTTCTCGCCCCGAGTCCATCCAGAGCACCGCTGCGTTCCAGATCGTGCGGCGGACGTTTGGGTCTGCTCTGAGCTGCTGTGAGCCACCCTGGGTCAGATCCCCGAGGGGACCCTGCTGGATGACAGCTGGGTGGGGATAGGCAGGTAAAGGAAGAGCCCACCCTGCTTCGCTGCTCGCGTCCTGGGTCCGTGAGAGGTACTTGAGGCAAGGGCGCCAGGGCATCCGAGCTCCCAGGCCGCGCTCTGATTGTGGCATGACGGAAGTGGGACAGGAGCTCAATATTGTCACTGGCTGAGCGCTGGATAATGAGGGCACCGACAACCAAGTCGGGGCTCATTAGTCATTCTGCTGCCCAATTAGGCTAGGAGCTAATTGCTCATTAACGAGCTCATACCTGCTGAGGCAGCTGGGCTTCTCTAGGACCCGCTGCTGGAGCCACAGCGGAGACCGGGGAGAAAAGAGGCGAGATCCGAAACCGAGGAAATGGCAAAACTCAGCTGCCGCTGAGGAGGGTTTTTGCTGCTGCCGCCACTGCCGCCGTTCCCTGGGGACGGTGGTTCGATTCCTGGCACCGCCGCTGCCTGAACTGCACATCAATTAGCCAAGAGCTCCCAGGACGCCAGGGACGGCTGCCTCTGCTGCTGCTCTCCTGCTGCCCCACAGCTAGCAGCAGGGAAGTGGAGCTGCGAAGCCAGAGGCACCAGGCAGCCTGGTGTAGTGTGGGTCCTAATGTCCTGCCTCTCCTTGGAGGCCTCTGCCTGAGCGGGGCCAGGCTGCGGGGCGAGGGAAGGGGGATAGAGGGGACTACAATAGAAATACTGACACCAGGGATAAGAGCTGGTACTCTGACCAAGGGAGGAAGGGGCTCTGGCGAGACACTGGTGGCTGCGGAGCCAAACGATGACCGGACTCGTCAGGGGGTCTGAAGCCCATTACTGTGGGATCTGGGTGATAGGAACACGGGCTCCCACCCCGCCTGCAGCAAGCAGCACGCGCAGTCCAGGGAAAGGGAGACGTATAGAGCGAAGTGCTTGGCAAAGATGGTGCAATGCTTGAGCTATGCATCCATCCTGTCTCCAGAGGTATTAGAGGAATTTGGTTCATGTTTTCCCTCTCCCTTTGCCAAAGTAACCATTTTCTTAAGCGTCTCGCTGATGACTAGGCATGTTGGATCAGTTATGCATGTGAATAGGCGGTTTGTTAAGAAGTAAGCACGATCGGAGGTACTGGGGCTGGGCTCTGTGCGTGGCATGGCCATGAACTTGTCTGATCAACCTTCTGTGAAAGGGGCACAAGTAACGTGCCCCTCCTGTGACTCAGTTGCCTCCTAAATGCACTGGCATCATTGGAGAAGAGTGAAAGACTTTGGGAGAGCATTTGCTCCTGTTTTTGCCTGTTCTGTCTGGTCAAAGAGCGGCTGAGCTAATGCCTTCAGTATAAGTCTGCTTGAATGAAAACAGTGAGCACTTTGCATAGGGTTGGTAAGCCGGTCGATTAACCGGTCAAATAGTTTATCGACTGCGTAGTTTTTTGACTGGTTAAAGATTATAGCAAATTTTCAAAACTATATTTTTTGTAATTTTCTTGACAGAATTTTTGTATTGTTTTTTGATACATTTCTTAACAGAAAAATTGTGCTTTTTCTGTGTGTTATTTGGACTTATTGGCAATTTTTTTTTTACAATTTTTTGACAGATGTTTGACCGGTCAAGTGACCAAACTTTATTTGACCGGTCAAATACCCAAGCCTAGCTTTGCATGTGTGAGTCTCCAAGTTCTTTCCAATGGATGCACAGTGTTGGTCCCAGTTTACAGAGAAGGCAGCAGAGGCAGGAAGGGAGGGAGTTGCTTAGGGTTGTGCAGTGAGTTGGCAGCAAAGCTGGGAAGTCTCCCAGCCCCAGGCCTTATCCTTTGGATCAGTGCAGTGGGCATTGTACATCATGCTGAAACTGCCCCTCTTTCTCCATCGTGGGCTTGAGTTTTCTTGGTAGCATGAAGTGCATAGGGCCTGGCTTCTATTCCCCGCAGTGCTCATCATAAAGCCTCCATCCCAAATGATCCACTGCTAGCTGCAGCCGTGTTGGGGCTGCAAGTCGAATAATGTTAGAGGGGCACAGGTATGGGGGCTGACTTAAACTGAGCTGGGGCAAGCTGCCCCAGGGTAGCAGAGAAAGCAGCGCTAACACGCCTAGTGGCAACATCTAGGAAGGAGCAAAGAGGAAACTGATGCCTGCTAAATGGAGAAAGCAGAAGAAGAAGGAAGGAAAAAAGAAATCAATTTATTTATTTTCAGGCACTTCCATCCCATTTTTTGAAAGCCTACTCACTGCACGTTGAGGGCTTTCAGCTCCTGAATATCCCAAACACTTTTGGAGGTGGGACGTGAGCTCTTCAGTCACCTGGTTGCTCTCGAATGTGTCAACCTGGGTCTCTGTGCAAGTGCAGGGAGGGGCTTCAAAACCTGAAATGCCCCTTCCAAGCAGCTCCCACAACAGCGGAGGAAAGCAGGATGCTTGCCGGTTGTAGCGCCCCACAGACTCGAACAATTGAGCTCTGCTCCGACGATAGAATTTGGCTGATTTGGCCGGAGACGCACAATTAACAACAACAAAAAAAAAATTGTGTGACATTGTGGGGTGGGGGCAGGGGGGCTCTGTCTCTGTTCTTCTGCGCGCGGTGTGTCTGGTGTAAGGCAGCACTTCCCCTTCGTCTTGGCTTGTGCCTGACTGGTGCTGGAGGCAAACTAAGAGCAGCGTCAGGGGTTAACTGCTTTGGTTTGCAGGCCTGTGCTTTGCTCAGCGGGGGACAGGTTTATAAGAGCAGGGAAGCGGGGAGCCTTGGCCGGGGCTGGAAGCTCCCGTGTCCTCTGGAGCAGGCCCATCTGCCCTTTCTGCGAGGAGGCAGTGGCGGGGGGAATGCATTTCTCATTACGTGCTGCAGCCTCTCCGCTCTGGCAGCCTGAGAAGAGAGAGCCTCCCGCTCTCCCCAGGCCCTCTGCCCCCCTGGAGCTCGCTGATTATTTTTGGCCGAGGTGGAAAGCACAGCCCTAGCATTTTTCCCAAAAGGGAGTGACCCAGGCAGAAGTGGGGAGTGTAAGCGGTTCTCTTTGTGCTTGTTTAATTAATAATCTTACTTTGCATGTCTATAGCTCTCTCCATCTCGGGGTCCCTAGACTTTTACAGCTCTTAGATCCTCACGGCCCCCCCCCAAAATACCATATTGAGGTGTAGTTTGGATGCTCCCATTTTACAGAGGGCGGAAACTGAGGAATGGCCCAAAGTCATGCAGCCTAGAACGGAGACCTCCCAACTCCGCTTCCCCTCTCTTCATTGTAACCCGCTTGGTTGCCCCTTCCTCCCTTGGTCTGACATGAAGCGCAGGCCATTGCTGTAACCACTGTGATGGGAGAGGGGAGGGAAACATTGGATCCGCTAGCGCTGGGGCCTCTGGGCTGTGCACACTTGCTGCCTCCTTTGCCAGCAGATGGGCCCACCCAGAGGCCCCGTTATATGGCTTGAGGGATAAAGGCTGCTGCGGCTGGTGCAGGTTACAAGGGAATGGATTTTATTTAAAACCTTGCTGAAAACTGCACTGCAAAAGCAGAGCGAAGTGCACGGTGGCCGCAACGTCCTCCCTGCCCCGCCGCCACTTCTGCTTCTCCCGCCCAGGGGAAGCGGTGCTGGAGAGGGGTTGAGCTTGCCACCCTGCCGAGTGGATAACCCCGTCCCCCGCTGCAGGGTGAGCGCCCTGCACTCGGGAGCAGCCCCGGCTTGTTTTCTCAGCTAATGGAAAGCACATGAGCTGCAGAGCCAGGCGCGGCGACAGCTGTGGGGAATGATTCATTTGGGACACAAACAGGAATCAAACGCTGGCTGCTCCCCGAGCAGAGCCTGTCCGCTGCTCCAGGCCCTTCCAGGGGGTGGCTGCGAATGCCGGAGCGCCCCCACACCCCCCCGACTCCCCAAGCAGTTGACTCACTTCCTCCAGCCTTGGCAGAAGCAGCGTGCAAAGGGGCCAGCATCCGTGCCTTGGGGCTACGGGGAGCCTAAGCCTGCAAGGCCCCATCCTGCTCAGATACGGACCCCTCCCTCCCCCCCAGGCACAGCCCGCCTGTGATTGACCTGCAGGGCCAGGAGGGAAGTCACCGAAAGGTCCCCGAGTCCTGGGCGGGGGTAGGCTGTGTGGCAATGCAGACCACGGGCTAGCATACAGCGGCGCAGGGGGAGGATACGTGCGTTGGCGGGGAAGTTCCCGAACACTTGGAGTCCAAGGAGAGATCGCCGCTGACCACGTGTCCCACTGTTCAGGGTTTTGCTGACTTGTTTGTCCGTGTCTCTTGCTGGTCCCTGGTAACTTCCAGCGGTCTGTCTAGGCATGGCTCGGATGCTGAGAGCAGCCTGGCTTGCCTGATAGATGACCTGTGTTGGGTTTGGGGTTGCTTCCTGTGCCCCCTCCCCTTAGGGTGTAAAAGATCTGGTGACTGTTTTGTCCATGGCTAAGTCATGCAGCAACAGGAAATTCAAGGCCAGTGTCCCGGGTGCTCCTGGAAGCATACCTGGGCTACGCATTGTGGAGGCGGGGATTGTCAGGGCTATGCTGCTGCAAGACGTGCGTGCTCAGCAGCCGGTGAATTTTGTTTGGGCCGGTGACCCATCCAACCCATCCCCGCGTGTCCCTCTGAGCACGGCCGCCCTCGCGTCGAGCAGAGCAGGGGCCAGAGGCAGAGGCAAAGGCAAGAGGCAGAGGCATGGGGACTGAGAACAACTGAGGCAGGGTAAGTGAGGGAAAGCCAAAGCAGACGCTCTGCTAGACGGCAGTGGAAACCCCCCCCCCCCCCCCCGACATTTTCCTAAAAGCCAAGAGCCATATCTCCGTAACACTGGAGCCCTCTGCTTCTGAGAAGCCTGGCGGTGGCGCCGCGGGCAGCGAGCTGTCGGGGAGAAGGGGACACCTGCTCCCCCTCCCAACCCGCCCTCCGCCCAGGGCCGCACGCCGGAGCCATGTGTCACACGGAGGAATTTTAGCGGCTGCATGTGAAGTCCGGACGGCGCCGCGGCAGCCCCGCCACGGAGATGAGCGCTGAAATCAGAGCCCCCCCGACCCTCCCCGGTGGGCCATCCTGGCTGCCCTGTCAGATGGGAGCCAGCCGCTCCCTTGACAGAGCTGTTGGATCGCCCGTCGGTCCTGCCCCCCTCTCTCTGCCCCCGCGTGCCCTTTTGCACTGACGCTGCCCCTGGAGCGGGGCCTGGCAGGTGGGACGTCGGCGGCGGAGCCGGCGCAATATGGCACAGATGAAAAGCGCTCGCGTCTCCCTCCTTCCTCGAGCCCCCGCATTCCTCCCGTGGCCTCCGGGCTGCCTGGATACCACACTCAGCTGTCACGGGATAATAGGCGTCGGAGTCCTAATTGCAAATCTCCGCGGCTGGACCGGAGGGCGGCTGGGGCAGTTCCATCTGGATCGCTTCTCCCGGGCCGCGGGCGGGCGGGGGGGGGAGGAATGTTACACAAGAGTCGTGAT
>NW_017729014.1:13414652-13438576 GCF_001723915.1 Gavialis gangeticus
GCTTCTCCCGGGCCGCGGGCGGGCGGGGGGGGGAGGAATGCTACACAAGAGTCGTGATACTCAGAAGCGCTCAGGCCTCCAGCCTGAGACAAAAATAATCAGCCAGCTCCAGGGGGCACAGGGCCGCGGGGAGGCTTACTGGCGCAGAGGCTCTTCAGCGGTACATAATGAGACGTGCCTCCCTTGCCCAGCCAGCACATCCTCACGCACACTGAACTGTAAAGGGCAGATGGACTTGATCCAAATGCACCTCCTGGGGTCCATCCGTCAATCCCACTTGAGCTCTCCCCCCCTTCCCCTACTCCCCCGGACCTCCTGCAGGGAGTGGAAGCTGCGAGGGTTCATTAGCTGCAGTATCGCCAGTGGAGAGTTTGCAAGACCTGCAGAAATTTCCATGACAATGCATTGCCTGTGCATTGAAGCACCTGCGGCGCGCCCTTCCCTAGCATCTTCCCCCAGCCAGCTGGCCACTCTTTTGGTAGGGGGACACCCTAACCTGCGCCCTTTGCCCTCGCGTGGCTGGTGCTGTTTGGACCTCAGCTGGGGGTCACGCAGACAGTGTGCCCGCCTGTGACATTTAGAGGGTTAAATGGTTGTGGTGCGGCACTTATAGGGTTAAGTAATTGGGGTAGAGAAGCTTGAGGTCTTCCATCAATGATTTGGGGGGGAGGGAGGGACCGGGATGGGACAGAGGGAAAGCATTTTGTCCTAGGAAGCAAAGAGAGGGTTGTGGGCGATGTCTCAGGATTGGGATCTACAGAGAGGAAGTTTGGGGTGTGCATGTGTGTGCGTGCACACGTGGTGGGAGGACATCAAGGCTGGGGTGCGTACTGGGGGGGGGTGTGCGTCGAGGCTGCCCATGCCCTGCTCTGTTTGGCGGGGGTGAATTTGGAGCTTGGTTGGAGACCGGCCCTGCGGTGGTTAAAGCCAGGTTCATCCCAACCATCTCGCTGGCCCCAGGAACCACGGCCCCGTTGCGATGGCTGCGGGCCGGCAGCCCCAGAGCAGGGCTGCCGGCAGGCATCAAGTGCTCATAGCTGCGAGGGGCACGGGGGACATCGGTGCATTTGCTGCTCGGTGGACTCTCGTCTCTGCCCCCGGGTAAGATTGATTCCTGGAGCGTGCGTGGGGACAACTGATGACCCGCTTTGGGTCCTGGGAGATGGCGAGATGCTTTGCCATGAGATGCTGCCACGGTGCTAATCCTGGCTTGCTTTGTGGCAAAGAGTGCCGCTGGGCCCTTTTGGTCCTGCTTTTAAAAATAGTGATTGTCATTCCTTGAAAGCCCTCGGCATGCTGCGCGCGCCGCTCGCGGGGCAGCGAGCGCGCTGAAGCAAAAATGGACGTGCGTGGGGGAGCAGTTGCCCCCTCTGTGCTGATCCAGGCTCTTTTCTTCAATATTTCTCCCCTCACCCCCAACTTTTCTGCCTCCTGCCCCTCCCTAGCCCCCGCAGACATCTCCTTCCCTGGAGTTATCTAAGGCCAGGGATGCGGTGGCGGGGCTGCCGCCTCCACTCCTGCTCCTCTTCCGCCGAGTTTAACCCAAGGTCAAGCAACATCACGGCATTTGCAGCCTCGTGAGCTCTGGAGAGATTTAATTTTCCAAGCGCTCCCAACATCCCCTGGGGTAGACCTTGGCTGGGGTCCAGGGCCCGCGACCGCCAAGAGGATCCGCGCTAGGCAAGCCTGACAATAATAGCTTGCTCTCTCTCTTCCAGCAAAGAAAGGAAGAAAAGAAGCGACACAGTGGGGGAGGAGTGGGGACCCGGGACCCTGGTGGCCTTTAGCAGGCTTAGCAATGCCTGCAGCAAAGCGTAACCTACAGTTGACACAATAATAAAGCACATGAGGATGAGATGCATGTGAACAGGGTCTTGTCCCTTCAAAGACAGCTGCTGGAAATCTGCTGCCCAGTACCGACATGGCAAGGTGGGGAGGCTGCAAGGATTGTCCTTCTGTTTTAATGCAGGGGTGGGGGTGCAAAACAGGTCTGGGCGGATGAAGGGGCTCAGGAAAGCAAGGAACCATCCCCTCACCCCTCCTCCATCCACCCCAGCAGTGCCCCTCTGCTCCCCCACTGCTGACGCGCATCCAGCCTGGCGCGCTGCCCCGCTGCTCCAGCCCCGGGTTGGTCCCCGCCGCATCTCCAGCAAAGCATCTCGCTGCTGCACGACTCCCTGCCTCTTCTTGTCTGGCCTCGTCTTTGGCTCTGCCAGCATGCCTCGTGCTTTGTCCAGGGCACTTCCTGCTGGGTCTACTCCTATTTTTGCAGCAGTTTTCCTCCCTCCTCCACCTAGCAGCCATATGATCTGATATCCTCATTCCCAACCAAGAACGGCCGCGTTGCATTTTTATTTTTTGGTGGGATCCCACCCCTCTCCGTTCTCTACCATGCAGCCCTTGTTGTTCCAGTTTTGGGTCCCTGCACTTTCTGCTATTGCTTTTCCATTCTGGTGCCTTTTAGGCCAAGTCAGCATCCCGTCATGGAAGGTGCCAACATGAGCTGTGGCTTGGGGAGGGTGGGTGATGGGTAGCCTGCAAGCTCTCAGAAAGCAGGAGGGAGCGTCAGGAGATGCTGCCAGGTGGGGGCAGATGCAGTATGTTGCGGGGGCAGGAGGTCCTGGACAGTCCAGGGGCTTCTTCAGGAAAGCAGGGGGCTCAGTAGGGGATGGAGCTGAGGAAGAGATGTCTCCAAGGGTGGGCTGGGAACCCTTGGAGGCTGTGAGGATTTAGGGGAGTCTCCCCTAAAAGCTGAGCTTCCGGCGCCAGCCTCTAGTATTTCTGGTTCCCGGTACTAGCCTCTGCTGGGATTGATTTGCCGCTGCTCTGTGTGCATTTTGCTATCTGCAAGGGTAGGAGCTTGCGCACTCCTACCCGCCTCTTGACTGGGTGGGGCTGCCCTGGCACATCTCTGAGCCAGGCCGTGCCGGAGCTGCCCCCACCAGTTCCCCAGGCTGGGCCGCGGATGGGCTCTGCACGCCTGTTTTCATTTTATTCCTTTGGCCGCCCCAGAAGCCAGCCAGGATCTGGGAGAGGAGACGGTTATTTTAGAGCTTGCCTGTCAGAAGCCAGCAGGCTGGGGGCACGGCGTGCATGTGTCTGCTTGTGGGGAGGGCTGTTCAGTCAGACATCCTCTCGTCTTTCTCTAGGCATGAATGCAAACCCAAACCAGAGGTGGTTTGCGTTCTGACCTTGTAAAATGAAAACGCAACGACTGAGCTTTTGCCAAGCCCGAGCCCCAGCCACCCACGCTCCCGTCTAGCTCCGGCTCGCCGGCCTGCTGTGCCTCCCGGCAGCTCTGCCAGGCAAAGGCAGCAGGAAGCGAGAGGCCGGTTCCTTCCCAGATGGGCTTCGGCTGCCGCCGTGGGCAGCAGCAGCCAGCCAGCCAGCCGGTGGGGTGGGCAATCTCCGATGCACGCCAACTGCCTCGCTGTAATTACAGCTTCCTTTGGTGCAGACCGAGGTTGGAAGCATCTCCACGCGTGCCCCTGCTGCCACGCTCAGGGGTGGAGATGCCCCAGCACAAGGGCTGCCGGGGCAAATGCTCCTGGCCGCAAAGGTCCCGGAGCTGGAGGGAGGGGGTGAGGGTGGGGGTGGACTGAAAATGGATGCAAATGTTGTGCATTTTCCTTTGGAAAACTAGAGCTAATGTGATGCTTGGGTCAGACAGGGGCTCTGGCCACACATGGTCTGGATCTGGTTGGTGATCCCCCTCCAAGTCTGGGGGTGCTCTCTGTCACTCGGTCACTTAACCAGTAGCTGAGGAGGTGGCTTCCCCTTTGGGGGATGTTCTTTGTGCTTTGTGGCAGAGTGCATTTCCCGAAGAGCCCAGCGAAGGGGGAAGGACCAGCCGGGCAGGGACCTGGGAGTGCTGGGGTCACGGGGGGGCACGAGGGAACTGAACCGAATGCAAAGACAAGGAGGAGGTCTCCCAGTTGCAGAGCTGTGGGTGGGACACTGTCCTGAGTCCTCACCTCACCCAGATCACTCTGGGGCCCGGTCATCTCTGCAGCAGAGCTGAGCAAGATGGATGTGTCTAGGTAGCCTTTGCCCCCAGAGGAGCCTGAGGACGGGGGTCTGTGTGTGCGTGCGCGCATGCGTGCACATGCCCCCTGCCTCATTACCTCCACACCTACCCTCACCTGGCATTTCTTTGTCTGGTAATTGGTACCATTGGCTGGCACCGCTGTTAGGACCCCTGTCTCTTGGTTTAGGATGATGGCAGTAGGGAGGCGAGTAATCTTGGTGTTATAAACAGAAGTGTTGCTGGCTGAGGGCTACAGCAGGGGCATGTGGGCTTGGTGGTTCTGCCTTTCTTTGGGGAGTAGATGGGAAGTTAAAAGGCAGGGCTTTGGCAGCCTCCCAAATCTCATAACCTTTCTTGGCAAAATTTGTGTCCGAACTGGCACGATCTATGGCCACATCTGAATGGCACCAGGGGAGTATTGTCCGCACTGGCTTTGGAGCCAGCTTGGAGCTCAAACTGCTGGCCAAGGAGTCTGAATCTGACTCTGACCCCGGCCCTCATTAATATGCGCACAGAATTGCGCAGAAGATCCGAGTCTCATTTATTAGCTCTTGGCTTCACTCTGAAGGGCTGAGTGTCCGTGGCTCCAACCAGCAATATGGATGGGAGCGGCGGGTGCCCTTAGCCCCTCTGAAAATCGGCTGCCCCCTGTCTGGAAAGCAAACATCTCATTGCCTGAAGGAGCAGGCGAGGGGCCTCCTATCCCAGAGATGTCTCACGGTGAGGTGTGAACGGGCTGGAGGGCTGGATGAGCTGAGATGTGCCGATGATGGCATTGAAATGGAGCAAAGCAGCAAGCTGCTGTCCTGTTTGTGGTATCAGGCTGATGCTGTGAGCTGCCGTCTGAATGGTGGTAACGTGTTTGCCCTTTCCAGCCCAATCTGGCCCTTGTCCTCTGCCCCTGTCCTTCACGGCGGGGGGGCTGGAGCCCCCGTGGTGCATGCTAATAGCACAACCTCATTGCTATGTCCCTGAGCCTGACGCTGGCTGGGTGCCCCTCAAAGCCTTTCTTTGCCCGTATCCCTTTTAAAAGGGGCATCGGGCCTGTTCTGGGGGCCACGCAGCCCAGCTCCAAAACAGAGAGGAGCAGGAGCGAGGTAGAAATAACCTCCATCCTCAGGCTTCCCGCACGTGGCCATCGTGGCCTCGAAGCACCCTGAAAGCTGCAGCAAGTGGTAGCCGAAGAAAACCGCCGTCGGGGAAAGGGGAACCGTCTTCTCCAATATGGAACACCTCGTAAAGCCGGGGAGGTAGGAAACAGGCCGCACAATGCCAGCCACGGTCTGAGCACGCAGGAGGCACGCTGTACAGTACATAAAGCTCAGAGAATCGGCTCAGGGTGCCGGCTAATGAGCTTTTTAATTAGCTGCGATTGCAGGCAAGGTTTAAAGCCCAAATAAATAAGTAAATTAAAGATTTAAAAGGCTGTACGCAATCGATGAGGGGTCAGCGCCTAAAATATTAAAATGCCAAGGCGGTTCGCTTTGCAGCGGGCTTGCCGCACCGCAGCGGCACTGCCCCTTTAAGGAGGCAGAAGGCTCCTGTTTTTCTGGTCTGAAGCCCTCTGGCTGGAACATGCCATCTGCAGAGAGCCATAAATCATCCTGCGCTCGCAGACTGGAGTCCAGCAGGGTCTCCGTGTGTCCTGGCCTTCGCTGCAACCTGCAGGGCGTTCTCTGCAAGCGAAGGGACGCCTGGCTGGGGTCCAGCTGCTCTCCCCTGCTGATCCAGCCACAGCCCTGGAGGCACTGGGAATCAGCGCCAGGAAACTTGCAGTCAGCGTGGAAGGCCTCGCTCTGCTGCTTGACAGCTGCCGTGAACGCGGTCTGCAGAGAGCCTGGCAGCGCCCCCCGTGCCGGGGCCCAGGGGAGCCCTGGGAGGGTGCGTGCCATCGCCCCCCAGCTCCTGATGCCAGCCGGCGTGCAGCCCTCCTCTCCTCAAGGTGTGGGTGGAGGGGGCTGCTCCTTTGGGACATTACTTCCCTGCTTCCTTCTAGGCTGCTCGTGTGTCACCCCACTCTGCCGCGGGCCAGGCAGAGGAGACAGTCCCCCCTGCCCTGTGCCAGCAGCTGATGCTTGCCCTGGTGCTAGATCTTCCTTCTGTGGAGCAGGGGGCCTCGGCAGAAGCGGTGAGCTCAGTCCCCAGAGGGGGAGAGTTGTCGACGGGGACCTGCACTTCCAACTCTCCTTGGCACGTGGTGGGGCTTGCAGCTTGCAGATCCTCGCCTTCTTGCCTGACTTATTCCACCCATGCCCTGGTGCGTGGAGCCAGGGAGCTCAGCGTCCCTGGAGAAAGGGGCCTTGCACATGGGTTGCATCCCCTGCCTGGTAGCGCGCTGGATGTAGGCGAGGCGGCTGGACTGGAAGCAGGGTTTTGCTTCCACTGCACGATGGATCCTTCCGTCCCCCGTGTGCAATCTGGAGTCTGCAGAACGTCCCCGGGGGAGGCGTTTGCAGGCAAAGTAGGCTAGAGCCGGCTTTTTCATCTTGGGGGACTGTTGAACGGCCAGCAGTAGACAAGCATGGGGTGCCTGGGAGCTAAGCGGAGGGACGGAGCCTGGAGGCAAAGGCTTGGATTTGAAACAGATGAATCTCCAAAGACCCATCTCGGATGAGCGTGGGGAATCCAGCTCTGCTGTTCGCTACCGGTGCAAATCCAGAATACTCTGGATTTATTCTGGCATACCAGGGGCGACATTTGGCCCAGCCTTGTTGGGCAGTAATAAGGGTGGGGCTCGGCGGTGTCAGGAGGAGAGAGAGCAGTTGCCTCCCCGGCTGTCCAAGACATTGCTCAGCAGCTGCAGCTGGGCAGGGGAGACCCGGTTTGCTGGATCCTGAGCAGTTATTAAGCTGATGTCATGGTTCGGGGGGCAGCAGTGCTGATAAGAGGCCCTGAGAGACGTAGTTTGTGTTTTGGACTGTTTTGGTTTGAAATTCCTGCAGTTGGGGGGAGCGATTGATTTGGCTCTTTGCCGCACGGGGAGAGTTTTAGCTGTTTTGGAGGGTGCTTGGCTGTTGTTTTCAGCTGTTGCTACAACCCACGTTGGCCTACAGCAAACTGTTATCCTTCTGGGGAGGTCCATGTGGGTTTCCACTGGGGACTGGTGGCTGGAGCCTTCCGGCGGACAGAAAATTGCCCGTTCCTTAGGGGCATTTCTGCTGGTACATTTAGCATCAGCTGCGTGTTGTCCTGTAAGTGGAGCACATGGGTGTCAGGGTGAGGACCCCGTCCAGTCGGCACACTTTGTTCAGCCCCGCTTCCACCAGGCGCGAATCAGGAGTCATGATGCACAGCTGGAAAGTTGTCTTGATGGAAAAACTGGTGGAGGCCACTGCCAGCTCTTCACCACCCCCACCTTGGCTTCACCTCCTAGCATGCGTGTCAGGAGCAAGCTTGAGTCAGTGCGGTGGCCCCGTGGGAGCCGGAGCCGCCAGAGCAGGCTAGAGCAGACCAGAGGCTGCTCTTAATTATGCTCTTGGCTTCCCCCAGGATGGGGGAATGCAGAAGTGGCTTGAAGCCACCTTGGATGTCCCCCTCATGTCCTGAGCTGAGCCTAAGTTTTGTCTGAGGGAAGGGAAAACTGCACGACTGGGGCTGTCTTGCTGCGAGCTGGTACAGAGCCTAACCCAGCGGGCCTCCGTGCTCTGGCTGGGTCTTGGGATGCTGCGGTAGTAGGGACGAGACCGATGGTCTGGCCGACGGTGTTGTGAAGTAAACGGGATGCGTTTGTCTGCAGTCGTGACGTATCATTCACGTCCTGTGGTCTGAGGATCCCGGGCAGCTTTGCGACTGTCAATGGACTGGGCCCTGCTTTGCAGTCGGAGGCAGATGAGCACTGCCGTCCTATAGGGAGCTCGAGGCAGGGAAGCTAAGCGACTCGCCCAACAGAGAAGAAGCTGTGGGCAGATCTGGGGATACACCTTGGCAGCCTGTTCGTAGCCTTTAACCATAGTACGCTGCTCCTTGCCATGCGCGGCATGCGGGAAATGGAGCCGTGTCTTGTGCCTGTGTCCGTCATCCTAGCCGAGTCGTCCCAGAGGTTTGCCAATGCACCTCAGTTCTTCGCTGCCGCACGAACTGCTATCTCAGGCCTGGGTATCTGCCCATTAGGTGTTGCCATTTGGACCTTTGCTTTCCCATCTGAAAAGCAGCCCGTATAGATCCAGGATGGACACCCAGATCTCCAGGAGTGATGGTGGAGCCAGCGCAGGACCCGGTCACGCTGGGCTGTCCTGGTGAGAGTCTAGATTTGGATCATAAATCGTAGCTCACGGGCTTGGGGATGGCGGAGTTGGGATGAAGGCAGGGCCGAGTTGGGGTGCCCAGAGTTCAGATATGCACCGAGGAGTCAAACGGGTTTGTTGGAGTGATGATTTACTGCGCCTTGTGTGAAGAGGAGGAGAAGCGGAGAAGGCCCCAGCCCCCAGCAGCCTTGAAAGCGATCCGCAAGCAAGTGCTGTCTCCACACTGATGGATTTGCTGTCACCTCTCCCTGGCATGAGGTGACAGATTTCTCTGTCGGATGAAGCCAAAACCAATAGCCATCCATCACTCTGGATGGACAGGAAGGGGAGGGAGGCACAGGGGGGAGTATGAAAGCCCTGGCAAAGTGCTCCCTAGCCCACTCTTCCTCTTGGTGATCTCCATCCCACCCAGGCTGAAAAGAGGAAGGTGTCGCATGCAGCCGATGTTTGGGGTGGTGCAGTGGGAAAAGGACCTGTGCCTCCTAGGGATGCTTTCTTCTTCCCATAGTGCTGTGCGGGGGCTGCGCTGCTGGTGTTTCGGCTGGTCCCTTCCACGTGATGGTCGCTGGCAGGTGGAAGGGCAGGCTGCTGCTCAGGGCCAAAGCGCGGCTGCGGGGACAGCTGGCTCTGGCTCTGCCTCTGCCTGTGCGTTAGCAGGACAGGCAGAGCTTGGGGTGCCTCCGTGGGGCATCTTGGAGGCAGGAGGCTCTTTCTGCCCTTTTTCCTTGCTGTGCTGCTGAGATGCAGCCAAAGGAAGCCACACTTAACTGCGGGCTGGGAGAAGCCTCTTGTCACAGCTTTCTAACCCTTTCTGCTCAGCCTTCGTGGGGAAATAGGCTGAAGACGAGTCTCTGCTTATTCCAAGTTGGGGGGCGGGGGAGAACAAAACGCTTTGCTCGCTGCAGCCTCTGAGCCCTCCCTGCCGGAGGGTTTCTTCTACCTTTGTTCTTGCCCGGCTCCCCTCCGTGGGCAGAGCTGTGCTTGGTGAGGGGAAGAGGCAAGGAGGGAGATGCATTGGGCAGAAAAGGAAACCAGTCCTTTTATAAGCGCGTCTCTTTGGGGCCCCAGCTGCATCTCTTGCTAGGAAGGCGCCGCACAGCTCCCAGAGCTAGGCCGTGACAGTGCTTGCCCATCCCCGTCTCCGTGCCACGGCGGTCTTGTTTTGCTTTGCATTTAAATCCCATTACCTTGAGCCTGTTGGCCTTCTCGCTTTAGAGCATCCGGACAGATGGTTCTTATGTAAAAATGCCGGGCAGCTGCCCCTCCCCGTGGCCCTGGGGGCCATGCTGCCAGCCTCTCTCAGCTGCTTCCTGGCAAAGTTCAGCATCTCGGCCTGTGAGGCAGTGTCTGTCAGTGCTGGGCATGGCTAGGGGCTGTGTGGGATGGCTCGATTATCGAGGGAGACTTTCCTCTCGTGGGGGGAGAGGACGGTGCCTGTAGACAGGCAGCAGAAGGTCTGGGAGTCATGTGGGGCATCCCCTTCTCCTCTAGATGAGAAGCACAAGCAGAAGGGAAACAGCCTTGCTGCAGTTGGCACCCTCTGCTAATCCCTCGGGTATGTTAGTGAACCAGACCTTTATTTCACGTGAGCATCGTTTGTAGCAATGCAATGGGGAAGAGGGGCTGGAAGTGGACTAGGTGACGAGAAGGGCAAGAGCAGGGGAACAGAGGACTTCTGTTGTGACAGGGGCTGGAACGGGGTGGGCAAAATATGGATTCGGCCCTCCAAGTGCCTGGGTCCAGCCTGTGGCTGCCCCCACAGCGCTCCCCACGGGCCCTGCCATGCCACTCGCGCTGGGGCAGCCGGTGTCAGGCGCTGGGCCGTGGCCAGCGTGCAGCTTCTGCTGGGGCTGTTTCTGGTACGGCTGCAGCCAGGCGCTGCTCCGTGCCCCACACCTCCAGCACTGGCTCTTGCCTTTGATTTTGCCCCTGCTTCTCCGTGCTGCACCGGGTGAGCCATTTCAGCTGGGTGGCTCCTGCCTCAGAGCTTGAGGCTCCGGCTTCAGCTCCCAGCTGCTTTCCTGGGAGCTGGAGCTGGAGCCGGAGCCCTGTGTGCTGGAGCAGGAGCAGTTTCCAGGGGGCTGTTCCCAGTGCAGCTGCAGCCAGCTGGGCACTCCTCCATCCCCGCTACTGCTCCGTCCCCGCAGCTCCATACCTATGCGCCACTCCTGGCAGGCGGGTGGGGCTCCGACTCCAAATCCCAGAGCTGGGGGTTGGGTGCACATAGCAGCACCTGGCTGGGCTGTGGGCACCGGTGGGAGCATGGCATGGGCTACCCCAGTGCGAGCTGGTGGGGCTTGGCCCCATGTACAGCGCCGTGGGCACAGCGTGGACCACGCTGCCCAGGGACGCATCCTACCCACAGCAGGCTCCCGGGACCTAGCGGTCAGGCAGTCCTGCCCCCCCCCCAGAGGGCATGGGCCTGTGATACCAGCCTCTCCCAGTCCACTTCTGAACACTGCTCCCGCCTGCCCACAGCCCCACAGGGAGTTTAGGTGAGTTGTTGGAGGGGGGTGATGGTGCTGAGCTAGCCTGTGACAGCTGATCAAAATTCCCTGTGTGGCCCTCGGGTCCAAATAATTGCCCACCCCTGGGCTAGAAGAATTTGACTTGCTGGGTGCAGCCTAATGCACAGGGATAGGCTTGCTGACTGCAATTCCTGCTGGGGGCACACCCACTAAAAGGGCAGTTAAAGCTGAAGGGCAATGCTGGCAGGGAGTTTCTGGAGCACCTTTGCCACGGGAGTTCCTCTTAAGATGCCAGGCGGTGCAGTACCAGCCAAAGTGAGCGACTGGGCTTGACTGGCCTCAGCCCTGAGCAATTCTCCCTCCTCTAAGGACATCCATCATTTCTGCAAACTAGCACTGGAGTCAGTGGAGCTGTCTGGATGCAGAGCGAGCCTACGAGGGTCTCCAAGCTGTAGCTAAGTAAGCAAACCTTCCTAGCTAACATTAGCCTGGAAAAGGGGGAGATGGTGGCAGAGAGTCTTTGCTCTCAGAAGTAAGGAGCGGCAGCATGTCATTGTGAAGCCTTTTCCAAGCACTGGAAGAAGCACGTAGCTAACCCGACACAGACCCTGAAGACTCTCTGCTGGGCTCTGCGATTCAAGAATGGCCCCAGGTAGGACTTTCTAGTCTGTACTCCTCAACCAGCCGTTGCCTGGACATGTGACCTCTGTCCTGTCTCCTCTGCGTGCTCCCAAAGGGCACTTTCTCCTCTGTGAAGCCGTCGGTGAACTTGGAGTATCGCTCTGAGTCTGTCTCTTGCCTCCAGGATACGCTCAGATTCCCGGATATATCTCCTCTCTGTCTGCAGAGAGGATGAAACTAGGGGAGGCACAGTCTAAATGGGCTCATGAACCCCAGAGCAATTCAATTATAGTGGTTGGGACCAAAGCAGAAGTGGGTTGCAAGCCTACAAATAGGGTGGGCACGGCAAAAGATTGGTAACTACTCCTGCAAATGAAGCCTCCCCATTGAGCCCTTGCATTTCCACTTAGGTTTAGGAGGGTTATGAACAGAAACACATCTGGGTTCTTTTAATCTCTACCACAGACCTCGGGCAATTCCCTTCAGGTCTCTCCTCACTTTCTCCATTGGAAAAAAAAAAATGCAGATAATAGCACTTTGCTACCTCACGGTGGTATAGACATCCAATCCATTAACATTTAGAAAGTGCTTTGAGATATTCACAGGGTATAATGCCTCTGACCTGAATTTATGACACAATTATTGCTATTTATTGTGTTATGTTTTAATCAATAATGACATTAGAAAAACAGTTTGGCCTTACAGCTTGATTTTCTTTAAAACTCTTGTTAAGAAAAAAGTCCTAGGCTTCTAAAAAACTTGAATGCCCCTCTTTTAAGTCCATCAGTGTTCACCCAGCAATCGTGGCGTGCATGCGGTCTCTCTGTAGGGCCTGCACAGGCATACGGTTTTGTTTTCCGGTCTGCCCTTTGCAGGCTGGACTGCAGGCAGATCTGATGATCTAATCCAGTGATTCCCAAACTGAGGAGCTGCTGGAACTAGTCTGCACTGGGCTTTTCCTGTTCAAGGCACAGCTTGGTGATAAAGGTGCTTGGAAGCGCACGAGGAACGTTGAGGGCTGGCAGAGGTCTGTTGGTGCAAAACACTTTAGGGGATCAGCCCCCTAATCTATTCGGGGAGCTCCGTGGAGATGAGCCATGGTGGTGGTGCCCATGCAAGGAATGCGACCCAGGAAGCTGGGTTAATCTCATGCCTCTTCAGAAACACCCTGGGATTGGGGCAGGGGGCAAGAACTGCCAGCAAGATGAGGGGCAGGGGGCAGCTAGACCAAAGTATTTCTGTGCACCTTTAGGCATTTAGGCACCTAGAAGGGCTCGCTAAGTAGGCTCCATGTCTGCCTCCTAGTTCAGCCAAAGGGAGTTAGGTGCCTCGTACGTGCAGGTGCTTTTGGAAATCCCACGGGGCACTTATATGCATTTGTAAATCTGACTTGTTTATGGAGAATTTACTATTTGCGTTTGCAAGCGGCCCTTACTGAAAGGCTGAGAGAACGAGGAGAAAACCCCTCTGAGCTGAGCTGTCGGCTGGAAAGCCAAGAGCACAACAAAAAGAGTGTCCCTTTAAACCGAATCAGTATGCACAAAGCCTGGGCTGCCTCCACAGCTCAGCCTGCTCCCAGCCATAGACTTTGCATCTGTTTTTTTCTTTGGCAATAGGCTAATGCGCCTTGACACTGCACCCCTCTGGGAAACTGCCCACAGGAGGTGTCAATAATTCCTTCCCCAAAAATATCCCTTTAAAGAGCTGCTTCTCAATATGTGCTTTTTTTTTTTAAAGACGTTAAATCACTAGACGTGCAAGCTGGAAGTCTTGGCCTGGAGGATCCGATGTCCCTCATTTGCTCTCCAGAATTCCCCGTTCCCCAGGAACCCATTTCTCATTCCCCTTCCTCTTCAGCCGCCCCCCGACAAAAGGAAAAGGGACATGAATATTATTATTCACCATCCTTCATTGCAACTGCTGTCCTGGCTGGGCTCAGTGACTCAGCCAGTCTGCAGGTTGGCCAGCCCCAGGCGTTCCGAAATCCCAAGTCAGGCTCCCAAAATAATGAGATTGGCTTAAAATAAGATTTAAATAAGAGACCTGGGAGAAGGGAAGGGGGAGGTGGGGGGGTGTTATTTGCCTTTTGGGTTTTTAAGCCCATAATATTCCCTTTTTCAAGCTTTTTCTTCATACTCCAGGCCTGGGAACTTTTTTCTTCTTCTTTAGTGAAGGCTGGGTTTCTCTCATCATCACAAGGCTCCAGAGGCTGAGGAAACCACTGGAAATCATAAGACATCATAACATTACAAGCAGCGATGACACCAAGGTGCATCCTGCCTCCGACACTGGCCATTGCTTTGGAAGAAGGTGGAGTTTGCCCCAAGATGAATTTCTGAGCCAGTTAGACAATAATGGCACATTGAAAGGAGCTGAAGAAGGGGGAGAAATCCTTTCCAACTCCTCAAGCAATTGGCACAGCCACAAACCTCATTAACGTTGTTGCTGGAATTAACCAGCAGACAGGCGAGACGCTGCAAGCCTGAGCCAATGCCCACTGCAGTCGGTTGCCATCTTTTTCCCCCAGGTCCTATAACGCCCCCAGAAATGAGTCACGCTTGCTTTGGTTTGGGCAGCACATCCAGGGGTTAAAGAGATGGCCAGCTGGAGCTCTCTGCACAGATTCATGAGCAGACCTTAAGTGGTGCATTGCCCACCCCACCCCATACAGTGGCAAATCTTTAGCAGAATAAGGAGTCTTGGTTTGCCCTTGCAGAACTGGCAGTCCTGGATTAGATGAGTCTCTTGCTAATCTGCCATCCAAGCAAACTTTGAATCAGTTGGCTAAAGTCAAGCTCACTGGGTGTGATTGCTCTGATTTCCACCCCCACTCCCCCTTTTAAAGATCAGCATCCTGTTAGGGACATTCCAGTCTCTGGCAATGGTTAATGTGAATCTCCTTGTCAGCAGAGCCATTACTGGGGACTTTGTTCCCTCCTGAACCTGCAGATGAATACCATCTGGCCCCCACGATTTACTGCACTTTAGTTTCTCAGGTTGGTCCTTACTTTTCTCCTTTGAGATTGCGATGTCTGCTGAGGCCACACTCTGATTTCTCTTGAAGAAGGCCCTTGGAATTGCAATATCCCCAATGTCCTCTATGATAAAGAGCATTGCAAGAAGTTCAGTTAAGTTCCCCACTACTGTACTTTAAGGTACTTAAAAGGGTTGTAATCGTGAGCATATTTTACATACGTTCTACTTACTTTTAACAAGTGCAACCTTCGTGCTTCAAAGATACTTTATTGTTGGGTGTTTGTTTCCTTTCATATATTCTTGCTATTTAATTTGAACCTCTTGTGGCATATATAATGTTCCAACCAACACATGCCATCTGGGTACAATTTTGCCTGTTCAAGGATGCTGATAAATTCCCCGTCTTTCTCTGAAGCCGCCTGGTTTAACTCTACCTCTCTTCCTTCTATTTTTTTGCCCATATGGACCCAAGCCATCTGTGCCTCTCTGGTGTCCTAAATGGCCTTCAGGCCAACTTGGTGGCTGTAAGTTTTCTTCTTTCCCCTTCCTTCTCCTTTTAACCACTTCACGCAAGCAGTTAACTATTAAGGCTGGAGAAGACAAAACAGCCTGCTGCATTTGCAGCTTTGACAACTTCTTTAATCGCTTTTAACAGTGTTGCAATATGGTCCCATTTCTGCTAGCTGGGATTCATAAGCAAGGGAAGTACATCCATGATCCTTTCTACCTTGGAATAAAATTGTCCTTATGCTGAAGGTCAATAAATGTGTTCAAGCCACCTTCTGCGCCAGTGCATTAGGGGATAGCAGAACACAGGCCTAAATTAACCTTATCTGTCTAGTTGCACGTTGATACGGCCCCCGTTACTTTAGGCTTGAAACATCTCATCGTGATGATAACTACTCTACCTGTGCAACACCTCTGTGAGGTGTGGGGGAGACCTGGGAGATTAAAGGAAAGTCATCAGCAGTCCTGATTCAACCCAGTGCCTTCACCACAAAAATTCCTCCCTCCTTTGAAGCAGCACGGGCTGGAGCAATGGCTCGCGGGCTGCCCCCTTGGGCGGATGGGGCCGTGAGAGATGGAGGCTGAGCTCCCGGTATGACCGAAGCCTAAGAACGTCCCTCGGCAGCTTTCACGCAAACCCGCAGTGCGGCGTGTCTCTGCTCTAGTCAGGCGAGAGAACTGGATTAGAGGTGAAGTTTCAGCCCTGAGCCCTTCCTCGGGCTGGAGAGAAAATAGAGCGAAGCGAGTTCTCTGGGTTTTTCCCCAGCCGGGAGATGTTCGCATGGCCAGGATGTCTCCCCAGATCTTGTGTGCTCTTTCGTACAGTCCTTTTTCATTAACCCCTTCCTGCACGTGTACTCTGCAGACCGAATACCGGCTCTCCCCCACCTGCACTTGCTTCTCTTGCTAAAAGGATCTTCCTCTCCTGCACTTGACTGGGTCTCCCGTCTCCTTGAGTGCCATGCTTCCTTCAGACTACTCCCTAGCCTACTGCTCCCTGAATATTAACCCTCTTCTTGTCCCTGATGTGTCCCTTGCCGTGTCCATCTCCAAGGCTGCTTCTGTGTTGCCCCCGGCCAGCTCCTCTCTGCCGTGGCTCCCTTAAAAACTTGCTAGGATTGAACAGATGTATAGCAGATGATGGGGATGAGGCTGAAAGTGGACAGGCCAGTGTTTTAGTTCTGATGTTGCCCTGGATCTGCTGGATGAGGTTTGAGACGTCCGTTAGCCTCTATGCCTCAGATTTTCCTTCCTGTTCACCTTTCTCAAGGCATTGCAAGGTAAAGGATGACTATTACGACTGAAATTGTCACCTTGCTATCTTGCTCTTGCTCAAAACGTGCCTTTCTCAGGAAGATTTTGCACCCACGGCCACTTCCCACGCTGCACAATGTTTCCAGACTCTTGGTAATGTCTCTTCTTGCCCCTGTGGGGCAAATCCTCCCATTTTTCTCTTCAAGAAGAGTGTTGCAGAATTCATGGATCAACACAGCAGCTCTGTGAAAGCAGATGGTATTGCAGCTGCCTTACAAGGAGGGACACTGAGGCGCACAGGAGGGGTGGGCTAACCTCCCTCTAGCTTAGACATGACCCTGTTATAATCTGGTGGGGGATGTCCCCTAGATTTTCTCTTCCTTTATTTTTTAATCAGCCTCTTCTTTATTCTGAAATAAAGTCACTGTAGGGGGACTCTCCATAACTGATGTGTTGCATCCTTATACTCACCTTTTATTAACAGTCATCATTTACTTTATAATGCTCCCTCCCGTCTCCCTGTCACAGAGCTCTCTTTGCTGGCTCTGCAGTGACAGATAACATATACTTCCCATAGTGCTGTGCCGCTGGTAATTTGTAATACTGGGGCACCTGCCAGGGCAAGAGACAAGAAAAGTCACAACAGCTCCTGGTCAGTTTGGAGACGTGAGATCAAGGTGAAAAAGGCAGAATCGGCTGGGAATCTCCAGAGCTTCTCGCAGTGTCTTGTAAGCAAGAAATGCTCCAAACTGCAAAAGGATTAGAAGGTGCCAGTGTCTCGTTCTTCTCATCCAACCACGTTTGTGCCATTTGGAAGTCGCCCACCTCCTCTGCCTTTGTTTCTACATTTCTTTTCATGCTTCCCGACCCCTGGGATGCTCTTCCACGCCCAGGGAGGAACGCACCTGTTTGCAGCAGGGCCAATGCAGGGTCTGTGCACTGCCGAAGGCCCAATTAACCTTAATGCAGGCTTTGTTTCCTCTCGGTTCTGAATAGCACCAAGTGTACGGTCAGCACTGAAGAGATGGTTAATAACTGTCACCTGGTGCCTGCCTGCTATCGATCTGGTGCCCCCTTGGCAAATAAGCTCGGTGGTTAACCTCACACGTCTTACATTGCAGGTTGTGGGAAGAGCACGAATCTCCTTGGGTGCGCACAAATAGCCCCGGGGCAAGTGGGAAACTCCGTGAGCGAGCCGGGAGACAGAAGGATGTTCAGTTCTCTGTAAGGATGTGCAGGTAGGGGTTAGATGTTTCTCTTCTGCTTTCTCTGGCCACAGCTGAACCTGCTGGGGACAGGACCTGCCGAGGATCGCTGCTGAATAAGTGAAACGAGAAGGCACTGATTGAGGCAAGAGGTTTCAGCCAAAGGGAAGAAGAAGGGGGTATTATACTGTGCTAGAGGGATCTTATGGGTACCACAAGGCAGGAAGTGGCTGCTCTGTGCCATGGGACCAGGGCTGCCCTCTGGGGCGCTGCCATCTCTCTTCTCGTGCTGCGACTCTGTGAGCGCCGTCACTACCTGGTAAAAGAGCGAGGCCGGTTCTCTTGGCCAGCAGGGCTTGAAGCGAGGTTGCCTATCTGTCACAACTGGTTCAAACGCTCAGTTTACTGCATGAATAAAATGCTGGCCTGGCTACAGTCCGAGTGTGCTACGGTCTGCACTAGCAGCAAGGGTTTCTACATTTGTGCTCGCCTTTGAGGTGATGTGTGTTGGTGGCTACTAGCCTTGGGGCCTGTATCGCTTGCTGGTCTGAAGCAATGGCCTGGAAAAAGGCCGTGTAGGTTGTGCCGTGCTCTGCAGCCTCTGCTTGACCTCCAAGTGAATACGGAGGTGTATGGAGAAAGATGGTCCAGTGGTTGTGGGGTTAGCCTAGGGTGTTGAGAGTCGATGTTCAATTCTCTGCTGTACCAGACTTTCTGTGTGGCCTTGGGCAAGTTTCTTAGACCTGGAACCTTAAAGATGTTGTGATGTCCAAGTCCTTTTGAAATAATGTACCTTTGAGGGTCTGGGCCCTGATCCATCTGCTCAACCTGACTGGCATGTGAGAGGACAACTATGTTCATGACAGTAAGGCGCTCGGGTACTACAGGAATTGAGGACCAGATAAATACCTAAGGTAGTATTCAAGCCGTCATCTTGATCAAGTCAGCAGTGCCTCAATGGTGCAGAGTATCATGAGGTGGGAGGCATTTACTCTGGGATATAGTCTGATGGCATGTTAGTGCGTTTTCTTTTTATGAAAAGCCCTCGAGCCCTTAGGTGCTGCCAATGTATACATCAGCTGGGCAGAGCATAGTTGCCTGCATCCTAATGACTCATGCTAGCCCCTCTTGGAGCCAGAATGAAATGCCGTGTTGTCCCTGATTAAACTGGGAGAGATTCTGGTGCCGGCTGCCAAGTGAGGACTGACGGCAAAACATGTACAATGAAAGTATGAACTCATAAAGCACAGCATGTGGCTCAGCACTGGGGGGTGGGAAGGAGGAGAGGAGAGCAAGGAATAAGTGTGTCTGAAACAGTCCTGCCACGATGCTTTATTAGTGCAACAGGCCAGATTCCAGGGAGTTCCAGCCTCATCCTTAGCGGAGTGAATGGGGAGGCCTGCATATATTTTTGACAAACAGGCTGAGATTTGGTAACAATAACCAACATCATTTACAACCTTCCACCTCGCTGTGAGCCAGCAAGAAGGAAGGCGATCATCAGGTCATCTTCATTTTGCAGACCTGGAGAACGGAGGCGCAGGGAAGGAAAGTGCCTGGTGCGTGAAGGCCTAGTGAGACGGTGACAAGACTGGGGACAGCACCCAGGACTCCTGGCCCTCAGCCCCTCATCCGTATGCATGTTGTGGCTTCTGCCTGGTCTTCATGAAGAGCTCAGATAAAACACTCTGGTTTGCTCCTGCAGTTGTGACTCCTCTTTTTTGAGGTGGCCATGAGGGGCACTGCAGGGCAAGAAATTGTGGCAGCACCAGGCTGATGCCAGAAGCCAGGGTTTGGTTTCACAGGACACCCCGGGGCATGAACAGTGATGGCTGGAAGCACTGAAAGTCCTGTTTACACTAGATATTTGCAGTGTGCAGCAGGAACAGGGCTAGTGCTGTGAGTGATATGGGTGACGCCTTAGGGACTGAAGGCTAAAGGAGGTAGTTGTTCCAGAGCTGCTGAGACACTTGCGTAGTCACCCAAGTCCCTGTATTTGGGAAGATCTAGAAGGTTAAATAATCTAGTGAAGACAAATGTGTAGGGGGTGTGTGTGTGTGCAGGAAAGCTCAGAGCCTACAGCGTCTAGAAGTTTTGCACCCACAGCCACTTCCCATGCTGCACAATGTTTCCAGACTCTTGGTAATGTCTCTTCTTACCCCTGTGGGGCAAATCCTCCCATTTTTCTCTTCAAGAAGAGCGTTGCAGAATTCATGGATCAACACAGCAGCTCTGTGAAAGCAGATGGTATTGCAGCTGCCTTACAAGGAGGGACACTGAGGCGCACAGGAGGGGTGGGCTAACCTCCCTCTAGCTTAGACATGACCCTGTTATAATCTGGTGGGAGATGCCTGTGTACACAGGCCTGACCATGCGCGTGTATGGCTTCGCGGGTACATGCTATCTGCCAGAGCAGGGGCTCTGGGAATCAAGAGTGCAGAGGTCCGTTACCACCTCTGCAATGGACTGCATGTGCATTACCTTAGACAAGCCCCTCTGCCCTCCTTTGCAGCACTTTTCTCATCTCTGAAACAGGGCAGCACTCACCTACCTCCCTGTCTGTGGGTGAGTTAGGTCAATGGTTGTATGTACCTGTCACCAGGGTGAGTGTGTGCTTGGGTGCCTGCACAGAGAACCCAAGGATTAGTCATTGAAGCTGTTTTTGGGACTCCATTCTGATCCCATGCACTTTGTTCACTATTGTGGTTCGTATTTCCTCAAATCATGCTTGAGTCGCAAGTGATGGTAACATGCCAATGGCTCTTGTGCTGGGAAAGCTGAGAAATGGAAAACGAGTGAAAGAATACCTGTGTATGCACGTGCATCAGTATGCGGGTGGATAGGCATAGTAATGTGTGTGCATGTGTTTCACTTGCACTAGTATAATGTGCGTGGTACTTTGTTTTTGCGGGCAGAGTATGTGTATGCAGTTGGCAGCACCTGCATCTATGTATGTGTTTGTGCTTTACAATGTACGTACATATTCATGTTTGCATCTTGACATATGTCTGCGTTGATTCTCTTGGGCTGTTGCATGTGGGCAAATTCATATTATCCAGGTGTTTGCTTGCAGTTGTGAGAGCCCTCTTGAATAAGCCTGTGTGAAACGCAGGTGCAAGGGAGTGTGCAGTGTGATCTCACACACGTGCTCCAGCTTAATGCAGAACTGCACATGCAATTATAGCCACTCTGCTTTCAAAATGCGTCTAGCAGCTCGTGGCAGGGGAGGGAATTTTCTCTTTGGATTATAATTTAGGTTGAAGGCAGTAGTCGCGTTGGCTCATTTAATTTTAATGAGAGCTCTCCGGAGACAAGGTGCTATTCTCAGCACCTGCTCCATCTCACCTGTAAGGTGTAGCTTACTGAGAGCCTATTTGAAAGGCAACAAACTGGACGGGCAGTGCATGTGAATGTGAATTCAGACTGGCACCTTCCATTAGAGCACAGGGCTTTCTTTTTGTGTTCAACAAACTCATCTAGTAGCAAACACCGCTGGTCTGTTTGGCTGAGCAACATCATGCAGAAAACGCAAAGCAAAGATCCCCTATGATTAACCTACCTCACCTGCCAGAGTTGTCAGGACTCCTCGAAAGGCAATGGGTCAAATGCAGCAACTGGTGTAAGCATCTGCAACTCCAGCTCTCTAGACCAGCGGTTCCCAAATTCTGACAGATTGAGCATGCGCACCACCGATGATGCAACCTTCAGTACCACCAGCAGATGTTTCAGTTGAACCTTAAGTAGCACCAGCAAAGTTTTGTCCTATAAAGTAATTATAACAAATTGGTTAATGCTTATCACTGACAGGTTGTCTGTGTACCACTGGTGGTACCCGTACCACAGATTGGGAACCGCTGCTCTAGACTCTATAGGCTCTAAGCCTGCTCTATATCGGGACTGAAATTTGGCCTGTTATTTTTAAAAAAATCAAAAAAAAAATCTGTGAATTTATCTGGCAGAAAAATAATTTGTCTTTAAGGGATGCTGAGTCTTAAAGTATCCCAGTATGCTGCTCTGCTTCCAATTCCAGGTTCTTGGAGGTTCCCTGGATCTGCAATAGCATCTTTCAGACGCAACATGCCCCATCTGTCTCTCAGTCAGAGGAAGATGCTGCGTGAAGCATCCCAGGATTGGGCCGTGGGTGGCCATGCTTTCCTGTTCCATTTTGAAGATAAGAACACTTCTTTTCTTCATATGCATTCACATTAGCATCCCTGTCTGCTAGCATCCCCGGAGTCCAAGATTTTTGCCCACTCCTTCCCCCGCGGCACCATAACAGAACAAGGGCAGATGACGGAGCAGGAGCAACGGGCGCAAGTTGCAGCAGGGGAAGTTTAGGTTGGATATTAGGAAAAACTTTCTCCTGAGGATTGTAGTAAAGCACTGGACCAGGTTACCCAGAGAGGTGGTGGAATCTCCACCCTTGGAGGGTTTTGAGACCCGACCAGTCAAAGCCTTGGCTGGGATGATGATAGTTGGGGCTGGTCCTGCTTTGAGCAGGGGCTTGGACTAGATGTGACCTCCTGAGGTCCCTTCCAACCCTCATTTTCTATGATTGTATGACTTTCTGGCTGCTATCTGGCTTCCCTTCACTTTGGTTTCCTCCCCAAACCCCACTTTGGTTTTTTCCCAAAGGGCGTTGCTTGTTCCAGTCTTCATGGAAATACCAACCTGCAGTCAAAGGACTCTAGCATCCTTTTTTCATTGTGGGCTGCTATTGTGCTGAGCGCTGGCACCAGAAATTCCTACAAGGCAGTGATCTCTCTTCACTCTTCCCAATCAGTTCAATGGTTACTTTTAAGCTTAATAACAATTTATGCATTGTTTCACTTAACAAGCCGGGCTCTGAGCGTTTCCATCCAGCCATGGAGCCGGCATTCAGGCGTGTATTTGCGTGTGGTGTGTGTGTGGGGGGGGGTGGAGGGGGCACACAGTTACTTCCGCAGCTGCTATTAGTGACACAAGGACTTTTCTTGTTGGGGACCAAGCGTTGCCTCTGTCATGGTGTGCCTATTTCTCTGTCATCCTGGAGACCAAGAGTTCTTACAAATTTGCCCTGGGGTGCAAACCAGCCTCCGCGGCTGCAAAGCCAAGAGGAACATGCAAACTTGTATGACCCATGTTAGCTCTCGGAAGTGAACAGGGGCGTGGGCTAGAGACAGACGGCTACAAAACTGCTGAAGCCCTCAGCGGTGAGGACCTAAGCTAGAATCAGTAGATACCAGACCTGCCACATGGTTTTAGCTGTGACTGCCTTGATTTGTGATTGCAATAGTCTTCGCTCTTGTGTCAGAGGAGGAGAGAGGCCTTCTGTCCATCCCTCCACATTCGAAGGGCAGCCAGAGAAGAACCCAGCTAGATGGAAGCGCAACCTTTCCCCGCTTTCCAAACAGTGTCACCTCCGTCTTCTCCAGGAGTGAAGTGCTGAACACAGGATCCTGGCATCCTTTTCCTTCCCTTTTCGTGGAGTATGATGCTGCCATGCCAAGCATCCAGTGTTATACCAGTGCCCAGTCGAGTGGAAACAGGCATGGATGCAAACAGCCGGCTGATCAGAGCAGGGCAGCTGGTCTTAGGGGTTAAGACAGTCCTTTGGCAGCCTGGAGACCAGGGCTCTGCTCTTGGCTTTGGCACCAGCCTGCTGGATGACTTGGAGCAAACTGCATCCCCTTGCTGCGCCTCCATCTCCCCCTCTGCCCGAGGGGCACAGCTACTTCCTTCCCAAGTCTGCGTTTATCAGCATTAGCAGAGCACCACGCTGCCCTTTGGCAGGAGATGCCTTTCCACACACGTCAAATAGTATTTCTCAAACTTGCCGAGTGCCACTCTCCCCCACTGCCGATGGGTGCGGCACATCTGCCCAGCCAGGGGAGGGTTAAAACAATGCAAGAAGAAGAGAGGTGGGAGTGAAAGCACAACCCTTGCCCACCTGAGCCTGATGTTCCTGCGCTGCACGCTGTGATTAGATATTGATGGGTTAGGACCTAGGGGTAGCTTAAGGATATGCAGAGTGCTGGAGGGGGAGAGCACAGCTGCTTTCCAGCACCAGATAACTTTCAGAAGGCAGGGCCAGTGCCAAGTCCGGCTTCGCGCTGGCTCCTCGTGAACACAATGCTTCATTGTTTGGGGGATATCGCTTCATCATTTTGTCAGTACCATCGTTTACTCTCTTAATTCTCCAGGGAGGGGGGAGTGGTGGTGGGGGGGGGATGTTTACTGAATCTCAATCCCAGAGCCTGCACCGCGGCTGCTCTCGCCAGCAGCTGCCGCCTTGATTCACGAGAATCTATTCTTTTTAATACAAATTCAAAGTCAGGGCTGGGGTTTTTTTTTTTTTTTTTAATCGTTTCCTCCCATGCGTGATGAGAGATCAATGCCGGGTTAATGGAGCAGCCTCGCCAATCTGTGCTGGAGATGCGTGGAGAGGGGTGCTGGGAGAGGCAAGTGCTGAGCTCTGGCACACGCCACTTTCTTTTGCTTTTAATACCTTTGCCCGCCCACCCGAGAAATCCCTTGGGAAGGGAAAGTTGGGGCAGGGAAAGGGGAAGGCAGAAAAAAGAATCGAGTCAGGCAAGTGCTTGAAGTCAGGGGCTTTGTATTTGAGGCACCCAATGGGGGGCAA
>NW_017729014.1:13438754-13447666 GCF_001723915.1 Gavialis gangeticus
CCCCCCCCCCCCCCAAAAATAAAAATTAAATGCTTTGCTGATGAGAGCCATGAAGAGGTGTGTCCATGATAAAGAAGCTTGGAAAGGTAGCCCATCCCCGCTGTGCTGAGTGCAAGGGGAGTGAAGGCAATTGGCCTTCTTCAACCACAGACCACGGCTCAAGGCCAACCTTGCCTCTCAAATGAATGGAATTGGATGGACTAATTTTGCTCCTTGACAGACACTTGCCTAGATGCTGTCTTAGCTGGCAATCTGCCTGAAGGCAGGGCCCATACGTAGAACAGCAGGTCAGGAGTGAGGAGCACCAGCAGTGGGTGCATCGTGCACAAAGTCCACGGCTGCAGTGGAGTACTGCAGGTGAGCTGAGGGGCACTGATAGAGCCGCCTGGGGCTGTAATAGCAGAGGGTGCCAAGTTGTGTGCACTGCTTAGGGTCTAGTAACAAGAAATGGTGCTGGAACTAGGGAGCTCACCATTTAGGAATAATGGAAGAGGAGAAGGATCTGGGTATACTGACTGTTCCTACTGTGATGTAACCATGCAATAGGCAAATGCAGCCCTGGAATATATTGGGCAAAGTATTTCCAGAGAAGATGGGAAATATTCCATTCTGTAAGGCACTGGTGAGACTTCATCTGAAATACTGGGTGCTGTTCTGGTCGCCCATTTTTGAAGGAAGAGGAACTCAAACTGGAACAGGTGCAGAGAAGGGCTGATCTGATGGCTCGGGGGAACAGAGAGCCTGTCTTGCAGGAGAGAAACTATCAAAGAGCTTGGCTTCTTTGGCCTAGCAGTCTCCACCTATGTCTCAATCAGTGATTCGCAACTGTGTGAGAATCCTTCGGGTGTGTTGGGATCCTTTCAGAGGTGCCGCAAGGTCCATACAGTGTCAACACCGCTATCTGTGCAGCCACGACTCACAAGATAAACCCAGAGATTTCAAATAGGAATCTGTAGGGTGCGTCTACACCTGCTATTAGCACAGAGCAATAAACTCCAGCACATATTACTGTGGAATGTATTGCTCCCGGGCGCTGCATTTACACGTGTGCCCAGGACTGCATCACATTAGGCTGGTTCAGAGCAGTCCCAGTTGGTAGGGGGCTCAGGGGCGCAGCTTACCAGTCCAGGGGTGCTTCAGCTTGGCTCAATGTGCTGCGGAGGGGCGGCTGGGGCACGAGGGTGCTTCAGTGTGGGGCTAGCTGGCAGGCAGCATCCTCGTGCCCCAGCCAGCCCCATCAGTGTCTACGTGTGTGTGGCTGCACAGTAAATGCTGCTGCAGGATAGTACTTGTATTTACAAATTCTAACCTGCGGTGGCATTCATTAGTTTACTGTGACCTAATAGGGCCACACATGTAGACGCAGAGACTTTACTGTGGAGCTAATTAGGCAGCTCCATAGCAAATGTCTTGTGTAGACATGCCCACGGTGTTAAAAACATCTCGGCCTGTTGTGGGCTTTCTGAGTTCCTTGCAGCAGAACAGTTGCTCCATTACTTTTCTGTAGTCAAAAAAAATGAGTGACAGCTAAGAGATGGCATTTTCTGAGGGGTGCCTTGAGTCTAAAAAGGTTGAGAACCACTGATCTAAATATACTATGGGCTTAGCCCAGAGAAAGAGGAACCATTTAAGATAAGGAACACTATTAGCATATGAGCAAATAGATATAAACTGGCGGTGAATAAATTCAGGTTGGAACTTAGTTTTCTAGTCATCTGACCAGATTTGGAATAGTCTTTTGATTAGAGAAACGGGAGGAACAAATCCCCCAAACTAGGAAGTTTGACGTTGGGGCTTGATCCATGTATGACTGGGGTGAAGTGACGTGACTGCCCACGGTAGCTGGGGAGTGGACTCTTTTCCACCTGTGCTCCTCCGTTTCTGTGCTGCAGGTTAGAAATGAGGGGCTTTTGGGGATGAACTTCTACAGGCCATTCAGTGGCTGTTTCCCCTGGCTCTACATCTCTGCTTCTTATAAATTCTTGGTGCACCTTGCACATTCAAGAAGGGCCATCTGTCCTAGCCTAGAGTTGGCTGTGGACGTGTGTTCGACAATGCTTGATCTGTTTCTATGTGCAGTTAGCAGCTCTCTCCTCTGCTGGTCGGTGGCAACGTCTGCTGGGCGGATGCTGTTTCTTGTGCCTCTCTCGGGAGGTGCTACTAGAAGCCATTTGGAAAGGGCACCGCATTTCACCTTTGGAGAGACAGGTGACCGATGCGAGGGAACGCTGTTCACTAATAAACTATCCCAAAGGAGCCGGCAGGCCAGAGAACGCAGTCCCTTTAGTCGGCCATCCCTCGCCTGTTCATCCAACATGAACACAGATCTCGTGGAGAGACAGAGTCTTTCTGAACCTGGTGCAGATTCTGTTAAGGGACCCCCCGCCCTTCCCACCAGCCTGTTCAGACTGACTCCGGGCTCAGGTCCTGTCTCCTGTAGCCTCATCAGTCCGACAACAGTCGGACTCCGTGGTGCAAGCCCTCTTTGAGACCCGTCCAGCTGACAGCGGTGTGGGACTCTGGAGCAGCGATGGTCACCGGGGAGGTGGGGATGGCAGTCTGAGCCTGTGCGACTACAGCCCCGGCTGTCTCCCACCGCCTTGCAAGCAGATTTGTGTGTGCACCAGCAAGGCGGGTAATCCTGCCTTTTTCACGGCTCCCTCCTGAGCAGAGAGATCCAGGCAGTTAATTGCTGTCAGAAGGGAGATGGGGGCGTGGAGGGGAGGGGTGAGGGAAAGGGGGTGTTTTGATTTACTGATCCCTGGATTCCAGCCATTCGGCTCGGGCCTTGATTTCAGCTACTAGAGAAATGCCAATGTTTTCCATATCCAACCCCCCAACCCCATCCCAGCCTTGCACGAGGGTTAAGCTCTGTGCTGCCTGCTCTCCCCAGCGCAAGCCCCGCTTCGGAGCAGCCGTAAATCTCTCCGCACACCCCGGTAGGCTGCGCTCTCCCCGGGAGCGGGGAGCGGGAGCAGGAGGGGAGTCGAGCCTGGGCTATCACCTGCGCGCGGTCTCATCTATCACCTTGAATTGTGTTGCAGGATAAAATTACTCATCCAAACCTAATGATAAATTAAATCAAGTCTGGAGTAAAGAGGATTAATGGGGGCGCACGCGCATGCACGCACGCAGCAAGGCGGCCGTGACCCAGGCACGGTTTTAAATGCTCGTTAGGAATAATGAAGGCTATTGCGGTGAACTCTTAGGGGCCCCCACATATTCTTAGAGAGACCTGCCAGGCCTCAGCTCCAGCTTCGTCCTCCTGATGCAGTCACCCCTGCCTTGTGGGAACTTGGCCCTTGGGAGGAGGCTGGGGGTGCAGAGGGGGAAGAAAGGTCCCTCATCTCTCCCCATGCCCCGAGCCTTGCCTCAGTGAGCCGAGCCACCAAGGGGGGAGACTGTCAGTAAATGAGTCTGTATATGTGTTAACAAAGACCCATATTCTGTTCTTCCCAGGCAAGTGGTTGGCAGTGCTGGAGGTGGGGCTCCACGTATATGTAATGGTTTCAGGGGGAAAACGTACTGCAACGCTGGGGTTATCACAAAAGCGGGCATGCAAAGCCCAGGAGATGCAGTTTTGGAAAATGCCCTACAATTAATGCACTTGTGGAGCCGCAGTAAATGCAGCCTGGGCTAGCAGGCCGAGTGGGACTTGCAGCCAGATCTCTTCCTTGCTGCACCCCTGACTCACTGTGGGAACATGGGAAAAACTCTCCCCTGAACTGGGCCAACCCTTGCTTTCCACCATCTGTATCGGGCCGGACGGGCAGGCTAGGTGATGATCACCACGGTCCCTTCTGGCTTTGTGCTCTATGGGCTGGTAAAAGGGGAGTGATGATACCTGTCGGCCTCCTTCAGGAGGGGCACGGGGAGCTCTGTTAGCTCATGTCTCCTAAATATTTCCAAGGCTGTCAGAGCTGGTAAGCGATAGCAGAATGTAGCATTCCTAAAATCCTTTGCATGCTCAAAACCTCTTACACATGCCAGCGCGCAACCCCTCGCAACGCTCCTGTGAGAGAGGCGATGGCAGCTCCATTTGATAGGGAAATGGAGGTAGGCAGCGGTCATGCCACCGGAGACGCCCGGGGTCCCGATGCCCACTCCCCGCCACCCTCCCTCCCTCAAAGCACTAGACCGCAGTGCCCTATCATCACCTGACAATGTTTTTCAAAATCAACAGCCTCGTAAAGCCTCTTGTAATGGACAGCAGATGCTGCAGAGAGCCAAGTTACAAGCATTGTGGGGTGGGGGGGAGGGAAAAAAAACCCCAACCCACTAAGCAGCCTCCCAATAAATAAAGCTAATGTGTGTGGGTGAGGCGGGAGGTTTGTCCCCGGCACAAGCTGGGTATTTCTCTCTCTGGGGTTTGGCTAAAAAAAGCAAATCGACCGCAGAGGAAGCGCGTCACGGTACAAACCGTAACCAGATGGTGCGGGGGGGGGTCTCTGAGCGGAACATGCCCGTCCGAGAGGAAAACTCGAGCGAGAGGCGGTTATCAAAGGGACCTCTTGTTTGTGCGGCGGTTGGGGTCGCCCCCATGCCCAGGCCGAGAGTCCTCCCCAGGGCTGGGGCTGGGAGGAGGGGGGTGTCTGGGGCTGAAACCGAGATTGCTGGAGGCCGAGGCTGGAAAATAAAACTAAGGCAGCTCGGGCAGGACTCCCCGGAATTAGCAACTGAAACCTCTCGCTCAGCTTCTTTCTTTTTCTGTTTCACTGCCGCCTGCTCGTGGACTCTGGCAGGTGCCTTTCGGTTCTCCCCCACGTGGCTTTCGTCCTCGGAGATGCATCTCTAGACCGCGGTGCTCTTCTCTCCCCCCGCCACCCCCAGAGCCCTGACTGGGAAGCGCCGCGGAGAGACCTGGCCGAGTGGAGACGTGTCTTGTGGGAGGAAGGGAAGGTCCTGTTGTGCCCCCCCTGCTTTAACCCCTGCCAGTTTGCTGCTTAAAATGCTGCCTCCTTCCTGGGTGTGAAGGCTAATGCCTCAATAGGTTTCCTTTGGCACCCCTGTCTCAGCTTCCTTGGGCATCTGGAAGCTCTGAGAAGTGTCTGTGTTGCCACCCACCCTCATGCTAAACATTGATCCCTGTTCCCGAGGAGGGGGAGAAGGTCTGTTCTCCTCGATTTAAAACGCACACCTCCCTTTCCCTCCTGCACACATGCAGGGGGACGTAAGGGAATGTCCTGAGCATGTCCCCCAAGCCCTCCAAACTGGCAAGAGGCGGCGGTCCCGGGCACCAGGCTCGACACCGTCTAGTCCAGTGGTTTCTTCAGGAAGACCTGAACTTCATCAGCTGCAGTTGGAGACGGGGCTTAGTTACTCTGGAGCAGAAGCTGAGCTTGGTTTCTATGCCCTGCTTGCTTTTTCTTCCCACCTGAATGTTCCCCATGAAGCATCCCGTTCACGCCTAGTGAGATGGGGAGAGAAGGTCCATTTTTCCCTGGGGAAATTGGGCAGTCTGTGTGGGTAGAAAGGGCCTGACAGACATGATGTGAAGGAGGCTTTTTTTTTTTTTCTTCAGTAATAAATAAAGCCACCCTCTCGGGGACTGCGATTCTCACGAGAATCCCCTGCTTTCTCAGCCCTTGATGAGAATCTCCTCTCCATAGCACCGGGGCTTTACTACATGGGGAAACTCCACCAATACACCCACCATCTAGCATGGGTGAATCGTGCATGCACGTATGTGTGGAAAATGTCTCTCGTCTGCTTCCCCCGACACCTTCTTTTTTGATTCAGTGCATTGCGGGTGAATTTTTGCAGGCTAAGAATCCAAAATGGTACAATCTTATGGCAAACCATCAATTGCCAGAAAGAGATGAATGGATTGAAGCTGGTACTGGGATCAAATCAGATCCTAAGAACATGCAAATCGGGATCAGCCCAAAGGTCCATCTTGCCCAGTCTCCTGTGTCACCCAGTGGCAGGCGTGCATCTCATCCCGGTAGCACCAGTAATAGACCAGTTCAGTGTGCACGTGGACACGAGGGCGTGTGTGTAATTTCAGTGCCCACAGATAACAGCCAGATCAGTGACAGGAAAGAGGCTGGTTTTAAAATATGCGTTTCTGGGGAGCATTCAGTCCCCGCGTGTCACTCGTCTATGATTTCCCTGTGATGCGTTTGAGACGGACTCTGCCATACACAGTACTTTGCAGTGTATTATAGAGCAGTGAGCAAATGCCAACCTGCCACTAGCCCTCTTAGGCGAGAAGCAAAATCATTCCTGCTTCAGACAGAGAAATCAAGGCCCACAAAAGCAAAGTGATAGCCCACGGCCAGACAAGGAGTTGGTGTTGGGGCTGGGACCAGAGTTACAGTACTGCCTCCCAGACCTGTGCTGAGACCTTGGAACAGATTTTTCTCTCTTCCTGTCCTTAATTTTCCTCCTTTTCTTCCTCCTACCCCATGCTCAGCCATAAGGTCTGAAGTGTGCTCCCAGAGTGATGGGCTTTGAGGAAGTTAAAAGAAAAAAAAAAAAAAGGCTCATTTGGTTTTGGTGCTATATTAGCTCAAGTTCAAAGTTATGGGGAGGGCTTCGGGGTCTGAACATGGGGCATGGAGAAGGGGGTTGACAATGAAAGTGTGGCGAACTTGCTGTTCTTTAGGGTATTGGGGTTGGGGAAAGTGATCCTACAGATAAGCAGAAGGATCAAATGCCTCCACCCAGAGCCCCTCGCTGTTTGGTTTATATTGCCTTAGGGACTGCCTGCAAGAGGAAAGGGGGCTGCTTGTCTCAACTCTCTGTTCAGCAGGCACGTCTGCTGGCAGGGGAACCCTGTCAAGAGACTAGATCTGATCCACCCTGGGTATCTCAAACCCGGCTGATCTCTTGGATGTTTCCTCTGGGTTTCTGCAGGGCCAGGGGTTTTCACAAGTAATGAAATACCTGACAGTATATCAGGGTGAGGACAACAATGGATAGCCCTGCAGGTCTGAGCTGTGTGTGAGAGGGTGGGTGGGAGTATGAGAGGGGGAGCTGGGGTCGTTTGGTGAGGGGGATCACACTGGGGAGAGGCAGGGAAGATTGTGCGAGAGTTAGGTAAGTTAGGATGGGTAGAGTGTGACAAGGCAGGTAAGGTGCACGTGTGTGTGCGTGTACATGTACATACTGGTATGTTTGTCGGTGCAATATTGTAAGGTTGATCGATAGGTACCTGAAGGAGTAAGGTATGCTGAGTGAGGTAATGTGGGTGTGCACAATAGCGAGGAACAAGGTAGCTGGTGCGTGTATGGCCAGGTAAGATGAGTGGACTGAAGTGCGTGTGTGGAGCAGGTAGAGTGGGTGCACGCAGATGACTTCAACAGTCATGCAGGAAGGCGAAGGGGGTGAAAGGTGGGCTGGGAATTCAATATGCATGTGTGGGAGCGGGGTAGGGATGCACTGGAGGATGTGGGGAAAGCGGGTGAGTGTGAGGGTATAAGGATGGGAGCACAGTAGGGGTACAGGGTGGGTTGGGTGGGGTGTGACATGGGATACCTAGACTCGTGGTAGGACTAGAAAGTGAGGTACGTGGAGATACAACAGTAGCACAAAATGGGCTACATGCGGGGTGAGGGGTTCTTCTGGGGGCTGTTGTGCTTGTCTGCAGTGTGGTAGGGCTCCCAGCTGAGGAAATGGGGGGCGGGTATGAAGTGGAGGGACATTGGAGTGAACGTGTGGGCTGGGGAAGGGAAGGTTTTGTGTGGGTTTGGATAAGATAAGCATGAAGCCAAGGGAGGGTGTGGGCAGGGTAGGTGGATTAGCGCTCTGAGCAGTTGGCTTGTACAGTGCGGTAGCAATGCTGAAAGCCCGGCGTGCTGGCCTGTCTGGTCTGCACGGCTGAGGCAGCTCCAGACTGCGCATCGTGCGCGCATGTGGGTTTCTTGCCCCTGGGGCAGAATGAAACTCTGCATGTTGCACCCACCGGGTGTTTCAGCAGACGGCTGCTGCAGCTGCTTTGGTGAGAGCGGGGCTTAGGCAGAAATGCTTTGTCAGCCAGATCGAAAAGGCAAGAGTAAAAATACAAATAAGTAGCCTTCTGCTTGCTCCCCCGGAGGGGAGAGGCAGGCATTAGGAGGGGCCCCTCGGTGACTTTAGGCACATCTTATATAGCAGGGCTTCTGGCTTGCAAAGATACTTTCCAGTAAAGTGAGATGCAGGTTTTCCCAGTATGTACCCTGACATCCCCTGGTTTCTACCCCAGTAATCAACGGGCAGTTCCTGGCCTCTTGTGTGGGTTAGCGTTGCTGTGAGTCAGCTCAGCTTCGTGCCAGGAAGTGGCTCGGAGAGCACGGCAGGAGTTTTGCGGGACGGGGGAAAAGAAGTACTTAGAAATGTCAGACTTCAGAGGCAACGTTATCTGCACAGGGAGAGAAAGCAGTGGTGGTGACAAGGTTCGCGTTGGCTCTCTGAAGTATTCCCCTCTGCCCATTGACCACAGGGTTTTCTGCAGCACCTGCCATGCCAAGAGCTGACGCACGTCTGCCTATAGCACGAGGGATCATGTGGGTGTGTGAGGAGAGGAACTGAGACTTATAGTGGAGACAATCCTGGTCTTGGCTTGGGATGGAGGCTGGAAGGGGTGACAGGGGCTGCTTTGCATACAGGGGACAGGGACTGTAGCAGGGGACTGCTGTGTTGTGTCAGGGTTGACTGTAGCTTTGCTAGGAAGTTAGGACACAGACAGAAAGGACAATTTTCACCCAATCTGGCCACAGAAAGCAGTTTATAGCCATGAACAAACACAAGTGCATGGCTGTAGACCGCTTCAGAATGGCTGATTAGGTGAAAATCTGATCCCTCATTGTATGAGGGGTCAGATGAAGACGTTTCGAAACAGAGCATCTTCGGTAACTTCTGTCTGAGCTGGCTCCCAGCCGGTCGCTGTTTTCAGAATGGGAGGGGGAAAGGTGGGGGAGGGTGTTGGGTCT
>NW_017729014.1:13447769-13453149 GCF_001723915.1 Gavialis gangeticus
TTTTTTTTTTTTCTTCAGTAATAAATAAAGCCACCCTCTCGGGGACTGCGATTCTCACGAGAATCCCCTGCTTTCTCAGCCCTTGATGAGAATCTCCTCTCCATAGCACCGGGGCTTTACTACATGGGGAAACTCCACCAATACACCCACCATCTAGCATGGGTGAATCGTGCATGCACGTATGTGTGGAAAATGTCTCTCGTCTGCTTCCCCCGACACCTTCTTTTTTGATTCAGTGCATTGCGGGTGAATTTTTGCAGGCTAAGAATCCAAAATGGTACAATCTTATGGCAAACCATCAATTGCCAGAAAGAGATGAATGGATTGAAGCTGGTACTGGGATCAAATCAGATCCTAAGAACATGCAAATCGGGATCAGCCCAAAGGTCCATCTTGCCCAGTCTCCTGTGTCACCCAGTGGCAGGCGTGCATCTCATCCCGGTAGCACCAGTAATAGACCAGTTCAGTGTGCACGTGGACACGAGGGCGTGTGTGTAATTTCAGTGCCCACAGATAACAGCCAGATCAGTGACAGGAAAGAGGCTGGTTTTAAAATATGCGTTTCTGGGGAGCATTCAGTCCCCGCGTGTCACTCGTCTATGATTTCCCTGTGATGCGTTTGAGACGGACTCTGCCATACACAGTACTTTGCAGTGTATTATAGAGCAGTGAGCAAATGCCAACCTGCCACTAGCCCTCTTAGGCGAGAAGCAAAATCATTCCTGCTTCAGACAGAGAAATCAAGGCCCACAAAAGCAAAGTGATAGCCCACGGCCAGACAAGGAGTTGGTGTTGGGGCTGGGACCAGAGTTACAGTACTGCCTCCCAGACCTGTGCTGAGACCTTGGAACAGATTTTTCTCTCTTCCTGTCCTTAATTTTCCTCCTTTTCTTCCTCCTACCCCATGCTCAGCCATAAGGTCTGAAGTGTGCTCCCAGAGTGATGGGCTTTGAGGAAGTTAAAAGAAAAAAAAAAAAAGGCTCATTTGGTTTTGGTGCTATATTAGCTCAAGTTCAAAGTTATGGGGAGGGCTTCGGGGTCTGAACATGGGGCATGGAGAAGGGGGTTGACAATGAAAGTGTGGCGAACTTGCTGTTCTTTAGGGTATTGGGGTTGGGGAAAGTGATCCTACAGATAAGCAGAAGGATCAAATGCCTCCACCCAGAGCCCCTCGCTGTTTGGTTTATATTGCCTTAGGGACTGCCTGCAAGAGGAAAGGGGGCTGCTTGTCTCAACTCTCTGTTCAGCAGGCACGTCTGCTGGCAGGGGAACCCTGTCAAGAGACTAGATCTGATCCACCCTGGGTATCTCAAACCCGGCTGATCTCTTGGATGTTTCCTCTGGGTTTCTGCAGGGCCAGGGGTTTTCACAAGTAATGAAATACCTGACAGTATATCAGGGTGAGGACAACAATGGATAGCCCTGCAGGTCTGAGCTGTGTGTGAGAGGGTGGGTGGGAGTATGAGAGGGGGAGCTGGGGTCGTTTGGTGAGGGGGATCACACTGGGGAGAGGCAGGGAAGATTGTGCGAGAGTTAGGTAAGTTAGGATGGGTAGAGTGTGACAAGGCAGGTAAGGTGCACGTGTGTGTGCGTGTACATGTACATACTGGTATGTTTGTCGGTGCAATATTGTAAGGTTGATCGATAGGTACCTGAAGGAGTAAGGTATGCTGAGTGAGGTAATGTGGGTGTGCACAATAGCGAGGAACAAGGTAGCTGGTGCGTGTATGGCCAGGTAAGATGAGTGGACTGAAGTGCGTGTGTGGAGCAGGTAGAGTGGGTGCACGCAGATGACTTCAACAGTCATGCAGGAAGGCGAAGGGGGTGAAAGGTGGGCTGGGAATTCAATATGCATGTGTGGGAGCGGGGTAGGGATGCACTGGAGGATGTGGGGAAAGCGGGTGAGTGTGAGGGTATAAGGATGGGAGCACAGTAGGGGTACAGGGTGGGTTGGGTGGGGTGTGACATGGGATACCTAGACTCGTGGTAGGACTAGAAAGTGAGGTACGTGGAGATACAACAGTAGCACAAAATGGGCTACATGCGGGGTGAGGGGTTCTTCTGGGGGCTGTTGTGCTTGTCTGCAGTGTGGTAGGGCTCCCAGCTGAGGAAATGGGGGGCGGGTATGAAGTGGAGGGACATTGGAGTGAACGTGTGGGCTGGGGAAGGGAAGGTTTTGTGTGGGTTTGGATAAGATAAGCATGAAGCCAAGGGAGGGTGTGGGCAGGGTAGGTGGATTAGCGCTCTGAGCAGTTGGCTTGTACAGTGCGGTAGCAATGCTGAAAGCCCGGCGTGCTGGCCTGTCTGGTCTGCACGGCTGAGGCAGCTCCAGACTGCGCATCGTGCGCGCATGTGGGTTTCTTGCCCCTGGGGCAGAATGAAACTCTGCATGTTGCACCCACCGGGTGTTTCAGCAGACGGCTGCTGCAGCTGCTTTGGTGAGAGCGGGGCTTAGGCAGAAATGCTTTGTCAGCCAGATCGAAAAGGCAAGAGTAAAAATACAAATAAGTAGCCTTCTGCTTGCTCCCCCGGAGGGGAGAGGCAGGCATTAGGAGGGGCCCCTCGGTGACTTTAGGCACATCTTATATAGCAGGGCTTCTGGCTTGCAAAGATACTTTCCAGTAAAGTGAGATGCAGGTTTTCCCAGTATGTACCCTGACATCCCCTGGTTTCTACCCCAGTAATCAACGGGCAGTTCCTGGCCTCTTGTGTGGGTTAGCGTTGCTGTGAGTCAGCTCAGCTTCGTGCCAGGAAGTGGCTCGGAGAGCACGGCAGGAGTTTTGCGGGACGGGGGAAAAGAAGTACTTAGAAATGTCAGACTTCAGAGGCAACGTTATCTGCACAGGGAGAGAAAGCAGTGGTGGTGACAAGGTTCGCGTTGGCTCTCTGAAGTATTCCCCTCTGCCCATTGACCACAGGGTTTTCTGCAGCACCTGCCATGCCAAGAGCTGACGCACGTCTGCCTATAGCACGAGGGATCATGTGGGTGTGTGAGGAGAGGAACTGAGACTTATAGTGGAGACAATCCTGGTCTTGGCTTGGGATGGAGGCTGGAAGGGGTGACAGGGGCTGCTTTGCATACAGGGGACAGGGACTGTAGCAGGGGACTGCTGTGTTGTGTCAGGGTTGACTGTAGCTTTGCTAGGAAGTTAGGACACAGACAGAAAGGACAATTTTCACCCAATCTGGCCACAGAAAGCAGTTTATAGCCATGAACAAACACAAGTGCATGGCTGTAGACCGCTTCAGAATGGCTGATTAGGTGAAAATCTGATCCCTCATTGTATGAGGGGTCAGATGAAGACGTTTCGAAACAGAGCATCTTCGGTAACTTCTGTCTGAGCTGGCTCCCAGCCGGTCGCTGTTTTCAGAATGGGAGGGGGAAAGGTGGGGGAGGGTGTTGGGTCTGGGGGGGGCTCAGCTCCTGCTGGAGGGTGGGACAGGTGTACTGGACCCCACCAGAGGTGAGGCGGCTCCGATCCACCCATCCCATCTTCCAGCACTGCAGCAAGCTCTCTCCACTGCCTTTCCCCCCTCTTATTCTGAAAACAGCACTGGCTGGCAGGGAGGAGGGACCATGGCTAGGGGGATGGTTCCCCTTCTCCCTGGAACCAACAGCGAACTTCTGTTTGGTTTTGGGGGATCGTTGTAACTCAGAACGTGTCCTGCAAAGCCCAGGGAGATAAAATGATGCTCAGGCTCACCTGGGGAGCTGGTAACAGCCTTGGGCTGAGCTTTCCAAAGCAGCCTGAGGGATTTGGACACCTACTTCCCAGCGCTTCCACCGCAAGCCTCTTCTATCTGTGTAGGGTGGCTGAACAAAAGAAGAGCTTTGGCGGCTCTAGGCCATCACATTGGTGGCCACGTTATTTGTGGATGTTACGGGCAGGTGACTCCCTAGTGACAGGCACAAGGCAACTGACGGATTGAATGGCTCTTGGACAACTGTGCTTGCATAACAGAGAGGATGGCACATTGCCAGCTGTGGGATTACAGCCTAGCTTTTAGTGCAGCCGTCTCGCACGTGGCTCTGACGTGCAGCTGACCGGCTGCCCTGCTCCCCGGCGGCTGAGCCGGAGGCTGGCATTTGCTGGCTGGAGCAGGAATGTCTGACCCTGTCCCTGAGCTCCAGCTATCTCTGCCTGCATCCAGACCCTGGTGGAGTGGCGAGGGTCAGTCTTCAGTGACTTTGCAAAGGGCTTTGATGATACAAGTGCTATGTGTTACTGTCACTTCATCAAAGCTCTTTGCAGATGGAAGGGACCATCGGGTCCCTCTGTCCATTTTCCCGGTCAGGGAGAGTCAGTCGCTACTGGTTCTTCTCCAGCCTTTTACCCACTCTAGTTTTTAAGGTGTCAAATGCAGGGCGAAGGAGGGCTCCTTCAGTTGGATACATCCTGAGACCCAGCTTACATTTTCCCTTCTTTTAAAATCTCTGGCCTTAACTGAATGCCCCCTGCCTTTTCTTGGGGGCTGGGTAGATCACTGGCTTCTGAATACAGTACGAGGTAGTTAGCGGTGTTAGTCTGAAGTCAGGCAGAAGGCAAGGTAGATAATCCAGTGCCGCTGCCCCACGCTACAAGAAGGATTGCTTCTACCTGAATGTCTCTGAGATGCATCCATTGGCTAGTAGTCGAAAAACAGCACTGCTGTTAGACCTTGCAGTTGCCTTCCCTGAGCACCTCCTTGGCAAGGGCTGGTGCCATAGAGAGGGTGGGAATTTTAGAAGGCAGATCTGATGAAAAACCCTTTCCCCTTCCTGGCCTTCAGCATAGACACCATCCTAACGAAAGGGAGATGCCCATGGTCTCGTCCCTGGAGCCGGGGCCTGTGTCAGGAGCTTGGGAAATGTGAGTCCATACCACTCATGAAGTTTGAACAGTGCCGGATGCCTGGTGTCAGTGCTGCTGAGGTCCCTTACCCTCCTCATCCTTTTGTTGTCATTGCTGAAGGCTTGGGGGATTTTGCTTTTCTCAATCTCTCTCGGAGGCCTAAGCTGAAAATGATTAGAGACGATCCCTCCCATGTGGGTGGCTTTGCCAGAGGCTGGGATACCTCCTGCTGAGAGCCCTGTTGGAGTGGGGTTCCCTGGGTGGTCTGGTGCATCACTTTTAAGCTATCCTGTGCCCTCGTCCCTTCCTTCAAGAGTTCACGCTCCTCAGGGCTTCAGTGGAAGTGTGGAAGAGCTGGGTGGTGGGCCTGCGTCTTAAAAGGAAGACCTACAAAGGATGGAGGACTGGAACGGCCACCAAGGAGGAATGGTCTGCTCTGGTCCGGACCTGCAGGGAGCAAACCAGGAAAGCCAAGGCTGCGACTGAACTCCAGCTAGCTACAAACATCAAGGACAATAAAAAGTCCTTTTTTAGATATGTGGGGAGCC
>NW_017729014.1:13453247-13453660 GCF_001723915.1 Gavialis gangeticus
CCTTTTTTAGATATGTGGGGAGCCGGAGGAAAAGCAAGGGCAACATTGGACCCCTGCTAAACCAGATGGGGCAACTGACAACCGATGCCCAGGAAAAAGTGAACTTGCTAAACGGGTACTTTGCGTCAGCTTTTCACCAGTCCCACGGGATGCCCCTGCCCACTGTGGGTCAGGGAGGCCCGGGTGAGGGAGATCCCCTGCCCTCCATCAAAGCTGACCTCATGAAGGAACACCTCACCAGGCTGGATACCTTCAAGTCAGCTGGCCCTGAGGGGTTACACCCCAGGGTACTCAGGGAGCCGGTGAGCATCATAGTCCAGCCCCTGGCATGGATCTCCGAGAGCTTCTGGTGCTCTGGTGAAGCGCCCAAAGACTGGAAGGAGGCCAATGTGGTGCCCATCTTCAAGAAAGGG
>NW_017729014.1:13454796-13461521 GCF_001723915.1 Gavialis gangeticus
CAGGGGGCTGGACTCAATGTTCCTCCAGGGTCCCTTCCAGCCCAAATGCCTATGAAATCTATGAACCCTAGCCATGCTCTCAGTGTAAACTCTTTCACTCTGCAGCACCACTCCATGGGCATGGGAACGGCTTTTGGCTCTCTGGTCCAGGAGCCACGCCAGCTGGCTCAGTTGCAAGGAGGGCTGCCCTTCTGCAAGCATGGGGTGTGGAGAGCAAAGTTCGCCTCTGAACGATGCGATTTCTGAGATTCCAACCTCATGAACCAGCCGGACGCTACCTTCTAATTTTGGGAGTCGCTGTTTCCTGGTGGTGCCTAGTACAGCCCTGGTAGCTGAAGAGAGATTTTGCTTTCATTGGTCACTGGCCACCCCAGACCAAGCAAAAAAACCCCCAGCGCAGACGAGCCAGGATGCTTTCAGCATCCCAAGCATGCTCAGCCGATCTGCTTGAGCTCAGCAGTGCTTGGCAACCTGCCTGGGGTGACAAGATGGGGCATGGCATGGCCTTTTGGGCAGTGTTGGCCTACAGGCTCCAGGAGATTAGAGCACAGTGATTTAGTGGCTGGTGATATTTTGGACTACGATTTTTATTCCTGTCATGTTGGTTCATGGGTCAGGTTTCATCAGGGACTCGGAGATGAGGGGGATGTCATATGGAAATGGGCAAGATTAACTGGTGCAGGGGGGGATCAGTTCTGGGGTTGTGGGGGAGGCAGTTGCAAAGAGCCAAGCACCAACAGGTGAACCTGCTTTAAGGGGATTCTCCACAGCGTGCTACCACCTCTGGTCTGCAAGGGTTGGACGTAGGAGAACAGCTGAGAGAGAGACGGGTATAAAGATGTTGTTACAGCTCAGAAATCTTTCCTTTTGTCTTTTTATTTTCATTTTGCTTTTGGTTCATCCAGCCTCTCTGTTTCTCAGTCATGATTGTGCAAGGAGAAATTGCAGGCAATCCCCACACGCCTCTTCCTTCTCTAACTTTTCTCTCTCCCTTTCCTCCCGTCTTCTGAAGTGGTGGGTGGACTGTAACTAGAATAAATCAGCGTCTCTGGCTGTCTGGGACCATCCAGCACCTCTGGATGTGCCCCTGGCCCATGAAATAGTTAGAAGGGGGTGGTGAATTAACCAAGTCAGGCAAGCAACTCTGAATCTAAAGGAAATATAAATGTGATCAAATTCACAATGCCATAGCAATGTGGAGTTTAATCACCAGAGATGTTGGAAAGCTTGTGAACATTCAGAGGCATTTTTATTCTCTGGGTTGCGTCTTTTGAGATAAAAAGTAATAAGCTAATTAAAATGTGCCCAAGCGTGGCTGTGAGTAGTAAGAGGAAAGCACGGAAATAAAGCAAACAAACAAATGAACGTGCGACCCTTCCCCCCTATTTCAGGCTCTTTGGTCATGTTTCACCTGTCTCGGCATCAGCTCATATCAAGAGGAGCGCGGGCTGCATCTGGACGGGCCATTGGCTTGATGAAAATGGGGAAGGCATGATGGGAGGCATGACTCTGATCTCACTCTGATGGAAAGCCATGGCATAGTGGTTGGGGTCCAGTGGTGTAGCTCTACGCAGGCAAGTGGAGTGACACCACTGAAAATGAGGTTGGGATCCAGCCCTGACCGAGGAAGTGGAGCTCTGCTTGTGCTGCTGATGCCAGTGGAGCTGTGTCAGGGATGGCTTTGGAGATGGACACGGGCAGCGTGTCGCGTGCTGCGTGCAGGTATACGTGGCCAGCCCACATGCGATAACAGGAGTAATGCATCGCTTGCAGAGAGATGGCTAGGACTTTATGAAGCCTTTCTGTCTGTTGCTGGAGAGGAGCATCTGAAGGAGAACATCTTATTTAACTCTGTGGGTAGCTCCTGGGAGGCAGAGAAGGAGTGAAGTTATTGACCTGGAGAATCAGTGCAGACCAGAGCCTGTGTGTGAGATCAGGTGAGCATAACTGGGCAGGATCAGGTCCTTGGTGGGCACGTGTGTGTGCTGGTTTCCTGCAGCAGCGTGGTGTTTCCGGAAGGAGAGAGAGTGCATTTGAGGGGGTGAACAAAGGGCTTGAATCCAAGGAGATGCTGGGGGGCTCTACCTCCCCGTGCTTGCCTTTTAAATTCTGTTTTAAAAGCCTGGGTGAGTGGTGGTGCACATGTATTATTTATTTATTTTTCCTTTGGTTTGCCAAATACCAGGGAGGTGCACTGTGGCCATCAATTAAACATCACAGTGTTAACAAAGGCTGCGTGTCCATATCCCCACCTCGGCTCACTCCCTCGTCCCCCCCGCTTGGAGAAGAGAGGGGAAGAGATGGGCTTTGCAGCACGAAGTGCGAGATGGAGGGTCTCGGGGCTCGGGCTCTGGAGGTCTGATTGCAGTTTTGAGCTATCGCTTCTCCTGCACTCCCCATCTCCAAGAATAGGTCTGCCCCCACCTTTCTTGTTCTGACCTCGCGTTCCCACGGACTCTAAAGGCATGTTACTGCTGCCCTCAAGAGCCCTCAGCTACTCCAGGCCTGTACCTCCACACCGCTTTCTCTGTTGCAGAAAGCTTGCTATCTCTCCAGGAATTTATATGGAGTCGGTCATTGTGGTGTTCAGCCGTCCTTGCCTAAAGAAGTCCATCGATTTGTCTCAAGAAATACCTGCTGGTCTGAGAGAGGCCTGAAAAACCCATAGCACAAAGTCCTGGCTGAAATCCCTTGTGTGCCACATAACAGGACCTTCCTAAGAGCAAACCAAGAAACTGTGGCCATGAGGCTCTAGATCTCGGGTAAAGCTCCCCCCGTGAACAGAAGGCCAGCATGGGGCTGATGGATTTGGGGGGGCACTGAAGTCATTCCTCTGCATGGGGTATACTTCTTCCAGCCAGAGGAAATTGCTACCAGTCGATCTTGGGCAAGTCTCAGTCACACTGCTCTGTAGACATCTCTCACTACGACCGGTTGCCCCACCCCAGGTCACCGAGACATGGATCTGGCTCAGCACGTTCGTGCCAGGTACCCGAGCTGCTAGCAAAGCTGCTGTTGCTACAGAAGGCCCAAGGGAGGTTGCCCAGGTGCATGGGGTGAGGTTTCCACAGCTGCGTCACAGCAGCAGGATGGGCACTTCCCGGTGCTCCACTGCACTCTGCCTGGTACCTGCGGCCTGCCTAGAGAGCTGTTTCCATTTCCTGCCACAGTGGTGAGAGAGCCTTCAGGCTGCTGCCTTTTCCCTGCTCTAAAAACCCCCTTCTCCACCCGCCCCCATAGTTTGCTTTGATATCCGTTGTGCCCTGAGGAGGATCTGAAGGGCAGAGCCCAGTAAAGGGGGGTACTCCCCTGCCCATGCATGCACTCGCCATGTGGGCTGCCTTAGGTAATCTCCTGTGTCTCCTTCACAGAAGCCTGCTGTTGAAAAGAAATGCCAGGTGGTTAAAATAGTTCCAGTAAAATACCTACTGAGTAGGTCACTCATTTCCATAATACAGTGAAGCCTCAAGACAGAAACACTCTTGGCCTCGTCTTACCCATCACCAGCAGTAGGTGGGAGGGACAGGTTCAGCTTTCGCTCAGACTTGCTCCTCGTAGGCTTTGACCCCAGATTTCTGTTGAATGTGGTTTAAACCGCGTGGCTCTGAACTGAAACTGAACCCACTATCAGCAACAAGGTGTTTTTCCAGTACACACCAGACCCTGGACCAGTGCTGAGTGGGGCTGGATGAGTAGATAGACAGGCAGCCGACGTCGCCCTTTCCCTCTGATGAGGGCGGCTGTGTTCTGCTGGCAATAATTTATTTCCTAAGAAAAACTCTGCTCCAGCCAAACATCTGGTTTTCCAGAGGGCTCCAGCTCTGTGTCTGCTCTTCCAGTTCAGTTGGCCAAGGCACGGGAAGGTCAAGTGCCTTGCCCTCTGGGTCATGCAGCAGGCAAGCCCTTTGATCCTAGCCCTGACAGATGAGATCAGTTTGGGGCACTTCAGCTGACAGTCTAGAGATATGAGCGCCAGACTGGGGTCAGGGCAGGCTCCGAGCTGCGGCGCTCTGTCTGCCAGAGCATGAAGCATTGACTTGATTTTGGGTGCAAAGACAGGACGCGTGTTGCTTGGTGGATGGGGGTGAGCAAAGGAGCTCTGGCTGCCCTGTTACCCACTGGAGGCAGCAGAGAGTCCATACTGTTTCACACTTGCATCCATGAGCTGCTGGATTACCATGAGTAGGCCCCCAAGCACCCATCCCCTTGATAAGAGGTGGGAATGCTTGGCCTTCCTCAGTCGATTAAATGATGACCTCTGCAGACCTTTGAGCCCGGTCCCCCCCCCCCACAACAGGTAGGTCCCAGGCCTCCCAGTATCTGGCAGAATGTGTTGCTTAGCTGGCTGCCCATGTGACGCATGTGCAGCAGCGTGCTGGACTTGGCAGCATCCGCCTCGCAGGGCTGAGTGGGTATTTTTACCTTCCGGGATGGAAATGGGCAGTGGTGTGATGGTCAGCTCTTTTCCCAACCCCATGTGTGGGCTTGGCTTCCAGGGTGTCATACAAAAACCAGTCTGCCCAGGTTCCCATGTGTCCTTTGCATATCCTCACTTCCCATCATCTTTGGAAACCCTGTCACCAGTAAGAGGGCTGAGCAAAAAGAAAAAGTGCTGGCTGACTACCTGCCAAGAACAGCTTGATGCATAAAGCCTCCCTGTGCAAGCAGGCAGGCTGGGATCAGGCTAAAGGTTGAAGGGATCTTATTCTTCACCTCCTCTCTGTCCTCTCCAATGTCTGGTAAGGAGAGCTGGGGAACCTCCTCCCGCCAGCCCCACTGAAGCGTGTCCTCAAGTAAAGAGGGCAGGGTCTCTGCATCAGTTTACGGCAAAGGCTGACTCCCAGCCCACGGCATCTGTCTGGCTGCTCCAGCCGGGCTAGGTTTCCAACTGAAAGTCCTTGGACAGGAGCCTACACACCAACAGGCTAATGTGCTAAGCAGCTGTTGCAGTGCCATATTTCACATCCACGCTTCGTGCGAGCGCCACTTGCGCTGTCCCCTGCGCCTTGGAAAGGCCTTTCCTTCCCTGTTCCTGCTCCCCCTTCTCTTGGCAGAGGGGGTTCCCTTTCCTGGGAGCCTTTTCTTCTTGGTTTCCTGACTCCCCATATTCCCCTTTCTCCCCTTCAACAGAGCAGTTGAACTGAATGGTACAGGGTCACGGTCTCGGTTTCAGCTCTTCCCTGCTCGCTCGCTATGGGGCATCTATCTTGTCCTCCCAGGGGACGATTTCGCGGGGGTTGTGTGAAAGAACAGGAGTTTTGACTCAGAGTTTCCTCCAGCTCAACCCTCATGGGAGGGTTTTGCCACCTCTGTGGAGGACGTGGGAGGCTGTTTGGAGTCCTGCGGTGGCTCATTCAGAGGCCCAGGGTCCTTTCCCTTGCTACTCTGCAGGCAGCTCGTCACTCGGGAACCCCGGCACTGTGGGGGAAGTTGGCAGCTGACTCTGACAGGAGCTGGGTTGCTTGTGCCTCCCTGAGCAGCTGCTAGCCCAAGAAGGCAAGGCCCATTCTGGCAGTGCATGTGCAACCTGCACCTTACTGCTGTGCAGACCTGAGGTCACTCCCCAGGCCTGAGCTTGCTCTCGCCAAAGCCCATGGCACCTCTGTGGCTGACTCCTATGGAAGCGGGGTCTCGCTCATGGCTGGCAGGTGCCTGGAAATCTTGGGAGGACTCCCTGGGAATGATGCGTCCATCTAAGCGGTGCTTTGGCAGGCTCTATGCTCCCTGCCAGGCACTTCTATGTGGTGGGGGGAGGGGGGATTCCCCGAGGGGGGTGGGAGGCGGTAACCCGTAGAGTTTTTGCCCTCTCCGCAAGATAACTGAGCTGTCTCCACGGCCCTCATGGCACCAAGGAGGGATGCAGCTGCTGATCAATTCCTGTAGGGGATTTTATTTGTATTGGCTTCACCTGCATGAAATCCCATTTCTTCCTCCTCCTCCCTGAGCCAGCGCCAGGCAAGGGAGCAAGCGAGGCTGCAGATGTGAGCGCTAGGAAGCAGCCGGCTCCAGCAGCGTCACAAAGCGGGGGAAGAAAGGGACCCGGGGCTGCCTCGAGCACGTCAGCAGCAAACGTTTTAAAACCTGCATTAGGCGATGGCGCAGAAAATTAGGCTAAAAATAAAACCCATCTGATTAGCACCAGACCGTATGCCCCCCCAGTTCCCCTTTGGGCTGGGGAGATAAAAAGCCACTTTTAACTTCTTTTGTTTAGTGTTTCTGGTGCTCAGCCCAGCAAGGAGGAATCCACAGCCAGACATTTGCCTCTGATCTTAGCTTTTGCATTCATTTTAATAACTCCCCTTTTAAACCCTTATCTATTTATCTACCTAGCTACGTATCACCCTTGTTCGCACACGTGCAGTTTTGAAGAGTCCAGCTGTGCAGAGCATTGAGATGCTTACCTACGAGGCATTTTGTGACCCAGATTCCACCTTGTGCCTTGGCCCTGGGCAGTGTAAACGGAGCAGAAAGGTCCCTGCGGATTTCCCCCACCTGGGGTAGGGTAGGCATAAGGGTCCACACGAAACTCACAGTGCAGGAGGCATGCCAGACAAGGGTGGGACCCTGTCATAGGGTACTTGGCTTTGTCTGTCCTGTTAGCAAACTATTACCAGTCAATGCACTTGTGATGGACTGGCTGGCAGTGACTTGGCCCAGGGGTTTTGAAAGGGCAAGAGATGATTGGAGGACTTGGGATTCCCTTTCCGCACCAATCAGGCCCCAGA
>NW_017729014.1:13461720-13470777 GCF_001723915.1 Gavialis gangeticus
GTGAGCTAGCAGGAAACATCTTCTTGCAGTGACAAGGGGCCATTGTGTTTCCCCCCTTTCTCCCCCTCCAGGTACCAACGCCCTATATTTCCTGTCATTTGACATTTTGCATTTTGTGCCTTTTTTATATTTCACCAACCCGTATTGTTTGTTCTGCTGTTTGTGTTTTATATTCTGTTAACCCTGTTTTTTTGTCAATGATTGTAAGTGTCTAACCTTTGTTGAATCCTGCTGCCTTGGAGCATTGTAGTGTCCACTGTACCCTCTGATTTATGTCTGTTATGTTCCCAGTATTAAAAGGTATATGGTTAAGTCCCCGTTGGTGGTCTGGCTCTGCTCTATAGGGGGAGGAGAGTCCCTACACCTCCCACAGCGCTTGTGCACCTGCTTTGATCCCTTCAGTTGGAGAGGGGGTACCTCTTGGAGTACCGCCCGGGTTACACACTCACTGCACAACAGAGATGCGAATGGTCCCAAGCGTGTAGGTCTCAGGCACCTCTTTGCTCTTTCCACAAGCCCAGCTGGTTGCAATGGCAAAATCAGGGCCTGTCTTCCCAATTTGCAAGCCATGGGATTCACACCAGGATTCGATTACCGCAGTAGGAGTAATTGTTATGAGAGGTATCCCCTTTGTTCTGCTCCATACTAAGAAACAGTATCCTGGCAGAGAAAGGGCTAGCAGAGAGAGATCCAACCCTGTGACCTCTTAGCTCTAAGGCTGTTTGGGACATAATGGGCCAGCCTTCTCTCTCTACCCCTGGTGTTGTTGGGGGTGACACCAAGGGTAGATCGGATCCGTTCTCTCCTTTTTAGATGCTTTCCTAGTTGTGCATTCATCCTTCAAAGTCAACTAAATGCCATTTGGCCCTGCTATGGCACCATTAGTTTTGGAGTCCCATAGTGCCTTTCCAGCTACCAGTTCAGAGGTGACTAGCTGTCAGGTACCGATTCAGGAAGTTTCTCATTTTCCCCTTGTTATCAGCTGCATCTTCTGGATAGCATCAGATCTGCACACCTGTCTGCAGCAGATCCCATGTGGAGAGCACCTGAGGGTGATTCTGCTTTGGTTGAGCAAGGCAGCGAGCCATGCCTTCTCTTTTCTTGGTGCAGGGAGGTCTCAGTCTGCTGATTCCATGAAGTTCTGAGCGGCCACGGGGGTGAAGCGTAGTGACAGCTGTGACATCCTTTTTTATTTTTCATTATCCCCCTTTTTTGCTGCACGCACTTACCCGGAGCTAAATCTCTCACTTGAAGCCAAACAGACAGAACTGGAGATACAACCTCAATTCCCTAATTTCCTAGGTGCAGACAGTTCACCCACACTCTTTGCCAGTGAAAGACTTGGGAAAGGCCCCTGCTCAAGGGATTGTCAATGGTCCAGAGCGACCTTCACGTTGCCCAAGGGATGGGGATGCTGTCATCTTGATTGCAATGTGGCTCAACTTAGGATGACTCATTTGCCACACACGTGAAACCCCAAGTCAGCGTGAAATGATGCTGTTCATTTGCCGCAAATCCCCTGCACATTTCAGGGGGGTTGATCGTCAGAGTATTCCAAGCCTGGGAAATCCACAATGCTTTGCATATTTTGCTGCTTCTCCGCCATCCCGTCCATTTTATTTTATTTTGTTAAATGCTCCTGTTTCCTGACCTGGCTGATGAAAGGTTGAGGAGTGTGTATGAATGCATGTGGGCGACCACCCGTGTCAGCCTGCACCGGTGAAAGAATGTGGCAGGGAGTCCAGCGAGCGCACATGCGTGTAGAGAAGTGGGTCACCAGGGGAGGGAGGCACTGCTAGAGACTCCTTCTTTTCTCCCTCTTTGCCAACATAATCAAAATAACTCACTTGCACCTAATAAAACAAAATTCAGCATCCAGAAACCTTCCCTCCCTGTGGTGGTTTGTCTGGATCCCATTCCTTGAAGCCCAACTGGAAAAGCCACAGCTACTTTTTTGTTATTATTAATTTTATTTTCTTCTTCTTCTCTTTAAATAAGAAATCCTGTATTTGCAGAGAGGGTGCCACAAATCACTGAAGGCAGAGAAGGATGAGAACTGGCAAAACTGAGGCCAAACTTTCTGGATAAATTGGATCCTGCTTTCTCACTTTCACTCTCTCTCTCTCTCCGCTTACCACAGACAGGTGGGGTTCATCACCTCCTTGTCTGCCTCTCAAGCGCGCGCGTGTGTTTTTCCAATTAGACCTGATACGCCCCTCCCCTCTGTCAGCTTCCATTTAGGATTGCTTTCCATCACGGGCATAGTTCTCCAAACTGCCAAAGAGCAAATGTGGGAAGCATCAGCCGCCCTTTACAATGTGGCGGGGATGGCCAGAAATGACAGATGCACAAAGGGCTGAGAGGTGTGCTTTTATTTTCCCCCCAAGGCAAGAAATTTCACATGATGTAGGGGCGATTTGCAATTTTAATTAACCCTCCCTGCATCCTCCAGGCATGCAAATAGGACTATGAAGAAGGGTGCTGCCCCTTCAAAAGTGGGCCTTCTCAGCTAGTGTGCCAATAACATGAATCTGGGCCTAGCTCTGGGAAGCTGTGAGTGGAGTTGATTGAAAAATATTTGGCAGAACACCTTTCTATCAGAAACGGAAACAGTTTGCAGAAACATGGTGATTTGGACAAATTTGTCCACGGAAAGTGTCAAAAACAAATCATGTTGATTGTGTCATTGTATTTCCATAATGTTGAAGTGCCGTGTTTCAATAAGATAAAAAATGTTCTCCTTTGACATTCGCTCCCACATTTATTCGGTCTCAAGCTTTACATTCTAGTTTAATGGTGTTAATATTGATATTTTGATATGAAAGCATCTGTACGTTATACTCGAATGGTTTGACGTTAGCCTACCCAAACAAAACGGTTCCACATTGAATCTTTTGCAGGGTGTATCAATTGAAACGTTCAGAATTTCTGTTCAGTCACTTTTTGTGGTTGAGAAGTCAACGAAGGCTTTTGACACTGTCTCTCACCCCATTCTCATTAGGAAGCTGGGGGACTGTGGCGTAGACACCCATACAGTCCAATGGGTCGCCAACTGGTTAGAGAGTCGCACCCAGAGGGCGGTAGTGGATGGGTCCTTCTCGACCTGGAAGGACGTGGGAAGTGGGGTCCCACAGGGCTCGGTCCTTGGGCCCGCACTGTTCAACATCTTCATCAGTGATTTGGATGAGGGGGTGCAAAGCACCCTGTTCAAGTTTGCTGATGACACTAAGATGTGGGGGGAAGTGGGCACAATAGAGGGGAGCAACAGGCTACAGTTGGACCTAGATAGGTTACAAGGATGGGCGGAGGAGAACAGGATGGGGTTTAACACAGACAAGTGTAAGGTGATGCACCTGGGGAGGAACAATCGGCACCATACATACAGGCTGGGGAACTCCCCTCTTGTCAGCACGGAGGTGGAAAAGGATCTGGGAGTCATTATTGACTCCAAGATGAACATGAGTCGGCAATGTGGGGAGGCGGCTAGGAAGGCCAACTGCACCTTGTCGTGCATCCACAGATGCATCTCGAGCAGGTCCAAGGAGGTGATCCTCCCCCTCTATGCGGCACTGGTCAGGCCGCAGCTGGAGTACTGCGTCCAGTTCTGGGCGCCGCACTTTAAGAGGGATGTGGACAGCATCGAGAGGGTCCAGAGGAGGGCCACTCGTATGATCAAGGGACAGCAGGGTAGGTCCTATGAGGAAAGGTTGCGGGACCTGAACCTGTTCAGCCTTCAAAAGAGAAGGCTGAGGGGGGATCTTGTGGCCTGTTATAAACTGGTTAGGGGGGATCAGCAGGCGCTGGGGGAGTCCCTGTTCCCCCGAGCGCCTCAAGGAGTGACCAGGAACAATGGTCACAAGCTGGCGGAGGGAAGGTTTAAGTTGGACATCAGGAGGCGCTACTTCACGGTCAGGGCGGCCAGGGTCTGGAACCAGCTTCCAAGTGAGGTGGTGCAGGCTCCCACCCTGGAGGCTTTTAAGAGGAGGTTGGATGACCACCTTACTGGGGTCGTTTGACCCCGGTGCTCTTCCTGCCATGGCAGGGGGGCGGATTAGATGATCTGCTCAGGTCCCTTCCGACCCTAGAAACTATGAAACGTTTCCATCCAAACCCGGATTTTGAAATGTGAGACGCTTTTGCAGGACAGATGTTCTCTCTTCTGGCTCACTCCAGTTCTGGGTGCCCACATCAGCAGACTCGGGGTTATGCACAGGACTGGTTTGAGCTTGAGTCCTTCCAGTGAACAAATCCATCCAGTGCATTCAAGAAGGCACTTGTATTATTTGGAGGAGGTTTCTCCATGGTTTTTTTAGATGGGCCATTGTTATTTAAATTGATGGAATATTTTTGGTGGATGCCCAACACTGATGGCCAACAGACCGGCACTGAAATTTGATTGGAAGTCGTCGTGGGAATTGTAGTGGATTTGGGAAGATCACATTAATGTATATGTCATTGTGTTGCTACTAGACCTTCTCATACCAATAATATATTTTCTGTCTCAAATGCCTGATGGTCTCATAGAAGGCTATCTTACAAGTGTAGGGCTGCAATGGGACCTCAAGAGCTCATCTAATTCCAACCCCTGCCCAAGTTAGCATCCAAATCTACCTGGACGTGCTTGAGAAACAATAACATGCTAGCCCAAGTTAGCAAGCCCAACAAATACCATTCTCTGAAGTACGCTCCTGAAGTCTTTGCTCTCTTCCAAAAGGATTCTGAGTTTTTAACAGAAACTTGGTGGCGTTCCTTGGAATTCAGCCTGAAAGGCAGGAAATCCCTTCAGGACAAATTTGAAAGCTCCAGGGTAGCATCTGAGATTTATTTTAATGCCCCCTGCCACAGGTTATCAGGAGGGATTAAACCCAGAGCTTTTAGTTCAAAAAGGTGATGATTTTGCTTCCATTAGTTGGCGGTAGTAGTGGGTTACTACCCATCATAGACCAGTCACTAGAGTGGGATATGTCGCATTTTATTAATGTCTTGTATTATTACCCCTATTTTATAGATGGGAAAGGAAAAGAAGAGAGAAGTTAAAGTAACTTTTCCGTGGTTAGTTAGTCTGTGTCAGAACCAGCACTTGAACCTTGGAGCAGACTCCTACTCCTCTTTAGCCACAGACCCATTTAGTGAGTAAAGACGGAGACAAGCCTTTCAAGTGCTCTGCTGCTGTCACTGACCATAAGAATATAATGACTGACTGACAATCCCCCATTTACATGAGGACAGCTCTGAAAATACACTATAGTGTAACACGTTTCATTCTTGTTCAACACGGGTTAAAACTGGCCCTCGCATACATGCAAATCACCTCCGCTGAAGTTGGGAGGATTCGTGCCTGTGGCTTTGAAGGCAGAAGTCAGTCTATTTTATTAACTAAGTCAGGGCTGCCTTAGGAACCGTTGTCATGTGTCTTTGCATTGGGACCTAACTCAAAAGAGTCATTAAGAGATGTTCAGGCAGAGGACAAAGAGTTGCAAAAAAAGAGACGGAAGGAAGGATGAGGGATGACAAGAATAGAGGGATTAGAGAACAGAGAATTTGGAAGACTTGCTATCACCTAGCCCTTAACACCACCCATGTGCATAGGCATACTTCATCTAATGAACAGTGTGTTATATGCCCCTGTTTGTGCATAATCGACAACTCCCAGCTGTCTGAGATGGCCCCTTCCTGCCAGCTGCAGAGTCCCACGTGTTTAGTGCTGGAAATTTCCCTGCTTCAGTCCCTGGTGTTGCTCAAGGGAACACTTGCTGTATGTGAATGCTGCGTGATGCCCCCCAAACTGTTTTAGGTTTTGGCTAAAACAGATGATCAGCACCCTGAAACAAGCAGGAAAATCCAGAGCAGTGATCCAGCAGCCTGTCTGTATAGAGGTACAGTAGGTAACATCCTGGAGTGAAATGGAGTTATCGATGAAACCTGTTATTTCCGTGTCATAGCCTGGCCTGAGCGGTGTCGCTCTGTTATTACCAGCAGTTTGAAAAGGAGGCAGCAGAGAGTTTCTGTTGCAGCTTCTGCAAATATTTTTGGGAGCTGATGGGAATGAAATGCTGAAGCTTGTGAGAATGATTTTCCATAGTACCTCGGCGTGACAGAGAGCCATCCCCAGTCTGATTGCACCAAAGCCAGTTGCGGAAATAGGAAAGAGGCAGCACGAAAAGCAAAAGCTCTCACTGTATCACATAATAGAGGTGTTAAGGAAAATGGCATGAAATCACATGCAGAACAGGGTGAACAATGCCCATTGCTACAGAATTTTGCTGCGTAAGTCTCAAAGTTATTACTGAACAGTATAATTGTGCAGGGCAGATGGATGTGGTGAGGGCTTTGCTATGTCGCACTAGCCCTGTGTTCTTTGGTAGAGTCCAAGTAAGGCTGAGTTTGGTTAAGGAGTAAATTTTACAAGCTGAACCAAGCCAGGACAGGCTATGCAACAGGCTATGGGAGCCTGGAGAGTTTGAGACGGACAGTATGAATGTCTGCCCATCTTTATTATATTGGTGCAGGATGTCCTATGCTGTGCACGTGCAGCCTTATAGTGTGGGACCTGAGTTTGATCCATGTCTGGCATGGCTGGTCTTTGGTCAATTAACCGTCGTCAACTAACACTGAAGCCACAGGAAAACACTGAGAGGTAGCCACTTTCACATACAGCCTCCTGGGGTGACTCTGTTACTCTTCATGTTGCTCCTCAGATAATGCAGATGTTCTGCCTGGGACCGCTCCCCTCTCTCCTTATTTCACCAATAGATTGCTAAACACCTCAGACAATTTCTGCAGAATAATAAGAACCCGCAGATATCCATGGATCAACTTTATCTCTCTTAAGTATCAAGGAGGAACGAATTTCCCTAATGCTTTCCACAGCCATTTATCTCTTATCATGAAGCTGGGACTATATTGGTTTGATAAAAAGAAAAGGAGGGGGAGAGGGGGAAGGCAGCAGCAGACAAAACTCCAGCTCTCTTTGACTAAAATGTATTCCTAAGCTACGTTATTTGTGGTCTCTGCCTTCATCAGCCAAGAAACCCTTCGTCATCTCAGACAGGGCCCTGAACTGGGTCATGAAACCCAAACCTCGCCGGACATTTCTCAGCTTGGGGGAAGGTCAGCTTCAGGGTTCAGGCTCCCCTCCTAGAGCGAGAAGGATTGATGCTGCAGGCTCTTCCATGTGTGATGCCTTACAGGGGACCTGAAGTGCTGCTGCGTAGGAGCCTCGCATCTTACAAGGCGGACCACCACTATGCTCCCTCTGTGGTGCTGGCAAAGCAATGATGGACTCAACTAGCAAGCTGTCCCGCTTGCTGGCACAGAGGGGCAACCCAACGTACCTGTGCTGATGCAGCATGCACTGACAACAGGTAGGGCCCTCATGCACCTGGCACGTTGCCATTATTGGTGAATGCTCTGGGTGCCCCCGGTGCATGGTGACATCCCCATTTTCTGTTGACCCAGCCATTGAAGTTACCACCAGAGCACGTGGCAGAGCACCGTGGGCACTGGTTATACCCCTGTGGTGCACAGATCTGCTTCTCCAGACCCACAAGTTGACCTGGCATCCGTTACAAAACAAAGAGCACTTTGTAAGGAGTCAGAGCAGAGGTATTCTAGCATGAACCTGGCCGAGGGATTCTCTGCATGCAGCTTTAAAATGAGAGGACAGCCTTGATCTGGAAGCACATAGCAGCCCTAAGCTGTATCCCAGCAGCTCTCAGGATCTGCCCTTCCTCTTGCTGAGTTAGTCCAACAGACCTCAGTGCAGGTCCTGGAAAGCCAGGGCCTTTTGCACTGCAAAGCATTCACTGTCCCAGGGTGAAAGGGGCCAGGGCCAAATGCTTCCATCTTCTCCCTTCTCCCCTGACCCTGGCAGGGCTTGGGCACTGGGTGCTGCTTTTGATGTGGCTGCAGATTTCAAGGGTGCCTTTGGCGCTGATGGAAAATGCAGGAGCACAACCAGACCCACGCTGACAGCTCTCAAGCAGGCGGTGAGGAATGGGGGGTTGCTGCAAAGTAGCCCCTCCACCAGCCAGGGAGTGGTTAAAAAAAACAACCCTTCCTGCCCCACCCTGCCCCACCCCATCTCTCCTTGCAGAGAAAGTAAGAGAAAGAAACAAGCGCTCTCTGTGCCTGTAAATGCACTTGGCCAGTAAACAGTTCACTTGATATCGGGTTTTTCCAGGAAGCCTTGATTCCCCCAGCGCCGGTCAGATGAAAGGCGAGCAGGATCGATCTGCCAGCGGGGGAGTCTCGCTGTGTGTGCCGTCTGGAGCTGTCGGACGGTCGGAGAGCGGCGGCTCTGGGGCTCCAGGCAGTAGTGGGGGGGCTGGCGTTGGGGGGAGCGAGCGCAAAGGCTCCAAAGGGGAGGCCCGCGACAGACGGCAGCACTGAGGCTCTTTTGGGAACTGTCAGAGCGGAGCCAGGCGGCTGGGGGTCAGGGAAATAGATGACCTGCCCGCTTGCAGCGTCCCCTTTCCGGCATCCTGCCTGCCAATTAAGGCTCTCTGGAGAGAAGCGGAAGCATGCTGACACACACAGAGGCCAAGCTGTTTGCCCGCTTTCTCCCCCGGCCTCCTTGCGATGGGGCTGTTACAGGACAGACCCTGCTTCTTCCCAGCCCTCGTCCACGGAGCCCCTCCATTCACCCGCATCTTGCCGTCCTTTCCTATTGCGCCAAAGGATGGGGGGCATCTGTAACCTCTCAGCTCCATGTTCTTGGGGAACCCTGACACAGGACGCAGACTGTCTGACTCGCAGAGAATTCCCCCAGCCCTCCTCTACCGAAACAGAAACTGATTGATGCAGTGGGAGACGCACCTAAAGCCCTCCAGATAAGGGTGACAAGAGTGAAACAACTGCCCTAGGTCTCATTTGCATCCGAGATGGAACCAGATGACCATTCATTTGCATGAGAGATGGAGAACAGAAAGCCTGAAGCAGAGACGGCAGTGAATTCTGGGATCAGAGAAGCAGGGGAGCACTGCATGATGGGGAATCTGTGCTCCAGATGTTAATCAACCCACACACCCAGTTCAGCATTTATCAGACCAGTTCTAA
>NW_017729014.1:13471415-13486477 GCF_001723915.1 Gavialis gangeticus
TAGCTCCACTGGGAGCGAGGGCTTGCAGAAGGGAGACACAGCTCCATATAGAAACACAAGTAACACAAGCAGCGCATTAGTAGAATTACCAAGGCCCTAGAAACGTATCCCAAATAAATGAGCACACCCCAAAGTAATGGGCAAATCTGGTAACACATCTTTTCTGCCTGCATCTTCAGACACAAAACTTGCCCCCTTTGTTCGTAGGCAGCTGGATGCCCAGAGCTTTGGGCGGCAGGTCCAGCGGTGAGGAGTGCCCGGAGTTTTGGAGGCTCTCCTCTGAGGTCCTTGGGCCTGCAGGCTGGGATATTACATGAAGGGCTGCTCCTGATCCCAGCTAGAAATGAGGCTGGGCAGGTTTCTGGTGGAGTTTCCTGTCCTGAATGGCACCAAAAGTGGAGGAGGGCAGCGCGGCAGGGAGCGAGTCATTCAAAACTCAGCGGAGGCACTACTCTTTCACAGGCAGGCTGATATCTGTTCCTTTATTAAGCCAGCGTAGAGGTCAATTGTACCCCTGTGAGCAAGTCGTCTGTCCGGGCCCAAGTCTCACAAGCCCTAGGTAGCACCTGGATCACTCCAAGAACCCACCGACACACCTTCCTGCTTTCAAGGCTGAGCAGCTGATATCTATGCAGTGTTTGCTCTGCTATGTCCTTTGCCTGGCACAGGCTCCTACTGAGCAAACCTCCCACGGACTATTTTCTCTGAGCCTGATTTTTCTGTCACTGGCACCCGTGCAATCCTGGGGCCACTCCAGCAAAGTGTGCAATGCTCTGCGACACTCTGTTTGTGCTACTTACACAAGTAGAAGGACCTGTTCCTTCTCCCGCTCACATCAGTTTGGTGGAAAAGTGCCGTGAGCAAGTAGAGAGCTCTGGTAAGCCTTTTGTGTGTGTGTGGCAGGATTTAATTTGCATTTTTAACAGCAAAACTGTTGTGCAGCAAACGCGTTGACTTCTTGTAACAGAGAAGGGGATCTCAAGTGAATGCTCCAAACCCCATGTCTTTGACTCCCTGGGTACATAGTTTTTGACTCCCTGGGTGTTTTATAGTAGGAATGGGAAAGTCCTTCCCAATTGTTCAGTTTAGCCCTCTGTGTCAGGCAGAGTGAAACTCCATGCTAATCCTGCTATAAATTAGGTGTTTCTAATCCTTCAGTTTTCCAGTCTTTTCTTCTTTTTTTAAAGCTTTAGGTATGTAATCTGTGCTGTGCCAAGAAACAAGTTTGGGGCTCCGGGCAGTGATAGGGAAGGCCAAGCTGCCCAGTTCTGCTGCTGGAGTTTGGACAGTTTTGTAGTTCTCCCCTCTAACCGGCTCAGCTCTGCGGTCCCTTCCCAGAGGAGAGTTTGCCTTTGGGGAAAAGGTGGGGGGTGCATGTTCATCCTTCAGGGATATTTAGGCAGTCATGCACTCCCACCTTGGCAGTGCCCTCCCCTGTCTCATGACAGTGTCTTATTAAAAGACTGTATAGCTTGGATCTCCCTAACCACGGTGGCAGTGAATGGAGGACCGCGCAGTGAACACCGGTGATCCTAAAGGGGCTCTAACTGCAAAATTTGAGCTGGGACTCGAATCCCAGTGGAGCACAGCGTCCTCTCACGAGCTGTGCTGGGGCACACAGCCCCTGATGTGATCTGCATTGGCTTGAGCGGGGTCATTTGGCTCAGGGTCCTCTACCACCCACGTTCTGACCCGGGGCTTTTGTGTGGCAGGGGGTTGTTCACTCTGACAGTGAGCTTCCCATCAAACCAAGGTCTGTCCCCACTCCTTCCTTAAGATGGCCTTGAAGTGCTGTGGGAAGCCGAAGGTGGAGAAGGACACTGCTCTACCCTGTAGGAAGAGGGCCAAGCTGTGGTGGCGGGGAAGTGGCTCAGGTAGACCTGAGAAGGAGCAACGGCTGTTGGGTGGCAAGGGTGAGCAAGGAAGCAGATCTGTAGAGGCTGCCCCCAAGACTGAGGTAGGAACCAGGGTGCTTTGCTGGTGTGTGTTTTGAGGGCTTCCCGATGCTGAACAGCAAGGGCATTTCAGCAGAGTCTGTGCAACCGGACCCCCTGTGGTCTGCTCCCCACTGCTATGCCCTCCCTCCAGGATTTTATCTGTAACAAGTCACCGCAATTCTTTCCAAAGCTACAATACCTGCCCCCTCCCCCAGCTTGCCACGACGCCTTGGGTCCATTCCCTCCTCCCGGGCTTAGCCCACAGTTTATGTAATGGATAGGTTTAAAGAACAGAGTTCTTTATTCCCCCCGTCCTCTGGGTCATGTTTATTTCTTCATGAGTTATCAGTTTGACGTATGTAGGAGTTATGAGGTGATGGGGTTTCTTGGTCAGTCTTTGGCTGGGGGAGTCTGTTATTCTTATTGTAACTTAAAAGGGATCTTTTTTTAAAAGCATAATTGTACTAGTAAAGAAGAGGAACTCACCCGCAGTCTGCAAAACTTCTCCAGCCGAGTCCTCTTCGGCATTCATGGTTCTTTGGTCCCACTTAATGACAGGCTCTTGAGTTATCAAAGCAAAAGGTGAAAATTAGGCTGGTGATTGGTATAACTAACTGGTTCTTAATTGCAGGGAGGCTGCCCTTTCTTGGGGGTGGCAGGGGGCTGGAGAGTGGGAGCTGATACAGCCTTTCAACGGGGGTGTGTGTGTGTGTGTGTGTGTGTGTGTGTGTGTTAAAGCCTCATCCAGTCTGTCCCTCCTACCCTGCAAAGCCAGAAGTCCATGGCACGCACCGCTCCCCCTTCCTCCCCAACAGCCCACGTTGTGCTGGTTATAAGGGGCCTCATGGCAGTTTCTCCCACCTCTGAGGACTTGCTTGTCTTGAAGGTTTGCCTGAGCACAGGCTCTTTCTTGAGACTCTTTTCATCCAAGCCAGGCCCGTTGCTTGCTTTATCCCTTCATAGAGCGGTGGCTGTCAATGGAACCAGGCTGGCGTGGGATAATTAGGAATGGAGGCGCCCAAGGGTACGGACTGAAAATGGCATCACCAACAATGCTATCATCAAGTCAGATTGATGCTGGGGGAGGAAGAGCAGGGAATAGGTCAGTGATGCTCAACTAGGGGCCTTGAGATTCTTTCAAGGGTGCCATGGGGGGTACCGTGCAATGTTAGCTCCGTTACGCGTGCCAATATTCACAAGATAAACCCAGAGATTTCAAACAGGAATCCAGGGTTAAAAACACTCTGACCCGTTGTGGGCTTTCTGAGTTCTTTGCAACGGAACAATTGCTCTAGTATTTTTCTGTTGTTAAAAAATGAGTGAAAACTGGGAGCTGGCATTTTCTGAGCAGGGCCTTGAGACTAAAGAGGCTGTGAACCACTGGTTTAGGTCCTGCTTGAAGAGGATTAATCTGGGATCTCATTCATGCAATGCAGTGGCTGGATACCATGGTTAAGGGGTCATTAGGGTGGAGTGCTTCATGTCTACACAACAAAGCCCCTGTGGGCTCGCTTGTCCTCATGTGAAGTGACTCCACTGCTGTCCATCACTAATGCTGACCCCTGAGCTCACCTTCCTCTTCCTCTCATTTGACTCCACAGTGCTTGGTGTTCCTATTAAGCTGATGGTGCCAATTGGTGGGCATGCCAGCACAGGCCACAGGTACCACAGAGTGACACTGGCTCCCTGCACCTGCTTTCTCAGGGGGAGATTTGCCCTTCACCATAAAACAGCCGATGGATGAGCAATGTGGAGGGGATTAAGCAGGAGGTGGTGCATGGATGCAACAGACTCTGCCCTCCACACTCCTGGCCACAGGGGCCTGGGGAAGCCCTTCCACAGCCACTTTTCCCAGCACTGGGCTTGGGATCGCAGCCGCTGCCCCCTCTCTTTGCCCCCACCTGAAGACTTCCAGCTATGGGATCTGCCTGCTCATGTATCCGCCAGCCCTGTCCGTGAGCCAACTCCCTGCTGCGCTGGCCTGTTTGGAGCCAGTGTGGGACCCGCCTCTGTGTACCCCGGGGCTTATATGGCATAATGACCTTGGGCTGCCCCCCCACCCCGCAAAGGGGTGGGTTTCACCCATTGGGAATGCTCTATGAACCATACATCTGGTATGTCTTTCTGGCCGCTGTGAATGCGTACAAGCAGGCCAGCTGCTGTGAGGAGGTCACCACAGTGCAGCTCCCAACTTTGGCTGTCGTAGGAACCAAAATAGACAATGGGGAAAAAAACCCAGAAATAAACAAGCTGGCTGTTTCCAATTAGGAGCAGCCCTCTGCCTCTATCCGCTCTGCAGGTGCTCATGTTTGCTTAATAGCACAAATAATTAATGGTATGAAAGTGGGTACTCGGAGCAGGGAGAGAAAGCAGCCTGCCCCCTGCTCTTGCCCCCACTGGGCTCCTACTTGCATCTTCTCTGGGTTCCCTTCCAGTATCCCTGTGAGAACCACAGATTTCAGATGAGACCTGGTCCAAAGCAATCTTCCTCTCCATGGCAAGGTTTCCATTGGCTCCATCCGGCTCTGGATCAAGCCCACTATCAAAAATCTCCCCCTGCCACTAGGCTGCGGGGGACTGCACCTTCTTTTGCCATTGGGCTAGGGCTTTCTAATGGCTGCAGATTGCTTGGCTACTGCCCCAAAGTGGATACCATAAAGCGAAATGCTGCGACAGGGGGTGGGGAACTGTACTCTTGCTGCTTGTAGGAAAGGGTGTGACATTGTCACCTGGTTTGCAAGCCCAAAACGTACTCAGCCGATGGAGAGAGCATCGTCTGTACATCAGAGCCGAGGTCTGGGATGTCAGGGTGCCTGGGTTCTGTTCCCGGCTCCTGACTTCCCGTGGCCACAGCAGAGTAACAACATTTATACGATAGCCCCAAAGAACGGTATGAGATTTGGTTGTGAAAGGTGTGTTCTTTGAGATGCTGGGGTGAACATCCTGGTCTTGTGGCTGAAAGTAAGCATCTACTGCCAGGAAAAGGGAGAAATCCTTCTATGCCAGGGGCAGGCAACTATTTCGGGCGGAGGGCCACTTACTGAGTTTTGGCAAGCCATCGAGGGCTGCATGACAGGCAGCCAGGAGCAGATAAATATTAATTTTCTAAATTTTTTAGGGGCACGGCGGGCCACATCCAGACCGCGGGCCACATTTTGCCCACCCTTGTTCTACGCTGTGCCTCTTTTGATGGAGTGCCGAGTGAGCCATCGGTGCAGATTTAACTAGGTTGTTTAGCTAGCTTCCTTTTCCTTTCCCCGACATAGAATCTGGGCCTGATTTGCTGTCAAGCTGGTGCAAAGGAATAATCCCCTTGTGGTCATTGGCTTACATCTTAAGTAACTGAGAGGAGGAAGGGGCTTAAGGTTCAAGCTTTTCTTCCTTCTGCAGAGAAAATAAACTTCTCATGCAGACAAACGTATTTCTCTTTGGCCACTGCCCCTAAATTTCTCTGCCATTTGCCATTGTCAGCTTAATTCTGAAAATATTAGAGCATGGGACACAATTCTGTCTGCCTTCCCCTAGATGCCAATGAGGGAGAATTTTTCTATCTTTTGATACTTAAACAATCCCAACTGGGAATCTTCCTGCAACCCTTGAACACTGCAATTCAGCCTCAGCTCTCGCCAGGCTGAGAGCCTGGATAACATTTGGAAGTATATCTTCATCCTCGTTTTTGTTGATGATAATCAATATGATTTCATTATATTATTACTGAGTTGTTTCATGGCACTCAGAAGCACCTCAGGCTTCCTAAAGAGCAAGCAGAAGCACAAAGCCCCAGCCCAGAGGAATCTACAAAGAAGAGAATATGAGTCAAACAGTGTGCATGCCCTGGGCTGGCCTTCCTCCAACAGCTGCAGTGCCAGTAAACCAGGGGTGGGCAAAATATGGCCTGGGGGCCAGATCCAGCCTGCCAGGCCATTCTATCCGGCCCGTGGGGCCCCTAAAAAATTTAGAAAATGTAATATTTATGTACTCCTGGCTGCCTGTCAAAGATGACAGGAGCCAGGGCAGCAGGACCCAGGGGAAGCCGGCAGTGGGACCAAGCGGCAAGGCCCACATAGCCATGGCTCCCCAAACAGAAGCCCCTGCCTAGCAGAGGTGTCTGTCCTGGGACTGTGGAGCTGTTCCTGCTTCTCTGAGCGGGAGAGAGAAATGCAGCCCTTGACAGCTTGCCAAAACTTGGTAAGTGGCCCTTTGCCCGAAATAATTGCCCGCCCCTGAAGTAAATGCCTCTTTTGTTGGCTGTGAACTTCTATAGCAGGTTTCTTCAGAGTTCCCAAAGCACCATGCAAAGGGCTGGGGACGAGGTGGGGTCATCATAAGTATTACCCCCAGTTTGCAAGGAAGGACCCGAGGTGCTTGCTTGGAAGTGGTGCCCAGTTCCTGCCAGGAAGGAGGTGCCTTGCAAAAGTTTCTCAGGAGTGCAAATCCCTCGGGAAGCCAATCAGGCTGGTACTTCAGAGATGTGTGCTTTTGGCATTGCTACCCTGCGAGCGTCTGCCTTTCCTGAAAAGTAAGGCTGGCTACAACTTGCCTAGGATCACACAGCAAGTCCAGGAATTGAACCCAGATCTCCTAAGTGTCCTGGTCCCCACCGTCTTTTACTTCAAGATTATCCTTCCTCTTCTCCTCTTTGGCTGGCCGTGCCACTGCTCCACACATCATCTCTTCTGCCTTCTGTGCGCCTTCCTGTCTGCCTTCTGCTTGCCTGTGACCCAGAGCCCTGGGCAGAGTCTTTCAGGCAGATCTGCATGACAGGTGCTCCCAGACGTCTGGATCTGGCTCCAGAGGCTGCTGCTTCTGAACGCAAAGTCTGCACTCTTGATCCCCTGGAGAACAGCCTCCCAGGATAACCTTGCACCTAGGCATCATAAAATCAGTCAGTCAAGCTCTGAGCATGATGTGTGCCGATGGTGAGTGCACAGCTCTCGCCCATGTGCGCGCGCGTGCGTGCACACACACACAGGCAAGCAACGAGACTTTTTTTTTTAAATGGCTATTTTTTAAAATCCTGTTCGAGAATAAAATGAAATATTTACTGCTGTTTTCCTTCCGGCCCGTTCTACTGCCCTGCAGCATCTTTAAAAAGGCAACTTGGAAACAGGCTTCTCTAATATATTTATTTTTTTTCCCCTCATAACTGAGAGCACTGGAGAGCCACGGTCGATGGCATCGCTGGAGGACGCGTGGGCTGACAGACAGTAAGTTCGCTACGGCAAAAATCGCAGCCCTTTCCAGCGGAGGCAAAACAAATCACAGGCTGTTGGCGGCATTGCAGGTCAAGCATGAAGCAGTGCCAGCTCCCCCAGTCTGAGGAGGAGAGCGAGGGAGACAGTAAGGAGGGCAGGCTGGCCAGCTGGACACTGGCAGGGCAATCTCTTTACCCCGCTGGTCTGGCCAAGTCTGCCCTCCTATTGCTTTTGTCCATTCTCAGCAGTTTTTCTCTCTCTCTCCTCCCCGCTCACCCCACTTTTGCACTTACGCACTTATCCCTTTCCAAAGTTAGGCTAGAAAAAAAAATTGTTAGCTCTGTCCCCTGCTCCAAAGGTCTCCATGTACCCTTGTCTCACTTCCACCTTTGGCCGCTCTGAGCAAGAAGGCCCTTTTCCATGGGGACCAACACCCCCCGCATTTTAAGGAGCTACATGGACATCGGCTCAGGACAGACTTCGGCGCTGAGCGTCCAACACCTAGCCAAGGCCCAAATCCTGTCCTCATTTACACTCGTGCCGCTCCGCTGAACTCAGCGAGATGGAGCAAGTGTAACTGAAGGCAGGGTGCAGTCCCAAATAAATCCGTTTTCGGGGAAGGGCTGCGGTTTGGCTTTTTAAATTCCCAGCGCATTTCTCCCAGGGCTGTGAGAGACGATGCATTAGATGCTGCGTTGTGTCACTGACTGAATTTCATTAAGACAGGCCCTGAGGGCAGTAGGCAGCTGCGATGCTGAAGAGAGCAGTTGAGGACCCAACCTTTTCTAGGGAGCTGGGAGAACTTGGAGCCATGCAGAGATTTTGGGTCAACTCTCCAGCTCCCCCTCCCCAAGCATCTCAGGCCAGATTCAGTTGTGAGACACCAGTCAGTGATGCTGCAGAAGGGAGAAGTCAAAGGGGAAAAGCTAGTCATTCTTGTTTGGAAGAGAGGGTTAATTGGATTTCAGGGATTTCTTTTTTTTTTTTTTACTATCTCTGAAGCCAAATCTGGTACTCCAGATTGTGACGCACAGATGATGGTGAGTTGGTTCTTGTCTAAGTGCATAGAAACTATCTATCTTTGCAACACATGTGGGCTGCTCCCATGTGGGTTGAGTTGCAAAAAGGGCCTCCATTGTCCCCTGCTCTAGCTAGGGCTGGAGTTCCCTGGTTCAGTGACTGCCAAAACAGAAGCAGGATTGCTGTTTATCCAGCCTGAACCCTCGCTGTCATGCTGTTATCATGGGATGCCTGCAGTGCAGGTGCCCAGCAGGAGGTGAACTCACAGGACTTAGACTGATGCGTGTCAGTGGAGAGGATGGTGATCCCGGGGCAGATGCCCCAGAGGTGACACTGAAAGTGTTTACCTGGCTTTGGAAGCACTAAAGGGTCTGCTGAGATTTTGGATCTCGTTCAGGGCACGTTCTCAGGCAGAGCTGTCTGGAGGGGGGCCAGAAGCCTCAGAAGTGGGACAAAGCCTTCCCGTGGCACCGAAGGCATCATGGCGGAGCTGTTGGATGACTCCTGTGAAACGACATGCTGGGTCTTAGCCCCTTTCATTGTGGATGGGCATCCGTGTCCCAAAGGCCACCGTCTCCTAGAGTGCCCTTAGCCGGTAACGTCAGCCAAAAACCATGGCCAAGGGCCAAACGACTCATGGTGCTGGTGCTGCCAGGAAGCAGAAGCATGGCATGATGCCTCTGGGCTGAGGGCATTCCTTCCAAATCCAACCTATTCTGAGCAATTCACCCGGTCATTTATATTTATTTATATGTATCCTATTACTGCTCTTTTTCTCTCCTCAAAGATATCAGTAGATAGATAGATAGATATCCTTGATGAAAGACAAGGGCATAGGAAGGAACAGCGTAGGGCTCTCAGTTCCCAGAAAGCTTTTGCTTGAAACCATTGCTGTTGGCCCAGAGGAACTGTGCTGCTTGGGCCTGGGGTGAGGTGGGAAAGAGCACCATTGTGTCACCCTCTTGCTGGGAAACTGGACAGGGTTGTATGCCTGAGAATCACAATTTAGGTAGGAAATCTCTAGGCTCTGTTTCATCCCTTCCCCTCCCTCCATCTTCTGCCCCTTCGCTTCCCCACTGCAACGTCTCTTGCTCCCCACCTCACCCCATGTTGTCTCACGCCTGAACCGCACATTTCCTTGCCAGTCCTCTCTGTCACACAAGGTGCTTGAGGGACTAGGAGGCCCAGACACTGGCAGAGAAGCCCTTGGGGTCACTCCTGCTCTTTCCAGCTGTGAATATGGCCCCAGGGGCTTCTCATCACATTCATTTATTCTGCACACAATGAGGGAAGCAGCTAACCGCTCACAACAAGGGAAAGAGAGGGAGGAAAAATAGGGGTGGAGGTGAGAACTTAAATCTTCTGCCTTTTTCTATAGGGCTGGAGGTTTTGCAGCACTTGGGGTGGAAGTCCCCTGACCCTTATGCTGCTCCCCTCCAGTTTAGAGCAGAAGGGGGCAACTTGCCAGGCTGTAACGTGCCTGCTCCGTGGCTGCGGAGCTGTGGCATCCAGTGCTGTCAAGCTGGCTGCTTCCCAGAGGCACTAAATTCCCACTAGAAACATCAGCATTTTGCTGGAGCCAGAGCCAGGCTCACCTTAGCGCTTCCAATCTGCTTGGGTAGGAAGTGGGAGGGCAGCCTCCGGGGAGAGCTGTCTTGAATGGCCCTGGGACTGTTCTCATTAGGGAAGGCATTCATCAGACGCTGGTCTGGTAGGAAGGCAGAAGGCAGGAATACACTAACCCACAGGAGTAAGAGCTTGAAGAGGTCCTGCAAGGCTGGATTGGGAGAGGCAATCGTGAGCGTAGGGAGTACTAGAGCTGGGCTCGCTGGGACAAGCAAGTCATGGGCCAAGGGGGATCCACCAAGGCAGTACTGTGCCAAGACATGATGTCACGCTGCTGTGCTGGGAGCAGGAGGGAAGAAATTGGACGTGCCACCCAACTTCTGATCACCCAACCCGCTTCTGGATGCTTGCACCACACAAAGATACACGGAGCAGCTCCACAGCTGGTTGTACCATGTTGCGGCTATCTGTACCAATGGATGGGGTTAATGATGCTAGTGGGGTGACTGGCAAGGGACTGAGAGTAGCACGGAGAGGGTTCTGCTCTCTGGGGGTCATAGACTGTCATCCAGTCGGTGGGTAGTAAGGGGTCCATATTTGCTGGTGGCCTAGGTCAACTGAATCCTCACAGCCAGCCTGGGCAGAGAAGACAGGCCACAGGTGGAAGGGCAGGGCATGCTTGGGATCCTCTGCTCTTTCCAACTGAGCGAGCCCCTCCTATTGAACATGGCCCTGAAGAGCCTGCTCCCAGCTGCCCAGGTTGTGCAGACACCTCGACCAATGGAGGTGCGGTGAGAAGCATTTTGGGAAGGCGGATTCACCTTGCTAGTAGTGCTCCTACTTGCATGCGCTTGGGGGAAGCACGTGCTGCATGGAAAGGCTTTTTTCAGGGTGCTACAGGCTATAAGGGGTGCATTCAACTTGACCCAATGCAGACAGACCCGCAAAGGCTTTCTCTGCTACTACCTTGTGCGTGCGTGAGCGCTCGGAGACAGAGATGTATTCATTAAAAATGCTATACGCAGCCAGCAAGAGGAAAATGAAAACAACCATCCAGAAACTCCTTGAAGAATGATATTTATGTCCTAAGTTGTAAAACTAGCCACGCTCCCCAAAGCAACGGCAGTAACAGAATCTAGCTGTTGGAACCCAGAGACGCATTGTTCTGATTTAATAATTAATGTAGAGTTAATTGAGGCTTTTACTGAACTGAAACAGGATAAAAGAAACCTGCCAGTCTGGATGCTTCCCTGAGAACAAGTTCATTCTGTTCCTCTGTGACCCCCCTCCACCCACAGCCCCACTGCCGGGCTCCTCTACCCCCTGCCTTCCCTTCTCCAAAGGGTGCGGAGCGTGACCGCTTCTGCTGCTCCACACACAAAACAGGCAGGGCAGGCAGGGCAGTGGCAGAGGCGTCTGGCGGGAGGAGGGGGAAAGAGGGGAGAGATGCAAGTCTGGCAGTGAATGAAGCTTTCCTCCTTCCCTCTCCCGGGTCATTGTTTGATATGGATTTTCCATATTTGCACTGACTTGGGAATCATTGAGCCATGCAACCGCCACAAAGGAGGCTTCCCAGAGAGAGTGAGCGACAGACAGACAGACGGAGGGAGGGAGCCAGGAGAGAAGCCGGCTCCGCGCTGGGTTTAAGAAAGTAAATAACGACACGGGTTTAAAAGCTGAAATGCAAAGCGTTGGCAGCCAGACGCACCCGGAATTAATTCAAATCAGAATGGCTTTTAACCCCTTCCAGGAGACGTGTTGGCTGGCGCCTTGGGAAATGGCAAAGTTTGCTTGGGAGGTTGGGACCTCCGCAGCTATTAGCTGAGTCCTCCCCTCTCAAGGCTGGGAGATGGCTCCAGCTCCAACAGAGGGCATCTCAGATATGGCATGGATGCTGCTGTGGTCCAGAGGTCACTGAAGGCAATGGCAGCCGTCCCAGTGACTTCCAGGGACCTGGGCTGAGGTCTTGCACAAGTATCACTGAGGAGCATTAGTTAATGCTCTATTTGGGAGGACAGGACAGCTCAGATCAACTCAGCCCCAGGTCCCCCGATCCGGGATGGCCCAAGGCTCAGCCCAGCCTCCCACTGTCTCACTGAGTCAGAGGGAGCAGGCAGGATGGTCCAGTTTATTTTGGGAGGATCGGCAAGACTTGCTAATGCAGCACACGGGTGGGGAGAGAGTCTCTCTTCTTACTCCCTTCCTCTCTTTCTGATGCTCAGGGCACCAACTCCCCAGGGCGCCCCTGCTGCTCTCATCCCCTCCATCATGTCTGACTTGAAACGAGCAGTGTGGTCCCAGGGCTGTGGTGTGCCCACAGCACCAACTGAAGCCAATGGATGTTGGTGATGCCCAGCACAAAGGCCAGGCCCTTTGTGCACTGCTGAAGTCCCAAGCCCCTGAGGTGTGCATCTCCCTAGGAATGGCTCTAGAGGTGTAGTGGCTCTGAGATGCATCTGAGCCTCGTTAAAAGTACGTCCTGGAACAGCAGGGAGCAGGAGGCATGGGTATTGCCAGGCGGGGCGGCTCTGAACTTGGACCCAAGAGTGAGTTGATCTGTGCTCAGTAGGAGACTTGGTGAGCAGGCAGGGAGGGGTTAATAGCTAGATGAGGATTAGGGACTAAATCGGTTTAAAAAAAAAATTGAATAAATAAAGAAGAGAAGACATGCATGCACACGTGTGTGCGCGCGTGCGCGCACACACACACACACACACACACACACACACACACACACACACACACACACATTTGAGGGTATTCTCCCCCTCCCCATTGCTCAAGTGGATGATTAGGGAGGTCACTTAGCCATCAGTGCCTGGGAGAATTACCCCAGCGGCGCTGACCCTGGGTTCAGCTCTCCCTCCTCCTCCCCTTGCCGCCGCTGCTTTCAGTTTCCTAATTAAGGTCTTTTGTGCATCGCCTCCCTTTGGACTTCCAGCCGCCAGTCATTCTCCGCTAACATGTCGCGGAGGGGGAGGGGGAAGCCCATGCATTCATTTTGCCATGAGACGCCAGTTCAGGCCCCGCTGCTTTGGCTATAAGCGGGATTATATCGGAGAGGGGGGAGCGCCTTTGCCCATCTTCCCTTTCATAATTGCTCTTTAGCTACTGCCTCCCAAATGGACCTCTCTCATTTAAGTTACTCTTTGTTCTTCTAGGCTCATCCAGCAAAGCGATGGGGCAGGCTCCTGCCTGGAGGGCCAGACACAGACAGGGCTAAGCTCTGATCTCCCTGCTCTTGGGTTTGGGAGCGCTAGTGAAGGCTAGATAGGCAGTGGCCTTCCTCTCCCCAACAAGTTGGGGTTCAGTGCCAGCCTCTGGGAGCAGGAATCCTACCACACAATGCTGGGTCTGTTTTCAGGACCGTTGCAGGGGCACAAGGGCCTATGCGATGCCTCTGGGTGGAGGGAGGCTTCGGACCCCCTCCCCAGATACACCTACTGGACTTGAAAGTCCCTGAGAGGGAAACTGTTAATGTCTATGGGGTCCCCAGTGCAGGGGTCTTGGGGACACTGAGAAGACCTCTGCAGCCCCCATCCTGGAGACCATTCATTGGCACCTTGGTGTCTGACTTGGAGTGCAAAGCTGTTCTCCCCTCCCCTCTCCTGACTGCACTTTTTAAAAAACATAAGCACATCCCTTATTGCCTAATCCCTGCAAAGCCAGCCCACCTTGGGGTATGTGCAGTGATCTTGAACCACGCACTCGGGTAAGTAAGGGTACACACACCCTGCAGGCAGCATAATGCTTTACTCTCCTGGTCAACCTCACATTTAACTCTTTAATTTTCTACAGTTGTGAGCAATGTTGGAGGGTCTCATGGGCCACAACTTGCCTGTGGAGCAGTGAGCCAGGGGCAACTGGCTTAGATGATCTGTGGGCTGTATCCATCGGAGGGAAACAAGCTCTTTGTCCATCTGTCTGTCTGTCTCTTCCTCTTACACCCCTCCCCACTAATATCACGACGTCCTTCCTTCCTGCCAATGAGGGCTGAACATGAATCCAGTTGAAACCTTTCTGGGACCTGTTTCTCAGCCTTCCTAACCCTACAGGTGGGCTGTAGAGTGGTTGCCACCGGACCACCCCACTGGGCTCTGTTGAGTCTGGTGTTGTATTTTTGTCTAGCGCACAGAAACGGCTGTGTCGGGTTTCAAGTTCCCCATTTTTTAGCTGCTAAATACATTAGACCAGCACCGCCCTCCCCTTAAAACAAGTGAGGTTTGCAGGAATTTATGGCGTGTTGTGTCTTTATTGCCAGTACCAGCTGGAAGCGGGGTCTGAGGGGATCCCTTGGCACACTTATCCTTATCTCCCTGCAAACTTTCCTGGCACCATGGGAGGTTTCTCACACCAGGACAGGAAACAGGCATGCAGCAAGACCGTTGCTATTTCCCTTCCTCCCACCCCTGCTTGAGGGAACCCAGTCAGCAACGCGTTTGGGTAAAAACAGGCCGCAGACCGCACATTGCAGAGGGCAGACGAGGAGATGCATGGCGATGGGATGAAAAAGAAGATGGAACAAAGTGGAAAATAATCATGTGCTTGATGGAGATCATATGACCACGATGAGCATGTGCTTATGGTTGGATTATTGGTTTTTGGAACATGTTTTCCATTTTTAAAAGAAAAAAAGGAGGAAAGGAAGAGTGGGAGGGATAAAGATGTTGCAGTCCAGGTTCCCAGGGGCTTCTGAAATGCAGCCTGTGGTTGATACTGCTGGCAAAAATCACATACTTGGAATACTATTGGTATTATTTATCGTTCAAATTACACCAACGCCAACACCCAGCTTGCCACCCACCAGACAACTTTGAGGCGAAAAGACTGTTTCAACTTTTCTCTGGGCCTAACCTAGACAAAAGGAACTGTTCCAAACAGGAGATTTTACCACACCTTTGGCTCTCCTGTGAAATACGAATTTTCATTTCTACCTAGGAGAACTTCTACAATCTTTGCTCTCTCCTATGCCTGATAAAGGGTGAGTGTGCCCGAAAGCTTGCAGATAAATACAATAATTTGTTTGCAAATATCTGGTTGGTCTAATAAAAGATATCACCTCTTCCACAACTTTTGATTCCAACACCGAGGACCCTTTATTGTGGATCAGGACCCCACTGTAATATCTCAGACTCCTGCTGTTCTGAGGCACTTAGTTGGCTGGTTCATTTTGGTTTTGTTTCTTTATAAAATTCTAGTTTGGGTAGGGGTTTAGTTAGCTGGGCATGTGAGGTGGGGTTTCTGAAAGGACTCAGCTCTGGCCAAACCTGGTGCTCAGCACAGTCAACAAGGAGGTGCAACTCCTTTTGCACTATGCTGACTTCAGACGGAGCAGAGTTAGGCC
>NW_017729014.1:13491477-13491950 GCF_001723915.1 Gavialis gangeticus
CACCACCCAGCTTGCCACCCACCAGACAACTTTGAGGCGAAAAGACTGTTTCAACTTTTCTCTGGGCCTAACCTAGACAAAAGGAACTGTTCCAAACAGGAGATTTTACCACACCTTTGGCTCTCCTGTGAAATACGAATTTTCATTTCTACCTAGGAGAACTTCTACAATCTTTGCTCTCTCCTATGCCTGATAAAGGGTGAGTGTGCCCGAAAGCTTGCAGATAAATACAATAATTTGTTTGCAAATATCTGGTTGGTCTAATAAAAGATATCACCTCTTCCACAACTTTTGATTCCAACACCGAGGACCCTTTATTGTGGATCAGGACCCCACTGTAATATCTCAGACTCCTGCTGTTCTGAGGCACTTAGTTGGCTGGTTCATTTTGGTTTTGTTTCTTTATAAAATTCTAGTTTGGGTAGGGGTTTAGTTAGCTGGGCATGTGAGGTGGGGTTTCTGAAAGGACTCAG
>NW_017729014.1:13496950-13503034 GCF_001723915.1 Gavialis gangeticus
TTGGTTCATTTTGGTTTTGTTTCTTTATAAAATTCTAGTTTGGGTAGGGGTTTAGTTAGCTGGGCATGTGAGGTGGGGTTTCTGAAAGGACTCAGCTCTGGCCAAACCTGGTGCTCAGCACAGTCAACAAGGAGGTGCAACTCCTTTTGCACTATGCTGACTTCAGACGGAGCAGAGTTAGGCCAATGCCGAGGACTGCTAGAATCTCAGTCTATCCATCTGTAACATGGAGGTGGATGGCATGTCTACATGTGCATTGATGCGCCATAGGTACTGCACACTAAGTTTGGTATTTGTAATAACAGGTGCTAACTGAGTGTGCAGTAACTGGTGCTACTGTGCAGTAGCACCAACGCACGCCTTTTTGGTGACGCTAATACCAGTAGACTAATTCTACTGGGCGTTAGCGCAATAGCATGGCTTTTGGCATGACGCACTAATGTGCAGTGGAATTAGTCTACTGTGCATTTAGCGTCTCATGTAGATATGCTCAGTAAGTGCTATTTGCAGATTCACTCGTTAGTATTCAGCAGCTTGATGTTGTTACAGTGCTACCCTTCATGCCAATGGAAGATGGCCCCCAGAGGCAGAGATCAATGGGTCGCCCTGATCCTGGCATGTGGGACTCTCTAATGGAAGTTTAAATTCTCTTTGGTTTGCTTTAAACATTGGGAAAGGTCTCCATTCAGGATAGTTCACCTGATTCTTCCTAGCCCTGTACCTCAGTGACTTATACCACTGCCACATAAGTCGCATTTAAACCTGAGGTTGTGTTTTTGCAGAGGCTGCATGTGTAGAGGTGAGTTGGTATACAAGGTGCAAGGCAGAGTATGATCAGATAGCAGAACTTCATGCAGGAACGTGCTACAGGGACACTGAATGCCCAGGATACATTACACTAGGGAAAAACAGCCGAGATGAGGGGCTTATGCGTCTACAGTGGTGCACACTCTGGCTTGTTAGAAGACAATTTGCAACCTCATTAGGGCCACCTGGTTTCAGATTGGCACCGGCTGTGAGAGACAAGCTCACCGCTGCAGAGTAAAGCCCAGGCCCTTCGTTTAGGCTTTGGCTGCTCAATGCTTGGCAAACTACAGCAGCTGTTAGCTGGGTCCTGCCTAGATCTCTGCTTCTCCTAACCCCATTTTGGTGTCCTGGATTTTCTGGCATTGCTTTGGCTGCAGACATGGATCTTACTTGCCGACTATGACTTCGGCTTGGGCTCTCTGCTTCTGACTCTCTCATGCAGCCCAGCTCCTGGTCTGGATTAGCCTCTGACTCAGGTACTTGTCTAGTCTATCCTCCCTGCTCCTCCTCCAGACTGCCTACAACCCACTACTTGCCCTGCTCACCTGCAGTACAGTTGGCAGAGATCTTGACTCTCAGCTTGCAGTGCTGCTTTTTGATGGAGCCCAGTCACCTAGTTGGATCCATGTTGGGATATGCAGCTCACGTGGATCACGCTTGCCTATTATTAATAGTAGCTGCCATCAACCCTGTTTTGTGCATGCTAGGTGTCTCCCTTGGGGCTCCAAGTGGGTTGGCGATACAGCTCTCAGCTGGGTTAGCCTGCCCAGTAAGAGGCTCACTGGTACCGCTAAGCAAATGTATGAGAGAGGCATTGATTGTGCTGTGATTTCATAGGAAAACTGGTACGTAAACAAAATAAATCTCCAGCCCAGCTGGAGTGGGAGCTGTGAGAGCCGAGGAAAACAAGCAGCGCTGGAAAATGAGTCCTGAGTAGGAAGATTTATTGAAATGAGCCATGTACATATGTGTACGTCTGTTTGTGTGCACGCGAGTATGTATGCAGATATATAAAATGAAGAAGTAGGCCTCTAATGGTCATGCAGCAGTTATATACAGCCCAGGTGAGGAAGTGAAATTAAGTGACAAAGAAAGTATTTTCTCCTTTAACGATAAAATAAAGAAGAACAAAACCCAAAACAAAAGAAAACCCAGGATAACATGTTGGAGGAGCAATGGTGAGTCGGCCAGCCCTGAGCCACGAAGCCTGTTTCCCAAGATTTCACCCTGATTTTGGCCTGATGTCTCCCTGTGGCACTGGAGCTCGAGCAGGGAGGTGGCTGGCAGGTGAAATCTCCCACCTCGGGTCTTCCAAACCCAAAAGCCAGCACAGAAAGCAGGTAGGCAACAAGGAGCAAGAGAGAAATGTGCAAAGTGAGGGGGAATGCAACTCAGGAAAGGCAACACCAGAAGGGGGATGGAGGGGGGGGTAATCTTCTGTCTGAGCAGATCCTGTGCCTCCCTGCTGGAGAGGGGAGTCTGGGAGCCGAGCAGAGCACAGGATGCAAGAGCAAACCCTAACCCAGCAAATTAGTCTTAACTATAGCAAAAACAGCACTTGTGTAAATGAGGCCCCCAAGGGCCAATAAGCAAGCAGTAAAATGTTACAGGAGGGAAGTAAGTCAGGGCTATAAACCTGGGAAGACAGGCCTGGGTAGCCAGAATCTGGAGCATAAAAGAGGCGAGATTAAAGGATGACGAATGGGGAGCCACCAAGGATGGCATGCACGCCGGTAGAGAATCTAATTCCTGCAGCCCAGAGACAGGCTCGTCCCGGAGAGCATTGCCAGGCACTGAAAAACGACCAAGATGCCCACAGAGAACTTGCAGGGAGAAAGGGGGAGAGCGAGCAGCAGGTGATAAATAAAATAAGGGGTTATAATCAAATCAGCATTGAGTGTCTTTGATTTAGGAGGATACCAATGAAAAGAGAAGGGGAAGAGGAAGGCAGGGTGGGAGCTGTGTCTGGATGGGGCAGTGGCTTGAGTGAGATATAGTGCAGCCCCTAAATTATCATCATCATTATTTTTGGTTGGGCCGTGTTGTGACATCAATACCAATTTACACTCTGGGTGAATAGCACTTACTACGGGCTTGTCTTCATAAATTGTGCATTGTCCTTATTTATTTGCGGCTCCATCCCGGTCCTTTCCTCCCCCACTGCTTCCCTCCTCCCCTCTATGCGCAGCAGAGGCCAAGTGTCCTTGCTTTGCCCTTCAGGAGCTGACATTTCACCCCAGCCTCACTTTTTCCCTGTCTCAGAGGACTGGGCTTGGGGAGGTTCTGCTGAAGGCTTTTCTTTCTTGGTGCATGCAGATGGAGGACAGGATGACACCACCGGTGATAGATCTGCTAGCAGGGACCACTTTATGAGCGTTTGCCTGATCAGTATTTCCATGACGTTGCTAGTCTCTGATGCAGCTGCAGTACCAGGTCTATGTTGGCCATTCTGAGAACCTGAGACACAGTCTTCCCTGCTGCTACCATATGGTAGGAGTTGAACTGGGAGAAAAAGAGAGTTCAGAGGTCAGAACTGTCATGCCTTTTCTCTGTCCAAATTTGCTTAGCTCTGCCTTGCTGCAAAGTTTCCTATGAGTATTAAAGCGGCATGAGATGCGTCCTCAAAGTTAACCGGAAGGATGTCACATCCTGGAAGCCATAATAATGTACCGAAGGTCAGCTATTTTTGGTGTATCCTTAAGTTTGTGGTGTTCAAACTCCTTCACAGGCTAACAAAGAAATTGTCTCACAGACTATCTGCTCCTCATAATATCCCTGCGGCTATGCTGTAATATTTAAAGAACATGAAAAGAATTGAGGTTTGTTTGGTTTTTTTTTTCCCCTCTGATGTAATTTAGAAGCTGGAAAAGGGACAGGAAGACAGTACCACAGTACCAGCCACCTTAGGAAATGCCAAGATACTGAGATATAACTTATTAATATCTCTAGGCTGTTCATTGTAGAAATAGCTGCACAGGCCATCTTTTTTTTGGTCTCTGAAGGAGTTTATGAAGTGGTCAAGCTCATCTAATAGAGTTTCTGAACATCTCCTTTCTCTGTGCATCCCCAGAAAGGCTTTCATTCTGCAGAAAATAAGGCTTTCTGGAAGAGAGGTGTGATAGAAGGATTGGGGAGCAAGATGGGTTTTATGTGCTGTAACTCAGCCAGAGGAAGACCCGGAGCCTTTTCAAAATCCTTCCTGCAGAAAGGCAGAAAATAATCTGGGTTGTAGTATTGTAGAATTCATCGTGGGTTCAAACAGTAATGTTTCCCAGGATGTGTTGAGGGCCTATTCACAGTTTTAAGCAGTAGAGATGGATATGTGTTCTGGCCTGATGGCTATTGTTCAATGCCTCCTGCCTCCTCTCCTCCACTAGCTTGATCAGAAGATGTTCTTACTTGCCTTTTGGCATGGACAAGGAAGCCCTTGAGGCTGGGAGGGAGCACAGTAAAACAGGAGGAAGATATGATAATATCGTAAAGCAGGAGGAGCTTGATGAATAAACTGTTTCCAGGAAGCCTCTCTTTCAGTCTCTCTCTTTTTTCTCTCAAACAGGTTGCAAAATAAGTGCAGGCCTTGGTGGTGATGATGATGGGTAGAGCCTGAAGTGTCTGTATTGGAAACGAGCTGTACAGTTTACAGATTCCTCTTTCAAGATCATCTCTCTTTTTTTTTTTTTTTTTTAAATCTCCTACTGAAGATGGAGAAGCCAGCTGGTGGGAACCAAATGCTCGCCATCCAGTAGCATAAGCAGAAAGTTACCCAGAGAGGTGGTGGGAGCTCCATCCTTGGAGGTTTTTAAGACCCACCTAGACAAAGCCTTGGTGGGGATGACTCGTAGACATTAGGGCTGGAAGGGACCTCGGAAGACCATCGAGTCCAGCCCCCTGCCCGAAGGGCAGGAAGTCAGCTGGGGTGATAGGATCCCAGCAAGATAAGCATCCAATTTGCTCTTGAAGGCGTTCAAAGTAGGTGCTTGAACCACCTCCGATGGCAGGCTGTTCCAGACCTTGGGGGCTTGGACAGGAAAGAAATTCTTCCTTATGTCCAGCCTGAAACGGTCTTGTAGTAGTTTATGACCGTTTTATCTCGTCATCCCTTGGGGCTTTCTGGTGAACAATTGTTCCCCCAGATCCTGGTGACCATCCTGGATGGTCTTGCTTTGAGCAAGGGGTTGGGCTAGATGATCTCCTGAGGTCCCTTCCAACCCTCATTTTCTATGATTTCTATGTCTTTATTGGAGAAATGCTCTACAGTTTACAGATTCCTCTTTCGGGATGCTTTCTTTTCTTTCTCCTACAGAAGACGGAGAAGCCAACCAGTGGGAACCAAATGCTCACCATCCAGTAGTATAAGCAGAAAGTCACCTGTTGAGAGAGGCTAACACTGTTCATGGCACTTTTATGAATGGCTTTTGATAGATACAACTGGAAGGAGCACCAGATGTGCCCAGTATAATGACAACATAGCAGAAACTCTCCTCTTTGCCATGCAAGGCATTGTGGCTGGTGAGGTCCTTGACTGCTCTTAATCATTGGTATAATGAAGATGATGAGGGCTACAGGGGTGGGGAGAGAAATGGTTTCTGTGCTACCCTTCCAATTGCCCATTATTATCCGAGCCAAAACAGTGGGAATGGGTGATTGTGAGTGCATGCAGCTGCTGGGATAAGGCAGGTGTGCTAACGTGTAATGCGTCTTGCTGCAGGCTGAGTTTTAAGGTCTGTTAGCTGATGGGCTATGGGTTACTCTGTAGCTAGATGTCTTAGATTTAATACCTACTGTGTCTGCATGAGACCCTGCTAAGATTTGTTGGTGATAGTCATGTCTCATGCCTGCTGTACAGCCTTACCTTCCCCTCCCCCCCCAATGACATTGATGGTGCCTTGTGTTCCCATGAGGTGGCAATGCTGATTGTTGAGACAGCTAGGGCGGGAGAGAGGATAAAGGAGGAATGCTGATTTGGGTAACTATTAGGGTCAGATCCCATCTGGTGTAAACTGATCTACTTCCAATAATATCAGTGAAGCTAAGACTGTATCATTTGAGAAGCTGGCCTGTACTCGGGGAAAGCAGGTGGGGCCAAACCCCCATTATTTCTTCCCCCTAAAAATTAAAAGTATGCTCTGGAGTTTTGTTTTTTATTAATGAACTTGTTACCTGCACTTTACAATTGATGTGATTTTGCGCTCAGTTTTGTGAACTGCCTTAGACACTCGCTCCTCTCAGATGCAGCCTGGCCTTGAGGACTCCCTCTCCGATGCAATCTGGGCACAG
>NW_017729014.1:13508034-13514236 GCF_001723915.1 Gavialis gangeticus
AACTGAGACAGCTAGGGCGGGAGAGAGGATAAAGGAGGAATGCTGATTTGGGTAACTATTAGGGTCAGATCCCATCTGGTGTAAACTGATCTACTTCCAATAATATCAGTGAAGCTAAGACTGTATCATTTGAGAAGCTGGCCTGTACTCGGGGAAAGCAGGTGGGGCCAAACCCCCATTATTTCTTCCCCCTAAAAATTAAAAGTATGCTCTGGAGTTTTGTTTTTTATTAATGAACTTGTTACCTGCACTTTACAATTGATGTGATTTTGCGCTCAGTTTTGTGAACTGCCTTAGACACTCGCTCCTCTCAGATGCAGCCTGGCCTTGAGGACTCCCTCTCCGATGCAATCTGGGCACAGCAAAGCAGCCTTGTAGAGGGGCTGGCGGATGGTTGCATGGCAGGTGGAAGCCAGATGTTTCATGGGCAGCCTGGTAACATGAGCAGAGTTTACGTTGCGAGTCTGTACACGAGCCCACAAGGGTGTTACCTCCTCAGACCTTTTGGAAGGTCTCGGCTTGTTGCGATCAAAAAGGGGAATGCAGCCAATTATTACGTGAGGTCTTGGTGCCACAATCTAAAGCTTCAAATCCCGCTAGCTGGCCACAGTCTGGACGTGTGCAGGTGTGTTGCGAGGAAGCCAGACCTCAAACTCTCTCTTCCTCCAGGCTGTGGAGCTCGCCCAAAAGGGTTTGAGCTGTAGGAGGCTCCCGCGGGTCTGGTTTCCCTCTGCCAGGGGTGGAGGGTAGGAATGAGGTATTTGTAATCATGAGCAGGTCAGGGTGAGACGTGGACAGATACTTGTGGGGCTTGTCTGATGGCTGCTGTGCAGCAGCCTGCCTCCAGAGCCGGGAAACCTGCTGAACGTGCTTTGTGCCAGTGTTTTGCATGCCTCGCTGCCTCCCCTGCTCCCTTCTGGAGCCAGGTCAAAGCCATTGTCTCTGGCCTCATCTGCACATCACGCTGGACTGCTTCAGTTTAAGTAGCTGAATCGAAGCGGTGCCAACCCCTGTGCAGAGGCTCTGATTTTGGCTCCGGGCAACTTCTTTTTATTTTCACTTCAACTTGTTCCTAATCATCTGAAATACGCTGGGTTTCAAGGGAACGGCTTTAGCAGTGGTTGAACTAGATGGGCATAAGTTAAACCGATGCTGCTCCACATTAAAGCAAGCCTTAATCCCCTCAAGTTGAGGCCCGTTTACCTTGGAGACCGGCATCATCATTCACTCATCCATTCATTTGGAAAGATGTGGCTAGTTGTGCTCAGAGACAGCTTGTGGGCACAGAAGATGGTGTTCCTAGCTCTGGTTATGACATAGGCCTGTGGGAGATGAGCTGACCTGTTTTCAGAGCGTGCTGCAAAACTCACCTTCCCCGAGCTCTCCTTCCAACCGTGGGACACCGGGAAGGTGACAACTAGAGACCAGTGGAGCAGCCTCCCAGACATCCCAGGGCCATCTTAGCTGAGTAAATGGTCACCAGTGGGGTCTAATTCTCATAGGACACAAAGCCAGGCACCTTGAGACAGGATCCGCTCTTCGCCTCTCCTAGGTTCTGTTCGGGTTACCTTAACGTGAGCCTGCAGTATTGCATCTGGCATTCGGAGAGCGCATTGGGCAACTGACTGCTCCAAAAGAAGAGAAGGATGTATTCCCCTGATGTAGTGGTAACCTGCTACCAAGTCCCTTCTCGGCCTTCTTTTTTTGCTGCTGAAAAATCCCAGGTCCCTCTGCTTTTCCTCGTATTGCTTGCTGTACCAGCCTCTAGTCATATGGGTGGCCCTTCTCTGGACTCTCAAGTTGTACCACGTCCTTGCTAAAGTGCAGCGCCCGGAACTGGACACAGTACTCCAGCTGGGGTCTCGCCAGTGCAAGGGGGCATGGAAGAATTGCCTCCTTGGTCTTGCTGGACATGCATCGATTAATGCATTATTTGCCCTGCTGGCAATAGAGTCGCACTGCTGGCTCATATTCATGCTGTGGTCTATTATTACCCCCAGGTCTCTTTCATTCCTAGTGCTGGACAGATTGGCATTGCCAAGCCTGTAGGTGTGCAAGGGATTGTTTGTCCCCAAGTGGAGCGCTTTACACTTCTTGACATTGAACTTCATCTGGTTCGGACTTGCCCAACTTGCCAGCCTGTTTAGGTCCATCTGTATCTGTAGCCTATTTTCAAGTGTGACCACACTCCCCATAACCTGGTGTCATCTGCAAACCTGGGCAGTGAGCTCTTCGTCTTCACCCTCCTCATCCAAATTATTTGAAAAAAAGATGTTGAAAAGTACAGCACCAAGGACTGACCCCTGCGGGACACCGCTGCCCACTTCTCGCCAGGACGATACAGATCTGTTCAGTAGGATTCTCTGGGTCCTACCCCGCAGCCAGCTTTGTACCCACCTAACTGTCTTGTAGTTAAGCCCACTATCTTCCAATTTTCTCACAAGAACATCGTGGGATACCAGATCAAAGGCTTTTTGGAAGTCAAGGTGTACAACATCCACCACTTCTCCCTTATCCAGGTGGTGAGATATCTGATCGTAAAAGGAGATGCGGTTGGCTAGACAAGACCTGCTTGCAATGAAGCCATGCTGGCTGTTGTTCAGAATCCTACCTTCTGCAAGCCTATTGCACATAGACCCCTGAATGAATTTTTTCTAGGATTTTCCCTGGGATTGAAGTTAGGCTAATTGGCCTATAGTTACCTGGGTCCTCCCTCCTCCCTTTCTTGAACATGGGCACAACATTGGCCCTCTTGAAGTCCTCGGGGACCTCTCCGGAGCGCCATGAGTTTTGGAACAGTTTCGCCAGGGGCTCCGCAATGACGTTGGCCAGCCCCTTCAGCACCCTCAGATGGAGTTCAACTGGTTCTGCTGACTTATATATGTCTGATTTCTTTAATTGATCACACACCAGTTCTACGGCAACAGTAGGGAGGCACTCATTTCTGCCCTGCTCATTCTGTACCCTATCTGGCATGATTTTCCTTATGGCCTGGAGAAACACCAAGGCAAAGTAGTCATTCAGGAGTTCAGTTTTCTCCTGAGTGTCAGTAACCAGCTGTGCTGAGTTGTTGAGCAATGGCCCCACACTCCCATTTGCTTTCCTCTTGTTCCCTGTGTACCTAAAGAAGAACTTTTTGTTGTCCTTGATTCCCGTTGCTAATCTAAGTTCAGTCGCCGCCTTAGCCTTTCTAATTTGTTCCCTACAAGTGCGGGCTGTTGTTGTATAGTCCTCTTTGAGGCCTGTCCCCAGCTTCCGTTGTTTGTACGCCTCTTTCTTCTTTCTAAGGAGGACTGTGATTTCCCTGTTTAGCCAGGAGGGCTTCCCTTCCCAGCCCTTCATGGGCAGCCTTTCATGCTCATCTCTTCCTTGTAAGGTTTTTCTCTCGAGTTTCTTTTTTCTTGTTATAGGGGCACCATGATTCCACAATGCAGAAGTGTGGCTTTTCCCTGAAACAGCACTGCATAATGGGATCCCCAGTTTAGGGTCAGGGACTTGCACGATATCTTATGGGACTGTTAAAAGGTGCTGAGTTGCATGCAAATGTGTAATGGAGGTGGCAGGATTAAGGAATGCTCTTCGTCTTGCTGCGGGTCCTGTTGGAGCAGATACAATAAACTCCCATCCCATGCACACAGCACCACCGGAGTGCACAGACTAGCCCTGAGTCTTGCCTTATGCCCAGTGGCTCTGGGAGCAGTTGCTGGCATGTGGTCTCTCTTTAGTCATCCGCCTCATTTACCCACACAGGCAGTGACTTGGGGCCACAGTTCTGCCCATGGCTTCTAGCTGTAGTAGCACAGACAGCGCGCCAACACTGTGGCAAGAAAAGCAATCGTGTTTCCTGGAATCACCTGCCACAGCTGCAGAGCGGTTCCTTAATTCTGATTTTTCCGCCCGTTTGGTGGGGGAGTGCAATTAAATCTCCAGGGAATACTCGCACCCTCTCTTCCTACTCACCCAGGAGCTGAGTAATGGAAACATTTGGAGCTTTGTGATTTTTGGCGGGGTGAAAATCCCAGGAAAAAAAGAAAAAGCCCTCCCAAGGCTCTGCACAGAGCAGCTGTAACTCTCACATGTGTCTTTTCTTTCTCTGACACAGATTTCGTACAAGTCCATGGCCCACGATAACAGCCTGAGTTGTCAGGCCAGTGTTCCCTGGTGAGAATCTGCTCTTACGGACAGGGGTTGAAAGTGGGACCCCTCAGTCCCTATTGATAACCCACACAAGAGCCGTAACACCTGTCCTCTTTGAAAGCATGAGAATGGATAAACCAGGAAGGGAAAAATGACTTGGCAAAGGACAGTGGCTGGTCCGGAGACCAGTGGATTCCTCTGTCACCCAAAGGGTGGCGGGGGGGTCATATTAACTCTCTTTAATTTGGGGGCTTTTCGAGAGTGTTAAATGGATCTCAGCCCTGAAATATGCAATTGCTTCACCGTGTAAGAGAGCAGTACCATATGCGCAACCCTTTACAGGATCAAAATGCGTCTTTGATGCCTACCAGGTGGCTTAGCAAAGCATTTTGGGGGTAAAAAAAAAAAAAGACCAAGCAAGCCCAATAGCCAGCAATCAGCATCACAGTTAGTTGCTTTTGTTCTACAGAATCTCAAATGAGATTGGATCTGTTATTTAATATTGATAATTACTAATGGACTAATCGCTTGCCCAATTTTAAGTCCTAGTGCTATGAAAACTTGGGTCCACGACTAACCCCAGTGAACTCGTTAGTCGCATAGCATTAGGAGTCATGTAAATCTTTGTGGGATTAATTGATTAAGCAAATGCTATTTCAAGTGAGTTACATTACCCATGATCTCAGTCCAGCTGAATTCAGTAGTGACTAAGAGACCTCACGCGGGTAAGCAGTCCCATGCATGTGTGTTTGCAGAACTAGGGCTGTTAACGAGCATAAAATTGCAGGATTGGGACATCAATGAGGAAAGGGAAGAGGCATCTGAATCCAATCACCTATGTATTAAGTCAATTATTTGTTTTATTTTGCTGTTTTTATATTTGAAAGTTGGCCTGGGCCAATTGTTTTCATTGATTAAAATAATTCTCTTGGGCCAAAAGCACAGAATGAATTTTCTCTCTCGTACGATTCTCACCACTGCACACCCCAGGTCCCATCTGTGCGCACACCCTCTGCCCGGTCTTGGAACAGAGGGATTACAGGATTGGGCCCACAGCGAGATGTTATGGGGGGCTTTTCTTTCTTAGAAGGGGCTGGACTCTACTGATCTGACCATGTGGCAAAGCCTCCTTACACCAAAGTTCTGCCCAAAGCAAATGTTTTACAGCCAAGCCATAAACACCTGAGAATTGGGGCTTCTAACAGATGTGCTGACAGCAGTTAGCTCCATGGCTTTGTCACCAGCCAGCATACCGTGTGCACAAGGATTACGCACCACTGAGGCATCCATTTCTTCTGTTACTTCTCCGGGGTGGTCTGAGCCGCTCTGGCCCGTGAGCCTGGCGTCGTGCGCTGTGTCCATAGGCGACCCAGCCTGTTCCTTGGGTCCGGGAAGCACCAATGCTTCTGTGCTGGCAACTGAGATTGTAGCCCTCTTGTTCAGACCGTGAGGACAGGTTCATGCCGTGAACCCGTCACCTTTTCCTCTGGTCTCTGAAATGCTCCTTTTAATTGCAGGTCTGGTAGGCCAGCTTTTCTCCGCTGCCCTCCTGACGACCCCAACCTGCTCTGGAGGAGCCAGCCCTTCTAGGGGTCAGAGATAATTCACATGGTGTCCATGCTGCGTCTTTTCACGATGGGTGACTGCTCTGCTATGACGGATGGCGCCGGGTCAGGTGGTGCAATAACCCCTAGGAGCTGAGCAGAGGCCGTCCGCCTCATTTCACTCGGGGCTTGTCAGGCCATCCAGTTCCTTTCTGTCTTGAGAATGCACAGCCGGACCCCTGAAGGATCTCAGCTTTTCCCTCGGGGCTTTTTCCTCTGTGCAAGGAGAAGGAAAGGTGGGAAGGCATTTGCAGTTGAGTAAAAATGATGAGCGCAATGGGTAATCTATGTAATTGATAAGCACCCTTAAAGCTTGTTTTTCAGGGGTTTATAACGCGGCAGTAAAAAATTGCTGAAACTTGGCATGCAAAGCTCATTAGAGGAGCAGTCCATTTTTATTCTTTCTTTTCGTAGAATCATAGAAGTAGGGTGGGAAGGGACCTTGTAGATCTTCAAGTCCG
>NW_017729014.1:13519236-13524970 GCF_001723915.1 Gavialis gangeticus
TGAAACGCATCCTGTACCTGTTAGCCCACCCCTGTAATCTATCCCGGCCTGCCTGCAGTCTTTCCCTCCCTACTAGTGTGCTCACCTCACCCCAAATTTTGGTATCATCAGGGAATTTAAACAGGTTGCTTTTCACCCTGTCATCCAAATCACTGATAAAGAAATTGAACAGCGCGGGCCCAAGGACCGAGCCCTGGGTGACTCCGCTGCCCCCTTCCACCCAGGTCGAATATGACCCGTCCACCACCACCCTCTGAGTGCGACCCTTCAGCCAATCTGCAATCCATCTGACTGTGTAGGCATCAGTGCCACAGTCGCCTAGTTTTTTAATGAGGATGGGGTGGGAGATGGTGTCAAAGGCCCTCCTGAAGTCCAGAAAGACTACGTCCATGGTGACACCTGCATCCAATACTTTTGTGACCTGATTGTAAAAGGCAATCAGGTTGGTCTGACATGACCTGCCCCTAATGAAACCGTGCTGGTTGCCCTTGAGCATCATCCCTGAAGCCGGCCCATCGCAGATGTGCTCCTTGATGATCTTCTCGAAGAGCTTCCCTAGGATTGAGGTAAGACTGACGGGCCTATAGTTGCCCGGGTCCTCCCTCCTCCCTTTTTTAAAGATGGGGACCACGTTGGCCATCTTCCAATTACCTGGCCCGAGCACCACGAGCGCGTGTAAAGCCGTGCCAAGGGCCCTGCAATAACCCCTGCTAGCTCCCTCAACACCCTGGGGTGAAGAGCATCTGGACCCACTGATTTGAACACATCCAGCCCCTCCAGAAGCTCTCTAACCCAGTCCTCCCCAACCTGAGGTCTGAAGGCGTTCCCCTCGAGTCCGTCTGGCATCACAGCAGGGAAGTCCCCGTCCCTGCCCAAGAAAACGGAGGTGAAGAATTGGTTAAAGAGTTCTGCTTTCTCCTCTGGCGCAACCACCAGCTTGCCCAGCATATCTTGCAGGGGCCCCACGTTTCCCAGTGCCTTCTTCATCCTCCCTATATATTTGAAAAAGTAACTTTTTATTATCTTTGATCTTGGATGCTAGCCCTAGCTCCATGTCTGCCTTAGCTTTCCTGACAGCCCCCCTACAGGCCTGAGCAGAGGAGGTATACTCCTCTTTGGAGACAGCACCCCCCTTCCACTGGTTGTATGCTGCCTTTTTGGCAATCGGGCGTTCCCGGATGCCCTTGGTGAGCCAGGGGGGCTTTTGGGCACTCTTGCCCTTCCTTCCTTCTGGCTATTTGCTAAATAATCATCTTGGACCTTTTTTCCTTGTGCACAGAAAGATGGGACCTTTTTTCCTCTCCTTCCCTGAAGTTACAGTTCCTGGCAGTGCTTCAGAGTGAGCAATTGCTCAGAAGGGCTCTGAGCTCTGCCATTTGTTCCCCCAGCAGGACCTGCATCCCAGCATTTTCCTGGGTTTTAAAAGAAAAGGACAGCTTAGTTTGAGCAAAAGAAGGAACATGTTATGCAGGGGCCTGAGCCAGATCTCTGTTCTTCCTTTGTAACCAGAGGCTGCATCTGAAGGGAAATCCCTCTGACTGCAAAAGGAAGAGCCTATGCACAAGTTCAGCTCCATTTAAGTCTGTGTTTGGGGCCTGGTTATGCACCTAGATTTTACCACTTTAACTATGCTGTTTGGGCTGAAGCAGTCCAACCCTAATAGTGTGGACACACTAGGGGTATAAGCTTAGCTATACTGGTATTAAATGCCTTCAACACTTGTATACCTATGGAATAGTAAGAGCATCCTCCAGTCCTCATCCCCTGCAGAAGCCACGTTAATAGGGTGCGAAGCTGGATATTTGCCCTCTAGTGGTGCATGTGGCCCTGTATGTATATACCTCTGCACTGAGGAAGTGAACTTTGCTCTGGGGGTTGCATTTTGCACTTTGCAGCCCTTACTTCGGCAAAATTTCCACTAAAGCCATTAAGTGCTTTGACTGCACAAGAACTGCAGAGTCAGGCCTCCTGTTCCCTCAGCCTTCTGCCTGCACTGCAGTGCGACCAGAATTCCCCATTTATCTCATTCCTGCTTTAATCGCCTGCGTTGGCAGGGGCGGCATTCCCCCCTCCTTCCCCCCCAGCCAAGAGGGCTCTCCCTGCCCCGGGGGACCACTCAGGCAAACTCCCCGAGATCCCACTGCCACCACGTTAGGACTGCAGATCAGGCACTTAGCAGCCTTCCGTGCTTCAATAATTCCCAAACAGCTTAAGTTTTAGTAATAAAATGCTGCAGGCAATTAGTCCACAATATGGATTAGGCCCCTTTAGCCATTTAAGAACGAACTGAATAAAATGCAAATGGCTGAATAATTTTATCATTTGCAAATTGGCTACGGTGCCCCTGAAACAGCTTGTTTTATGGTCATTGGACCAGAGCTAGAAATGGGCCCAAGCCAGATCCCTTTGGGTGGTGGAATTGGGACCTGGAATGGAGTTGCATAGGCATCTGCTGTGTCTCTACTGGAGTCTCGCTACATCCCTTCAACTCCAGCTTTGTCTCTGTGTGTGTGTAGCCTTTGACAACATTTCAAAAAAAAAAAAAAGAAAAAGTGTTGAGTGCTACCCTTCAAAGTTGTTTTTCAACTACTTTTCCAAGGGTGTAAATAGCTACCTGAAAGTCAGGGATGTAGGGAGAATCAGGGCATTCGTCTCCTGACAGATCTGCACTGTGCCTACCAATAGTGCACCAATATTGTAATACAGATGTTTGCAAAGTGTTAACAGTTCCCTTCCCACGGAGACATGGTGCTACCGGGTAAACAATCTCTTGGGTCAGGACAAAAAAATCAGCCATGATGACCAAAGTCGCACAGAAGCGGCACTGTGGAAAGATGTGATCCTTTATTGAAAGGCATGCTGTTATCCTCTTAGTACATTTTGTAGAAAACCAGCTGACTTTAGTTGGGCATTTGTCTTTGCAGATCTTGCTGTATCCATGCAACTCTGACGACCTCTGTCCCTCCTGCTCTTCTCAGAGGGTGTTTTCCCCCCTTGACCCTCTGCATTTTTATCCATTTCCCTTTTCTGAGTGTAGAGTAAAACAACGAGCTTAAGATGAAACTCTTCAGAAATGACCGCTGATTTTGTATGCCGCGGCTTTTTTGTTGGTGCCGAGAACCCAAGCTGGCAATGAAAAGGGGTGTGGAGCTAAAGGTGTGCTGTGGACCAAATGAAGAACCCAGAGCCATGCACCCTACATGGAAACACATGCCCAAGTTGCAACAGTCTGTCGATCCTGGATCAGCCTCGTCAGCCATCTTCGGACCACAGATAAGACAGTCTTGGGAGACAGTCCTCCTTGCCTGCGAGGGATTGCCAAAGAAGGGGAGCTCAGGGTGCTCAAAATCTCTGAAGGTCCCTGGGAGCCTCCAGGTTCTTGGCATTTCCATATTTCAGCTGGGTTCTCCAAGTAACAGGCTGCTTTAGGAAGTGTGACTGCCTTTTAATGAGAAATGGTTTTAAAGTAATGCAGAATGGTCTGACCTAAAATGTTTTGTTGAAGCTTGGTCTATTTAGAGCTAAAATGAAATATTTTTGGTTTCATGGCTCCAAAATTTTGCATGGTGCATGAAGCCAAATACCTCCCTGTTGGTAAGTGAGCACAATTTCTATTCTCTTTATTAGAAGTTGCACTCCCTTATGCCAAAGCAGGATGTGATGGGCCATCCATCACACACTTTTTCCAACCCCTGTAACACCACAAGCAGAGGGGATGTGGTACTGTGGAAAGTTTATACCTCCCCCTTATTTTGGAGGAACGGCAGGCATTTCTTCACTTAATAATTCACGGAGGTGGCCATGTGTTGGTTTTTTTGCTGTAGAACAAAAACAGGTATAAAAACATCATCTTCCTGTCAATAGATGACTTGATGACAGGCTGAAACACTTTCGTGTTGTGATGAGAGGTGAAATGTCACTGAAATGTCATTGCCTGAGATGCAAGGAGGCTTTCGTGTCCCAAAATGATTTCCAGGAAGATAAGATTGAACGTAGCGCCACCCTGGTAAATGAGCGAGACTTTTAAATGCCTCGCTGAAACGCAAAGAACACTTCATCATATCAAGGAGATATTTTAAAAGCTGCCTGAAAATGCATCCAGAAGGAAGATGTCTCCCTCGAGACTTGTCAGGTCAGACACTGTGACAGATTAAAGCAAAGTTGTAATCTTAACACTGCGTTCTATGGTTTTGGTGGGTAAGGCAGACCCCCTTGCAGATGCTAGGAGAAAAGCAGAGGAAGAATAAAAAACAGCCTCCCCTCCACAGCCCCACATCTTCCCTATAGACTCACACAGGGTGGGAAAGAGAGGGAGGATGGATCCCGAGACTGAATGTGTCCCTGGCATTACTGTGCTTGTTCCTGCGGAGTTGCGCTAAGTGTGAATACAGCCCATTGTACAGACTGGAGTGAGATATGGGCACGCAAATGTGAGATGGTGTGCTGTTGTGATGCTTTTAAGAGTTGTTTGGGTGACAACTAATAAACTCACAGCTAGAGAGTGGGAGAATGGCCATGTGATTTTGGAACTGGGTGAACCGTGTCTGGGATGGTCTTAAATTTGACTTGGAACTAGGAGTTTAGGGTCAAACCCAGCAGCCACCGCCCTTGTCTCTCCAGAGGCCTCCTTGACAGCGAAGCCTGTTGTGCCTGGTTTTCTGCTGGCAGACACAGAGTGAGCCAATGGGGCTTTGCCTGGCTGTGACTTTTTGGGACCATATCCTGCAGTTACTTGGCATCCTGTTGTAACATTATTGGTGCTGGAGGGTGTATTACTCTCATGCTCCAGGAAGCAGTCTGTCCTAGAATGATTTTCCCATGCCAAATTCCTGTATCTACGGATATGTTATCATCACCCCTCCTCTAGCATATATAAAAGTGTTGACCAAGTGTCATAGTTGCCTAGGCATTCGTTTACCATATGCCAAAGGCACACTGCCTTGTCTACACTAGACTTTGAATATGTGCCAGTTCCTGGATGTTAACAACACACCCTAAATCCTGGTGTGTGTGTGTGTGCGCGTGTGTACACCAGTGCTCCTGGTGTGTGCTGCTGCTCTGACAGTAGTGGGGTAGTGCAGTGCACTGGGGGTGTTATATGCTGTGTGGCTGCATGTGTCACTGGTGCCCTGATGCTAGTTCTGTTTGCATGTGTACGATGGAGCATATGCACGCTCTGCATTGTTGCTTTATGGCAGGGTACAGTCACACCAGGTGTGTAGAGGCAGATATAGATAGGTGCTTCCGGTGCTGCCTCCTCTCAGTTATGTTTCTCTCTTTGGGTTGCTCGATTCTATGCATTCACCCGCCAAGTGCCTGGTTGCTTTGGCTGTGTCTTTGGCTTGTGTGTATGCGTGCATGCGCACCTTGTCTCGGCATGTAGGAGTCTCCGTGTGTTGCTCTTGCTGGGGTTGTGTGTTGTGGCTGCGTGAAGGCTGTGCTGCTGGCTCTTTCCTAGTGTGTGTGGTTTCAGCACATAGTCTTCCTGTATCACTCTTGCTGGAGTTGTGTGTAGGTGGTGTTGCTAGCTCTCTGCTTGTGTGTGTGTGTGTGTGTGTAGGTGGTGTTGCTAGCTCTCTACTAGTGTGTGTGTGTGTCACTCTCCTAGAGTGTCTCCCTTAATGTGTGTGTGTGTATGTATCTCCCCTAGCGTGTGCGTGTGTGGCCGTGGCCCGGTTAAGCGGCGCGGCCCCGCCGGCGTTGCCCGTCGAGGCGGGGCGGGTTGCGGCGGCGG
>NW_017729014.1:13525305-13526589 GCF_001723915.1 Gavialis gangeticus
TCGTTAGGTGCGGTGCAGTGCAGTGTGTGTGTGTGTGCGCACGCTCACGCACTACTACAGGGTGTGTGTGGTACAGTGTGCATATGTGTGTGTGTGTGTGTGCAGTACAATGTGTGCTTGTGGTACAATGTTCATTGTGCGTGTGTGTCTGTGGCACAGTGTGTGTGTATGCACACGTGCTACAGTGTGTCTGCGCACAGTGACTCACCAGTGTGGCATAATCACCACAGACGTGCCAAGCACAGTGCACGTGTGCGCTGTACAACACGCACACACGCTGTACAGTGTTTGTGTCTGTGCGTCCGGTACAGTCCGTGTGTGTGCTGCACAGTGTGTGCGCTACAATGTACAGTGTGTGTCTGTATGTATATAAAACTTACTTATTTTCCCTTTCATCCTTATGTAAGGGTGAAGGGGCCAGTTTTCAAGATTAAGGACTCGGGAGTGGGGAAAGCCCAGGCAGGTCTGGGAGGACCGCGTGGCAGGTGCGGGATGCTGCAGAGACATCGAGTCGCAGCAGAGGTCCGCTCAGGCTTGGCGGGCTTCTAGTGGTCCGTGCACCGTCCCCGCCACCTTTTCCCACCACCAGCACACCAAGCCACCCTCCTGCCACCTTGCCACACTGCCGCAGGGGCAAGCCAGCCTGTTGCCAGATGGTGGGAAGGTGGTAGGGAGACGGTGCATGGGGCACTGGAGCCTACCTGCCTCTCCCACAGCTGGGGGGAGAGCTGCCAGTGGGCCAAGAGACCCCTGAACTGTGGGGGACCCCAGACCTACCCTCCATGGTGGCGGTACCGGCCCACCAGCACCCAGCTCGGTCAGTCCCAGGGGGCACCGCCAATGCAGTGGGAAGCCCCGGGCTAAACAGCTGTACCGTACATGGACTTTTTCAGTCAACGGTTTCAGGTAACTGTAATTACAATTTAGAAAAGATTTTTTCTTGAGTCCCTTTCATATTTTATTGCTTACATTGAACAAGAATGCAGTGCTTGTAACGGTGTGAAATGCTCCCTCTCCTTGCAGCCTCTTGCAAATTCCACTCTTATCCCTGGTCTCAGAGCTGCCGCCCTCCTCCAAGCTAATTGGAAGTCAAAGGTTAGCTCCTAGTACCTGAAGAAGGAAGGTCTATCTCATCTATTTTAGGGTTTTCTGTAGTGGCTGTCAAAGGAGCCTTATAGGAAATTAGGAAAATTAAATCTGCTCAGTGGGGCTCGTAGTGAACTTAGTGGAGTTAGTTACCTGCTCTCTGGCCTCCTTCAGCTGTGGGCATTTGTCCTCTGGATT
>NW_017729014.1:13526763-13536102 GCF_001723915.1 Gavialis gangeticus
GGAGGGAAGGTTTAAGTTGGACATCAGGAGGCGCTACTTCACGGTCAGGGCGGCTAGGGTCTGGAACCAGCTTCCAAGTGAGGTGGTGCAGGCTCCCACCCTGGGGGTTTTTAAGAGGAGGTTGGATGACCACCTTACTGGGGTCGTTTGACCCCAGTGCTCTTGCCTGCCATGGCAGGGGGTCGGACTAGATGATCTGCTCAGGTCCCTTCTGACCCTAGAAACTATGAAACTATGAGGTGGAAGTGGAGGGCAGGGTGGGGACATTTGGGGACTCTCAGCAGCTGCCCCAGGTTCCAGTGGGACCTTTGGGTGGCGAGTGCTTTTGCCGACCCAGTTGTGTTAGGCTCCCTTGTCAGGTACCCAAGTTTGAAAATGGTGCCAATCTTTCAGGTCCCAGTAAATGGGTGGCCAACTTGGGGTTGGGACCCAGGAGTCCTGACCCTCTAAACACTAGTGGCTGGCAAGAGGGAAGGTAGTCGCAAACCACCAACTTGAGGGAAAAACAGTGCCATAACGAAGATGTGTGCCAGAACCAGCGCTGATGCCTGGGAGGGAGAAGCACAAAGCTAGAACTGAAAAGATGAAGGACCTCATTGAACCTGAAGTGCCTCATTAAGTGCGGTGCAGTATGTGTGCGCGCAGTGGCAGATTTTTCAAGAGATGCATCCAGGGCTCAAACTGGGAAGAGATGGGGGGATAAGAGGAAACACAGTTCCCCTTGTAAAGACACGGAAGTGGAGTATCATATATGCATATCTATCTAGTTAGATATAGATATATGGATATATACCCATATATCTATATCTCTCTGTATATCAATAAATATATAGATAGCTATATAAAGGGAAGGAGAACTTAATTATTTTATGCTTACTGAGAAGTCAGTGATGTGTGCCATCCATTTAAAAACCGTCTGGTGCTGCGGAGCTGCGTGCTTCCAAGAGAGCAGAGTTATCTCATGTCCCTGGCTCTTGCTGTTGAGTTGCCTGTGATTGCTCCATGCCTCAGTTTCCCTGTCTGTAAGATACAGATGATAACTGTATTGGCACATATCTGCCTTTGAGCCAGTAAAAGTCAGTAGGCTGAATGTTGATGGAAGAGCTAGGCACTGGAGGTGCGTGGGTATAGCCAAAGAAAAGGCATTTGAACATTCAATTAAATATTCAACATAAAAATGTGTTTATGTGGCTCCCCCATGCGAGGGACTGCTTGTCTGTGGTGGAGCTCCGCAGGCATGCTTTACCCCCCAAACTCCTAGGGTCGTTATTGGGTAGCCACATGCTTTGAGAAATTGAGACTTTCAGGTGATGGCTGCTACAGAAGGGCAAAGGATTGTCATTATGGGTCAACAGCTCCCTGAGAAGAAGGAGAGAAGGGTGTCCTCGGTGCTGCCAAGCTGGGAGGAGAGTGGCCGCAGAGACCCTGTCAGCGATGCTGTGCTTTTAGATGTGTGAAAATGGGAAATGCACTGTTTTTTCTAAGGGTCTCAGCCACGCGCTTTGTTTAATTTATCTTCCTGTCCGGTGCTACGCTGATAGCATTCAGCCTTGTAGGCGCTGCTTCTCTGTTGTTATTCAGATTATTCTGGCACGGTTTGAGCAAAGGATGCAGGACGCATTTCCAGGGGCTCATTGGAAAAGGGTATGTGACCGGACCACCCACCCAACCGTGGTTTTAACCTGTCCCTCTCAGCATGCTGGAGTCCACTTGCGTGTCAGCTGTTGGATCTGGGCAATAGGCTGCTGAGGGAACTGCCTGCTGTTTTTAAGTTCACAGAAATTTCACAAACCAGGCCCCACTTCAGCCTTCTGCTGACTCTCTCCGTCTTGGCTTCACCAGTGATTTTTAACTGCTTCTGCAGTTCCCTGCTCCCCCTCTTTCCTAGTGAGAGCTAGTGTCCAGCCAGTGGTCACAGCCAGGGATGTGGCTAGGGACTTGGAGGTGGGGAAATGGTGGGGGAAGCTGTGGATCCTTGGAGAGGCAGCGTGGAGACAATATTTTGACAAGCCACCCTGCTGGCTTGCTGCCAGCTTATTTTATAGAAAGCCCAGCTTTGGCAGGTGTTGGTGGCAGGAAAACAAATTCTCAGCGGATCTGTGACGAGAGAGTTGTCTCGGGTAGAAGGGGAAAGGAGCGATAAATGTCTTGAAATTGAGCAATGGCAGAGTGAGCGCATCCTCCTCGGAGCGCTCGGGAACTGGCCTTTATCGCTCCAAGTCATGAGACAACTGGAGGAGTAGGTGGAAGGGCAAGGAGAGCTCTGCCAAGTGTCCCCTCATTTCTTCCCCCTGCTCTTCCATCTCTCCGCGGTGAAGAATGGGCTTGTGCCCCAGCCCCAGACCTGGGCACCCTGGAGCTTGTGCCATGTTTCACCCTGGGTCCTGCTCATACTGCTGGACCTGCCTCTGTAACGGGACGACTTAGAGCCCTGCATCCAGAAAGCCCCACGCTGTTTAACTGAGATTGAATCTCAGGCCCTATCCCACCTTTGTTTTCTGGATCTGTCTGCGCACCTGGAGCCTTCTGCCTCCCCAGTTATGAGCTGCTTCCAGTCCTGGTTGCCATCTTTTGCATCCTGAGAGGCTGGATGGAGTTCATAGTATAGTCCACAGCCCCTTCTAAAAGCCTGTTGCCGAGGCTGGGATTTAGGGAAGATTTGGAGTGGTGACATCAGGCTGGGAGGACGAGGGCTAGGGTTTGTCTGTGTCCAGCGGCCGTAAGCATGTACACATTGTAACCTGAGTTTTTTCACTACCCGTTCTGCTAAGTCTCCAGTTAGTGCTGCCCTTCCACAGACCAGCTGAGTCGTTATGGAGGACCACACGGTGTTTCTTTCCCATGGATGTGTACCTGTGCTCCCTCCACACCATGCCTGGTCCTGGCTTGCTTTGAAACCTTTTGGTTTTTTTCAAGAAGTGATAAAGTGTGCAGCTATTTTGCTTACCTTCCCTTTTCTGAAGAATCCCGGTTCCTCATAGCTGCAGGCTCACTGCTGCTTTAGCTGCTCCTGGGTAAACATTTCCAGCCTTCACTCCCTGTTTTCATGGGTGTGGTTCAGCAGCAGGGAGGTTTCTAATAGAGTTTCTCCCTGATGTAGCTGTGGGTGGCCTGGGGTTTTGTGGGCCTGTAAACAATACTTCAGCTGGATAGCAAGCGGAGGGACATTCTCCAGCATGTTGGTTTCCCAAATGGCTGAACTGGATGGGAACTGCATTTCTGTTCTATACCAATGGTAGGAGAAGTTGCTTGTAAATATTCTGCTGGAAAAAGATGGCTCTCATTTCACGAGAAGGCAGCCAAATGAAAATGGAGCCCTGGTAATGTCCCTGCAACAAAATCCTGAGAAGTTACAGTGGGCATTTGGAGCACAGTGTCTACCCTGGACATGGTGGATGTTACTGTGTCGAAATTAGCCTCAGCTTGAAATGATCAGTGACTCACCAGTGTGGCATAATCACCAGAGACGTGCCAAGCACTTCGTTATCAATCACTCCTGAATTGATACGGTGCCCTTCTATGTGTGCTACTCCTGCTCGACCCCCCCGTTATAAATCCTCCCAGAATGGAGGAACATGTGTTGCTTGTAACATATAGATGTACACAGGGGTGCCTTAAGAACGTCACGCTGTTCTGTTATTGATAGATGCGATTGAGCCTCCGTAGGGCTGCTTACGCGTAGTCATAATGGTAAGTGAATGCGTTCTGTAAAACAGAGTAAAATTATTGGTGATACCCTTCCTGCGGCTCCACAGAGGTCTGGCGCGCACGTGCCCTTTGTAACATGCACCTGATTAGAAGCCAGCCATTCCTCATCTCCCACGAGCAGCCTTGTCCAGCAGGTATTTGGCATTCCAAGAATGTGGCCTGGAAAACATCTGGGGGAGAGGATTTGGGGCTTGAGCAATGCAAATTGCTCGTGAAGTGTGCAAGGAAAAGGCCAGATCGGTCTAAGGATGGTGGTTCTTAGCTTCAGTGGGGAGTGAGCCCCAACTCCCTCCGGACTTCTTGTTGCTCTTCTCCCTGCAGCGTACGAGCTGCCCTGCCACTTGCAAGCAAGGCTCCAGATGCCAGAGGTGCCTCTTCGCCTACTGCACCTTTCCCAGAGAGACCTTCTGCCTGTATCAGCACCTCCCTTGAACATGAATAGGTGCCAGACCAAAGGTTTTTGGGTCACAGCCAAAGTGGGGGGGCACTGAGAGGGGCTGGCTGGGAGGCTGCAGATACTGAGATGTTTTGGTGTGGAATGTGAGAGGCGCTGCATATAATGAAACTACGGCAAAGCGATCTGCCTGGCCCGTGCAGCTCTCGCAGAAATGAGCAGACGCCTGCAGACGGAACCTTTGGTATCTCTAAATAAATCATGATGCGTAGCATATTCCATCTATAGCTCTCCAAGTGCTTTTACAGATGGAGCAACCGAGGCATTTTTGGCCTCTCTCACCCTCCTATTCTCTCTCCTCTCCTGGAAGTCTGGAAGAGAGAGCCCCCGCATTTCCTCAGCTGCGTCCAGGGTCTCAAACCTCCTTATCCCCAATCAGGGGACATGGATGCCTTGAGCAGGACCCACAATATAGCTGAGGGATGCATATGCACAGAAGTTGTGCATGCCAGTGCTGTGCTCCTAATCTTTGATGAAGGTGCAGGTACCCTCTTCCTCCCCTCGCCTTGCTGCCGCACCTCAAATGTACGCAGGCTTCAGGGTAGTTCGTCGAGCCACACGCACACGACTGTCTTGCTAGTCTTCCAGATGGATATCTGACAGAAGCTGGCAGGGTGGTGGAAGCCTGTCATTTCATTGCTCCAAGTGTTGTCAACCAACAGCGCTTTCATTAGAAATGTAGCTGGCGGATAGCAGAGTACCTGCCTATCTCAATAGGCAGTTGCATGCACGCAAACACAAAACAGGGCGCACACCTGCTGGTATTGAGGTGAGGGGGTGGGGGAAGTGGTACAAAGTGGGTCTGTGTAATTAAAGGCAGAATAACCACCTTCGCCGCTTCTCTCCTGCAGCATAAAATAGGACCGAGACGGAGGGGTTGGCTCCTGGCGATCTAGCAGTGGCAGCATGAAAAATGAAGAAGAGAGCGATAAGAAACTAATAATTTATGTTCCAAGCACAGACTCACACCAGTGTAGAGGGAAATTTGTGCCAATAACTCCTACTAACTCAGAAAGGCACGCAATCTTTTATTGCACAAATTATTAACGACCAGAAAATAAATGACTCTGTAATCAGATCGGTGCTGCCGGCACTTTTCGTTTCTTCTTTTATTTGTATAAATTCTGAAGCCAATCCGCCCCTGAAGCTTAGGCAAGGGGAACTTTTATTGGCCTGCTGCCCTGCTTGACAACAGAACAAATTAAACAGCAATGAAGCGGGAACATCCTGGTATCTCCTGGCCTATCGGAGATGGGTTTGTTCAGCAAACATTTGCTGACCCCTTGATTGAGCGCTGCTCGGCGCACCTGCGCTGGGTTCCTGCAGGAACCCGGAGTCGGAAGCCTGTTCTACATCGACTGAAGTAGCCGCGCCGCAAAATTGTGATCCTCGAAGCAAAATTGCGAGGAGATTTTTCCACCATCTTGTTTTCTGCCCCATTCCTTGTTCAGACCCCGTTATTCTAACCCCATGGGCATCCTTGGATACGCATCGCCCAACATAAGCTCCTGGTCATTATTTTGTTTTCCCGCCTAGCTCGAGGAGGCACAAAAGGGGTCCTGGGAAACCTCGAGTCTTGATGTGTTGGGTTCATCTGAGCACCACCCAAATGGAAATGAGGCCTGACACCGGCAGATGATTGAATCCCTTGAACTTTCCCTGAATCACTATCCTCCCATTGTGACCGTGGAGCAAGGAGAAACTGGACAGGAAGCCGACATAGTGAAAGGGAAGAGGAAAATGAATGACTTTTTGGAGGGTTTGTTCACACGGCCGCAAATGCCCTCCTCTTGTACGTGGTTTTGTTGCGAGCCACGTGCAGATCTGAAACTGGATTAGCTTTAGGAAGTTGAGTTTGCTGCCAAAGCAAGACAGGAGGCCATGTTTGGGCTTGATGGTGCTGAAAGCCCAGGACCTGTCTGGTGGGATCTCTGCCCTGAAAAGGAGGAAGTCCTACTTTATCCAGTGAAACCTCCACTCTCTTGAATGCAACTGAACTGATGCTCATGTTTCTTTGTTTAGTTTGTCTAGCGAGGGAGACCTGGAGATTGATGACAGGTTCTTTCTTTGTGTCTTCAAAGCTAATACAAGGACCCTTGTAAATGGGCATTTTGGAAGTAATTGTCACCTGCAGTTACTTGGCTAGGCTGCTGAGAGATGCAGTCTGCTGCAATGAGGGCAGGGGGCTGGACTCGATGGTCTTCCGAGGTCCCTTCCAGCCCTAATGTCTATGAAATCTATGAAGGGGATATAAATGCCTAGACAGATTCAGTAGGCCTATTCCAGCTCTTCGTTCTTTGTACCATGGCATGCCTGGGGATCTCATGGACGTGCTATACCAACATATTGTAAGTGACTCCTCCCCTACCCCATACTAGTGCTAAGTTCCTGCAGTTTGGTGTTTTTCAGGGCGTAAAGATTCCTACTGTAAGTGAACCTCGGTCATTATTAAGAAGCCAAGATGAGCTAGAAGTGGAGTTATGGTAGCAAACAGCTGTGAGGCCCAGAGTAGTTTTGGATCCATATCTGAACTTCCGTGTTGGAACCTACTGCTGTAACATGCTGAACCTAATACCTGGATTTGGACCCTCCTAATTGTAAGGAGTTTGAATCTGGGTCCGGTGTTTGTGAGGGTCCCTGTCTCCCTAGCAGGCCGGTATGATCCCGAAGCCTTGGATCCTAAACATTGATGCTTTTTGGTTATGGATCTATATCTAAGTATTGGAGCCACTCTTTATAAATAGGAGCGGGGAAGGGGTTTCTTCTGTCTCAGATGACACAAGAAATCCCTGGGTGCTAGAGAAACTTTGTGAAACCCCATGCTAAAGGATGATGGGAGGTTTCTACAGTGCACAGAGCCTCTTGCTTAATGGGAATTTCACTCTTTGAGGAAAAACGGCTGTTCTGTGTTTAATCCCGTGCGTTTTTTGCTTGCTGGGGGGAGTCCTGCCTGACCAGACTTTGATTACTGCAAGATTTAGATATTCCCATTTTTCTTGCCCCCCCCTTCCATTTATGCTGTCTGAACCATTTGATAATAAAAAGAAGGGTTTCTCTTGTTAATTCAACCCATTTATTATCACCGTCACCATCTCCCTGATGGCTTCATCGGAATAGGGGAGGAGGGGGAGAGACTCTTTCTGTCTGTCTCGCTCTCTCTTTTTTTTTTTTTTTTTTATTGGCAAGGGGGTGTTTGTGAAGGAGACCACAGCAAGGCTGCAATAATGAATAATGTGTAGATTGTTCCCAGGGACTGCAAGTGTTTTATTAAGGCAGGTTTTCTTAGACTGAATGCCCAATCACCACAGAACCATGAAACTCAAATTGCCTTACAGCTCTCTCATGAACATACTTTTAATCTCATTGACCTGTCGTTATACTACAACACATAAATTCAGATTTGGAGATCTTATGTCCAATCATAAATTGGGCTGGCAGACTTCCGATCAACAGAATAAAACTGTCTCCTGTGAGGTGGGTTTTTTATTCGCCAGTGCTGTTCCAGCAGACGGAGCGGAGGTACAGTCAGCTTTTCTTAATAAACTGTCATTAAAAAAAAAGTGGGGGGGGGGGGAGAGAAACGCAGCAGTGAAATTCATGGAAGAGGAAAGGAAAAAAATAAGGTGACATTTAAATAACATTAATGTTGGACATAAACTTACAGGACGTTGGAAATTCTGAATGAAGGGGTCTTAGCTCCTGCCACCATGGAGAATGGGGGAAAAATGAGAGCACTGGGGCACGGTGGCCTTAGGTGGGGAGCATCAGCCATGACTTTGTGTCTTCTGTGGGCCACTTGTCCCCCAGCTTTACGGAGGCTAGTTCCCTGCCATCCTTCTAAGTCCTTTTCTTCTTCTTTAAGTAGTGATTTAAAGCAACTAGGCAGGGAAATAAAATATTTGTCTGTCCAGCTCTCTGTCTGTCAGATAGCGTTTATCTGAACTCTGCAGTGAATGGGGGCGGGGAAGAATGGGGGATTTCTTTGGGTTGGGGTGTTGGATAAGAGGGAAAGCTTTCTCAGCCTAGTTTTTGACATTGGTTTGGGCCATTATGTGGAAGGAATCCCTTGCATAAAGACAAGTGCCCCTGGGCAAAGAAGTTTCCGCAAGGTACTGAGCATCTTTAACTGTGCTTAAGGATACTCTGCAACTTTTGGTTTCACAAAGGCCATTCCCTAGGACAGCCGTGTGGATGGGCTGAGGGGTGACTGCTGGTAGAACTGCATCCCAGCAGGGACTTTTTCCTTTGTGGATCATGGTGGAAGAAAGTCCCCTGGATGAGTTCTAGCCGCTAGCATTTTCTGTGGTCACTGGATATTTATGATGATGTGATAGTTCCAGTTGCAGCTTTGCACGGGTAATAATAGCACAGTTGCAGCTGTGCTATTGGATACAACCTCCCTAATTAATGCACAAAACCCACATACAGTATTTAATTTGGCGCTCATGCAATATGCTGACCTGAGCTCTTCTCTTTCCCTCCAGAACAGGTCTAGCAACAGGCAGTGCAAGCTTCCTCACACGCTGCCCCACCACTGTGCCTCCAGGCCTTGCCTGCCATGACTGACGCCAGGGGGTAAGTCAGTCTCACTGCTCATGCTACTCTTGGGCTGTCTTCTGAGATTGCAACCTGAGTTGGTAAATATGATGGTTTTCATGGTGTGGAAAGTAAGCTGCTGTGACACAGGCTTTTGGTTGATAACAGGTAGTCTCTGACAACCAAGACATACTTTGCTACACATGTCATCGCCTTGGGGGCCTGATACCACAGATAGGAGGAGGGGACATGCTATGCAAAGTGTGCCTGCCTTCCCAATTAAATGGAAAATGCTATGATTAAAAACAGTCAGAAGTTATTGGATGGATAGTGCTGAACTAGGGGCTCTGCACCTGCCTGTTCTGGTGCTACTAATGGCCTATTGGATAGGGGCAAATCCTGCACCTATCTTAACATCGGGCTCTGTACCCAGAGCGGGTCGAGCAGTAAATATAGGCACCTCCAGTTCTGTGGAATAACACCATTGCCTCACTTGGGTTAGCGATAGCGTGAGATGCTCGATGTGAGTAAGAGGGTCGGAAACTAGCCCTAGGTGAAATGTTGAAATTATAGAAGGACAGAAATGTAAACCTCCCTTTGAAATGAAAAGCAAACATTGCTCCTGCCCCCCCCCCCCCCCC
>NW_017729014.1:13536136-13548873 GCF_001723915.1 Gavialis gangeticus
CCCCCCCCCCCCCATTGCTCCCCTGTCATCCCTAAATATTCGCTGGGTAGAACTGGTTTGGTTTACTGACTCATAGCTGTGCACTGGGGGTATTATGTGGAAGGCTGCTAGTGCTTAGTCCTTTCGCTGTATCTATGTAACATTGGTGCTGGGAAGAGAGAGCTCTGGAGAGGGTGGGTAGGACACCCACAACAAACAGCATTGGAATAACTTCTCTCCCATGCTGCCCACTGGCTTAGCTATGTTGTGAAGAAGAGGGGTGAGCTGTCGGGTCGAGAGGGCGTCGAGTCTCCTGGCTCAGAACCCGGGGCAAGGCAGCCGGGAGGGTTCCCAGCTTGGCCTGTGATTTTAGGCAAGCCACAAATGCTCTGGGCCTCATCTGGGCCATTAGCACTTCTCTAGCCCGCCCAGGTGATCATGACCTTTGCTGCTCGAAAAGCACTACGAGGCATGTGGATGAAGGCAGCCAGAAAAAAGGAGAGGGATGAGTGGACCTAAAGATCGCGCCTTGTCCAGGGGGCCCGTAACTTCATAGGAGAAGATAATATAGAAGCAAAACAAGCTGGCTCTTGTGAGATTTTTCTGGGTCTTTTGATCCTCGCTTCTGGGTGTTACCACAAGAGGATTCAGTTAAGTCTGAATTCATTATTGGCACGTCATTATTAATGCACATCAGGCATGTGCCCCTCTTTTGTGCTGTACCCCGGGACAGGCAGTCCACACGGGCTGGTGGCCAGCTCTGACGGGGACCACGCTGACGGGTGATGTGTGACAACGCACAACAGCTTTGGACCCAGAAGCAATGAGCAGCAAGCCGGCACCATCCTGAGACCCTCGCACCCTTGCTGGCTGTGGGCTGAATGCGTCTTAGGATTCAGGCTTGCTGACTCTTGCCATTTAACGAGAAGCATTTGAGGGAAAGAGCGGCACTTGGGGCTCACTCCTTCAAGAGTTTCTGTCCCTACGGCAGTTACTTGAAGGGCTCCTCTCTCCGGGTGCTGGGATAGACGGGCTTCTAAAATATACAGCCAATTATACAGCAGAATTTATTAGATTTTTATTCTGGTGCAAGTTAGGTGGTGGGGGTGGGGAAGAAGGAGTGAACTCCGGAAAGAAAGCCATAGCAACTGAAATGTAAGTGTGAGGATTAGAAGTCCCCATAAATATACCTGACTCTGCCATCACTGTTAATTAAATGCAAGTCATGAAACACGGGCACGGAGTGTGTCAGTGACAAGGTGCTGCGTTCAGAGACGGGAAGGAAGAGAAAGTGGGGGAGAAGTCGCTACGCTGCCCTGGGCGGAGGTGCAGGGAGGGTGAAAGCCCCATGGGTAACTCAGTGTGAGCCCCTTGCAGCCAGGCAGAGGGATGGGCCATCCCATCAGCTCTTAATGCTTTCACTTCCATCCTCTTGTCTTCATGGGTTTTGCTGCCAATTATGCAGTGCTCCTTACGTTGCTGCTTTTCCTCCCCCCAGCCCACCCTGTTTCACTGAGGTGAAAGGAGAGCAAGGGTGGATGCAAAGGCTCTGTTGCAAGAGGAGAATGGGACATGTCTCCTGTGAACTCTGCCCTGTCCTGCAGCCTGCCGTGGGACTTGGCTCCCGTGTTCTTCTGTTCCTTCTCCCCTCACCATGGTGTGCCATCCTTTGGCTCCTGTAAGCCCCCAGATTTGTGCGGCCCAGAGGGCTCAGATACCAGGATGAGGCAATGTGTTAATTGAATCATCCTGTAAATTGCTTCCTCATTTGCTCCCCCTCCAGCTTCTCCAAGCGCTTGCTGTTCCCGTCCCTGGTAATCTCCCCGGCATGTACTCCATCAGCGCTCCTGTGGGGCTTCTCTACGTAGGATATAAAGCCCGTAGTTCAGCACTATCCATCTAATATCTTCTGACTGGTTTTAATCATAGCATTTTCCATTTAATTGGGAAGGCAGGCACACTTTGCATATTAATACTGTGCAGCCTGCACCTCCTCAGCATTAAAAGCCTAGACGACTGGGATGCTCTGCTCAGCAGCTCATGGAGCTGCAGGACAATCTCTCAGTGGCTGTCCAAGCAGAGGGTGCTCCTGGCAGGGCTGGTTTGCATCTCCCATGGGTTCCAGATCTGTGCAAAGCGATGAGAAACACCATTTGTATGGCCCTGTCCTTCAATAAATGTGCAGTCGTAGCCCTGTCTGTGTGTCCATTGTTTCTTTGAGATCATAACACTGTGGTCTCCTTGTCCATTCAGGGCAGAGCTATGAGAATAGTAACAGTTGCCAAAGTCCTTAGTGGACTTCAGGGCAGGGTCAATACTCAGCTTGGGGGTAGGGCTTTTGCTTTTGCATCTGCCCAGCTAAGTCACCAGAGCCTTCCTGCCTGTCCTCCCCCTGAGAAAGCTCTACTCACTGCACCACAATGGCACTGGGGGGGTGGGGGGGGTGTCGGTGGTGAGAAGGGCAGTCTGTTCAGCAAGCAACTTTCTTCTGTCTCCTGGTTCCCCATTAGCCAGGCAAGTCACTTGCCTGTGTTCGCTATCACTGAAGAGGACCCATGACAGTTCTGAACAAATTAAGGCGGCCGGCTAGCCTCCATCCTCGGGCTTGGATGCCCCATTTATTGAAACAGGCTGTTGAAATAGCTGATCAGTCTGCTCTAACAGCACCCGTCGCACTTCACAGAACTATGTCCTATCTTCTGTGGAAATGGCAGTCATCATTCCAGAGCCTGGTTATCTCTAGGCTGGGTGCGTATCTGTGTCCTGATCACTGTGGTGTCTTTAGACACACCCACACACTTTTTTTGCTTAAAAGCACAATTCCACCGTGCATTCACTATCTTTCATTCTGTTCTGTTCTGATGGTTAATGATTTTGGATGGCACTGCTGGTTGGGATAGTCCACTAATTTGCAGACAGTTGTTGCATCCACATTTTGCAACTTCCTCCTGGGATTTGTCTCTGAATTCCACCTTTGGGGGAGAGGAGATATTAAAACATGTTTTGCTTCTGAACTTCTGGTTGTGAAGGCAAGGAAGAGAGAATGCTATGCAGAATCAGGGCAGGGCATGGGCCACCTGCTTCGGGTACTGCCATACTGATTTGCTAATGACCCTCAGTCCTGATATGCAGGGTGTCCTGCTTTTTCTGCCCTGGGGCCTGCAATAGCTAACCCACTGCCCCTTGGAAACCAGAGTTATGGTCTTTTTTGAGCAGATGTCACATGCCAGAGAGTGCTACACTTTGGGGAAGCTGATAAAAACCCGTGAGGGACGGACCAGATTTGTTTTCACCAGAGACTTATAACCAGCTTTGAATCTAGTGCATCAACACAGTGCAACACCTTTGACTCCAGCTCAAGGGTGATGGAGTGGGACTAACACGAAGGAACAGGTGGTGATTTCCTAGCAGGTTACAGTATCTGGTACTGCTAAGCCAGCTCTGCCCAGCTAGTAGGTCTAGCTGTAGACTGACACAGATACCACAGGAGCTGAAACCCCATGAAACGTCAGAGGTGTGAAGCAATGATGCGTCACACTGTTGCATTTTGGATGCTAAATATCTCAGTGCAGGTATTCAAACCAGGGCCTTCTGTGCACCGCTGTTTGCCAAGGCCCCTTGGCACCTAATTGTGTGCAGTAAAATGGTCTCTGGCTTGTTCTGGAGCATGGATCTTAAGCCAATAGGTGCCTAATGTGAGATTTTTAAAAGCACCTAAGTGACTTAGGAGCCCATAATAGGGCACTGGTTTGGGGGCACACAGGAGAAAGCAAATAGAAAAGGAGATGCAGGAGTAGGACTCATGGGGGGCTCTCTGTACCAGCTTGGCAGGAAGTTTGGTAGGAGATACCTACAGGGATAGAGGTTTTATCAGAAAGAGGCTTTCAGAGAGGACCTACAGAGGCTGTGAGAGACGCGTTTTGAGTTGAGTTGCCTTTAATCTGTTTTCCTAGATAAGGAAAGGGACTAAAACTCTGCTTGTGTTGGGAGCTTTATACTGCGTAGTGGCTAGGGAACTTAACGGAGCTGCCGTTCCACTTTCAGAAGTGACTTAGACACCTAGGAGTCTAAACCCTTACCCAGTGCCTGGGGCTTAGGCTCTGAGGTCACATAGGCATTTTGGGTAACGTTGCTTCCAAGGGCCAGAGGTAGAAACTTTCCTGGGAATAAGCCTGAGACTAATAGCGTGGCCACATCCCAGGGCTGGCTAGGCTAGAAATCTGAAGCTTTCAAGTGAAGCAACCAAGCCTGATTCCCAATACCTTGGAGGGGGGGAGTTGGCTGCATGTGTCTCACCAGCAGCAGGCAGAGTGTACACACACCGCGCCTTCAACACTGAAAAGCATCTGTTTGAAGCACCGCAGTGGAAACAAGAGAATAATGTTCCTGGCACTCGATGCCAGCCAGGGATACAGAATGGAGGATGAGTGTGAGCGGTGGCTGCTTTTTCAGAGGCTCTGGTTTGCTCTGCCTCTTTCCAAGACCTGGTAGATTTTTTGGAGTGTCTGGGCTAATTAACATTGACCCACAGCGGTGAGCCTCCCACAGAGCTTTAGAGCGTTCTCCGATGAATAGCGGTAGCCACAGGGATCTTGTATATTAAGTGTCTTCGGAGCACGTTGACACTGGGGAGGACGAGTGTGGCAGAAAGAGCAGGGCCTGGGGTATCGGGGCATCTGCATGTTTTCCCCATTTCTGCCACTGTATTGCTGTGTGGCCTTAGGCAATTCACTTAGTGTTTCTGTTCCTTATTTTATCCATCTAGAAGACATGCATAATCATATTCCCCATCTTCCCTCACTGGAGTACTGTGAGTCTTAATTAAAAAGGGCTTATGCATTAATTAGAGTGCTTTGGAGGAAAATCACGGTAAAAGTGCAAAGTTTATTGCTTTTAAGGTGGGGGACAAATAAAGATATATTGTTGACGTTTTTCCAGATAAGTGGCTGTGATCCTGTGGGGCTATGGACTCCTCTGAAAGAGCACGGGGAAGTGATGCTCATGCCAGAGGTATTAGAGCCCAGTGGGGGCTGATGCTTTGGGACAGGCTACAAATTGCTGTAGCTGCATAAAAGTGGACCACGGCATGCATGTGTCCCTAGCAGGCTGCTACTGTTGGAAGCCCAACCCTGGGAGGGGCTGTGCTAGAGGCAACAGATCTTTAGCTTTTGTTCTTGGCTTTCCCCTGTGCGCCCTTTGTGGGCACCAGGAATCCAGTGTCTTCTCCTTTGCAAAGAGTTTGTAGTGGGGAACAGAAAAAGAATGAAGACGACTGGGGTAATCAGTACAGGGAGTCAACTAGCAGCTTCCCACAATGAACCGATGAAAAGGCCACCAAAAAGGTTAGAGCGGGTTGGGCATTCACAGCTCTGCTTTGAGTCTTGCTCCCTCATCTGACCTGGCTGCTGAAAAACAGGTCTCCCTCACGTGTTTACCCCTTTCGCACATTGGGTGTGGCGTATATATACTATTGCAAAGATCTGTAGGGGATGTACATATGGGAAGACCCTGAGGAGCCAGCTGTTAATGCACTTATGTCTCCAGCACCCATATTCCTAATCAGATGTGTGCACACTCCCACTTGTTCTCTCCAGCCCTGGATCTATGTTCTTTTTATTATCCTGGCAGGAGACGAGCTTCATTAGGGGAGTGGAGCCACTAACAAGGATGGGGAATGGCAACAACAAAAGGATAGAACGATATGAAGTTATGTCAAAAAAACAACACAAGAAAAACAGCTGACATTAGAAACAGTGAACATTAAAAATTCAAAACAGGTTGCGGGGGGAGGAACAGAGAGACAGAGAAACAAATAAAAACAGAGCCTTGAAACTAATAAATCCTGGGATTTGGGGAGTGCATCAAACTTGGCATGCTATTAAAACCAGTCTTATTTCTAATATTATCATTATTAACAGAATAGTAAATATATTTCCTCTTGGATTTCAGGGCAGATTACCGGCAATTTAAATACACATTTGGTAGCTGGATAAACTAACTACTCCACCCTGCTACTGACCTTCTTGCCAAGTTCCCTATAACTGAGAAATCTAAGGCGCTGTGTTGCTGAATTATAATTGTGCAGTCAGCCTGTGAATCATTTTGTATCCTAATTAGTGACCCTGGCATATATATGTAGATAGAATATACTAGGCTACCCAGCTACCCACGGTTATTCAGGTAAGCTGGCCATCCAGCTACCCATGGATTACTGGGTAGCCAAGCTGCCCATGACAAATCAGCTGAGCCAGCCAGCTACCAATTGCTAACTGGTTAGTTCACAGAAAATTGGTAAGATAACTGGTTAAGGAGCTAGGAATTCAGAACCTCGGTGTAGGCGAGGGGTGGGATATCATAGCTGTTTTGGGGGGTGCTGTCTACACTGTTAATGACAGCTTGCTGCCTAAGCCTGATCTCAGCTTCTACCCCTGATTCGAGGCTCTTTCTGGATGCTGCCTTACATATATTTATATTTCCTTGCTCAGGTGTGTGTGAATCAACAAGCACTTCCATACACAGGAGTGTTAGTGCCTGGATCCAGTCTCCAGTGGGGGGCTGTCTGCATCGCAACCCCTGGCACTGCAGTTAGTACTACTCGGCCCCTTTACCAGCAGTCTTGTCAGAGAGCCCAAGGTCTGGTGGGGCTGGCTGATGGTGTGAGCTCCCCTCTGCCCCTAGCAGTGCTGGGGGAAAGCTTGCCCTGCTGCCATCTGACCTGTTCTTGTTTGGTGTCTTATGCAGACCCTGGTCTCCTGTGCTATCACCCTGGCACATTTTACCTGCACAAAACTCATGTTAAAATTGCGGTACCTGCCTCCAAGCCCACGGCAGCACTGGAACCTCTTCCACATGGAGGCGGAACAAGCACCGCGAGCTCCAGTGGTGCTGTTTTCCCCTGCTGACAGGGTGTGTTGGCAGACGCCAACAGGTGTGGCCCGGTGTCTCGGCTGTGCGTGGCACGGAAGCTTCAGCATTCTCGTCTCGTGTCAGACTTCTCCTACGTTTTACGAGGCTTGTCCGTGCTTCTCTAATTACAGACTTTTTGAGACTTTTGCCAAACCAGTTCTACCCACCCCAGGTTTGCAGTGCTGCTTTAAAGGAAGCAGAGTGGAAAAAAACCTTGAGAGGTAACGCGTAGTTCCTGGGCATGTCAGGGGCTGGGCTGGGCATGAGGGGAAAGGATTCCCCTTTTCTGAGAAGCTGTCTGGCTTTGCTACTTTTCATGCTGAGGTGGTGGGTGTGATAAAAGAGCAGAAAAATCCCGAACACATAAACTCTTGTCTTGCCAGATAGTAGATCATCAGCACAGTCCTCTCCCACACTTAGACAGCCCCAGATTAAAAAGGACCCATAGAACAAAGGCAATAAAAAGAGGAACCTGCTCCTTTAACACTTTGAGCTTTATTGCTTTAGAAGTGGTAGCTGCAGAGCCATGTTTAATAAATCCTGGGATTTGGGGAGTGCATCTAACTCTGCATGCTATCAACTGCCTAATACTACTGTCCTTCTGCCTGTCTGTTTACCCTTCTGTCTGTCTCTAACTCTTTCATATAGTACTGACAATGTACTAGGTACTTCAGACATGCGGGGTGAGAAGGTCTCTGCAGGAAAACAAGAATCTATCTATCTGTCTGTCTATCTGTCTATCTATCTATCGCACCTGCACCCCTCCCTTCCATACCTGTCCCTAATATATGAATGCATTGTATGTAACCAAGGGAGGAACGTTATGCTGCTGGACTCTAAATTTTGCTTATCCCTTGTGGTCCTGTGCAGTGAATGCAGCATATACCATGGGGTGGAGGGTTTGTTTTCCAACTCTTGCCTCTCTCTTCTCCAGCTTTCCTGTCTCATGGGCACAGGAGTGGAACTTTAGAGATATCCAGGCAACATCTTTCAAAGTTTCCCTTTTGCCAAGAGCCCTGAAATCCCAGCAAAGTGCAGTAGCTGGAAATCTCATGCAGCTTGAGTTAAGTCTGGGGCCTTCCAGAGGTCTGTCTCTACCCTGACAGCAAAGCAGTGCAGCCGCCAATGGTCCCTGCTGGCATGTTCCCTAGAGGGGATCAGCTTTTGTTGTTAGGCACCGGTAGCCTCTCCTGAGCACGGGGAGTGAGCCGGCTTGCTTTAGAGGTGGCAGTAGAAAGGGCTGGCTGTATCGTGGCCAGCTTAACACCTGTTCCATGATTTGTTCATACAACAAAATGCAACACAAGCCGACGGAAAAGCTTCACGTACAGATGATTACAGTAGCTGTGGGAGCCAGGTATTTTTAAACTCTGACTGCAGTGTCAGTTCATGACCCTGGGTAGCATAATACCTGCACGTGTTTTATCTTCTGTCTATGCTGCAGCAGGGCAGGGGGAGAAGGAGCCAAAGTGTTGACAATCAAACATTTTTTGGGGAAAAAAATCCACTTTGACGTACAGCACCATCGTTCTGTTTTCTCTCTCCCTCCTTTCTCTCACTCTGTATGTGCGTGTGCTCTTGCGTTCGCACCCGCTCGCATGCTTTCCCCATCTCTTGCACACATTTCCTCTCTTAATATTATTCATCCTTATTACATATCATTATTCTTTATTATGATTTATATGCCATGCCACAAGTTTATGATGATTTATACCCCAGCCCCCAAAAGAGCTTACACAAGGCATTACCTGACAGAGAGACAGCACAGGGAGGGAGATGCAGCTTTCTCCCCATGCAGTGAGGCTAACTTGTTCAGAGATATAAGAAGCTCCCTCTGCTAGCTTCAGAGGGGAGTCTGAATTGACTTGTACGAGCCCTGACTTACCCTGGAATGACTAGGTCCTGGGGCCTGGCTGTCTTGCAAGGAGATGAGTAGCTGCTAGCCATGTCAATGGGAGATGCTTGTCTCTCGAGGTAGAACACGACTGGCATGTCTCTGCCCTCTCCTGTTCTGCACCCAGCCTCCTTAAAAGAGATTAAGTTAGAGATTGCCCTTACAGCAGGTCAGAGAAGAACTTTTGCAGGCTGCTGAACAGCATCAGCCCCATTTGGCTTCTGCTCGTCAAACAACTCAGCATTTTGTGCATATTTTCATGGATCAAAACGTCAGGGAGGTGGCGTTACCATTCGGGAATGTGCATTTCCATGGCAAGGGTCAATCAAATTATGCATTTTAAGCCGCTGGTAAAGCTTCAGTATGCACCTGAAAGAAGAAACGAGCGCCGTCTGGTCATTTTTAATAAAGCCAGATCTTTGCTTTATTAAATGTGCTGCTTTGCTTAGGGACCCTGCCGTGGTAAAGGGGTGCAGCATCCTTCAGGCTGCATTTCTGTTGGACTTCGTTCCCCTAGCCTGGCAACTAAAAGAAGGAATTTACCTGGCAAGGTGGGGTTGGGAGGCAGGCTCCCAGAGGGAGATCGCTCAGAGCATCCAAGTGACTTAGGAACATCTCCCACACCTGACACACGATGGGCTTTGCTCTCCAAAGCCCCAAAAGTCTTGTCTGTTTTGGGGAAAACGGTGTATTTTTAACATGTGAGAGCTTTCCCCTGAGAAAATGGTGCAGTTACATTTTGGGAAGCAGGGCCTTCTTTCCTGTAAGCCCATGTTTTCTTTTCCCTGGGATAGAGTCCACATAGTGGTGTGGTCTACAAGCTGAGCTGGAGAAGGCCCAGAGTCCCCCCAGCCCTGCGTAGCTGCAATTACACATCCACCTGTGTCCTGCTCTCTTCTTCCTCACTTATCCCTCTGCTGCATGCACATCTTGGGCTTTTCTCTGCCTGCAGGAAGTGGTAAAGAGCATGAATTTCTCAGAGGTGGTATGTTTTTCATGGCAAAAGAGGGTCAGGGCTATATGTGTGTGTCTACATGTGTTCCAGGAAACCCGTGACAACCATTTAAAAAAAAACAACCCAGCAAAACAAAAAAACTCCAACCTCCACCCTTTACTGGACATTATTTAAGTGACCATGATGTAGGAAACCGCATCTTAGCCATCATTTCTTGTTGCCTCCATGAAAGACTTGAGCTTAAATGAGAGAGAGGGGTGCTGGACAGCCCATGAAATCCCATTGATAGAACTGACCACTGCAGCAGTTCAGGAAATGAGGATGGCCGTAGTGATCCCAGGATTAATTAAAACCTTTAAAACTACAGCTAGTTTCTGTCTGGGCTGGGGGCTATAGTGTGTGGTTTGCCATGGGGAAGGGGGCAGCCCGCATCCCTGCGTTCACTGTATTTGTGATGAACAGCCAGAACATCCCTAAATCTGTGTAGGTCGAATCCAGATCCCATGATAGCTTAATGGCAACTCAATGGTGCATAAGCTCGTTCTGCATAAGCAATGAGGTCTGTGGATTGTGTGCAGGGACTGTCCAGTTGTCATGTGTTGGTACAGCGCCTAGCACCGTGAGGATTGGGGCTCTACAATGCTACCTCAGTTTAGAAAAAGGTTAAGGGCAAGTGTGCGTCTAAGCACATGAATAAGAGGCCGAGTTAGGGAGCAGCAAATATTCAATCACAATAAATAGAGACGTGCTTTTCCCCCCGCTTCCTGAGGAGCTAGTCAACCATCCGGCCATTTTATTTATTTATTAAATATCACCCGCGCTGGTTCAGCCGCAGGAACGCGCTGCTCTGTCTCCCGAATGATGATTGCCATCAGGCTGGAGAAATCAGTCATTTCTGGCAAGCCAAAACTGGTTGGTGAGTTAATGATGCAGGGTAAATACCGACAGTGGCCAGTGCTCTGAACATACCAGACGTGACCTCAGGGAATCATAGATTCTGAAGGGGCTGCTGCCGCCACTTCTCCATAATGCAATCGCTTCTTTATAATGGCCTCAACCTTTTTTTTTTTCCTTTATCATTATTGACCACGGAGCATCGGCAGAGCTGGAGAATAAATAGTTCCCTGATGGTTAACAACAGGCTTTCCACCAATCGGAACACAAGCTTTATTCTGTGTTATATTCTTTATAATCACACTTTATTGCACAGAGCAGAAAAGAAAAAAAAAAAAACCTCTCCTCTCTCTCTCTCCTCTTACCCCTCTTTCTTTCTCTCAGTGTCCCCCAGGAAGATTGGGGAGCTGTTCCCCTGGGGAGGGTTGGAAAGGCATGGTGGGGTAGGGCAACCACCAGTAGCATAGGTAGTTTTAAAGGAAATCAGCATGTTGGGACGTATGCTCATTGGGAATTGGGTCGGTTCAAAGGCTTTTGGAAAACCTGGCCCCCTGTTCTCCCCAGCTGCTTGAGAGGCTGGCAAGACTGGCCAAGCTGGGTAGCTTCTTGCATCTGCCGCAAGGCTAACACAGAAGATAAACAAGGCAAACTTACCCCTGCCTGGAAGAGCCAGAGCAGGGCTGAGAAAGGCCGGCAGGAAAAGTGTGTGCACATTGGGGGAGAGTGTGTATGTAGGGGGGAGTCACCCTACAAAGAGACCTGCGTGAGAGATGGGGGAAATCCCTGCACAAGGGGTGTCTGGGGGGCTGTGGCCTCAACAAGCTGGGGCTCCCAGGTGCCTGCTTGCACGGGCCAAAAATGCTGGACCCGCTCTCATCTCTCCCTTGTCCTCGTCTTGCCCCTTCCTCCGTTCTTTCCTGTGCCTTGCTGCCTTGTGCTTTCCTTTGCCGCTGCATGCCCTGCTTTCACGCAGCCTGTCTTCGTCTCTCTCAGATTTCTCCCTCGTCCCTGAAAGCTTGCAAATCAAGACATTTTTTGTTTGCAAATGTCTAGTTGGTCTAATAAAAGACATCACCTCTGCCACGAGTTCTGGTTCCTCTCGCCTCTTCCCTGCCAGCTCCCTGGCTCCCCTACCCCTGCCTCCCTGCCATCCTCCCTGTACTCTGGGGAGCCAGGCCCCATTCTCCTCCTCCTCAGGGCAGCTGGCTGGGGCAGAGGCGGCAGGCGCCTGGCGGGGCTGGCTGGCTCCTGTGCACCCCAGCGCCTGGGCAGCCTTGTTTGCGCATCCTTCCCCCCCTGTCTGGGGCCAGGGCTGGGGCTGGCTCCAGGGGGTGGGAGGTGATGATTTTCCAGCGGGTATTTGTCAGGTCAGAGTCTGCGCCGCCCGCCGGGCTCCGCTCCTCTCTCCCTGGGTTATTTATTACCTCTCTCCCCGGTGGCAGCGCTGCGGCTCCGGGGCTGCTGCCAGCAGCCAGTGGAGGCGGGGACCCTGCGCAGGGGGTTTCCAGAGCAGCGACCGTGCGGCTGGGAGAGTGCAGGGACAGCCTCTGCTGCCCCTTAGCCCTGGGTGCCAGGCCCAAGAGCCCAGCCAAAGGGCAGCGGGGAGGTGGCGGCATGGTCAGACGGGTCAGATGCCTGCCTGGAGCGCTCTGGGCTGCGGGAGGCAGGCAAAGACCAGTCCGGCCATCCAGGGCTGTGTCTCGAGCGTGCACCCCTCCGGCACTCTGCACCCAGCAGTGCTGCCACAGCTCCCCAAAGCGCGGCTCTGCTTAGGGGCAGACCCGGACACAGGCGTGGGCGAACTGGGCCCGGACAGGAAGGGGGCCCAAAAATGAAAAAAATAAAATTACAATTGCAAAAAAAATGTTTTAATATTGTGCATATACAGGACTGGCAGTGTTATCAATTGAGAACAAAGTGTTTAAAGACATCGATGCCACTGATGTGATAAAGACTGCCGTTCTTGGGGGTCTGTAAGAGAAGGCTGGATAGGCATCTGCCTCAGCAGGGGGTCGGACTCGACGATCTGTTGAGGTCCCTTCTGACCCTAGCATCTACGAATCTATGACTTTTCTGATTATTATTCTCATGATCTCTGGCAAAGGGGGG
>NW_017729014.1:13553873-13554811 GCF_001723915.1 Gavialis gangeticus
AGAAGGCTGGATAGGCATCTGCCTCAGCAGGGGGTCGGACTCGACGATCTGTTGAGGTCCCTTCTGACCCTAGCATCTACGAATCTATGACTTTTCTGATTATTATTCTCATGATCTCTGGCAAAGGGGGGCCTGATAGTAAAGGTTTGCCTGGGGCCGCCAGGAGTCTAGGTATGGCAATGCTCAGGGGGGAAGGGCCACACTGGTGGCAGAGGGGCACAAGCTAGATGGGGAAGGAGAGTGAGTCCTCCTGAGTGATCACAGGTGTAGGTTGTAGCCATATTGGTATAAGGATATAAGCAGACAGGGCTGTTTGCATCTGTACTGGCCTCTGATGGCTTTGCTGCTCCATCCAGGAAGAGCACGGGCCATCTACAGACGCTTTCTCAGCCCGACAAAAGGTATTTGTACCTGAAAGCTTGCAAAGAATAATTTTTTCAACTATTTGAGTTGGTCTAATAAAAGATAGTGGATTTACCCAAAGAACCTTGTCCTCCTGTGTGAGGCTGAGGGTAGGGCCTATGTTGAAGTAAGGCTGGGGAAAGGACTGTGGTCTAGGTCTGTCTGTCTCTCTCGGATATTGGTATAAAAACTCAGTCTCTGCCCATTAGCCCAACCTCAAGTGTTGATGAACTGAGCAGCACTGTTACACCTTGGAGACATTCCTGATCCCCCCTCCCCAAATACCTGTCCCGGTACCAAGTCCCTCCGTTCTTCTGCCTTTTGTGTGTCTCCCAAGCCATCAAAAAAAGGAGGGTGCCCTGTCCTACAGCAGCTCAGTTAATACAGAGTATGCACCCAGTATATTGTTGCCAGCGGTTGTTTGAAATACCCATGGCAGGTGACTTAGCTGTCTGTTTACTGAATTGCTGTACACATTTAGTTGTGTTTCTGTGATGGTCCAGTAAAAGATATCACCCCAGAATATCCTTGCCCCT
>NW_017729014.1:13555427-13558444 GCF_001723915.1 Gavialis gangeticus
TGTGGGGAAAAGGGTATACTTGGGAGTGGGCAGGGAGATTGCTTTTTAGGAGCCTCTTACCTTCCAAGCTGGTCTGCTTGCCTCTGAAAGGCAGTAGAAAATTGTTGAATGCTGATTGTTTGGGCAGGGTCAGCATTAAATCCAAACCAGCAACACAGCTCCTTGGGACCCTGTGCATAACAGATGTGCAGCTCACAGGCCCAGTCTAGTCTGCCTTTCTGACATTAAGACTACAGGAGCAGGCAGCTTTCTGACAGCTTGAGCCCTGGCTATTGCTAGGAGCTTCTCAAACTTCAAATCCAGCCCTGATCCAAGATCCCAGCTATACCGCTGGTCCAGTAAAAGATATCACCCCAGAATATCCTTGCCCCTCTCATATTTCCTGGACCATCATAGCTACAACAACTTCACTCCAACACTACTGCAATGGGTTAGCCATTCTGGACAGCTGGGAGCTAGAGAGCAACTATCTCCCCAACCCAAAACAATGCATAGAAGACACAAAGTAGGCATCGCCTCTCAGTTGTTTAGCTGTGTTTCTTTTCTGTTGCTGCCTCCCTGTCAGCAGACCCACTAAAGTCCCTAGGGCTCCCGAACCCATGTATTTTTTATCTACTGCCTGCCTGAAGCAGTCCTAATGTGTCCCCAAAGGCTTTGTTCTGGGTTCACTACAAGGTGGGGGGAGAAGCCTTCAAAGCTTTTTGGGGTGAAGCTAGACTGTTGCTGGCAGGCAAAGAGCAGGCAAGCCAAACAGGAGATCCACACCCAAAGGGGACTGGGGATTTTATTTGGAAGTGGAAGGACTGCAGATGTAGGTGAAAGGGCCACAGAAATGCAAAGGAGGAAGAGGTGGTTAACAGCAGTCAGAAAGCTGCTAATTATCCCACGCTCTGGCTTGTTCTCAAGAGAGTTGGGCAACATTTCCTTTTGATCATCCTGCATTTCATCTTGTAATTGGATGGGGGTTCCAGATGTTGTAGCAGAGGTTTCTGGGGCAGCTTGTGGAGCAGGAGTTCACCCTGGAACAGGAGTCCTGAAGGAGCTTTCTTTCAGAGACTAGAAGGGACTTTGGGGTACTGTTCCCGCCCCCCAAGCCATGGGCATCTCCTTCGTGTCACTCGCCTCCTGTTCCTCGCAATGCAATTCTAAATGTACTTTTCCCACCCAAGCTGCATGGAGACCAGAGCTGGATGTGCATTTCCTTCCCATTTAGAGGTGAATTCGCTTAGACCAGTTGGTGCCTCCTTGTCTTGGTTCCCTGGGACTGTTTCAGCAAACAGGTTAACAGGTAGGATTATCTGGTGAAGCAGCATGTCAGAAGAGAAGCTCAAGAAGTGTTCATGGAAGAGGAACCTGGAGCTGGTAACTGGAAGTACTGCACCAGAAACCTGATTCTCCAAGCAAAGCCTGTCAAGGAAACAGCAATGTATCATGAGCCCCTTGCCTCCCTTCACAGTGGGACTGCAGCCTTCTTGCAGTGATCTGCTTACCAATGAGCTACAGAGCAAGACATTAATAGAAATGAGTTGGGCAAGTCCCACTTCCTGTCCTCTCCATCTGGAGGCAAAACACACTCCCCAAATGTCTGACTGCACACCAGAAGTCACTTGGCTTTCTGGGTTTTTTTTAGCCTTCCCCCAAGAAATTTCCTCTGTGATGTCAAGAAAGGAAGGGCAGAGTGATGTGGCATAAGAGTGGAGGCTTATCTGTATGCGATAGTTCACTAGCATTAATTGCACCTAATAAGACCAGTATAATTTCCACTCTTCTTCCAGATAATACACCTAATAAAACAAGTATAATTTCCATTCTTAGTCCAATACATTTGACCAGTTTATCTCACTTCAGAAGTGAAATAAGCTAGGTGCTCTCCTTTTGGGATACAAGTGTCCACACCAAGAGTTATGCTGGTATAACTGTTGCAGCATAATTATACCAGTAGAGTTATGTAGGTATATTTTCCTGTGCAGACAAACCCTGACTCCTGGGGCATCCCCAAGGGATGTCATAAAAGAAGGCATTGTTATTATGAAAGGGCAAAGAGCGGAGGGGATAGTTGGCTAAGGAAATCCAGGTTTCCTTGTTCTCCTCGATGGTTCAGTCTGGAAGGAGAGGACAGCACCTGAATATCATGGTGATGGGCACTATAGAGATGCCCTAGATCAGGTGGGTACACACATCCATAAATCAGTACAGGAATCCCTGCTCCCTGAGCCCCCCCCCCACAAATTAAAACATCCAGTCACTCTTGCATTGCAGAGCCTCTGACTCCCAAATGAAGAAAAAGTTGCATTCATCCCGGCACGCATACACTTGTCAGTTCTGCTTTAGTACTGACCCTGAGCAGTGCACTGAGCTGTGCCCCTTTCAGGACCACTGATCCAGCGGAGACCTTGATATGCAGTCCCTGCATCTTCTGGAGCCTGCACTGAACAAGAGCAGCGAGGGGAGGGAATGTCTCAGTCTCCGGGATAAGATTTTGTTTCTTTTCCCATGGTGGGCATTGAAGAAGCACCGTGATGAATGCCAAAAAAACAGACATGAGCATCCCGAGTACAGGGGAACTGATAATAAAGCTGTCATTCCCAAGGATGAGAGAGGGCTCTGCCCCCAAGTCTTCACCTGAACACCCCAAAATGTAGGGGCCTGTGGGGTCATATCCAAAGTGGAACTGGACCTGGATTTTGTGCTGGGCCAGACCGTGCAACCCATATGCACCCTCTATTTTGGAGCATGAGCTCACCTCTCCTAGGACCGTGACAGCTAAACCCAGGGAAACTCCCACTCTGGATGGTGGAGGGGTTGCCAAAGGCAGTGCAGTACTAGTCTCCCAAAGCTGCGGCCATTCATTTTGTGTGTTGGTAGTGGAGGCTTATGGGTTTTTTTTTAAAATACGTGTTTGTTTTTGTGGGTTTTCTGGGAAAATGAAAAGCATTCTGGAGAGCTCATAAACTCGGTCTCTCCTCTAGTGCAGCAGTGCTTGACTTCTGCACACCGGAGATGCTACCAGTGCCCTG
>NW_017729014.1:13563444-13569776 GCF_001723915.1 Gavialis gangeticus
GTTTCATTTTGTGTGTTGGTAGTGGAGGCTTATGGGTTTTTTTTTAAAATACGTGTTTGTTTTTGTGGGTTTTCTGGGAAAATGAAAAGCATTCTGGAGAGCTCATAAACTCGGTCTCTCCTCTAGTGCAGCAGTGCTTGACTTCTGCACACCGGAGATGCTAGCAGTGCCCTGCAGTGCATTAGGATACGGACTCCCTGCCCCAGGCTTTGGTAAGGTTTTCTGGCTCCTGCAGCCACTTGTAGGTATTGAGTAGGTGAGTTTTGCCTGGCAGAGAAGCAGTCTGCAGCCTGGAGTGGACTGAGCTGATGGGGAGCTCTGGAGTATGTCCGTGGGAGCACACGGGTGGGGAGAGCCGGTTCACTTTGGGTTGCAGTGTCATTTTGCCCTCACGAAATAAGCAGGATCAGGACAAGACAGTACCCTCCAGCTCCCCAGGAGACCTGTAACACTGCAGATGATTTAGGGGGTGTCAGATTGCTCTCAGCATGTGCCCCAAACTGGGACAACAGGCTGTTGGTATCTGCACTGTTTTTCCTCTTGTTTTTCTCCCCTCACAAAAGAACAGCTCATTGCATCAGCTGAGTTAGCAGCATCAGTATCAGAGCAGCAAGGATGGAAGCCCCACACCAAAAATCCCTCTCACTGTCTGGGCCCTAGATGCCTTGGGAGCAGCGTGGAGGTCTCCTTGCAGATTGCTGTGCTACTCTCTGCCTGATGGAGAAAGAAAGGATTTTGGTCTATGGCAACATGAGGAAGCTGGGTGAGAGGAGTGACTTGGGGGGGGCCTTTTCCCAGTCTCATGTCTATGCCTGCATCTAGGCAGAGCTCCTCCACTGACTTATAGTTGGAGCACGGGGCATCAGCTAGGCTCCACTGCCCAGCCTCCCTTTCTGGTCCCTGGGTTTTGAGTTTGCAGTCCTGTCCTGGCTGGTTCAGGTTTTTAGTTTGTGCTCAGTTACATTCAGTGGGTTCTCCTTGGCTTGAGGGTGCAATGGGCCTTTGATAGCTGTTATGGGGACTCCACCTGGCATCCCACCATCTAAACACATGGGCAGCTTGCCCCAGGGCTCAGAGCTTGGGGGAGCTGGGGAAGGTAGGGGGAATTCAAAATGACACAAATATTCTCTTCCCCTGCAGTAAGAGTGAAAGTGAGACAGCCCTACTTGTTCATCCTTCAGTCCTTAGCTCAGGTCAACCCTTCCTCCCCCCTCGCCTTTGGCGAGAGTCTGGCCTGAGTAAAGACTCCAGGAGCCGTCAGTCTGCAGCGAGCATCTTATCAGCTATCGGATTAAACATTGAAAAAATTCCAGCCAGAGCAGCAGCCCCATTTGTTCTGAGCTGTATCATTTTGCCTGGCAGGCAGGTGCCTAGCGCTGAAGGTAGGGTGAACTTCATTGTCCTGGGACAACATTATTTGTGTATTACCTGCGCTGGCACGAGCGTGCTACCGTGTTGTCTAAATGTGACCTGAGTGGGTTAAAACCAGAACCCTCTTTTCCTTCACCCTGATGCCGGTGTTTCAGGGTTTTTTTTTCCCCCAGAGCTGCAGATAATGTTATTACAAATACAAGGCACTGCTAGTTCAAGCCGTTGCTTTTATGTAACAATGAAGTCCCCAGCAAAGGGGGGATTTAAAGGCAATATGTGTGTTTCCTGCCAGGAGTGAGAAGGGAGCCACACAGACTTTCTCCTAATCGCCTGTGTGACAGATAGAAGCCCATTCTGGATTTAGCCGCCCAGGAGAGGGATAAAGCTGGGAAGCTGGTGTGTTAGCTGGAGGATTTTTCAGAATTTCTTTCGGGGTGGAAGGGGGAATCCTATAAAATGACGATGATAATGATGGACTCATTAAGCAGCCCCCTTTCCCTGGCTATCATTTGACAAATAGAAATATGGACCTGGAAAGAAGCAACCTGTCCAGTGAGGGACACAATGCCATGGCCCTGCACGAATGAGCTCTCCCGCTGCGGACTCGAGCGGCACTGTCTCCTGCCTTGGGTACCATCATGTATGTCAGAGGGCCTACGTGAAAAAGAGCAGGGGTGCTTCTGCTGTGGGATCTGTGTATAGGGCGTGAATCACAGACACTCCTTGCCCCCAAGCTCTTAGGGGGGAGGAACAGTGAATGGTGAACCTGTGACTTCATGCAAGGGTAGGTACTATGGAGATGTAGAGCAGCATGGAAGGAGGATTTTGTCCTGCCGCCTAATCCAGCAGAACCCCGATAAGCCCGATCTCACGACCTAGGCTGTGCACAGCTTCCAGGATTTACTTGGTGGGTTAATGTCAGCAGAGTGACCCTCAGCCTATAATGAGGTAGAACGGATGTCCCGGATTATTTTAATGTATTTCAGCACGCAAACTGTAAAATCTGTTTAGAATGAAGTGTAGCTGTGTGTGTGTGTGCCTGTGTGGACTGCATATGTATGTATGTGCCTTTATATAGACAGTGTTGCGCACACATGCACATAGTACAAATGACTTCTGCTGATAACTGCAACAGGTTCTTGTTGGTCTAGAGATTAGTCAAATGAGGGACTTGATTTTCACATTCACTCACTGAGCACTGGGAGGGGCTTTGCTGTTCTAATGAAAATACGGAGTATATTGGAACAAGACGATTTCTCCCAGTGAAATGCAGCAGGGTGTCACTAGCTCTCCCCTCCCAGGCATTAATAATAGGGGGAGGGGGGAATCCTACAGTCAGTAATTTATGTATGCATAAAGATTTTTTTTTTGTGCAAGCAATAACTCTTTGGAAATTAAGGCTAATTAAAAGCAATACCCTACCTATAAATGTGTTCGGTTACTTTGTCAAGCCAATTTTATATCTGTCGCTTATAATGTTCCCATCTGCCTCCTAATCAGCATTTTGTTGTAATGGGCTTTGCTACTGTGGTACAGAGACAGGCACTGTAGCAAAACTTAAGACAAGCAAATAGGTGGATGCATAGATAGATCAGATGGGTCTGAGTGGCTTTTGGGCATTTAACTTGGGGTTGACTCTCTATTTTAGGGTCAGTGAGGCTTTGACCTTTATGATGCTGTATATGATTCAAGGCAGTGCTGCTGAATGCAAGATACACATGAGAAAAATGTATTCATTTTATCTCTTGTGCTCCCTTGTTGCTTCAAAAGTCTCTCTGGGTGACTTTTTTCCCCTCTCCATAGATAGGTTCAAACTTATTCCTAAATTTTCTGTGGGTGGTGAGAGAAGGAATGTGTGATGGAACCAAGCGAGCAGGAGCTCTTTGCCCCATCATCTGTTGGCACATCTGTTAGTCTGCTGGGGAACGGAATAGAGGCCACCATATGGCTGAAATGCTAGCGACTGAAATTCTGATGACTGCTCCCACAAAGCTGGGCTTGTATTTCAGCAGGGTGTATCTCACAAGCCAATATATAAATAGCGTGGGCTTGATATTTTAGCTCATTCAGTCTTTGCTAGTGGACAAAAAACAGGAAACCTGCTCTCTTATTTATAGGGTATGTGCACCTTGTTATGGATATCTTTAACAGTCGGTGACCCATGGTGCCAGTCTGTAGCTGCTATACCATGTGCTGGTCACCATGCTATTGTAACTATTTTCATTTTCTCCGTAGCTGTTAATAACTCTCTAGATAATGGACTAGGGGGATAGCCTGTGTGAACAGCACAATTTTCAAACTGTATTATCTTGAAACTGCCTTTTAAACTTGGTCAAAGTTAGCAATGCCATTCTAAGGTTTCAGTTAGGGAAATGGGTGTGCAGTGTTACAGGTGTGTGCGTGAATATAGTGTTAGTGCTTGCATGAGTACCCTGTGCATGTGTGTACGTGCAGCAAGTGAATACAGTTTGTGTGGTGTCTGGGTGTGGATTAGAGCTGGCTGTTGCAAATAAGATATGTGACAAACAAAGTCCCTTGCTCCTGCTGTGAACAGATTAGTTATTTGTAAGTATTTGCCAAACAGTTTGGATGAGCAATTTTAAGCATCAGGCATCAAAATTAGCCGCGAACCGCTCCGACATTTCACTATTTGCCATTTGCAGTGTGTGATTGTTCAGTCACTTATTTTTGCTCCCTGATTGAATGACTGAACTCGAGAAAACCAGGGAATTGTGACTGACAGATAGTGAATAGCAAATGCTCATGTTTGCCTATCAGTTCCCTAGTTCAGACGCATGTCGGTATTCCTAGGATAAACAGTCTTTCCCCCAACATTCCCAGAGAGCTTTTAAAGGAGGCACGAACATGATCGAACAAAAGTGCCATGGAAATATTGAGAACTTTTACACTGTTTACTGGCTCTATCGCTCCCTAAGTGTGTGCGTGTGTGTATACACGTGAATGCAGGTGCCAATATGTGTCTTGTGGTTGCAACTTGTTTATGGTTTGTTGGGCACACAGTGTGCATGCAGTCAGCATCCATGTGAGGATAGGCCCTAAGTGCGTGTAAGGCACAGCGTGTGCAAGAGGAAATGTTGACCTGTCCACCTGTGAACAGTGAGAAGACAGTAAGAGGCCATGGGGAGCAGATGCGCTAGGAGTTAGGTTTCACCAGATGCCCTGCAATACTGGACGTGAGGAGTATTTTTGAGAATGGTTCAGTGACAGGGTAGCTTTTAATGTGAGCCGTGGCTTATGTAACCTCTAGGAGACAGAGGGAGAGAAAAGAAAGTGAACAGCTCCCTGCAAATGTGATATCTCTGCCAAGAACAAACCAGCTGTAGCTTAGGGGGGGCCTCGTCAAAAGTGAGAAGCCACGGAGAAGCTTTGACAGTCTGTGACAGAGTCGGCATGTGGACGCAGACGATGTTTGAACTGTAGTCGTCTAACAAGGGAGGCCACTGACAAAGCATTTCTTTGGCAGTAAAACCCGTAATACAACCCCTCTATAAAACGTTCGAGATTTACAATCTTGGGACGCAAAGTCTCATTATTTTTGCAGGGGGGCTGGGTGGGAGGGGAAGGGGTGGGTGGCTGGGTTGGTGTGGAGCCAGGATGCTGACAGCTTCTTAAACCATTAGGGCTGAATTTCCCCAGAGGCTTCCATCACTTTTAACTGACATGCATAGGGATGATTGTTCTTAGGAACTGGCAACTTGATAAGTGATTTTCTTTCAAAGACACCCTATTCCTGGTGTGTTATGATGAGAGGTCTTACAGTATCCAGACCCCGCTCTGCTACCCCTCGCCAGCCTTTCTCATCTTCTGGATATCTTTCATCCACTCCAGCTGTTTGAATGCGCTGTCCTCGTTGGGGGCAGCAATGGCTGGCCAGCCTTGGAAAAGAGGGTAGTGAAGTGGGCTCAGAGAGATCCTCCTTCTCCTCTTCCTCATGGGCATCATGGGGAAAATGAACATCCTGGGGCCACAGCACTGGGTGTAGGGCTCTGCTCTTCTTCTCTTATCCCAGGTATTTAACTTTTCAGGAAGTCGTGGTCCCAAGCTGCCAGGCTTGCTCCAGTCTAAGCCCTTCCTCCTCCAAGGGTGTGTCTGTTTTGCAGTTGGAGGTGTGCTTGCAGCATAGGATGCCCTGTTGAGCTTGCTGCAATACAGCTAGCTCGGGTATTGATAGCAGTGAAGCTGTGGCAATGCAGACTTGGGCGCAGGTGGAACAAGCCCATTGGAGATTCTGGGGAAGTGTGGCAGCTAAACCGCGGTGACAGGTGAACATGCTGACAGAACATGAGCAGAAGCAGCAGTTAACCCAACCTGAAGGCCTTGGCACACCTACCTGTACTCAAACTAGCCTGGCCAAAGCTAACTGGATCTACCTGTGCAACGCGTGCTGCAGTCACACCCCGAGTAGCAGAACAGACTTACCTTAAAAATGAAGAGTCAACCTCTGGGCCTCCCCTACTCTCCTAGGATCTGAGAGCACTTTGCAGATGTGGTGAATTGTGCCTTGTAAAACCCATGTGAGGTAGGGAAATACCATCCCCATTTACAGGAAAAGGAAGGTGAGGGCCTGGGGCGGCTGTGTGGCTGGCTGCCGGTCATAGGCAGAAGAGGCTCTGGGAACAGGTACTTGAGTAACGCAGGTAAACTGAGCTTGAAAGACTGATGCTCTCATCTCAATTGCCAGGCACCTCTCAAAAGAAAGGGGCCAGTGAGGCACATACACATTAGTACGTGTACCTACACATTCGTGCAGGGGTACATATGCATGCACAGTTGCACACAGCATATGCCCATCCACATGTACCTACTGCTCAGTGATCAGCATTGATAGAGACTAAAACAAATGTTTTTATTTCCAGCCTTTTCCCTCTGCCTGCCTCCATGCTCTAGGCACCAAAAGCCAGTCATTGGCCCCCCGTTGTATCAATTTAGCATTTCAGTCT
>NW_017729014.1:13574776-13582814 GCF_001723915.1 Gavialis gangeticus
ATGCTCTAGCCACCAAAAGCCAGTCATTGGCCCCCCGTTGTATCAATTTAGCATTTCAGTCTAAGAGCTATTAGAAATTAAAAAAGCAAAAGGCTGGAGGGGATGGGTGGGGAGGAGTAGAGGAACTCAGCAAGTAGAACAGAAATGTTGGTGCTTAAAGAAGTGTGTTCAGGACAGTGTCAGTCTGAAAAGCGAGTGAAACTCCATATTAGCTTGCTACAGCAGCACATCTCTCACTTGTGCATGTATTACACTTTATGTGAACTAAGGGAAAGGCCAGGCGAGCTGCCTTTCTTTGCTCAGACTGTTGTGAGTAGGAGAGGAAACATTTCAGTGTCTGTTTACCTGTTTTTTAAAATGCCTTTTATTTCACTGTGTTTTCATTACTCTTTCTTCACATCTTACCCAAGTTTTGTTTGATTAAAACTCTTCATCTCCATGTGGTCATGGCAACAGGTTTACTCAAATGGATCTCCTTTTCTGGGAAAGTAAGATTTAAGAGAAAAGAAAAACAAACCGACACAAAACTGGCTTGTCTGTGGGGTCAGTCCAGCCCTTGGGCCTCATTTTGGCAGGTAGGAGTGAGCATGTGCACATCCATGTGGCTCTGCAGGTGTGTGTGAGTACAGGTGTGTATAGCTGCCTGTGTGGGTATCTTCGCACATGCCTGTATGGGTAGGCGTGATGGTGATGTACATGTACTGCAGGTAGGAGGACAGTGTTTTCAGAAGCATGGCTGCGGCCTTGTTTAGGAGTATGTTGATCCTGCAGTGGAAGGTGTGATTTGTAGCAAATATCTGTCCCGGTCTTAATGCAGCCAGCTCAGGGAACAGCAGCACAGATGCGGGGACTCGGGCTTCAGCATGGGCAGTACCAGCCTGCCTACAAACCCAGGTGCCTATTTAGCTTGCTCTGGAGTCCCTGCTGCCATGGCTTTGCTGCTTCTTGGTATCTGTGCTCGTTAGGTTCAAGTTAGCTCACAGATGTCTACACCTGTTGCAAACCAAATGCGGTGCAGACAGCTTAAATTAGGGACTGATCCACATGCACAGTTTTTGTATTGCTACATAACTGCATTGGTTTAGCAATTGCTCCAATTAAAGCAGTACTACCCCTAAGGTGTATTAGCGTGAAGGTGCCTTATGCCACTGTAGCTTACCCCATAGCTCTTGGTACCACTTTAACTCAGTCAGTACCTAAAAGTCTAGCGTTAGAGCAGTACAAGAACTATGCACAAAACTGGGATTTAAAATTGTGTTGTTACAACATGTTAGCTCCAGATAACACATTTGAAAAGTCCAGTGTAGACCAAGTAGTGAGTCCTTTAACATTTGCAAACCTGTCAACTGGGCCAGTTTAGGGCCTGGTAAAAGCCATATGCCATATCTGCACTAGTAATTACAGTGTTTTAGCCAACAAAATGCTTTTTACCCTAGTCTGGACAAGGTGCTATGCATTTGGTAATAAGTGTGCTAGTTAACACATACTTTTTATATCTATAAAGGACGTGTGTGTGTGTGTGTGTGTGTGTGTGTGTAGGATGTGAGGACTTGGCCTTTTATAGTTTTAATCTGATGTTGGGACAGGGTAACTGATGTTATCTTCTCATTGACATTCACTCTGTTTTGGTTGGCTTGACCCAGCAATAGCTTCCAGCTGTATGTAGGTGCTTGCGCATTAAGTTTTCTGGAGTATCTTGTTGTTACCGAGATATTAGAACTGGAGGAAGGGAAAGTGCAGTAACACAGAGTGACCTACAAGTGCTGGGACACAATTGAGCTGCAGATTAACACACCGTGACTGTAACTGCCACAGTCTTTTGACACAATGTGTTTTTCTCAGTAATGGAGCAGATTAGAGCAGTACAAACTAAGCATTTAAAGAAAAAAAAAAAGGGAGAAAACACGCAGGCTTTTCTGTACAACCGTTTTGATATCCCAGATCCCGTACTACAGTTGCAAAGATAGCAATAAACAACATCAGATAAGGACTGGAGGGCCACTGGCAAGGGAGAAAAGATGCCTTTTTAGATGGGATGTGAGAAAAGGCTGAGAGAACTGCAGGGAGTTTGGCAGATGGTTGAACTACAATGGAGAAGGCACTTGCAGTAATAGTGAAGGGTCAGAGAGGATGACTGACAGTATCCGATTCAATGAAGGTCTGCTTATTTCACTGGCCTCTCTTAGAAGTGCCTTTTTTACATCCCTTATAAGGCAGACAAATTTCTTGCTCTCAGAAACCAAAGCTTTGCAAATCATTTGAATCAATTGGAAATAAATGTCACTTGGTAGCATTTCTCGTGCTACCTGTTACAAAAGCCGGGGCTCTTCTCTCCCTTCTGTTGAAGTCAGTGAAGATTTTCCCCATTGATTTCAGTGGAAGAAGGATCTTGCTCTTTAATTTTAATCCCTTTTTGGAGTAATTTTGGGTCTGGTTCTGGATCTGATCCCAGTCCAACTCACTCTGGTTGCAGCTCCACCCCGCCTGATCCTTAATCGAATGGCCTCTGGCAGGTCTGCCCACCCATCACACATGAGGAAGGAAAGTTCCCTATTGGTACCTTCGCCGTGTTGTACTTGTGGGATTCCTAACATGCAGCTTACCAGTTCTCAAAGCTGCTGGCCAAGGAGGGGATACTTAGCAGTGACAAGCTAAACTATCCAGAGATTGGGCGAGGAGGGGGAAACATGCCCTGTGTTAGGAGTTATTCAGTATTAGAGTGAGGAAGCAGTTTGTTTAGAAATAATATCCTTGGCTTTGAGGTCGGTCTTTGTCCTATTCTCCCTCACCTCATTGTCCAAGTAGTGGGAAGACCTAACTCTTTGGCTTAGTTTCCTAGCTGAATGTTGACTCTCCTACTTAGTTTAGTCTCAAAGGTACTACCTTGCTCTGCCTTCTGAGTGACTTTGCGGGGAGGTAAATTTGGAGGCGGTGTTGCGTGAGCACAGCATGATAGGAGGAGAGAACTCAGTATGCCACACATGCCGTACCTGGCTATTCATGAGGGAGCAAGCAGATTCCCCATGGGAGCAAAGCTTGCATTAAGCAGGGGTGTGTGTGGTGTGCTGGCTCCGGTGGGACTTGATATCAGCATGACCCTGCTCCAGACACCAGGGAAGGAGAGAGTCTTATTGTATGCACCAGTGTTTCTTTTCTCATTCCAATATATTGATGCAAAAGATTGGCCAGTCCATCCATTGGATTAAAAAGAGCAAAACCCAGCATTTCTCAGTGGAGTGGTTTTTGAACAGCAAAACCCATCTCAGTGTCTCTCCCCCTCCCCTAGAAGTCCCACCTGTACCTGGCTGCTGTTGCTCTTGCTGCTGGGCTGTCAAAATATCTCCCATAATGAAGCAGTCTGGCCTGAGGCTAGTATTACCTCCAATACCGATCCCACTGCGCGTGACTCTGGCATGCTGCAGTGAACAGTGTCACGTGGCAGGGCTACACCTGGCATGGAACAAAAGATAAAAAGCGCCGCGTGTCTTGGCTATTAGACACCCTTGACGTCCTCTGGGGCTGCAGAAGGATGGTGGAGGTGGCAGAGGCTCGACTGGCTCAGGAGGTAGCGTCGCGGCTGTTTGACTGGTCTTGCTCCTGCCGTTCAGTAAACTCAGGGCAATTCAATAGCGTGTTTCAGGGGCAAGCCTATTGCTTCCTGTAGCTGGTGTGATACTGTCAATGTAGTTCTTTTGAGGGGAGGCAGGGAGAGGAATGAGGGTGAAAGAGTACTGAGTCACGTCCCCAGGTTAATTATAATGCTTTGCCTTTCTCCAGCATCCCCCATCCGAGGGCTTCAGAGTACTTTGTGAGTGATCAGAGCTCCCCTAGGGGAAGCAGTGTGCTCCAATGGGTAGGTATCCGGGGACTGTTCCCAGCTCTCCTCCTGACCTAATCAATATATTCAGGCAGGTCTTGCACCTTTCCGTGTGTCTGTTACCTCTCCCACCCTCTGACTATCCTGCCTATATAGGGTCAGGAAGTGTTTGTACAGCACTGTGCACAGCAGAGCTCTGATCTCAGCTGGAGACTCTTCAGCATGACTGTAATACAAGAACAGAGATCAGTAGTTAGCAGTGTTATTCTAATGTCCAGTGGAAGGCAGGGTAGATTTGTATCTTATAGACAAACCCAAGTGTGTGTGTGTGTGTGTGTGTATGTATATGTGTATATATATATGTATATATAGCACGTGCATCTGATGAAGTGAGCTTTGGCCCATGAAAATTTGTGCTATATCTATACCTATATCTATATCTACTTTGGTTCATTTACTGGGTACAAATCTACCCTTGCTTTCACTGTTATACAAAAAATTATAGTAAATAAAAAGAAAGAATCCTTGTCATTTTGGGGAAAACTGCAGCCTGACAAGCGTGTAAGTAATTAGCCAAGGTCACAGCTGGAGTTGGTTGCAGAGTAAGGAATAGGTCTCATGTCTCTTAGCTTCCAGGTGCATGCTTTAAGTACGAGGCCATTTCTTCTCATAACTTGGCTTCCAGAGCAGCCGATACTTTGCACTTTTCTGGTACTGTTGAGCTGAAAAAAAAAAAGAAAGGATCCAGGGTTTGATTCGGCCCTTAGTGACATATGCCAGTGTAGGGACCTTGGAAGCAGAAAATCATTGTTTATTAATGTTATTAATACAGCAGTGCTTTGGAGCCTTGGTCATGACCAGAAGCCCACTTGCTAGGTGTTGTACAAACAAAAAACAAAATTATAGTCCTGGAGCCAAAGAGTGGGGATTGCAGTGGAGCAAGGAACCCCCAACCCCTGCTCTCTTGCAGAACTGGAGTAGGTTTGTGCAGCCCCCAAAGGGGCACTAATTGCTGTAAAATGTGCACATGGGATGCACATTTTTCTGTAGCTTCCTGCAGCTGGGATTACTAAGGAGCCCTGGCCACAGTTGGAAGCTGACCTCACTCAGTGGTACCTGATGTGATCCCAATAGTGCAAGCATTATGTGTCCTCCAGGGTTTGAATTACACTTTGACTCTTGGGAGGGGTCTGCAAAAAAAAATTGGGCTGCCCATCATGATGCCCTAATAAAATCAGGTTATGATTTTCAAATCTTATAGGGGGGCTCTCATCTCTTATGGGGGGGCTGAGCCCCCTGAGCACCTTCATAATTTGAACCCTAGTGTCCTTCTCTGGGAGTAAATCCCCACTTGGACCCTGCACCCTTGCACTGAGTCCCCATACCAGCCAAGGCAAATCATGACCCCGGACTTCCAAGTATTTTCCAAGTCCTTAATTTGCCATTTGCAAATCACACCTTGTTCATATCTGGTTCTTTCTGCTGTCCTACGTGTTTGAATTCACTTATATTTTCTGATCTGTTCACCCTGAATGGTGAATCTCTTACACTAATCCCTGAGAGTAGTTGTACTGCTGAGGTCAGAGCTGAGCAACTGCAGGCTCCCTGCTGTTGAAGTCAGCCATCCAGACAGCGTTCTTGGGCTTTATTAAAACAGGGAGGGGGTTAGGAGCACTGAGTAGTAAATTTTGGTGCTTGTGAGAGTGAGACACTTATGGCATAGGCTAAAGTCTGTGCACATAGCACACTTCCTCTGCTTTGCTATCCTTGCTGGGTCCTTAGCATCTCAGTTGTAGCCCTTATTCCCTCTCTCCTGGATTCCTATACAGCTTGGCCAACACATGACCATCATGATCTGTATCAGTGTCTGCTTTTCCAAGAATGAAACAAACACCCTCAAGTAGGTACCAACTAGATGTAGAGGCTAAAGCCAAGACTACCACATTCATTTCACATATGACTTGCAGCTTATGACTAAGAGAAGATTTGAATTCAGGTTCTCCAGAGATGAACAGCGAGTGTACTGAGATGTACTGGGAAAACCCCTAAGCAAGCCAATTTTTTCTTTTTCTTTTTCTTACCACTCCTCATTTGAAGTGGGCTTTTTTGCAGCTGTTTGCTAGAGGCGGTCTGGATGGCAACAGAAGCTGCTGTTATTTAAGAGATTGGAGTCGCACTCCAGAGCAGGACCTGGAAGCACCACTGAGGTGCTCAGTCCTTGAGGGTGGTGGAGACCTTGCACTGCTCTCTTCTGACCCTCCTTGGAGGAATCATGGAGCTATGTCTCTGGACAGGGAATTGCTACCAGGCTGTCTTCACATGCAGGTAAAGATGCCACAAGGGAGGGAGGGGAATAAAAATTAGAATCCCTAGGACTCTAAGAGGAGACAAGGCAGCATCACCACCCACCCCGGGGGGAAAAAAACACCAATTATGCTGGAGCACAGTTGTCCAAATGAAGTCTGCGAGGGTTTCAGTACTAACTGCAGTTCCAGGCATGTGCCAAACATACCTGGCATGAAGGTGTTCTCGGAGGGCGAACGCAAGTGGTCTTTGCGCTCACAAATATGTGCCAGAGCGCCACTTGTGCTGCTCTGTAGGAAAGGTCAACTTTTCCTAGTGCTTCTTCCAAGCTGACTGCCCCCAGCTTGTCCAAGTATAATAGGAACAGTCCTTCGTCCACATCCATTGACTGCAAGCAGAGGAAGTAAGATTGAAAAGGGAAGGGGGGGGAACAATGAGAGGCTAAAAGAGAGGGCCGAGGGGGCCTGCATCCTTGGTTAGAACAAGAAGCGAGGCCCACTCCCAGAGGCTGCACCTCCAGGGAACAAGCCACAACTTTAACCCACCGAGTAGTCACAGTCACAGAAGAAGTGGGACTCGGGCCTCCTGTGTGCCAATCCCAGTTCTACCCCCGAGTCACAGTGGGCCAGTTTCTGCCACCCTTCCTTTACAAGAAGTGTCTTATTCCACAATTAGTCCATTGACTATGGAGCCCGGTGCACAAGTGTGGCCGTGCCCTGTGTGAGACGTATTAGAAACTCTGTGGGGTGGAGCATGTAGAGAAAGTTGGCAGTCGTGTGAGTACTTGCTGCCAGGTGCAGGGGGCAGGGTTTGTGTTCTGAATCTTGGCCACTTTACGCCTCAGTTTCTCAGTCCACAAGCTGGGGCTAAGTGGCCCAGAGGCTTCAAGGGGTGCAGCGGGGCCTAATTCACCCACTTTGGGGAAGGGCTCCATGACCCTCCAGCAAAAGTTGCTATATCCGTGCAAAGGCAGGATTCAGGTTTAGGTTGCTCTGTTAGCTCTGCCAGTGATTGATGGCCATAATAACAAAGTCACATCTCTTCGGCTATACAAGATGTCTGGTTTGCCACCCTGTCGCCTTCCGCCCATTGCAAAGCTATTTCAGGGCCCATGGAGAGAGAGAGAGAGACACGGACTAATGAACTGGGAGCTACCTACCTTGTGAGACTTAGTGGTGTGTTTCACTGAAGTGTGGAAAACGGGATCCTTTTGGATTGGTTTCTTTTTGATGGGCTCCTTCCAGCCCCCCAGATCCATCCTCCCTGTCCATGTTATGGTGCTCCTTTCTCTCCCCAGGCACCCAGGGAGGGGGGAACCCCCTGGTATAATAATAATAATAATAATAGTGATAATAATAATGATAATTTTAAAAAGAGGCATCACCACAGTCAAGTAACTTAGTCCTGGGTCATGCTCTTCTCCAGTGGCTTTTTCCCAGAGACTCCAGGGTTGCATAAGAACTGGTGACATGACTCCGTTAAAGCCGAAATGGAGATGAAGCCCCCCGTCCCTGGCACACCGGGAAGGAAAAGCCTAGCTTCCCTCTGCAGGGTATGCATTTTCGTGGGGCACAGGTGAGCGCGCGCAGTCTCCCACAAGAGAACAAGCGGGTGGCACAGCATGTCTCGGGAAAGTGGTCTGGAGTGAAAGGACATGTGTGTGCATGTCCGTGTGTGTATGTTTGTGTACGTGTGTGCGTGTCTCTGTGTGTATATTTGTGTCTGCGTGTATGTTTGTGTGCATATGTGTGTGCGGGTGTGCGTGTATGTTTGCGCTGTGTGTGTGTCTGTGTCTCTGGGTGCATGTGCCTGTGCGTGTGTGTTTGTGTGCGTGCATACATTTCTTCCCCGACTTGGAGCGCCTTACCCAGTGAACGCCCCGCGGACCTCCTCTCCCCTCCCCGCTGCCCCCACCCA
>NW_017729014.1:13583004-13583465 GCF_001723915.1 Gavialis gangeticus
CAGCCCCCACCCAGCCCTCCCCATTCATTCATCCGGCCGCCTCTGGACTCCCCACGGTGGCACCAGCCCCTCGCAGAGCCGCCCCCGCCGGCGGAGCTGCGAGCGCCGGGCTGCGGCCGCCGGAGCCAGCCTGCCGTCCGTCGCGTCCCCCCCTCTCCCGGAGTTAGCAGTTAGCGCCGTGGGGTTTTTTATTAATTTTTTTTTTTTTTCCTGCTTTCTGTCTTTTTTTTTTTTTTTTTTTTTGCCAGCGCCGGTGCTGTTTAAATGGGCCAAGTTAGAGAAGCGGCGGCGCGGGGAAACCTTGCTGGGTCCGAGTGTCTGCACTGCCCCGCGCCTCCCGCGCGCCTCTCCCTCCATGTGTGTCCCGGGCGCCCCCGGGCTGCGCGCCCCGCGGGGCTGGGGGCGGGCGGGAGCCTGCTAGGAGCCGCGGGGGGGCTCGGCCCGCTCGTTTTTTTCGCCTT
>NW_017729014.1:13585188-13592427 GCF_001723915.1 Gavialis gangeticus
TGCGAGGGGGAGGGCGGGGGGGATGTGCATGGGAAGCGGCTTTTTTTTTTTCCGCCTGCCTTTTATCCCGGCGGCCGAAGCGCCTCCTTAACCGGCTCTTCTCCTCCTGCTCCCGCATCCAGGGAAAAGTTTGAAGACTCTGATGTCCAAAGGGATCTTACAGGTACATCCCCCCATCTGCGACTGCCCCGGGTGCCGCATCTCGTCTCCAGTGGTAAGAGGATTGCTCAGCGCGGGGTTGCGGTGCAGCCCCCCCCCCCCCCTCCCCCCCGTGCGGCCGCGGGCCCGGGCACCGGGGGGGCCCCCCCGCCGCAGGCTGCGGGCAGAGCACGGTGCAGGACCGCCCGACGCTGGTTCGATCCCCACCGGGACACGGGACCTTTCCCGGGATGGAGGAAGGGGGTGCCGTCCACCCCTGCTTGTCGGGGAGAAATAGCCCAGCTACCCACCTCTTCTCTTCCCCTCCACCAATTAATTTTGTTATACTTTGCAACTGGGGGTGGGGGAGAAAAAAATAAATGAAGATTTGGCTCAAAATACTCATCCCCTGCAAAACGTTAGTGGAATCACGTAGATCAGCCGGAGAAGGAGCAGCAGACCCAACTTTTATACCCTTGGTGGCGGTCCCTATTCTTGCATCTCTCCCTCCCCTCCTTCTCCTTGCTTAACTTGGAGTTCACAGCACTTTCAGCCTCTTGTCTTGGTACATCAAAATCTCCTGGTGTGCGACATCAGCATTTTCGCGGCAGAGAGGTTGATGTCACAAATAAAAAAAAAAAATGTCGTCATAACTGTGTAGAGCAAAGAAATTAGGCATGGGGTGACTAGGGACATAGGCGGGTGTACCGCGTCAGTCGTGCAAACCTTGTTTGGTGCGTAGAGCTGGGCTGAATTATGTGTTGAATGCATGATTGTAACTTCACACATCTGTTATCATGCGAACGGTGGAAACACCTGCTATTTTACAATTTTTAAATGTATCTCTGGAAGAGATGATCATTCTCTTTAGTTTGTCTTTATGAGGTCACAAGGGTCAATCTCTCAAAGTGCAGAATCTTTATAATTTTACATGGGAATTTAAATGAGTCCTGGGGTGCGCGTGTGTCTGTGTGTGTATACAGGCGCACACACATGCCTATGCTCTTTCACATGGAAAGTGGCTTAGAATAAATGATGCATCATCTGGCCTGCGTAGGTCAATACCCATCTATATAATCTATATTTGTGATGTATGTCTTTGAGCTCCTGAAGTAGTAGTTTAAGCTGGGTCCAAAAAAGTTTTCACAACATAGAGCCTACTGATACTGCTTAGATTCTGCATTTTTTTCAGTTTCTGTTTGACAAGTAGTAAACTGTCGTGGGCGCAGTCCTGATCCTGCCGGAGGAAGCATTGGTTTCCCTGGGCAGGCTCTTTGACTTCAGCGGGACTAAGCTTGAAGCTGCTTAGTAAGCGCTTGCAGGTTTGGCACCTCGGTGCACTTTAATTATTAAGCAGACGGCTCCTGAACTGTGGTCCATGAACCGCTGCTGATCTGCAGAGCACTTTCTGGTCTCTGCTGAGAGAGGGCTGGTCACCTGATGTTGGCCCTCCCCGTTGCTTTGAAAGACAGCTAAAAGGACATTCAAATACTTTGCTGCTAATGGTGCCTTTCCTACATCAGCACTTGCTGTTGTTGGCACAGGGATGCTGTGATTGCAAATGGGTGGGGAGTTGTCTAGGAAAAAAATACCCATATTAAAATGTTGTCTAAACTGGAAAAAGTTTGAGAACTCCTGATGGAGATGGAAGCAGAAGTACATTTAGAGTCAGGGAAGGAAAAAAGAAAATCTTTTCCTACTTGTCTCCCCATCCCCTTCTCCAGTCTGGTGAAGAAGGAAGGTTGTCGCTGTCAGAATAGCCTTTATTATCTGGTGCTCCTAGCTCAGTGACTGGCTTTTATTTTTTGCTCTTTTTGCCCGGTGTTCTTGGCATGCTTGTCCTTCCTTTGAGGCTGTCTCTTGCTGTCAGGAAGCTTACCATTGGTTTCTTGAACTTGCTAAACCCACTGAGCACATTGTGCCGTTCCAGGAAGACAACCTGAAGTTGTTAAGAAATAACCAGAATGAAAGATGGAGTTCATTATAGCTGATAAATGTGTCCTAGTAGGAGTCCTTTAATTGTAAAACACTCCTCTCCTTTTAAAAAATAAAATGTAAAGCCATTAAAATGATGATTTGCACTTACATAACATCTTCCCTGGTGTCCAGGATCTCAGAGTATTTGGCAGGGACTAAAGGACTAGTTCCTCACAACAGCCACGAGCTATTGCTATTCCTATTTTACAGATGAGATCACTGAGGCACGAAGAGGTTTCTGGGTCTGATTTTCAGAGGTGCTGAGTCCCTCTGGCTCCCATTAATTTCAGGGCCCCCAGCACCTTGGAAAAATGAGATCGAGGTGTTCTTGTGTGCCTGCAGGCTCTGCCCAGGCACAGGCATTGGTTGCGGTAGTACTGGGGTGTGGGTTGGATACAGGACGGTATTGGGGGTCTGCACTTGAGGCCCTTTAACTTAAGGATAAGGCCAACCTCACAGAGCCAAGCATCAGCCCGCTCTCTACCCTGCAGGAATAAAGAGCAACCACGTCTCACAGGTGGCCGGCCTCCTGTGTCTCTCCTGAGGGTGCCTGACACCCAATCTGGCCTGCCCAACCGAGAGGTTGCTTCTGTACAGCAAGACATTTTCCCCCCATCAGAACAAGCTCCAGCCACAGCATTTATCATGACAGCGCTTTCTGCTGCGTCCTGTGAGTCGGGTAACACAGGGAGCGCACGGAGCGGACTGAAAAGCCGTTTCGAATTTGGAAATCTCTGGCAATGCCTGGCGTGTCCAGTACGTTCACAACAGTTATCCAAGGAAACGGTTAAAGAATGGGCACAATTTATCTGTCCTGGCTGCCGCCTGCGGTTGCCGTGTCAGTGCTGCGTGGGGGGCGGAAGAGCGGAGGCAACACTTTGCCCTCCTAAGAGATGCTGCGTAGTTTGTACCCTAACTTCTTTGGGTTTTTAAATCTTTCTCAAGGCCAAATCAGTTCCAGATTTTGCAAGCCAAGTTGCAAAAATTTGACTGAGCAGAAGGTAATCATCCATCTACTGCCAGGCAGCTATCCTCCTGTGTGTCTGGGGCATCAGATACTCCCCAAACCCATCCTACCAGTACCCCCTGGGCTTGGGGCGCAGCTGCCCCCTGCCCTTCTTGGTCATCGCTAACCACCCACCAGCCTCCTGCCTCGGCCAGCTCAGCTCATGGATCCGTGCTGCAGTCCCCCCCTTGTCACGGGCAGCCCCACGCGTGGGCGGCTGCAAAGGTCACGGAGGAGGAGGAGGAGGCTGCCCGGGGCCGCGAGGAATGTGGTGAGCCCGGCGGCTGCTGCAGCTGCAGACGGCGGCCGGCGCCGGGGCTCACTCCATGACCGACCGCTGGTTTCCTGCGAGGCGGAGGAGGAGCAGCCGAGTCTCGCCTGCCGCTGCCTCTGTGCCTCCGCCGGCTGCGGCTGTCTGGGCTGAGCCTGGGGGCAGGGCAGGGGAGAGGGGTGCCCCTGCGTGCTGTCACCGTGCAGCCCCCCACAAACACTCCTTGGAGTCCTCTGCAGGGGAGCCTGCACCCCCAAACCCTGCCAGTGCCAGAGGGAAGGGTCCCGAGCGTGCTTAAGGGTGTGTTGTGACCTCCCCTGTGCCAGGCATGTCCTCTGCCACGGTCGGTGGCGGAGGTCTTCTTTCTGGCGGTGCCAGGCAGCAGGTCTGATCTGTGCTGGTGGGAGGCAGTTTCTTTAGCTGGAGGAGGGGGAGCCCCCAAATGATTTTATCCAGAGTTGGGTCTGTGGAGTGCACCTCTGTGTTGTCTGGCCCAAGTCTCCCGGTGACGCTTTTTCATAATGAGCTGAATCCTGGGGAAGCAGGGCTGGAAGGGATCTGCAGAGGTCATCTAGGCTGAGGCAGGATTGTGCCCATCCAACCCATCCTATATGCTCCATTGTCTAAACTTGATATCTCAACGCTGTCACAATGTGGACCAGGTTTGCCGCAAGGAGACCGTGGCACCCGACGTCCCGCTTCTATGCAATGATGTCAATATATGCCAAGCCTCTGCTATGGAAGAAGCCAGAAACCCCCCATGGTGCATATCAATCTGACCATGGGGTAAATTGAGCAGCCAGGCTGCCTCTGCCAGTGTGTTGGATTTACCATGGGTGTAGGTTGTAGCCATGTTGGGCTAAGGACATAGGCAGACAAGTTTCGTTGGATGAATCTGATATTTTTCATTAGACCAACTCAGCTTTTTTTTGTTTTCCCCTTTCTCCCCTCATTTCACAGGGGGAGGGGAGGGGGGTTTCTTCTCTTTGAAAGGCTGCCCAACCTACTCTGATTTGGATATTCAGGTCACAAGCTGGAGAGAAAGGGCAGGCTTTTTAAAGAAAATCCACGGTGCCATGGCTGCGGTAACACAAACCAAAACCCAACTGAAATGTATCCTGTATTTTTGAATCCCGCTGTCTCTGTCATTGCGTGTCAAGATACACGATAATGGGGCATGACTGGGTGAATGACCATGCTAATACATTCGCTTACTGGAGCATCATTTTGCTATTCATTTCATTTACGTGAGCGCTTTTTGTTGTTGTTGGGTGCTGCGTCATTTGCTGCATTAGTCCAGGAGGTTGTGACAGTGGTGGGAAACATTAAAATAGTGCTTTGTTTGAAAGCAGACTGTACGTGATCAGGTAGGTGCCTGTTGTTTGGCTGGAAGCCTGCTTGTGAACCGCGCCGTGCTCCTCTTGCAGGGGCTGTGAGGTCAGAATACACTTTTGCATCAGTCTTTGCGTGGCCTGTCCGTTCTCTGCCTCCCCTGCCTGGTTGTGCCACCTGCCTTCGGGGCAGGACGAATAGCAGCCGACGGGCAGCAATGCTGTTCCACGGCTGGCCTGAAGGGGCCAGGAGATAGTAGCACAGACGGGAAATTAAACCCCACTGCGGTCCCAGCTGTTGTCAGCTCGAGGGGGTGGCAGTTCCGAAACTGGTTCAAAGCCAGGCACTGAGCATGGGGCAAGGATATTCTAACAAGATTTCCCTGGAAGAATCGGCCTTTGCCTGCTCGTTGCTGTGGCTGCTTTACTGGGTGCCTGTGCAGGCAGGGTTGAGTCTTGAGAATTTGGTTTTCACTGAACAGGTTGAGTCCTGGATTTCTTTTTGAGCTGTGGGGCCTTGATGTGGGTTCAGGGATTTGGTGAAGGGGCCTGCTTCTTGCTTTGTCTCTGGCCCTGACAGGTCCCTTAGGAGTGTGGAAAACACCCCCCTGTGAAGCAGGCTTACTGGCCTCTTTATCTCCCAAAGACCTTTGGCAGAGCCTGTTGCTTTTTCTTCGTGGTTTCATGCTGATTTGGGTTGTTGTTTTCAATCCAGCACCATTTTTTGATTAGTTTAGTGTTTGTATTGACTTATTTAGATGCTTTTAAAACTGTGCCCACTGGACCTGTTTTCTCAGCCGAAACCTCCAGGGTTAAACCAAGCATTCTGCAGGCCCAAAGGCTTAGGTGCAATGTCCTTCCTATAGATAGCTCCTTCAGGAAAAAAGCCTGAGGACAGTAAAGGTGTTCTCAAAGCCAGTGAGGGATGCTCTGCCTGATCCTTGCTGGGATAAATTGTGAAGTTGAGTCCTCAGCCCCCTGCCCCAAAGCTTTCACATATCTGCAGACCCAGGGGACATGCACATCAGCTGTTGCAGGGAGCAGATTCAGACCAGAAAGAGATTGATCAGTGAAAACCAACAGCTGGATTTGCATCCTGAGGTGAGTGCAAAGCCAGGTCAGGCCTGAGAGATGCCTCCTTCTAAGTACCCCTGGTATCCCTGAATGGTCTTCAAAGTCAATCCATACGCAGAGCACATTGCAGTCTCTGAAATGCACCCGAGAGATTTTGGGTGATGGGTGTTGCATGGATAAAAATAATTATTATTTTCGTGTAGCAAGGTAGCAGTACGGTCAATGGGATTGGCACAATACTGAAAGGTTTAAGGTTGAGGATTATGAAAAACCCTTTGGAAAGCAACGTATCAATTGGATCCTGGTCTGGTGAGGGAATAGCAGAGGCATGCAAGCAATAACAGCCGATGGAGAAACTTGAAATTCCTGGGAATGTTATAGGGGGCAAGATGGAGGATGTTTAGTGAGAGATGATGAGAACAAGAGCTGTCAAGTGAGCACTACAGCCAAGACTGTTGCGATGCTAAGGAGCAAAGAAACAAGGTGACTGCCCAAGGGTTAGCACAATGGAGGCTTCCTTGTCCATGGTCCTTCCTAGGCAGTCTCCACCTGTTTTTGGTTGGGTTTTTTTCCTTGAGCTGTGCTGCCCCTTGTACCAGCCCCAGGCAGAGAGAGTAGTTTATCCCACTGTTGCAGTGTGCCCTCTGGTGCGCCTTTCACAGCCCGAGGGCTGTACCCAGGGCCCTAGCTTCAACCACCCATGAGCGCTTGTGTGGATTTAGCCCAGTGGAGCCAGCAGGCACAGGCCAAGCTTTGCAGTTGAGGCTGCACAGCTGGGAAACTCTGCATCAAGTTTAACGATTCCAGCGGGTCTGGAAAAGGCACTAGCCCAAGGAAAAAGTTACGTGCAGATGGATGGACGGCTAAATAAATATATAAAAGTACTGAAAGCAACATCATCTTATTAGCAGTGTGTCAAGGGCAGTGTAAAGGTGAGGTAGGATAAGTAATTTTGCTGTCAAAATTATTTAGAGATGTCATTAAACTGCTTAGGGCTGTCTCCATCGCTTCAGGGCACAGACACCTGTTTCTAATTTGCAGTGGGCTATGTCCAAACCTGCTGGCCTTAATCAAAGGGGTCAATGCTAATTTGGAACCTGGTAGCGAGCACCTTTAGTGAACAAGGGGCCCAAGCCCCAGAGCAGCCAGAATGAACTCCTACTCCAACTTTGTTGTGCCACTACAGTCCGGCCCTGAGGATTTTAAACCATCCTCCATTTAAAATGTGAGGTAGTGATGGGCCTTTCAGGCTCCTTTGCTACAGAGTGCTTGCAGAGCAGGGAGAGGATGGAAGCAGCATCTTTTCCGTCCCAGCCTTTTGGGAAGAGATGCCTCTGCTTTTTCTATCTACGCAAATAAAGTAATACTTGGTGGAAAGGATACACGTGCATCCTCCCTGCACTTATCCCATAATTCTTCTTCTGCTTTTTTTTTTTTTTTTT
>NW_017729014.1:13592576-13602276 GCF_001723915.1 Gavialis gangeticus
TTTTTTTTTTTTTTTTTGGATCACCGTCTTCTGTTTTTCCTATACACAGTCTGTTTCTTGAATCTCAGGGCTGGCAAGCTTCGTGCTGCACAACAGATGCCAGTGCTGAGTCTTGGTTGGCAGCATTGTCTTCTGTTTTTCTCCCTCCCTTCTCTCTCCTCCCCCAGACCAAAGTGCGTCATCTTCACCGAACCGACAGCGCCTGGACCGCTGTTCCCCCTTTTCTCCAACTCCAGGCCTGATCCTGCCAGGAGGTGCCGAGTCTCCTCCGTCTGCGCTGATGTCAGTGGGAGCCTTGCAGTGTCAGGCCCGCTGTCACTGAATTTGTGTCTTCCAGTTGATGGCACCAAGAGACACTTCCCTACGAGTTATTTATTATTGCATGAATCACAGGCGGGCTTGTAAGTGGAATTGATGGCTGTTGTCTTTTTGCTTCTCTGCTTTACCCTTCTGCTGCTCTCCTGCTAAGGTAACTCTCCTGTACACCTCACCTCCCCCGTTGGAGCAATGCATTTCCTTTCTCTCTCTGTCTCTCTCTCTCTTTTTTATTTTGGCTGTGTTATTTTAACAAAACCAGTGAGAACAGAGAGGAAATTACACTTTCCCCTGGGTCGTAAATATAATCTGATACTGGATTTTGTTGTAACAAGTCTGAAGAGGGAGGGAATTCCCAAGCACGGAGGAAGAGACGCAGAACTTTAGCTGCTTTAATTTTCATTTCTGTGTGCATAAAGAGCTGCAAAGTATCAGATGCTTTTTGGGGGAAAAGGTGCCCTGCTCTTCCATCATCATTAATAGTGATGTTCTTCTGCTGGAAAACTTCTCATTTTAAAGCATGTCAGAGTGTTTAGGGGTGGATAAAGGGTTCTTTCTCAACTGTATCATCCCCAGTGAGGGCAAATGCCAGTATGACCCTCACCAGCTCATACCAGCCAACAAGCCAGATTGTTGCAAGCAGTCTCTCTTTCCATTTCTTTGATGCGTGCTGCTTAGCTTGTGGGCAGGCTTGGAAGAGCAAAAAAAAAAAAATCAAATCATGATGTAAACATATAACACTCCCTGTCATCTGGGCTATATAAGCTGGAGGGATCAATCGTTTCCCCTGAGATTTTAGGGAAAGTAGGGGAATGTCATGAAGTGGTAGCATGGTTCATGTGCAGTAGAAGTGGGGGAAGTTGAATTTAAAAGGCTATGCACTCGATGGGAGTGAGGGCAGAATGGGCCCCCAGTACTCACTACACTGTAACCCTGGGCTAGGGGCTCACGCAAAGAGCCTTTTTTCCTTCAGCAAGGTGCCTGCCAGAACAAGCTGAGCAGGATTTGACCCCGAGTTATAGCTGGGAGAGGAGCGAGTATCCAGAAGAGTGCAAGGGAATTAATGAACACTCTTGGAGGGCTGAAAACTACCATTATTTTGTGAACTAATCTACATTTGTGCTGCTGCTGCAGCTTGAGATGGTAGCACTGCAGATTTTGTTAATGGGAGGCTTGTCTTAGAACGCCAGCCCTTTCCCATTTGTTTGCCTAAAGCCGCTGCTTTTTCACATGGCATGAGATTTTTTTCAGTACAGCGGAGCGAAGAAATGATTTTCCATTTAAGAGACATAAGTTAGGCTGTCTGAACTCTAGCGGCAGCAGCCAGGAGTCCTGGCTCCCTGGTTCTGTTCCCAACTCTGCCACCGACTCACTTTGCAGGGGAGGACAAGTCTCTTGAACCACTGTTTACACTGGTCACCACTATTATTAATGTGGGATGACTACAGTTTTGCATGTGCAGATTTTGGGACACTTAGGGCAAATATTTTTCCCCAGACCCTCCCCAAGCTCCTGCAGGAGTCAGGCTCCTGGAGTCTCGGATTGGGTGTTCCAAGCTAACGCTTGCTTGTAACTTTGGGTCTTGTCTTTTCCTTCCCGGGTGCCAGTTTACCTCATTGTAAAAGGGAAATCACAACAGTTTTTTTGCTGGGCTTAATCAGAGTTTGGATCTTGGGTTGGAGGATGTCCGACAAATGCCTGCAATTTATGTTAGACGAATGCATGCTGTTTTATTTGCAGTAAACAAAGGGGAGGGAAGACTGTTTCTTGAACAGTTTCCAGTGAATCAAGTGGCAGAAAAGTTAAAGAATTACTGAGGCTAGAAGAGTGAGAGAGTTTAAGAGATTTGGAGGTAGAAAACAAGCCTTCCTGGAACACTGACATTGTGACCGAGTTGTGCATGTTCCTTTGGGGCTCAGTTTTGGGAAGCATGCCTGGTTTCCGAACTTTTTTAAAAGCAGCTCTGGGATTTTGGAGGGCTCCAATTAAATGAAAGCCTCTTAATTGCCATAGCTCCTTAGTTGGAATTTTTTTTTTTTTTTTTTTTTTTTTTTTTTTTTTGCATTGGAGGAAAGTTGTGCACTCTGCTAGACAGCAAGAAGATAGTCCACTGTGTCTTCCTGGGAGAGTTTCCCCACCGTGAGCCTATGTTTATCACAGCTCCTCCTGGGCTTGGCTGATTCAAAGTTATGGGTAGATTCCCCTCCACTGGTGCTTACAGGTCTACATGTCTCTACCCATCAAATTGTAAAAACTCCCTTGTAACCCCATCCTTTCTTTTTTATCCGGAGATGAATGTGATAGGTGGTACTCAGCTCTGTTGAAGCTGCTTTCGCAGTGTTGCTAGGGCAACCGGAGATAGTGCCTGAAGACAGGAAAGGGGAGGCATTCCTTTCTGCCACAGTCTGGAGCATCAATGATTGAATGAGATTAGATAGAATTAGATAATCCTGAAATTCACAGTGGTTTGACGCCAGACCTTTATTAAATAAGTAAAAGTACCAGCCCCTTATAGTAAAATGAATTCTCTTAGATCAATAACTTTCCTTCCCCCACCACCCGCTGCAAGCTGAGACTCTTAAGAGCTCTTTCTTTGTGGCATGGAGTGAACAATGCAAACATAGTTGGGGAGGGTTTTTTTTGTTTTTTTCCAGAGGGAGTTATGATACCAATTTATCTTTTATTTCCCCCTTGTGATTCACCCGCTTAGCTGTAAAATACCCTTATAAAGAAAAACACTACAGTATTCTTCTGCAGTAGCTCAAATAGTGCAGATTACAGTAACGTTAGTCAGGTAGTATGGCTTTTTTATTGTAAATACAGCCGTAGTACTTAAAAAAACATGGAAAATAAGTGCTCGACTATGAATGGAGAAGCATAGAAAAGTAAGGCTGGAAGGGACCTCAGGAAGTCATCTAGTCCAGCTGCCTTCTCAAGGCAGGATCATCCCTGACTAAACCATCCCAGTCGAGTGCTTGGCTAACCTGCTCTTAAAAGCTTCCAAGGGTGTAGGGGATCAGCTTCTTGTTCAGTGTTTGTACAACACCTAGTACAGTTGTATCCTGATCCATCACCAGGGATCTTACGTTCTACCACAAAGCCAACTCTAATAACTTAGTCTGGTCTGAGCTTTGCTGATGTAATATGCTCTGCAGTTTGAATACGGGACTGGATTTTGACTGGCACTGCTCTGGATTTTCATTGGTTTGACTCCATTGACTCCAGCGGAGTTTCCCCAGCTTCAGACCGACATGCTTGCGGCAGGGCTTGGGCTAGATGTGAGTTTGCCTAGGGGAGCATGGACATTTTGGTACGGTGTTGGTCTCTTTGCACTTGTCTTTCTTACCAAGCCAAACTTCCTCTTTCAGGCCAGTGGGCTGATCTGTGGGATATTCTCTGCGTGCAGCTCTGAGAGTGAGGTTTCTGTGCAGATGGGGGACAGTATGTTGACTTTAAATAGTAAGAAAGCAGCTTGAAATCTCCTTCAGCTCTACTAGGAGAACCCACGCTTGCCTGGTGGTGGTGTTTTTTTCCATACTGAATGTTAAAAAAAAAAAATGTTCTCTCCTTTTTTTATCCCGGAGTTGACAGCGTGACTCCCTCAAACACTTCTGCATCAGAGATGGTGCGAATGGGCCCGGAGTCAATGGAGCTGCTCTCATTTATGCCAGCCGAGGATCTTCTTTGCAATCCTTATTAGAGCCCAGATAGGCCAGTGAGGAGCGTCTCAGAAGTAGGGGTAGGAATATAGTAACTGTTATTTTTCTTTCTCTCTGGGCTCATCCTTCTATAAAAAGACACAGCTCAATTGACTTCCCACATATTGTTGTTATAATGTTAAGAAGCCCCCAAAATGAGTCTAAAGGGCATGTGGGGACATGTGCCCTCATGTCTTTGTGCATGCTTTTCCCTTCCAGGAATTTGATCCTGCAAGTCCTTCTTCCTGGGTCCTAGAAAACAAAACAAAAACTAAGTCTGTCCTCCAGGCTGCACAGAACTGTACCCCAGGCAGCAAAGCAAAAGGAACAGAAACAGGAAAAGAGGGTTTTGTTAAAACAAAACAAAAAAAGGGTGTTTGTTTAAAAAAAGCAGGTTTTAAGGGCAAACTCTCCCCTAATCTGCACCTTTTATAATCCCATAGGAGTCAGGGGAGTTATGTACACTGCCAGTGAGGAAAGATTATTTTTCCATTGTACTTAAGTATGCCATTTAATTGGGAAATTCTTATTGCTGCCCTCCAATGGGATCTGCATGCACTGACGATGGGGGAAAAGAAGTGAGGTGTAAATTCCCAGTGGGAAATAAGCCAGGGCTGCCCACCAACAGAGAGAAGTCAGAGATACAGATCTTGGCAAGTGGCAGGAACAAAAGAGTGTCAAGGTCGGCACGTTTGGGAAACGGGGCCACAAAATGTCCTTTGAGCAAGCAAAGCATGCTGCTTCACATCCAGTAGAGAGAGCTTGATGGGACTGGCGAAATAGGAGAATAAAAAACACTCTGTGAAATGAAGAAGCCCAAGTGCTCAAAATTGTTCCACCTGGCAGGTTCAGGTGGGATAAACAAGGTCTGTTGCCTGCTGATCAGCTAAAAGACTAGATTCTGCCCCAAAAGGCACTTGTCCAACCCGCGTGAAGTTGCTGGAGCCACACAGGATGTAAGCCAGGACAGAATCCGGCTTAATAACTTTAATAGCTGTGCAGTAAGACCACACACAAGTTCCATACACAATAAAGTCTAGGTATCAGTTGCCTCAGTGATTTCCCAGGTTTGGAGACCAGCCTCCACCTGGGGAGGTCTTTCAGAGCTGACAAAGAAAAATCAATTGGAAACACACACAATATAGAATTCTTTGTGGTGAGGATCACACTCTGCTTTAAGTTGTCTGAATGTTTTAAATTGTACCCCAGAGAAGCCGTCCTTAATTTGCTGTAACTGTTCTTTTCCTCTCGCTCTTTCATATGCTCTCAGTGCGTGATATTTCCCCCCCAAGTGCTGTAGCATGAAAGTGCTTGTTCAGTGTGTGAATAAGGCTGGCCGTTAAATAGAATGGCGTAATGAACTTGGAGCTTGTGGGCTCTTCCAGAGAGCAACAGTGGGATCACATCTGATTACTACCACCCGTGAGTGTGCTCCAGGTTCAAAGCTGCCTTTGGAGACCAGGTTCTGTTTTGGGTCTATAGCTGTTTATCACCAGTGAATTCAGACATAATAGATACCAAGTTCTAAGCCACTGAACTGGCAGAAATCCCATTGTGTTTTCCCATGGGCAAGACTTGAGAGTCAAAGCTAAAACCTAGTTGTCCATGTTCAGCATTTCATTAAAAGGACCTGTAGTGCAATTCAGGGGTCGTTCTTTTGTTTGTACCATTGCAAAGGTATGCTGCAGACATTGGTCTCAACATATAGTAACATGTCTAGTGCATTGGTTCTCAACCTTTTTAGGCTTCAGATAGTCCATGTTAGACTTGAGCCATGCATTGGAAAATGCAAGCTCTTAGTTTTCTCTTGTTTTTTGACTGTGGAAAAGTGGTAGAGTAATTTTTCCACTGCAAAACGCTCAGAAAGCCCACAACAGGTCAGAATGTTTTTAATACTGTGGATTCTTATTTGAAATCTCTGTGTTTATTTTGGGAATCATTTTTACACACCTAACAGTGCTAAGGCATGCTGTGGCATCTTTGAAAGGATCTCATTGCACCCTGGTTGAGAATCACAGGTCTAGTGCAGGGGTGTCAAAAATACGACCTGTGGGCTGAATTCATCCCACGGAGCCCTATCATCCAGCCTGTGATGCTGCCTCTGGGTCCAGAGGTGACCCACACTTTGCATGGATCATGCAACAGATTGGCCCTGAATGCCGAGCCCCAGACATGCACTGTACGCTGTGCCCACCCTGGCCAGTTTGGGACCAATGCGTGGCACAGTCCTGGACTGGCTGGAGAGGGTGCCTTGTGAGCTGGATCCAGCATGTGGAAGTTGGGGACAAGGTAGGATCCATGGACCCAGTCCAGCTCATGGGGCTGGAACCATGCCATTCATCTGCCTGTGGTCAGCCCCACACCGCTCAAGCAGCCTACAGGGCTAGATGAGTTTGACATCCCTAGTTTAGCGGTTAATGCAGATGACTGAGAATTGGGGATTCTCTTTTTTTTTTTTTTGCCTCTGTCAAGGATCTTTCTTAGAGAAAACTTCTGATCTTGATTTTAAAATGTCCTGGGATGGGTAATCTACCATAGTCCTTGATAAATGGTTCCAGTAGTTAATTATCCTTTTCTTAATTTGTCTAGTTTCATCCTGTAGCCATTGGATCTAGTTATAGCTTTGTATGCTGGATGGAAAAACCTTCTGTTATTAAATTTCCAGTCTCAGTGCAGGTTCTTATCACCTGTGATCAAGTCACCCTTTAACCTTCTCTTTGATAAGTAAAGTAAATCAAGCTCTTTGGCTGTGGGAAGCGTTTGCCAGTCCTTTAGGCATTCTTGTGGCTCTTGTTTAAGCGTCCTCCAATTTACCAATATCCTTCTTGACCTGTGAATAAATAGTGGATACACCTGTGCTAAACACACAGGTAGCATAATGTCATTACTCCCTATGGGATATTCCCCTGTTCTTATCTCCAAGGATTGCAATGGCCTTTTGGCAATGGCATCCTATTCAAATGATTATCTGCATTCCCAGAGCGCTATTTTGTCACTCATTCCTGGGCCAGAGCCATCTCCTTCCCACGCTAAGTGAAGTCTGTTCCTACACGTATGGCATTACATTTGATTGTGTTAAAAACCGTGCCATTTGCTTGCACTCAGCTTCTCAAGCAATCCAGTTCATTTTGTATCTGTGACCCATTCTCTTCATTTTTTGCAGAGTCCCATGGACCTCATGTCATCTGCCAGCTTTTATCAGTGGTGATTTTATATTTCCTTCCATGTCACTGATACATCCTAAATAACATAAGGCCAAGAACCAGTCTCTTTAGGCTCCACTAAAACGCACCACTGTCAGGTCCATTTCCATTTTGGGAATGATCAGTTAGCCAGCTTCTAAACCATTTAATAAATGTGTCGCATTGACTTTATATTGTTCTAGCCCTTTAAGCAACATTTTGTTCATGGTACCAAGTCAAATGCCTAACAAGCTTAAATATATTGCACCGACACTATTGCCTGTATCAACTGAACATGTGATCTAATTAAAAAGCAAAAAATCAAGTCAGCTTGACAAGATCTGTTTTCCAAAAACCAACATCAGTTGGCATTAATCATATTACTTTCCTTCAATTCTTTATTAATTCAGCCTATATTAGCCACTTCATTATTTTGCGGGGGATTGTTAGCAAGTCGGTTTGCCTCTAATTACTTGTGTCGTCCTGCTTACCATTTTTTCTCTAAATATTGGCACACAGTGTTCGACTCCCCCCTGAATTTTTTTCTATCCTGTTTGAAGACATTTATTGAAAATCAACACTCATGGAACTCCTTGGCCAGCTCTTCTGAAACTCTCTTGGACGCAGGTTATCCAGTCCTGCTGATCTCAAATGTTTGACGTGCTGCTCAATGTCCCTGGCAGGTGCTGTTGGAATGGAGACTGTATCATCATATGATATGCCTGCACCATTTGGCATTTTCCCAAATACAGAACAGAGCTGTTTATCGAACGCTTCCGCTTATTTCTGTGTTGATATTGACAATCCTACCATTTCCATCTAGCGATGGACCAATATTATTATTACTTAGTGTCCTTAATTAACCAGCCTTTGCATAGCGGTTTGAAAACCTTTAGTAAAAGGCGCTATCCTGGTAAGCGTCATAGTGTAGTCAGGATATTTATAGGGGTAGGGAAGCAGAGGCCTGGGCCATTACAGAAACCCTCCACCGCAGAGTTAAGCTGATGAAACACCTGATTCTTTTAGTGTCTATTACTCCTTTGTATTCAATTTATGGCTTCGGTGGGGCTTCTACCTTTTTCACTTCCTGTTGTTCGGTGTTGATTTTAATTGGAAACCTGGCTGTGGATCGGCTGGGGGTGGCATTAGGCCTCTGCGGAGAGAACGTTGTTTTCTCTTCGTCTTCTCGTGGTGGCTCCTGCTGCTTGCCAGGCTCTGTGTTTACAGCTTGTGGGCAAGAGTAATGAATAGAAGTGTTGGGCTTCAAAAAACCTCTGTGGCTTGCAGAGGGGAGCCAAGCCTTCTTTCCGCACCTGGATGCTATTCTACCCTACGGTCTTGTCTGGCTGCTTTGTTTTCTTGGATCAGTCAAGTCTTCCTGTTTGACCGCCAGATTATGAAGCAGGGCGGTACTTGAATTATCTAAATAACCGATCCCGGTGTGTTTTGTCGAGGCTTGCACCTCCTTAAACAAACACAGCTCTCTTCCCTTAGTGTTTGCTTTAACGATCCTGGATGGGTGACAGTAAAGGGCTTAGCGAGTGGGAGAAATATTTGGGGTGTGATGCATCAGTGACTTTAACTCCATGGTGTAGTAGGATAACCATTAGGAAATACCCTGTCCTCCTCACAAGACTGGTATTCATCCATACAGAGAAGCATTCCTAATAATGGTGTGCATTGAGATGCTGTGCTGTTAACCTTGGCTAGCACAAAACATCTTGATATCCTGCAAGCTGTGAAACCTGTCATATGCTAAGACGGTGCTATGAGCAGCCTCTCTCCTTAAAGTTTCCTGGGAATGTTGCGATATAATTTCCTCTGGGGTCTACTGTATCACTCAGACTGATCCCTACGGGCTGGAGAATAAAATGGGTTATGTGCTTGATCAGCAAGTCCTGGCAATTACAGCTGGAAAAGATGGACGACGTTGCCCACTCTGTACCACAGGCTAGCTCTGAAATCAACTGGGTTTTGGTCATTATAAGGTTTCGGGGCTTTCCAAGCTCTTGGAAGGGGGCTGGATTGTCAGCATTAGAAAAGTGACTAACGTTTAGTAAATCATCCAAAGGTTTCCAAGCATTTAGAAAGGAGTCTGGTATCCCCACCTAGCAGCTGGGGAAGCTGTGGCACAGCGGGATGGAGCGACTTGTTTCAGGACATCTGGAAAGCTAATGGCAGAGGTGGGAATAGAGTCCAGGTCTTCCGACTCTCAGCCAGGACTGCTAGCCACCCAGTGAGCCAGGCCTGAAGCCTGTTTATCCCCTCACCACCAGCCAGGACTTCCTCTGCTTCCCTTACCTGGAGGGGCTATCTCTAGAGGTGCAGGGGGGGGGTGGACACAGGGAATTTTGTAACCCCCTCCAGCCTGGTGCACCAGCTGGAAGTGACAAAAAAAAGGGCTCCCGTTGGGGTGGCACATTGATGCGTGCGAGCATCTTTGTGGTGTTGGCAATCTGCCCGCTGGGACCTGAGCCAAGAACAACAACTCATGGCGCACGGGCC
>NW_017729014.1:13602485-13623118 GCF_001723915.1 Gavialis gangeticus
CCCGCCCCCCCCCCCCATGCCTGTTTCTTGGAGGTTTGCATAGAAAGGTGAATGACTGGGATCTGGGGTCCGGCTGAGCTGTGACTGGTGTAGGACGGGAGAGTGGAGATGGGGCCAAAGGGAGGCTCTTTGTGTTCTCCCAGTCGTGGAGGTGACTGGAAGACTTGCTTGCCTCTCAGTGGACATGCGATCAGCCTTGGCATTGGCACCCGGCACTGAAGGTTTGCAAGGTACTTGTGCTGCATGGGCCAGGGATTGTGGTGCTCTGTGCCGGGGAGAATTTCCCCATGAAAGAATCCCTGTGTTCCCCATAAAAAATGTGGAGCATGTGTGCACATCTGTGTTAAATAACTGTCATGTCAGAGTTGGATGAGGGCGGGGGGGGGTGTTTCTGTGGCTGTCACCTTCAGAAAGCCGGCGAGTGCTGCTTGTCACAGGCTTCTGAAAACAGAGGCATCGAGCTAGCTGTTCAGTTTTTTGTGTGACCGACTACACAAACCCATCAAACATGAATATGGCCGCTTGCCTACAAACAGATTAGTTTTTTATTGATATTGCCACCTCGGTAATGCTATACAGGCCCAGCTGTACTATATATAGCACAATAAATCTGGTTTATATCAATATAAGCTTTGATATATCTGTTAATATCGCACTCATGATTTGAATATTTAAAAGCACACGCACACATGAAAATATTATTTAGCTTATCTTTCCTTTTATTTATTTATTTTTAAAGATTTATAGGAACACCTGTCGTGAGCTCTGAGCTCTGCGCAGTTAATTAAAAATGCAGCCCTGAAACTCAAAGCAGCTCCCCTGGCCCATCCAGATAATTCCCCCCTCGGCCCCCAACCCCTCCTTCCCCCTCCCAGGACTGTTCTGGTGCCATAAGCCCATTCAATCCAGTCCCAGAATAAAACTGGAGGGCGGGGGTGAGGAAAGATGAGCCTTACAGCATGGATCAAAGATATGTAGGGACTTATTCTTTTTGTTATAATTTTGCTTAAGAAATCTCAAGCAAGGACCAGTGTCTGTGTTGAGTCCTGTGATGCATTTGAAAAAACAACCCCGCACGTGTTCATGCCCACACACATGCACACCGAGTCACGGCCCCAAAGAGCCTGCAAGCTAGTTTTATGATCAGATGCAACAGGAATAGACAACTCAGCTCACCAGAGACAATCTGTTACATGGGCACTTTTGGGGCCTGAGCCTCTAGTTACACTTGGGTCTAACTGTTTGGAAGCCAGTGGTGTTTGGGGAAGGATGGGGCCCTTCATGAGTTAGGGATAATCTGATACGGAGGGACCTGCCACGGGGAAGAGGAGCTGCAAGTGGACTGAGCGTGGTTTACCGCCCTGGGCAGCTGTGCAGTCTAGCAGGGAGAGCAAAGGGCCCTAATGTGGCCTGGAGGAGGGAGCATAGCTGTGATTGGCTCCGTGACCTGAGAGAATTGCTTCACCTTCCTTTGTGCGAGTCGTTCCAGCTGGAAAATTGGGGGAAAAAAACCTCAACAGCCCGCATCTCGGGAGCCTTGCTGCAAACCAGATGCTGCCTGTGAGCAAAGCCTCCGAGGGGCTAATAGGATGCAAACAGAGGGGCGAGGATCCCGGCATCCAGAAGGGAGTGCTCCCCCCGTTAGGAGGCTGGGGGATCTTTGCCTGTGAGAGTTCATGCTGCATTAACTCCCACTGGGATACCCCCGAGGGGCTGCGGGGGAATGTGCGGCCGTATGTGCCTGCTTCCCCCAGGTCTGCTTCTGCTGCTACATAGAGCATAAGCCTGGGGTGAGGAGCTGCCAGGGGCTCCTGGCTGGGGGAGGGCCGGTGCTGGCCCTCCGTCCGCAGCTTGTAGGCCATTTCAGTCTGCGCTACTTCCATTTGTCGCCCTTGCAATAGCAGGGTAGTGCTGGGACCACACTTTCCTGAGAGGAGAATAGATGTGTGGCTTTGGGGTGGAGGTTGGGTTCCCATCTTCAGACCCCCTTGCACTTCCCCCAATAGCCATTTGCAGTACTAGTCGTAGTTCTGCCTGTGTGAAATTCAGAGAGGAAGGAAGCTAATGAAAACCGAGGCTGCTGTGAAGGGTGAGGGGAAACAGGAAAGTGGAGCTAGTCCTCTACTGATAAAGAGCTCCTGGCCAAAGCTGCTCCTTAAATTTAATTTTTTAAAAATTCACCTCTGCGTGCTACGGCTGAATTAAGAGGCCGCAGAGAGCTGCTGCAGGAAAGGGCTTGCTGTAACATGAGCGCTTTCCTGTTGACTAAAGGTCAAGCAAAGTCCCTTTCTGGGCTGGAGATGACATGGCTGTTCTGAGTAATTGGTTTAAAAAATATATGCATGTCTGTACCCTTTCTTGGTATGGGGGCTGCTGACTAAACCCCAGAAGGAAGTAACAAGGTGACTGCGGAGTTACAGCAGAAGAAATGGTTTCGTTTTGTGAAACCCCTTCTCTCGCATTAGCGCTCGTGCTAGCAAAGGTGGGAAGTGCTAGGGCGAAAGGGAGTCGGGCAGCACTCTGGTGTTGCTACCAGTCACTTGTCCCTTAGGCCAATTGTAAGCTCTCTGGGGCAGGGATCATCTTTTAGTTCTGTGTTTGGGTAGCATTTTGCATGAAAGGTTTCTGAGACTAGCACTGTGGCTCCTACCTGCCATCACAATACAGACAGAAAATGGTAATAAATCCAGACCTGCTGCCTACAGTTTAGATAACACACCATTAAAAATACCTCCAGGCTCTGTCTGTTCTGGTTGAACTGGGAATGAACTGCCAGGAGTTGAGCTGGAGATGGGGAAAGGAGAATTTCGTATGCCAGCTGCAAGATCGGGCTCCGTTTGGGTTATTTATTGATTATTATTTGGCCTTTTAAGCTCAACATCCCATGTAGCAATAATAGATCTTAAATCCATGATGCCAGGGGAGGCATCTCAGCAGGAGAAGTCCCACTGCATGGCTTACGCTTTTTCCAATAGGTCACTGAAAACATTGTGAGCGCATATGAGTTACCATGAGTAGAGTATGTCCCCAAACACAGGGAGAGGCATGCAGAATATGGGGGTAGCTCCCACCTGTCAAAAAATACTGGAAACCGCATGGAATGGGTAATTGTCTGTCTTGGTTTATTGTGCGGCGCCATGAGAATGTGGATTGTCTCCTGCGGAACTGTTAATGGGACACCGATTGCGTATAGGCCTCTTTAGCATCAATAAAGAGGAACTCAGCAAGGCTGGGCTTGGCATAAAAATAGCCTGTTACAAAATTGCAGTGAAAGGAATTCTTGGATGGATCAATGGGACATTTATTTATTTTATTCTTTTGGCAACCGGAGAGAAAATGATGCGGGGTCTGCGTGTATAAACGGGACAGCAAGGAGCCGAAGTCCGGCAGTGCTGGAGAAAGAAGCCACTAGATCATCTAATGGCCATAAGAGCCGGGATAAAATTTATAGAGGCATAGGAGACGTCTTCTGCAAACTAATGAGGCATTTGAGCTTCCGCCAGAATCAGATCGGCAGTCTTTTGCGTTTGACTGGACAAGACCTGATGGAGATGGGATCTGAGCCAGGGGATGGAGAGCTAGCACAGGTCCTTGAGAGTCCTGAGATATGCAGCCCTGAGTAGTGACGCTCCTGGGGAACTTGACGATAACAAAGCATCCGAGACAGGAACGCTGCTGTTTGAGTTTTCAAAGGCTCAGGCATATTTAACCTGCCAGCTCATTGCTTTCATTTGCACATAGCTACATTGCAGGCCAGTAGGAAAAAGCATGAGAGAGACTGCAGCATAATAGAAGGAGGGGTGGGTCACTTGATTTTGCTCTTAAGTTGCTCAAACAGTGCAGGGGGGTGTCCTAGACGCCTGCTGCAAAGGACAGCCCCACCAAAGCGTAACTTAAGATCGATCCTATCCCTTTTGCCTGGAAGTCAAGTGATTGCAGGCAGATGTGCTGTAGTCCTCTGTATGCTGGGGGAACAGATCAGTAACGTGGACTTCCAATTTGCTGCCTCCTGGAAACTGTTGTAACTGCTAACTACAGCGCAAGGAAAAGTTATTCTCCCCTTGTACCAATAAATTGGCTGCTGATGCAGTGGAGGCATTGAAAATAGCAGGGAGGGGGTCGTCAATAGAAGGTAGCAGGTTAGAGGCAAGTACCCCAGAGCCAACGCTACGTGCAGCTAGTGTGATTTAGCAAGCATTCGCGGGGGCCCTGTGCATATTCCTGTAGCTACTCAGAGATTGGAATGAAAAGCAGTCACGGCAGCCAGCATAGCAAAGCCGCCTGAAAGTACGGCATCCTTCCGCCAAGGAGGATGCCTTCCCGAAATCTAGTGGCTTCTTTCCCTAGCGCTGCCAGACTTTGTCTCCTTGCAGTCCCATTTATACACATGCGCGCCCCATCATTCTCTCTCTGGTTGCCTTAGGGAAGGTGGAGCTCTGCTAATCTCCTTCCCTTTATCCCTCTTCTAGTTGACCTCTCCGGCATGGTAAGCAACATTTCAGGAGGCTGCTGGGGTGAGAGAACAATGAGTGGCCTCCCAGGGAGCCAAAAATTCTTTCCACCTAAGAACAAACTTTGCATTTTTGGCCAAAGAGTCCACAATTATTATTTATTTAACTTGATCCCTTTTTTTATTTTTACACCCTTTTCCACTCCCCTCCTGTTTCCCACCCCCGCCCGAAAACAAGAGCTGAATGCAACCACACGAGATGTCACTGCAGGTTTCAGACTGGCACGCAGTGCCCAGCTAACCCAGACCTTTTTTTTGTTTGAGGTCATGGCACCCGATATTGCTCAGCTCCTATTAATACCTACTATGAATGGTAGGTACTGGCAGCGTGCGTACCCCGCTGCACACAGCACAGAGGAGAACTAGGTTGAGGCTTTTCAAGCTGCCTGGGGGATTTGTCCACCCAGCCCCCACTCATTTTAATAGGCCGCCCAAATCGCAGAGGCAGTTTTGAAAAATGTTTCAGTCCTGTTGGGCCTGATCGTGAACCACTGAAGGCAACAGGAGCAGGATGTTGTCCTCGACTTGCCCATCCTTATGCTGGCAGGGTTTTCGCCTGGGTGAGGGCTGAGTACCAGTGCAGAAGCCTTGCTCTGGGTGCTGGTGTGGAAGCCTTTCTGCTTGGCATTGCTTTGGGATGAAGGGAATCCAAAAAAATGCTTTCAGTCCATCCCAAGCAGGACAGCATTGCTTCCCCTACCAGTGTTGGGCACCCCTAGCACCTTAGGCTTTTGCACCCAAGGGCTTGTCTGAATCAGGTATCTGGCTCCGATGCAAATCTCAGTGTGGTAGACCCTCTGTCCCTTCCTTCCTTGTCTCTATCTCCTCTTGGCGGGCGTTGTTGTTTACTCTCTCCTCCCCGGGCTGCTTGGAGCAGGGTGGGGTGGGGGAAATTCCTGCAGTGAGCCCCACAACGTCCACCCCCACATACTGCCCTGGGAGAGACCCAGAGAAGCTGGTGACTCATTCAGCTCTGGCTGTGTCCGGGGGCCGCTTGCAGGGACATGAAAGGCCCCCCCCCGGGCAAGGCAGCCAGGCAGCTGGGGGCGGTGGCTGCAGCTTGGCTTACTTCTCTTTGCGTGGCCAGGAGCAGGAAACCAGCTCAGTGCAGAGGCGGCGGCTGTCCGTTGGGGTGGGGACGGCTTATCAGTGGTTTGAAAGTCTGTGCCTCTACCCAGGAGTCCTGTGGGGCCGACTCTTGCCACCGTGCCGCGCCACGTGCTGGCATCGCTGCGCAGAGCCGAGCGGTCGTGTTGGCATGCAACGCTGCCCTGCTGCCATGATTGCTGCTGCTGGCCTGAAGCACTCGCCAGGACTCTGGTGCCTTGGGTTTGTTCTTGACCTGCCGAGCTGTGCTATGCCTTCAGGCTTCGCCCTGCGACTCCTTCCAGATGCTCCTGAGGTTCAGAGAGCGTGGCTGAAAGGTGTCTGCGGTGCATAGGGTGGGACCGCATTTTAACTGCCGCATGGCAGAGTCTTCCCAGCCTGGTGGGTTTGTATGATCGCTTGTGGCCCCAGTACCTCAGTTTCCCTGCTTGTGAACTGGGCTGCTGGTACTGGGAGCTCAGATGGGCCTTCGAGGCACATCCCCGCTTTGGCAGGCAGAGCTCCTTCTGCAGGTCCTGGTGCTTCTTGGAGCTGCCTTACAAAGATACAGCCTATCCCCGACTCTGTCTGGCCAGTGCATGGGGAAGGGAGGCAGGCCAGCCCCCTGCCCTTAGCCTTCTTCCCCTCCCTGCTCTGTGCACTTTGCACCCAGGGTGGCACAGAGAGACCTGTCCCTGTGTTCAGGCAAGAGAAGGGGCTGCACTTGTGTCCTGCTTTGGCACGAGCGGGTGCTACATGACGGTACCACACTGAAATCCAGCCGTGGGAGGGCAGTGCTGCTGTCCATCTGAGGCACATGGAGGATGGCTGCTTCCCCAGTCCTGACTGGCTTGCAGGGCTTCAAGCTCAAGTTTTGGCCATGGAAGATGATTCTCATGTCCTTCACTTCTCTCTGTGGGTTTTCTTTCCCCAGCCACAGGATGACGATGGCGTGAACGCCCTTGATTTCTCTCTGTGGCTTCTCCAGACAGAAGAGGGAATGGCTGGTTATTGGCAGCAGAAGGGTCTCTGTGTGGGTGGGGAATCACTGAGGGTGAAATGTGGCCCCAGGTAGAAAGTCACCACGAGGAGACGCATGTCACGGTGATGGCCCATGAAGAAGAGCTGAGCTGTGAGTGGGCCTTCACTGGCTCTTGCCAGCGGTGGCTTTCACCCAATGCTCTGAAACAGAGAAGAGACTTTGATCTCCAGGAGAAAGCGGGTGTAGGAGTGAGAAACAGGCCTGTAACCAAACCCTCATGATCTCCCCTCTCCTTGCAGACACTCATAATTGTGCCTGTAGAGATGTGTGAAGAGCGCTTGTGTACAAAGGACCCCTAAATATAGCAGCTGCTCCGCACTCCTGTTAACCTGTCAAGTGACGGTTCACTCTCCCTGCCATTGTCTTTGTCAAACCGTAGATATTACTCACCGCTGTGACTAATTCCCCATGGAAGGCCTCTAAAGAGGTTTAGTAAATGAACCCTCCGTTGCTCCGGGGCACAAAGCGTCACGTCTGCTTTCTAAATTTGGCTAATGAGAGCAGAACCTCCTGTGGATGGGTCTTCCCTTGCGTTGCAGAAGGAAGTGCTCAAACAGTTAATGCGCACCACTGCTTTTCGAATCAGCCCTTTGGCACCCGCCGGTGGGAAGGCAGCCACTTCTGGGGTGAAACGTAGCTGCTGTTTAGCAGGGTGCTGCAACATCATGCAGTAGATAAGGACGGGAAGTGGAGAAGAAGCCTCCTGGAAACTTTGAAGGAATTTGGAGTGGCAGAATGCAATTAGTGCAACTTGTATCTGTCCAGGACACTGTTCTTGACAGCCCTGGAAAAGAACTAAGTGTTCTGCAATGACAAGTAGTCAAGACCTTGGTTTTGTGCTTCTTATCCCAAATCCAGCAACTCCAAAGCAGAGTACACCCTAGTACGTTGATTCAAGAAGGAAGAGTGCCATCTATTGAGTCGGGTATCGGTTGTAGCCGTGTTGATCTAAGGACATAGGCAGACAAGGGGCTGTGGGTGAATCTGATGTCCTTTATTAGACCAACTTATATAGTTGGAAAAAAAATGTCTTAAATTCTGCTTCTTCCACAGCCTGATTGTTTTTCCTTTGGAAGTCTCCTATCCGAGTACTCTGGAGGCTCTGTAGCTCTGCTTAGCAGGTGGTCAGCTCAAGATGCTATAGTTATACAGTAGGAAGCAAAATTGTGTGCATTAAAAGTGGAATAGTTACCTTTTAACTGATGACAGGACTTAGAAAAATCAGAAGGGCAGCAGCAGATCTCTAAGACTGGAGGTTTTGGTAGCTGATGTCTTTTATTTAAAAAAAAAAAAAGAATTCTGAGTAGTTATGGACAAGTAAAGCAGACTCGGTTTTATGCCTCTCAGGCAGCTCACTGGGCTGGTGGCTCTGTGTCAGCAACTCCTATCTCTGGTTCAGAATAAGCATTGGCCATGTGGGTAGGTTGGTTTTTTCAGGCGACTGTCTTGGGAGGCTCTCTTAGTGGTAGAAGTGTTGTGGGAAGCCACGGAAGACCCCTGCCAGCTCTACTTCAGTAGGTTGGTGGGGCGCTCACTGATTTGTGTGCTTCCCACCGCATGGTGGTTAATACTGAAGGGGGAAGGCTCCAGTGTGAAGGCAGAACATTTTGGCTTGAAAAACAAAACCCCAAACCCCGCTCGGTTCCATTTAACTTTCTGTTTTTAGTTCCCACAAGAGTTGTATTCACCCTGTCTCCCTCCCCCCATGTCTTTCCACTTTGGTACTTCTTCTTTTTATCTCTTGATGGCTTCTTTACTCTCTCGTTGTTTCCCCTCCTCTCTTCTTCTATTTCTCTCCTCCTTTTGCCTTTAAAGCACAGGAGATGCAGCACTCCCTGCATGCATTCCCACGTTCAGCAGGGAGACCCATGCCATAGTTGGTGGAGATCCATGTCATAGGTGGCTTACGTTTGGTTATCATTTGGCTTCCCACCTATATGTCAGCTCTCTCTATGACATCTTGCAAATTGATGCAACATCTGCTTCTCCGCACATCTTTCTTAATACGACCAGCATGTAAATAGCACGTGAACACGTTGTGGTTATTATTTAGCTGCACATGGCGAATCATCCAAGTTGGGCCCCTTGTGCTACATGTGGCACAGAGTAAATGTGTTTGCAGTCCAAACGAGGTGACAGAGCGAGGGCATGAGACAGACAAGTGGGTTGAGGCAGGGTAAGGTGGCAACAAGCATCAGTGGGTTGGGGGCAGGTCTGAGGCAGTCACAAGCCTGGATGTCAGAAGGTTTTTTCCATAATTTGCATGAGATTAGCAGGAAGGTTTCTTCTGTATGGGCAGAACGATGGGATCACTTGGGAGTCAGGACTCCTGGGTTCTGCCACTGATTTGCCGTGTGACTGTCTGTAGGTTGCCAAATCCTTCTGCATCTTACTTCCACCGACTTGTAAAGTTATTGTAAAAACAACTCGCTGAGGTGGAATGAAAGCTCCCTACCCTGTGTCTCGATACTAGCAGACCTGTGAGTGGGCCACACCAGGGAAGCACAAAGCATTTTTCTTACTGCTGTGGTATAGCTGAGTTTCAGCCTCTTTTATATTATGCTTTTATAAAACCAGAGGTATTTGTTCGTTATATGGGCTGCACGATGCAGAGCCCTTGAGGTCACTCGTTGCTGTCTCGGTTTGCAGAGCAGCTCCGGCATTGATAACTGAGTCTGATTTGCAAGTGCCAGGAAGCCTGCAGACTGTTCACTGCGCCATCATTAGGAAACAGGATTACGGTTGCCCCCCCTTGGGTTTCTTTTGCACTTGCATAGTTGGATGTGGAAGAAAGGCCTCTCTGAGGAGCTGAGAGTGAAAGCTGCCTGACGGCTCAGCAGTGAGCTCTCTGGCCATCGTGGCAGGGCAGGGGAAGGGGAGTTTTCTTTCCCACACCTCCTAGGCTGGTGACTGCTGTCTAGCGATGGTCTGTGAAGGGCTCAGCAAAAATCAGGGCACTCTATAGACACATGGTGAGAGAGCTCCCGGTCCAACTAGACAAGACAGGTGGAAGGAGGGTGGGGAAACAGGGGCGCAGAGAAGGGAAAGTGACTTGGCCAAGGTCGTGTAGTCAACGGACATAGTTGGAAATAGAGCACCAGACTCTTGAATCTCAGTCCAGTTCTCCACCCCGCCGGCTCGCACTGCCTCTCAGGGGGCCCATATGGGGCGTGGGGGATATAACTGGTCCGGCTTCACTGGATACATGCATGTGGTGTCCCCTGAGAGAAGGGGAAGGGTAACTAGGTGGGGCCTGGTCTGGCTGACTCTCAAGGTCCCTCCCAGTCATGGGAGCTGGGGATTGCTTTGGCGATTTCAGTATAAATGCTGTTAAGTTTATTATAAAGTGGAGTCAGGAGCGCTTTATGCCTCACACCTGAGGCTGGAAGCGAGTATCCCCATTAGGGGAGATTCCACATCATGCTGCAGCTGGAAAACACGTATTAAAACTCCAGTGAGGCTTGTATAGTTGTTCAAAATCAGATAATTTTTTATTTGATTTGAAATCATACTTAATGGGCCAGCTCCAGCCCTGGAGGACCTTGTGTGTGAGTAACTGCAGCCAGTTTGTGTGTTAACACGAGGGCTGAAATTGCTCCAGGTTCCTGAGCTTTCTTTGCTCTGTCCACCCGCGCTTGTGCTCCCGTCGAACCTCTTACCTCTCTGTTCCTGTGCCAGGACTGAGGGGCCTCTGTCTCCGCCAGCCTTGTTCGTCAGGATGCATATAATTAAGCGTACACACGCACCAGCCCTGCAGGCTATCAGCCCCCCACGCGCACAAATAATCCATTGTGGTCTGGGTAGAATAACGTAGGTTTAGACCCTGCTCTGGTCCAATTCATTTCCACACCTGCGGGAGTGACCTTCCAGACTTGCTCGAGGCTCTGTCTCCAAAGTCATTTTCTCATTAGTGGAAATGAAATGTATTGTGCAACTCTCGCTGCCTCTGCCTCTCCAGAGAGGCGTGTGCAGAACAATGCCGCTCGCACCTCTCTGCAAACTGTTCCAGGCCTTGTCAATCCCGGCCAATTTTACAGAAACCCTTCTCACCCCCACAAGAAACTTCCCCTCCTCCCCCCCCCCCCCCAAAAAACTCCCCCCCCCCCCCCCCCCCCCAACTAAAGAAAGACCCCAGTAACAAGTCCACGACACATGTTTTAATGAGAATGGCTGCTGCTTCAAATGCTTTGGATGCTTAGGCATGCGGGTGACCTCTAAACAGATCAGCAGTTTGCTGTCTCTGGTTGTTCTTGCAGAGAGAGACAAATCTGTTCACTTCGTGGGTCACACTGATTTATTTTAGCCTTTGTTCCATTGGGCCAAAATTCACGCAGTAGCGCAGCCCCTGTTCATAGTCCAGTCAAGTTATCTCCTGCCTCCATGGGAGTGAGGTGCCGATGTGTCACCATCCCTATTTAGTTACTAACATGCAAACCAGTCACCCGAGTGGATGGTTTTTTGGATTTCTCTTGCCTTTGCAATGCTTTGGAAGTTCGGAGAATCGTGTCTCGTAGGCAGAGATGCTGTGATGGGAAGTGGTTGGGTGGCCTGCACAGCCAGGTATGTGCAGGTGGGGTAATGCTTTTGATGGGCTTACTAAAAAGCTTTTGTGAAGGGGGCTATCCCTTTTGAGATGGGAGAGTGAGGCACAGAAAGACTGGCCCTGGGCTATGGCAGAGCTGGGACTTGACCTCAGTTCTGCTGCATCTTAAACCCTGCAAACCCCTGCTTTACTGCAGGGATGCCCTCATGGGGCCAGAGACCTTGCGGTGTGTAACCAAGTGGCTTTGCTTAAGACAACATAGCTCATTTCCATAGTAAACATGCCGTTGCCTGTATTTTTATTGCTGGCAGGTCTGCGATGCTGTTAGAGGATATAGAAGCCGAGGACTCTTGTCATGCTTTTGGTCCCTCACTTTGCTCACCTGGGGGTCAGAATAACTACAGAGGATGTGCTCAGGTCTCAAAAACACCCTTTGTTACATGGAGAAATAAAGCAGTCTATGGGGAAAATAACCATAAATGTTCATTATTGGTACAGGAAAATCAATTTGTAGGCCAATTGACCAAATAAAGTAATGCAATTTGCTGTGAAATCCCCCCGGTGTGGCAGGCAAATCACTGAATGGAATTTGGGGGCCGGGGAGAGAGAGCAGGGAGCATGGAAGAACTGACTTTTCACCGGGATTGTGCAAGGCAGCTGAAGGGGACTCGCAAGGGCTGGGGTTGAGAGGAAAAGCAAACTCCGTTTCTTCTCTGCACATTGCTGAGGCAATGGGAGAAAAAGGCCACAGTGTCACCAGACAGAAGAAAACTGCATGCTGAAAAAAAGAGGGGTTGTCGGATCAGAAGGCAGTGATTGCTTGGGGCTGGAGCAGGGAGAAGAGGATGGGGGACTCTGCCATTGTCTTCCTGTGCAGCCTCCAGCAAGACAGGTCATCCGTGCCAGGCCTCGATCTGGAGCAGGCGCGGGAGGGTCTTAACTTGGCGCTAAACTCGCCAACCCTTGCAGTCTTTTGAGGCCAGGTTTGGTTGCCTTTGTGACCAACACAGTCTAGTTCATCTGTGGGCCACTGGGGTAGGTGCAGGAATAGGAGGGTGCAGCTTTTTAGCATGGATTGTGCAGAAAGTCAACTCCCATGTTTGCCAGAGTCCTTTCCACATTAAGAATAAGATGGAAAGTGTGGGTTTTCAAAAGATGTGTATGAGTGTGTGTGCATGCATGCGTGTGTAACCATTCATCTCAGTCAGTGACATGAAGAGGGGTTTTGGATCTGGAAGGGGAAGGGCGCTGTTCAACTACAAGTTGCTTTTCTTCTCCAGACAATTGCACCTTCAAGGTTTGGCACAAGACGCTCAACTCTGGGCTTCTTCATGGGAGCAGCAAGTTTGGGTTGGTGAGAACGCTGCTCCTCGCTGGCATTTGCCAGATCTCCGGGGCCTTGCGCCTTCCTCCAGGTCAATCCGAACGTGATATCCTTCCCGTAGTCCATCATGGATTGCTCTCCCCTTGGGCTATGCAGGGGGTTGAGAACTGTGCTCCGGGGCTGGATGGATTCCCCCTTGCAGCTGCGCACTTTGCCAGAAACTTGGTGTGTGCTGTGGGGCAGGAGCCCCACCCCCTGCCCAGACGAGTTACAAAGGGGAAACCAAGGGTGGTTAAAATTTGGCAGGGACACGTTTCTTTTTGGCCGGCACTGCTGTAGTTGATAGTTTTCGTGCTGTAGGACAAACCAGACCCAAGGCCATCTGTCTTTTTGGATGCTGCAGTAGCACTGGCTGCAGCCTTGGGAATAATTTGAGTAGTGACTGGGGGGGCCAGAGGAAACTTTCCCTGAAAGTTCCTGGCTGTCTGTATGGTTTTGTGGGAGCATGTATGAGCTATTCTTCTATGTACTGCCCAAAGCGCATTCTTCTGCAGAGGGCTGTGGTACAGCTGTACAAAAATAAAAGGAGGATGCAGTCAAGCATATGAGGTACCCACAGATGATGTTTTCTTTTTTAGGGAGTAGGGGTCCCCAGTAGTTCTGGGTGTGACACAAGGTCTTGCTGATTCACCTCAATTCTGACCTGAATCACCCCTGTCTCGGCAGTCCTCGTCCACCGGACCGCGCTTACAACACCCAGTCCTTGGTGTCCCACATCTGGGCCCCCTTTGCCTGGCTCTGACTCGCAAGCCCAGAGATGCAGCTGTGCTGAGGCACTTGGCAGCTTCAGGGGGTGGTCCACCCACTGCTTTGAGATCATATCACTGCTCAGCCAGATTGGAGTGAAGATGGGCACCCTCATGTCCCGGATACCATTCATGGTCTCCGAGGAGGAGCCAAGCACTCCACAGAGACTTGAAGGGAACCAGGGAAATGATTGCCTGCCCCAGTTGCTTAGCTCTGCTCTGCATAGTGGCTGCCTGTAACACATAGTATTATAAGTGAGTATACATGGTGCCCTATGCCTTCACTTTTCCTGCAGGGAATGCAGCAATGCATACACTACCCTACTCGGTGGGGATGTTCTGTCTTGTGGCTGGAGCAGGGTGTGGGATTGCATCCCCATGTGACGTTGTCACTGAAGGTCTCTGTGCCTCAGTTTCCTTTCCTGGCACCAGGCTTACTCATCTACCTATCAGAGGGGTTGGGGACCGTGAAATAATAAATGCCAATCAAGTGCTTTGGTCCCCTCGGGGGAAAGCACTGTATGAGGGGGCAGCGCATGATTGCAGTGCATGCTTCTTATTTGCTCAGCTTTTGTTTGCTTTCTGCACTGCGTGGCTGGGAAGGAGCTGGAGGGACTGTATGGCTTTGCTCTTCCAGGAGCAGCAGGCTTCAGAGCTCTGTTGTTAAAAGAAGAAGCAGAGTTTCTTTCAAGCCTTTGCTGAGAGTTCTGGAGGCACACCGGTGGTTCCCACACGAGCGATTGGGCTGGACTTCTTTTGCTTCAGCAATTTTAATGTGCTACATCTGATGAAAGGACAGTCAACGTGCAAATGTGAAAGGGGCCTGTTAATTTGCACTTGGGAGATTTCTTGGTTGCTTTGCAATTTCAGGGTTTGTTCGGCCATTCTGGGAGGGGAGATTGGTTCCAAGGAAATCCCGCAGGCACGCGTGGCTCTTGCCCATGTAGCTTTCCCTTTGACCTTCTCCGTCTGCTCCACAGTGGGCTTGCGTCACACACGTGCATATAGAGCTAGTTGTTGGGGCCCTCGAAGTCCAAACGGTTTTGGTGGAGGTGTTAATGGACACCTTGTGGCTGGAATACAGGGTCCTCCAAGTGGGATGTCCACTTACCAGGGAGGGTGCTGCTGGGTGGTCCCATCACAAAGGCAGCTGCGGTTGAGTTTTGGCTTTGGCCTCCCCAGGGGATTTTTGGATGCAATGCAAAGCGTCTCTGGTTACTCTGCCCCCTTTGTGCGAAGCAGCTGTTGCTCCTCTGCTCTCGTCAGCGCATTGCTTTGGCTGCTCCAGTTCTGAAGGAAACTGCTAGGAAATCAGGTTTCCTAAAAGGCGGGGAACAAAACCTGATCCCTGTTATTTTTAGTTTCTTTCTACCTGTGACACTGTGGTCCACCTGTGGGAGCTGATAGTCGGATTGTCTGAGATCAGTGTAGCAGAGTACTCTCTGCAGAGACTGTAGCAGGGGGAGAGGAAGTCGAGAGGTCTGGAGTCCTTGCCTTGGTCCTCCCACCAGTGGGATGTGCAGCCATGTGCTGTTGCTGTGGCCCAGATTTTCCAAAGTGGACACTGATTTTGGGCATCTCACTTTTGGGACCCTGACTTCTGACGCACTTGCAGGCCTACTATTTTTTCCCAAAGAGGCTGAGCCACCCCCATGGCCTTGACCTCCCACCATGGTGTTTCCCTACTCCGTCTCTGAGTCTGGGCAGCCAAAAACCCAAGTTGTTAGGAGGGCCACACCATCACTAACCATTCCTGAAAACCTGAGCCTCAGCACATCCATGCCTTATTAGTTTCTCCCTGTAAAATGACGATCGTTATTATCTTTCTCTGCGAAGTGCCCTGGGCTGTTTGGATGAGGGCTGCTGCAGTGCTCTTGTTAAAGCAACAAGTGTCTATTTTCTCCTCTTAAGAAGTTCTTTCACTTTTTCTTCTTTTTCATCTCCATAAGTGTTGCCTTTCAGCATGGCAAAGACTGCTCCAAAGCAGAAACTGCCTGTGGGAGCAGGGTCTGAGGTGGAAACCATGCCTCATTTCTCTGCGTGAAGTCACAGCGACCAATCATTATCCTTGAAAAGTCTGTCGAGGGGAGGCTGGGTCCAGTCTGCCTTTTGCTAGGCTGTCTGTAAGCCCAGAGTATGAGTCTGAGGAGCCCCTGAGAAACAGGGGGCTGGAAGGGACCTCTGGAGGTCATCTAGTCTAAGGCAGGGTCAACCCTATCCAAACCATCCCATATAATTCCCTGTCTAACCTATTACTAAAATACACGCTCAGCCCCGTCACACAACAACAACCTGGCCGTGTCCCTGCTGACACCAGGGCAACCTGCCATAGGAATGGGTTGACCTGTAGTCCATCTACAGCTCCGTGTACACTGGGGTAACCTGTCATAGGAATGCATTGGGTTGACCTGGGGCCTGGCTGGGAAACTCCAGACTCGATGCTAACCTGCCGTAGGAATGCATGGGTTGACCTGATGTTTGGGGAGGCTCTGCTTGTCCACAATGCGTCTTTGAAAACCTGCAGCAGTGAAGCGCTCCACCATGCCTCCTGCCTTTCACTGCTGACTGGGCTGTCCAAACCATTGCGCCAAGCGCATACAGATTTTCAGGGATGTGGTTTTCTGAATGTGCTGAGAACTAGGGGACAAACCTGAATGTTGTGTCCAAGCCAGGAGAAGGGAAGGCAGGCACTTGGTGGTGGGAGCTGATCTGGCTCTAGTTCTTTCGCCTAGTTTGACTTTCCCCAGTGTCCCCTTCCTGGTTCCCGGGCAATCTCTATGGTCTCCCTGGTGCTGCTGCTGGGACTCAGCCCTCAGACCATTCTTGTGTGTTTGTGGGGTTACCCGATGCCTCTGGGCGGTTTCACATCTGTATGTGGGCCTTGGACTTGGGCCCCCACTCCTGCTGAGAACTAGAGTGACACTTGGGTGACCAACTAGGATTTGTACCCAACCTCTGAGAGGGGGAAAGTAGATGCTTGGAGGAAGGAGCTCCCAACCTAGCTCTGGTTCTCTTGCCATTGGTATGGGTTGCGGGTGCGGACTAGGAGTCCATGACGTGTATGGGTGGGCCCCTGTGAGCTGAGCTCCTGGACCGACTCCAGGGTGTGGGGAGTGGGTGCATCGTCTTCCCCACCCTCAGGTTGTTTAAGCGTGCTTCTCCAGAGTGGAATACAAGTGTAAACCCGGGGCAGGTCTCTTTCCTTTTACGAATCAAATCATTTCCTTGGGAAAGTCTGTGTTTTCTCAGGCCTGCCATAATGAGACTTTGGAGTGAAATGCTAAATCCTGAGGGAACTGTAGAGGGGTTGTTTTGGGGTCTTTGTCTTATTCAGGAAACCCAACTATAAAGCTTCCGAAAGAGAAAGGGGGAATGTATGTGAAAGGCAGTTTTCTTCAGTTTCTTGTCTCTACCTTGGTGGAGGAGAATCCAGAGCCAAGAGGAAATGAGTGTAAGCTTTGCTTTTCTTACAAGACAACATCTCTGGGCCACATCTTCAGTTGGACTCAGTCAGTCTAGCTCCATCGATGCATATTTATGCTGACTAAGGACTTGTCTTACCTCTCTGCTGTCTCCTTTTCAACCTCAGGATCATACTGAAGATATGGTCAAGTTATTGAATGAGAGACAGACCTACGAAATGAAACCCAGCCTGCTCCTCAGTCTTTTTCCAGAGAACCTTTGATCACAAAGGACAAGCACATCTTCCCATACTTGAGTTCCCCCCTTCACAGGTGGGACAAGGAATCATTTTAATTTGTCATACCTGTGTTTATCAGGTTTGCCACAGCAAAACCACTACTTCTAAAAGACAGCCATGTGACGGGAGTGACTGTGGCATCCTGAGCCCTTTCCCATCTCAGTGAGGAAGGTGTTCATATTTTTCATTATTTTGAGGCTGTAGTTGTGAAAGAAGAGTCATTTTTCAAGGTGTATCACTTCCAGAGGAGTCCAGATGTTTGGCCTTCAGTGGTTCATTAATAGTCTCAAGGAACGCTCCTTGTTATCGTCTTGGGAGGAAGATTTCTTGCTTTCAGTAGTTGGAGAATTCTTCCTGCACACAAGGCTTTTTTTTTTTTAATCTGAACGACTGTGTAATGTAGGACCTGTAAGAGTCACAGCTTGACTCCATCTGAAGATCCTGAGAATAGTGAGATATTACCTGGATAATGGTGTAATGGGTAGTTCTTTAACTCAGACTATCACGAGTCCATCTCTTCATCCACAGAAGACAATTTTAGTGCAATCTGTAAGAGTCTTTCAAATTGTTGGATGGAAACCGATTAGACTGACCTATGCTCAGACCAGCCTTTAGCAGACCCAAGTTCATTTGATCTCAGTGGATGCCAGCCGTCTGGGAGAGGGTGCCAGAATAGGCACGTTTGCTTTGACAAGGCAAGTGGTCAAAGAGACAGAGGCATTGCCGCTTAAACTATCAAGAACAGAGGGTTCAAGCAATGACTTCAAGACATTTTTCCATCCTATGCACACCTAATGAACACCACCAGCAGTACCACAGTGACCTATATTGGTGGATGGGGAGCATAGAGACCTCCAGCCTACATCAAGAAATTATTCAAATATGCTAATATGACTGGGGAAGAGGAAGATGACAGTAAAAACAACTTATTTCCAAGGGGAGGTAAATCATTGGGTAGCTTGGTTGAACAGACAGGCCATCTCCTCAGGAGAACGGGAACTGTACCAGCAGATGTTCTGCCAAATAGCAAATATGTGGAAGTTCCCTGTGATGGACTTCACTACCGCCCAGAAGTGGCAGGAAAGTACAAGACTGTTCCAAGCATCAGGAGGAGGAAACGCACAAGATAGATGACTTCTTGCTTTCAAGCCACATGTGGCCAGTAGTGATGAATGCATTTTTAGCTCCTCCTTTCCTGCCATGGGTAGCCTGAAAAATATTAGGAAGGGAAAATGGCAGGGATCAGTCAGTCCTGGGAGCTGGGGCTCCTGAGCTGCATGACTGATGTTGATGAGATTCAGTGAACTCTGAAGGAGTCTGTGCTCCTTGAGCAGAGCTTACACCGTATTGTCTATAAAGACTGGATCTGCCTGGCAGCTGGTTCAGACCTCCAGTCCCAGTAGAGCTGGCTCGCAGAGTACAAGCAGTGCCAGACCAAATTCTTCCTCACTATAAGGAAGTACAACTCCTATTCAGACCAGAGCAAGGCACATCTGTTTTTACCAGTGTCTTAGGTGCCAGATACGGAAGGTATTCTATCCTTGGTGTGGTGCCGGCTATCAGCTCCTCCCATGGCTCTTAAAGTTTGCAGGTTGTAACTAAAAACCTTGGCTGAAGCTCCTTAGGAGTTTGGTTTTCTCCTGTACTTTCTCCTGTCTCCAGGCACTGCTACTCTGAAGCCACCTTAGTGTTTCTTTCTGATAGGACCTCCTGACTCTGGACTTCATGACATCTTCTTTGTGAATCCCCCTGTGCAATACTCAGCTGTGTTATTACTGTCAGTGATTTCCTCTCAGGACAGTAGTATTTGCTAACAGAGTAAGAGCGATAGGGTCTCTGCCTAGGAAGGGACCTTTTTTTCCAGTGTGAAACAGCTCTGAACTTTCTCCTGGAGGATATATTTTTTCCTCCCTCTTGATCAGAGTATTGCTCTTCCTGCCTTTTGACCTAAGGAAATGCAGTTTTGTTCTCTAGATGAACAAAAAGACAATAAAATATTTCTATCCTGGAATTGTCTCAGGAAGAAATCCACTGTCTTGTTTCACCAGGGGGTGTACAGGGGTCCTGAAAGGACTATGAGGCACAAACCACTTTCAACCCATGTCATGCAGTGAGCTTTAACCTCAGCACATGAGATTTCTTCTCTGATACTTTCTCAAAATTTGGCATAAGCCTCCTGGAGAATCCCGATGTTGCATCAGGTCTTGCTTAGGGGAGAATGATGGTGGAAGCCTATGGTTGCTTCTGGAAAAAAAACTTGTCAGGTGGCTAAAAATGCCCCCCTCTTCCAGTTGCTGCTTCATTCTTTATCATTTGAAAAGGGGTCATTGCAAAAAATATGCGGGCCCCAAAATTTGGCTGACGTAAAACCTCAGATGGACCAGTGCCACCTGAATGAGCGGGTCTGTATTAAGCAGCCAGGCTGCATGCGTGGTGGAAGAAAACGCTTTCTAGGAAGGAAGCGGGCTTTTGGTTTTCACTATTATAAACAGTGGTGTGTCGAGGAGTATTTCCCCCAAAGTTGAGCAGTACCCGTGGAACAAAGTGCATCTGTTTAAAAAGTCGCTGGGCAAGATTCTTTCGAGCTCTTTGGGAATGCCAGTTTAATTATCTCTTGCCACTTCGGCAGCCCCAAGTGTAAATATTGTGTGCTGAGCTGGTGGCTGAGGGAGAGCAGACATAGGAGGAAGGAGAAGCTCAACTGCGAGCCAGTGGTGGATTTTCCTGTCCTTGGGCCTTATTCACCCAGAAATCGCAAAGCTCTTTACAAAGGTTGGATAAGTGTCACCACCTCTTTTGTGAGCTGGGAGGCTGAGACACCGCAGGATGGAGTGATTTGCCAGCGACAGAGGCGCGAATAGAAACCCAGCTCTCCTGTCTCCTCCTGTGAGTTTTAACCTTTTTGACATTTGGGTTGCTCTTTTGGATGGGAAAAGTCAGAGCAGATTTGGCTGTAGGCCTTGCCTTATATGACAGAAGGAAGAAAAAGGGGTGGTCACGTGCCTGGTTTTTGTTTTGACCATAAGACAGCACACAGAGGCAAGTATCTTTTTTTCTTGAGAGCAAAGATTTGGTAGCAGCTTGACGCTGTTTGAAGTAGCAGCTCCAGGAACAGGCATAGAGGGAGCGTGGTTGGGAGATGGCTGTTCCCTGAACCTGCAGGTCTGAATAAGAAACCGCACGCTGGGGGAAAATATTGTGTTGCATTTTAATATATATTGGCAAATCGGGAGATAAAGTTCTCCCTGGAAGAGGGGCTAGGACGGGCTGACCCTGTACACCGGTGCGGGATTGCCTCTCCAGATCATCATCGGTATCCCTTCCCCTCCATCCCCCAAGCCCCAAACACAGAACTCTACGTGTGCCCAAGAGCTGGAGGAGCTCTCTTGGTTTAGCATGCTTTAATCCCTGCATAGCTGCTCTTTCTCAGTTTGGAAACTTACCTGAGGGCTTGTCTGTGTTGCAGGGGAGGTTTGGCCCTAGCTGCGTCCCACTGAGGTAACTGCTTTGGTACAAACCCCGGGTGCCACAGACATGCAGAGCTGATGTTCTGGAGCAGTGTCACGGAGTGGGGCCTACGGGCGGCCGTGAGCCCGCTAGGTCCCCCTGCCGTGCCAATTAG
>NW_017729014.1:13624297-13657349 GCF_001723915.1 Gavialis gangeticus
GGTGATTGGCAGCTGCTCTAATCCTTACTCAGGAACGGGGCACCCAAGTGCCCCCGTGACAAGCAGGTGGCATGGTTGGAGGAAGATTGGTCTGGCACCCAAGGCACCAGCCTGGAACTTGGGACTCCTGGGCTCAGTTTCTTGCCATGCCACAGATTTCCTAGTGCAACCCACGTCAAGTCACTTCGTCCCGGGAGAGGTCTCAGTTCCTCATCTGGGAAATGGGTCCAGTTGCTTTCCTTAGTGGGCTGTTGAGGCTGTGAGACGCTTGTGATTGCAGTGCTGGGAGTGAAGATAGCTCTAAGATGGGGTGTAATTTAGCCAGGTTTCAAGGCTCTATCCATACAACTAGGATGGCGTAGAGGCTAGAGACACATAGGAAACCTGTAGCTGCTTCTTGCTCCAAGGACCCTCTCTTTCTGATTTTTATTGGCGTAAATATATGCCAGTGGACTGCTGAAAACCAAAACTGAAAACAGTATGAGAATGAATCCTGGTAGGAGCCACTTGAAAAGCCCAGTGTAAGGGGTGATGGCAAAGAGCAGATCGCCTCTTCTTAGGTGCACCGCGTAGGCCTTGAGAGACTGGTCCAGAAGAAGATAATGTCCTCCTCCTCCGACGGGTGGCTGAAGTTGCTCCCTTAGCTGAAGATGTATCAGGTTTTTCTTTTCTGCCGTGCCAGAGTACTGGGCTTCGAGCTCTGCAGGTGACCTGTGCAGAAGGGGAGTAGAGGGGTCACAGCCTCTTTTGTGCAGGTGCCCCTGGAAACAAATAATAAACGTGTTAGCCATCAGGTTAAGAGGCGGAGTGCGGGTGACATGGAGACAGAGAATATATGTGCTGGAGAGCTGCTGACTATTGTTTTATTCATTTGTTCATTACTGAACATCGGAGCAGGGGATAAAGCAGGAGGCTGGACGGCTTGTTCTATCTGTGACCTCAGTTTTAATGGCAAGGCTGGTAAGCACAGGGCAGCAAAGCTGTGGCTACGATGCTGGATTTGCTATTGAAACAATCACCGTGGAGGAACCGGGGCCCAGAACGAGTAATGAAGGCCCAGGGGAGAGCTGGGGCTTATTTTGGAACAGAACTGACCCTTCCTTAGGTGTTTACACTAATCAGGGCTGAGGCTAAATGCAAACTTGGGGTGAAAGGACAGTCAAATTATCTGAGGGAGGCATGCTCGGGATCTTTTTTTGCTGTTTAATTTCCCTAATTAAAGCCATTTGACTATTCCCCCCCCCTTCAAATAAGATTTCCAAGAATTTAGAGCCCCCCTCCACCCTTCCTTCTCCATATCTTTATTATCAATAAAAGGAGAGAAAATGCTGTCTGGGCTTGAGGATTTCCTCCACATATGGAACATATTTAACATTCTCCAGCATCCCAACATTGGCAACACACAGCCTCTGCACCCCCCCCCTCGTCTGCTCTGTTTCCCAGATTGACGTATGAAGAAAAAATGCTCACACATATATGCTGCTGCTTGGGTGCTTTGGCTTTTTTATTTATTATTATTTTTTTAATTCTGCAGAAATTAGTTTTCTTGGGGGGTGAGGCTTGTGAGTTGCTAAATAAAATCTGTTGGGTGCATGAATCATCCTGTGAGCAGATTTCATTTATCTAACTGCACGCATACAGCTTTTCTGTATGTGCCTGTACAGGTCTTTTTGTGCACTGCTGGTTTTGGTGCTGGAGAGGCCGTGGCCAGAGGGATGGCACCTGTTCAGCTGTGTTAGGGTCAGTTCCCCATGGTATCAGATGTCCCGAGTTTGGCTGGCAGTTAATAGGGACCGGTGAAAGCTTTCCTCTTGTGTTCAATGTTATGTTTTCCCCAAAGAGGTTCTGCCTAGCAGCTTGCATAGCAGGGGCCTCTGCATTGCTGGGATCAATTAAATGCTCACCAGGGACTCTCTCTGGGAGGAATCTTTCCTTTTCTGGCTGACTTTGAACGTCACCACGGGGCATCCAGCTGTTTTGACCTCAGTTGCAGTGGCTCCCAGGGCAGGAAACCTTGACCGACCCTCCCTCCCTTGCTCTTCCCCGACTCCCATCCTCTCCACCCAGCATTGCAGCTGCAGGCTCTCTCAGTGCTCTTATGCCACATCCCCATTTTGGGCTTCTTGGCGTGGAGAGAACGGCTCCGGAGAAGAGCCGTGTGGGCTTGGACGGGTGTGTGTAGCCCACTTCTATTTTGTGACGCCGACGACCTCAATTGGCCGTGCAACGTGTCCCCCTTGCCCTGGGGAAGGCACCGCGGTAGCGTGGCTATTCTCCTTCCCAACTTTGATGGCCCTCTTTCTCCCTCACAGAGCCGTCACCTGTTCCCAGACTTCTAGCACGCTCAGGTAAAGCCATTCCCGATGCATTTAAATTTGTCTGTGCGGTTGCATTCTTGACCGCGAGTGAGCTGCAAAGTTCAGCTGCCTGCTGATCCAGCCAGGATAAAAAAAAAAATGCGGTTGCCTGTGATTTTAAAAACAAAGCAGCCCCCCTCACCAAACTGGGAGGAAGGGAATGAAAGCAATTACTGGTGTCAACAGACCCCAGGAGGGTGAAGTGGTGAGTGACTGGCAGTCGGGCTGACGCAGGCACAGCTGGGTGGGGAGTTGGGTGTGGGTGGGGAGCAGCGGGACATTGACTCAAACTCCAGCTGTGTTTCGTTATTCCCTGTCTTAACCCACAAAAATAATCCTAAACCCTGTATGTTAAGGAAAGAAAGCCACTCGCAAGCCACGAGACGGCTTTGCCGGGCCCCCGAAACGTACTCTTGTTAAACTGTAGAGTGCTGCACTCCATCTTCTACTGTCTAATTAAACTGAAATAAGGAGAAAATATTTTTTCCCCTATTTTTCCCCTCCCCTGCATCCAAGGGGGAGAGAATCCTTAGGTTACAAAAGGCAAGTGCAAGCTCTGGAGGGATTTCCTCTGGGCTGAATCAATGTTTGTGCTGGAAGAAAACGGCTTTAACTTTTCCTATCCAGAGGGTTTTTCTTTCATGCGGGTGTGAGATTTCCTTGGGATAACACCTGTACAGTAACGATGCAACAGCCCTACTGTGCCCAGTGGCTTTTAGCCTGGCTGATTTTTAACCCACTGGTGACTGGAGTCTAGGTAGATCCTTGGTATAAAAGAGCCTTCGCTAACCTCTGTTACTATTCTCTACCGCCCTTCTGTCCACTGAGGGTAGTAATCCTGCCTTTCCCCTATCTTCATCTGTCTTGCATCTTTAGCACTGTAATCTCTTTGGGATAGGTGCTTGCTCTGACTGACCTGGTCTGCAAGCAGTTTTGTACCCATTTTCTTATGAAGTTTAATGCAAGGAATAACTGCTTCCACATCAGCAGGTTGTTTCACTTCAGCTGCGTCTGTTTTGAAATGGCACAAGTGGCGCAGCACCTAGCAGGAAAGGGCCCTGGTCTCATTTGGGGTCATGATACATAGGCTGCCTGGCCTGAGATCATCAGAGAGGGGGTTGCTGGCTATAAGGCTTCAGGATTTGTTCCCTGTTGCTCTCCTTCCCTTGGTTCGACACAGACTGAATCTGACCAAGGCACCCTGCAAAGCTTACCTTTCTACCCCCAAAACATTTGAAAGTGGACCGTAAGAGATCGCTTATAAAAAGAGGGGGACTGGCGTTTTCGGTCGGTACTGCGTGGGCTATAACAGTACTGGTTGCATGGGGATGGATTGCTAAGTGAAGTGAGTAATAATTCCCGAGCCTCTATAAAAGGGGTCTAGTAATGCTGAAACTCTCATGCTTCCTGGGAGGTCTGCGGGGTTCCTGGAGTTTTTTTGTGAATCTAACTGATGATTTCACTCCTTCTCTGCACCTCCCCATTCCCTGGTGTCTTGTGGCTTTTCCCGTTGCGCGTGGTGGTTTGTTGGAACGTGTCTGCAGATGGCAGTGACGGGAAGGAGGATGGGCTGGGAAGAGAGAAGTTCTCAGAAAGACGAAAAGGCCTTGCTGTGCCATATTGGGAAGCCCTTCCCTGCTCAGTACCGCAGGCTACTCACATGAGCCGAGCCCTCTAATTTGCATCTGTAATTGACAGCTCATTAAGAGATTATTAGAAGGTGTTAAAATCTGCTGGTGGAAAAAAAATGATTCCCCAGTGCTGGACACCAGCAGCCTGCTGACAATACCAAAGGCTGGTCACAGCTCTGTGTCGTCCACCAGTCCCATCGTTGCCATCCCTGATGGATGTCAGGTTGGGCAAAAGCAACGTGGAGTAGAGAAGGCCAGAGAGGGAAGAACACTTATTTATCAAATCTTTTCTTGCAAGCAGGTGGGGCCTGCTGGCATGAGCACACAACTGGGAGCTAAAGGCACCTGGGTTCCTGCCCCAGCTGTGGCTCAGACATGGCTAGATTCAAAGTTTCTAGGGAGAAAAAACTTGGCTGGGGTGGTCCAAGTCTTCACCCGTGCAATGTTCCCCCTTGTTCTTTCAGACCCTGCTCCCATTCACTATTGAAACCAGTGCCTAATGTCACTCAGCAGCGAGTTCCCCAGCTCCAACAGGTTTCAAGGGTCCTGATCACTTCTCCCTTACTGGGAAGATGGTGGCTCAGTGCAAGGACCCATCGGCGAGATGGGAAAGCAGGGAGAAGGGCAGGCAGGGCCTTATAGCGCTGAGATAGAGGGGTGCTGTAGTCCCCAAGAAAACCCATCCAACATCGAACAGGGGGCACTTATAAAGGGATTTCCCTGCTTTATAAAGGACTAAGTTGCTTGTTTTTCATGGCAACCACTTTGGAGGGTGGGCTGAGAGGAATAAAACTGCCACTTTTAGACTGGTGCCATGTGGATAAGTCCACACCATAGACAAGCTTCATTTCAGCTGTAGCCATCACTTTTTAAATACAAAATCCATAACTACCCATGGTAAGAGGGAAATTTCTTCCTGGCCTCTGATGATGATAAGATTAACACCTAGAGCATGCGATTGATTGCCCTGATAGCTGTTATCCTGGTCAGTCTAACTGTCAGTGCTGCGTGTATTGGTCAGATTGTATATCTGTTTATCAAAAGTGATTTGCTCCAATAATCTCCTGTGATAGTGAGTCTCACAGATGAAAAAGTGTATTTTCTGGCAGAAGCTTTCATTTCAATGCCTTTCAGTTGAATTTGGTGCCCCTTAGTTTTGTGGCTCGATGGTCAGAGCCTACGGGATTACCCTGGCGAGAGGCGAGTGTGAAGGAGTCCCAGATTCAGCGCTGAGTGTCAGGAAAGTTGTTTCTCAAAGGTTGGATTCAGTCTGGCTTCTAGCCCTTGCTCTCATGGGGAAAACATGGTCCGACCATTATGGCTCCATTACACAGTAGCCAACAATTAAGATAATGCAGCTCTAAAAGGCACAAAAAACCAAAGGTGTTTCCTACTCCTACCAAGCAGGAGCCCATTACATAAACTTGGGATGACTCGGGTGACGTTCAAGTGATGCTCTTACTTTATGAGGAAAGAGGTCAGCCTTCGAGTCAGCTTGTCCACCCTTGGGCTGTGAATTTAAAATGAGCAAGCTATTCCCGAGTGACTCCATTTGAAGCCATTCTTGCTCTGCTTTGCCTCGGTCCACTTTCAAAATGGATTAAGTGCATCTGCACATGGAATAAGATTGTTCTAGAGTCGCTGCTTCAAAATAACCCCACTGGTGGGCAGTATCTGAGTTTGGTCCTCCAAGGTTGCAGCGTGAGCTCTTATGGCCTGGGCAGCTCTGCAGCTTGAGGAGGGGTGCAGGTCTGATGGGGCAAAGGGGCAGTGGAGGAAAAAGAGGAGTGCGGCTAGAGAAGGAGCTGTTCCTTTAGAGCGTGCAGCAGCTTTGCCCGCGTGTCATGGCTCCAGGTCTCAGGTGTTGCATTCCTGGAGGCCGACAAGGTTCTCTGGGTAAATGTGATATTTTTGATTAGCTGAATTAAATCGTTGGAAAAATTGTTCCATTCCTGAAGGGAATTCTAAGGACTCTGCCACCCTTGGAGGTTTTACTGCACGTAAGAAGAGTCTCAGAGGGCTGTAGGCTCTCCAGCTCAGGGTTATGATGCAGGAAATCAGCTGCTCCATTTATAAGGGCATGACTAAGTTGGCCTAGGGCTTGTAAAAGGCCGTTTTCATCAGTGTGAGCATCAGTTGCTTCTATGGACCTAAATCAGTGGGAACCCTTTCCTTTTAAAAGATCAAAGTCCTCTCACCGTGGTAACAATTGTAGCATCCTCCAAGCATGCAAGACCTCTGCGCGGTGCTGCCGGAGCGCACACAGCCCTTCCTAATGCAAGATGACAAGGCTACATCAAATATCTATTAATCCTCATGTACCTACCCATATATAAAAATGCCACGGCCATCCCTAGGTATATGCTGACACTTAACACTGCCCGAATAAGTGTGTGCTTTGCTAACCGCCATTGTGTGCCAAGCTGGCTTTAATAGCTCAGCGTCTTAGTAACTGTTGGCACCTGTGTATAATCGTCACCTACTTGAGAGGATTTGTCTGTAGCATTAACAGGGTCCTCATCCAAAGTCAGTGGAATAGCCTGCTCAATTGGAGCTCTTGCAAAGTGGTGTCCTTGACTTGCGCACAGCTTGTCCCAGAGACCTTTGAAGTCTATGGAGAAACTCTCACTAATTGAAGCAGGTATCTGGATCAGGCCTGATGCCACCTGCACGCCTGGTTTACATGTAGTCGTGTATCTACTGGTAGATATCCCTAAATGGGTTAAGAAAAGTGTAATCGATTAGAAGCTGACTATAGACAAACAGAAAAGGCCAAATCGATTCATCCGGTCTGCTTTAATTTTCTGAGAGGGGAGAAATGAAATCAGAAAACCCTGCTGGCATAAACAGGGCAAAGTGGCCGCAAGTTTGCAACTATTGTCGTCTTACAAGCATTTGGCAGCAGAATCCAGGTCTATTTTATTAAATATCCAGGGTCTGTTTCCCCTTTGCCTTATCAGCTCAAAACTCCATCCCAATTCAGTGCAGTCACGTTGAGGTACCGGAGTAGAGCACTGGGCCTCTTTTTCTAATCAGGACTGCAGGGACCACCCGCCTACAGCAAAAGCTCTGTAGCTGGACCTTGCAGGAGGCCCAGTTGTGAGCTGCTGTCATGGCCTGTTTGCTTGTTTTTTAAGTGATGCAGCACTGTGTGTATTATGTATGCACATCTATACAAATATCTATCGCGCTTAGGCTAGTTGAAGTGGAGCCCTTCCCTTTTAGCAGATGCTGTTACGACTTCTGGGGTCACCAAGCCACCCTCCGTGCTGCAGGTTTAAACGAAACGGCAGACTTTATCGAAGTGCAGAGTGTTATCAATTCTGAGGGGTGGGGGGAGGGAAGGACCAGGGTTGCAGAAAAGGCATTAGTTCTGTTCATGGCCCAGTGGGCTGTTTCTGTGGGTTCAGTGCCTCCCCTTTCTGTCGCACTCTCGCTCTTGTTAGGTCTGATGAGTCCTCGGGCAGTCACTGAGACCTGGTAACTGCTCTAAGGTACCATAATGGCCATAAAATGATTTTTATTATCTGATCAGCGCTGTTCTCTTTAGCCCCAGAAGTCACAGCAGAGAGCGCATAGCAATTATTTTGCAGCGGAAATTTGCACACGCACACTCCTCCCCCTTTAATTGTTATGATAAATTGCAGCTTCAGAAAATATATAAAGCTCAGGGATGATAAAGCCAATGCTGATATGAAGCCCCAGCTTTCCCGCACAACTGGAATCTGGTGCAAATTTGCTCTCCCTTCCCTGCCCCTTCTCACACTGCACGAGCATACAAAGGATGGCTTTAGGCAGAGGGCAAGCTCTGTGCAAATCAGCTAGCAACGAGAAAACGGCGTGCAGAGCAGCTGGAGGGAGCACAGTGGGTTGGGAAAGTTTCAGACAGGTGGGAGGTGGCTGGGACCCAGCAAGGAGAGCCCCTGTCATGCTTCCTGCAGGCTCTGGAAAAGGCACAAGAGCCTACTTTCCAAGAGCCATGTGAATGGGTCGCCGCTGATCTTGGACGAGGAGTGCCAGGTTAAGCACAAATGACCGTTCTCCATAGCAGTGCTTCTTGGAAGAAGTGCGTAAGCATTGTAATCCCCCCACGAGTGACCTTTAGAGCATCCCCGGGCACGAAGGCCGGTGCAGCATGGTGCCCGCCAACGTGGCACCTTGCTGCTGAATGTGGGTACTTGAGAAGCAAAGTGGAGGCTGCTGCAGGCTATGCCAAAACATAGGACCTTTAAAGACTTGGAGGGAATAACCATATTGCTGCTTCTTGGGGGTGCCAACTCCACCACCTGGTCTCTACTTCCACAGTGACCCAAGAAGAAGTTTGAGGAAACTTTATGAGCGAGCAAAGCATGCTGCTTGGGGACTTCCCTCTTCCCTGCATATGTGGGCTTTCCCTATTTTATAGGTCACTGTGACCCATTGCTCTTGTCCCTTGGTGTCTGCTGATTACAACAGCTGCTTCCTTGGCTCTGAAATACGTTAGAATAGGATAGCTAATGCAACTCCTTTGGGTCATGCCTTCCAGGTGGATTTAGCTAATTATTGCAAGGATTGGGGATCCCTTTAATGAGCACAACTGGAAATTTGTTGGCAGAGGTAGGATGAGATGTTTTCATGTTGTCCTCATGGAAAGTTCATAATGGGTTTAATTAAAAACCCTGGGCTGTAATAGTACTGGCTCTTACCCAGCAGCCTCTGCAGGGACTCTCCCCTCCTTTGCCAGAGCATTTTGGTTTTCCTGGGTTATTTGAGAGGTCAGAGCCACAGCCTTCGAGCATCTCTGCAGTGTGGAGCGTCATTCTGCATTTATCTGACCTGGCCTCACGTAGCGCTGCTGTTTCCTCCTTCCCGTCCTTCCTGAAAGCATCCTCCTTTCAAGAGGCTTATAAGCTTTTGCCTCTCCCATGGAAGAACATGCAAGCGTGGTCATAAAATGATAGAAAATTAGGGTTGGAATTAGGATTGGAAGGGACCTTAGGAGCTCATGCACAAGTAATAGGCAAATAACAAGGCTCCTGCTTTATTTCACCTTCCCCATGATTCCCTTCCCAGGCTTGTGCTCTCAGTAAGATTTTAAGCTCTACAGGGTAAAAGCCTTATCACTGTGTCAATGAGTATCCTGAAAGCATTTATTATGCCATAAGTGCTAGCTTGGTCGCTATCTTGGTTGATGCACCAGAGACCGAACTGGGGTCCTCTCTTGATAAAAGCATCAGGTGCTACAGCTTGCACTGGGGAGCCCAGACTCCCAACCTGGGGTTATACTGGGCTCCTGCCCCATGTGGATTATGTATGGTGTGTGGAAGAAATGGAGAGATGGTGACCTGTGACACATGTGACCATGGGCTTCCCTATACCAATAGTATGTAATAGCTAGAGGTTCGGTATTAAGTTGCGGGTACAGTTGCACCAAGCACAGTAAACCTACACCTAAGTGAAGGACAGGCCCAGCTGCACAGAGCTTTCAGTCTAGTTGTATCTGATCAGGGGTGTCCATGTGGGTGAAATGCATTGGGAGGAGGATTTGAGGAAAGTCTGCACAAGCAGCTTCCTCCTGTGATAGTGAGTTTATCTTGGTGTGTAGATGGCCAGTGAAAACCACCCCAGTAATAGCTTCATGGTGAGCTTAGTACAAGACTTCTCTCCAAATGGAGGGGCATATCCTGCCATTGGCTAAGGCAGGGGATTTCCATTGAAAGTCAAAAGGATCTTGGTCAGGTCTTGTAGATTTTCTACTTGGGTGAAATGAATCCCAGTGTAGCGGGAGAGCACAAGGTTAAGTCAAAATGGGGCACAAGGGGTTCTTAAATGGGCCAGAGGTCTGTGCTGGGCCCCTGTACAGGGGGTCGAGTCTCCCCTGTTAGGCATCAGTCTGTCCTGAAGAGTTAGCTAGAAATCTAGAGAGATGTGGTTGGGTCCCAGCCGTGCTGGCTTCCTCCCCTCCTGCTGACCTGGACCAGCTGGCAGAGTGCAGGAGGTACTAAGGCTGCGGAAGAAAATGGGACTGTGCAGCTTCTGGTTGCTAGAGCTGGGGCAAGTTCACGCAGCTGCAGCTGCAATGAAATACCCCTGAAAAATGAATGTGGCCTGCATCTTCCCCTTTGCACCCCTCGTAGTCGCATGTGAATGGAGTCTTGTTCCCAGGATAACAATTTGAGTGGGGGTGGGGAGGGGCATTTTGGTCCTAAGTCACTGAATGATGCTGACCTTCTGTTCCTCCTCCCCTCCCCTGCTGTGCTTTTTCCTTCCACTGCAAGAACCGGGGTCGTCTGGCCGAGAAGAGGACAATCCCTCTGCCTCCCATCAGGATCCCCAAGAAAGAGCTGACTTCAATTTTCTCACATAGTGATGACAGTGAGGAGAGTGACAAAGCCAATGGTCAGCACCCTGAAGTGAAGAGGGAGGAGGATCTCCACATCAGTATCATGAAAAGAAGGTACTTCCCTACCGGGGCGTAGTGGCACGGTGAGCCCCGAGGTGGAGAATGCTTGACGGCGAGTTGCTGCCCTCTCCTAACTGTGCCAGGGGAAACTCAAACTTGGGAGGAGGGGAAGCCCCTCGGAGTGAACTGCTTGGCTGGCAGTTAAGATGCTAGGTGCATCCCTTGTCTGCCAAGCCTAAAGTGTGGGATTCCTGTTTCGTCCCACTCTTTCCTGTTTGGAGACAGTGGGTGGCTGTGGAGCCCTTCCTAGACTTATTGTGGGATTTCTGTCTGTACTAGAGGCATGGGGCCAGTCGACCCCCTATCTCCTTCGACCCTCTGTCCAGCATTCTGCACCTTTGTGCTCTGCGAGGATTTTTTGGCTGAAAACTGTCAACCCAGTGTAAATGCACTTGAGACTTCATGGATTTCCACTGGCTGAGGATCTGGCTCTGCGTTCTTAATTATCCCAGAGGTCTCAGCTAGAAGAACCTGGGTGACCTAGAACCCCTAAAAGCATTTGGATATTGCTAAACAAACCGGTGGCGAGTAGTGGTGGATTTTTTTTTTCCTGCTCCTTAGTGGAAATAACAAATTGCTAAGGACCAAATCCAGGTTTTCTTGAGATCAGTGGCAAAATTCCCCGCATTTTCATTGGAACCGAGCTTGGCCCTAAGAACTGATGGGTAAGCATGCAAGTAGCTTTATTTGGAAGAGTCTGTGGTATGCAGATAGTCTCTAAAACATCTGGGGAGGGATCTCTCCATCCAGATATATAGCTAGCTGCTTAGATTTATTCAGGATGTGTCTCAATGCAGTGACCGCTTCTAGAACTTGTGCAGAGCTGAAAAGGTGGCATCAGAAGTCACCTCTGGGTGTCACTCAGCATAGTCTCTTCCAGCCTGGCTGCCCGTGGTATTTGGCTGCAAGATTTTGGCTTCCCACATCCCTCCAAAGAAATATGTTGTTTATAAGATCTATAACTAGAGGAAAATAAATATCTACAGCTGCTCTGTCTCAGCCCCCCATGCATGTCATTGCAACTCATCTTGATCATCATCTCGCACTAATGCATAAAATTGCTCAGATTCGAAGACAAGCCCTATAAAAACAGAGGACTGGAAACTGAAGGCATGTAATTGCTTTTCTTGTGTTTTATGTGGTTCTTGCTCCTGAGTTGATAAGCCATTTCCCTTCTGAGATCCCAGCTGAGATCTTGTGGGGAAAAAGGGAGTCAAAGTAGTAGACCAACCCTTCCAAGTGAAGCCAGGAGTTTCTCATCCACTATACGGCTGTTCCCTAATACTGCTCAGAGATTAGCAGCTGGAAGAGCACAGGTAGCAGTGGGGCGGCTGGGCTGTATATGCACAGGCAGAATTGCACAGGCAGAGGACTGTTACTAACGGTACCACAAAGCCACCATGGTTCCCCCACCTCCTTAAATTATGCTTTTAATTCTGCAAAACTACAGTGCTAGGTTTTCTCATTAGGAGGGAGAACAACATAATAAATATTTAATTGATTTCAGGGCCCCCAAAATATAAAGTGCTTTTATCTTAAATCTTTAATTACAGTAATTGCTTTGCCTTGTTTATTAGGAAATACAAGGGGGAAAAAAACCCCAAAGCCTTACTACTCATTATTCATTGGTCCCTTAACTCATCATTTTGTGGCACCTCCCTCTGTTTTTCAGTCGTGTGTTTGATGGTCTCTAAACCTGGATTTGAGTTTTTTAAAGGAAGGGGTGATAGTTTCCCATTAGTCTGAACCCCACCTGCTTTGAAAATACCATTTTTTTACTTCATTTGGTGCATTTATAGGAGGGCTTTATGGGCGCATGGCACTGGGATTTTCACTTTGAGATCAGGCCCAACCTGGTTCTGAGGTTTTGATGGAAACTTTGCCATCAGCTCCACAGGAGCCAGTTTTGGGGACTTCTGTGCCCCCAGCTCTTGATTAAGACACGGCTTCATTCTGGGAGGTGCTGAGCACTTGCATCGGCTCCTCTTCGGAGTAATCACGGACCCTGCCTCCTCCGAGGGGGCACATGGACATCTTTGGGACGGTTGCCGTTGAGTCCCGTGGAGACTCCATGTGATGTTGTAGAAGTTCAAGTTCAAGTTTTCCCTGGCAGTCAGGACCTGGGGTCTTTTAGCAAAGGGAAGAAAAGGTTTTAGGGAAGGAAGGGCAACGTTTATAGTAGAAGCACATTAGCTGTGGTGTCCATCGCACCCTCATGGACTCCTGACTGGGAGAGGAGGAAGCGGAGTCCTGAGGCTGGTGTGAATGCAGCGTTGCGGGTGTTCTGGGCCAAGGGCAGAGAGACCTCCTGTTGCTTGCTCGGGGTTGGAGCTGCTTTTGCTTATTGTCTACTGAGGGGCTAGAGTGACTGGATATGCACTGATCTGTTGATATGCGCTGACAGCAGCCAGCACCCAGGCACCATCGTGATGGGAGCAAGGCAGTACTGAGAGCGTCTTCAGTGTCCTCTCCTCTACGAGGGGACATCTGTTGTGCAAAACACCTCTCCCTTCAAGAAGCTCTTAAGGCTCTGGCCCTTGTATCATAGAAATGAACATAACACCCATTGCCCCCTCCCGCCTTGCACCTTGGATGTCGAAGAGGGTGCGTTGCACCAGAAAGCATTGCCTTAGTGCCCAGAGGAGGTAGCTAGCTGCATCCCTGCTGGGCACAGCTCTGCCACAGCACACATGCTCTGGCTCTGCTCTCTCTTGTCATTAGCAGTGTGGGACAGGGTGGGGGGTGGGAAGGAGGGGCATGGCCAGGCTGGTTCCACAGCCGGTGAGACGTGGAGCAGACGTGACAGCTGGGGCTGGGCAGAGACGATGCCCCATCTGCTTTCTGTTTTTAATTCACCTGTTGCTGCCGCCACTCGGGGTGCTGATGGATTAGGCCAGGGTTTTATTGCCACCAGTGGAGAGGAATAAATAGGATAAGCTGTGGTTGCAAGAGAGCGACGGCAGAACCCAAGCAGATCTCAGCATGTTGCTCTCTTGTCCCTACACCCCCCAGTCAGCTCCCTCCCTCCCTCCCAGTGCAACCCTTGGGACTCTGCCTCATTTTCTGATTTCTTTTCCATTGCACAGCTTGTTCCCTCCCCAGTACTGACTCCAGAGGACCTTTACCAGGACCTTGGAGGTTGGGGCAGGCAACTTTTGTGCTCCTTTGCCATTGTCTTGCTGTGCGAGCTTAGACAGACCCCTTTGAGCCACTTTGTGAGTGCCCTTTGCTGGTCAGTGGGACACCAGGATCCAGGTGCTCTTGGAGTGCCCATGTGGGGAGGATCAGCTAGTGCAGCCTTCAACTTAGGACACCCCAAAAGTGGATATGGTTGGACAGGTTAAGGAGATGATGAGGGCTTTTACTACCTGACCCATGGGTCCTTGCTGGTGCCCAAGGCTGGTGCTAACAGGGATAGGCTTTGTCACCCTGCTACGTGCCAGTCAATCTTGGAGGTGCTGGGGTGCCCTTAGGTGTATCCCAAGCTGCCACTCATAAACACGGCAGAAACCCAGGCGTCCTCACTCCCTCATTTCCAGGGAATGGAAGTGTATGGGAGTGGGACAGAGCATATTGCCTTAGCGGCTTTGCTAACTTAGGCACTCCTAACAAAGTTGGAAACCCAGCCATGCAGCTGACGGGAGACTGGGCCAGCTCCGTACAAATGCCATGCAGCTGACGGGAGACTGGGCCAGCTCCGTACAAATGCTGGTGGCCAGGAAGGGTTTTATGCATCTTTTGGTAAGACGCATTGAGCCCTGCTTAGCCATGGTGTGCTAATTAGCGCTGCGTGCTCAGGCCTCACGTCTGGGAAACAGAAGGCTTAAAATCCTGTCTCCTATAACCAGATGCCTCTGCAAGGGTTGACGCTGTAATGCTTGATCCTAGAGATGAGGGTCAGGGGAAGGCTTTCCAGCAGCCAGCACTGGAAGTCATTGGGGCAGTGCCACTGAAAGAACTTTTTTCTTTTGTATCCAGGGTTTTGGTCCCCCGAAGTCATGCTTTTATACAGGCTTGTCTACACACACAAGTTGCATATAGGCTCCAAGTCTGGATGCATGTATATTGACACTAAATCACCTTTTTTGACATAGGGAAGGGAACTTATACGTTGGCGATTGGGTCCATGCTAGGGGCTTTACATGGGTAGTTCTTGCAGTAGAAATCACGTTGCAATGGTGATGCCGATCCAAAACGCTGCATAGACCAGGTCCAAGTTAGGGGTTTTGGCTTCCTGAAGACTTTTCCTCTTGTGAAGGCTTGTTGGCTAAGCTGCCTTTCCCTCACAACCTCTGCTTTTCCCTGCAGCCCTTCTGGTAGGTTTGCTAGGGTGCAAACTAGGACAACAGGGCTGTGATTCCTACTTCGGTAGGAGTTGAGGGGTCAGCCTCATCTAGGCTTGGAGGAGAATCCAGACCTGGGGTGCTGAGCAGCTGGTCTAAACCAGCCAGAGCACACGAGCAGAGAGTTCAGGTTGAAAATGGTTTTCAGGAATGCCACCGTGTCTAAATAGCATGGGGCTGTCCGGGCAGTGGTGTTACTGTGTTTTGTCAGGACCGTGGGGCAACTAAAGTAGAAAGAGTTGGTATTAACAGTACATTTCCCAGCCTCCATGTGGTTTCAACCAGACGGTTGAACTTTGGGGCTTGTAGCATGCATGTGAATTTAATTCCTTCTTTTAAATGTAGCATCTAATGAAAGCATCTGAGCTTTGACACAAAGGGACATAACGGCTGCTAGAAACGCACATTTGGATAATTCCCTGGCAGACCATAATGGCGTAGCTAATAATAAGAAGCAATAATACTTAAGCACCTGCTAAAACCAATAGAAGTTTTTGACCTGACCAGCCGTAAAGGCTCTGAAGGAGTCGTCTCTGGCTAGCAAGCAAATATGTATTTTGGCCTGAGTGATGGGCAAGATACGTGCGAATTGCTGTGCGTGGTAGAAACGCCTTTGAAATTCTTTTTGTAAAAAAGCAAGCGAGAGCAAATGCAGCAGCAGATTGCATAATGAGACCACATGAGGGGCTGGAGCACTTGCCAAATTCCAAAATCAAAGCAATTTTTTCCTGAAGAAATTGGAGCATTTAAAAAAAAAAAAAAAAAAAAAAGGGAGAAGGGCCTGTAACCATGATGCTAATGAAGACCAGCGCTTGTGCAGTCAGGAGGAGGTTCCTGGAGCCCCCCCCTCCCGCTGCTGCTCGAAACTCCTTCCCTCCCTGCCGCTTGCCCTGAGGACTCTGCTCTGGCCGGGGGAGGCCTCTTCAGGTATTTGTGCCTTTCCTATTCCCCGAATTCAAGCTAACGGGGGCAGCGTTGGGAATGGAGACGCTGTCTCGTGACGGGCAGGCATCATGCGTTTTGTGGCCTCTGCAACCTCCCTTCCCACTGCTTGGTCCCGGGAATCTCTGCATGCTGGGGTTTGCACGGAGAGTGCGAGGAAGGAGATGTTGTTCCCCCCCACCCAGAGAACAGGCTCCTGGCACCATTCCCCTTGGCTTCCATCTCCTAATAGCAAAGTCAGTGACCTCCACTCAGCCTTAATGGGGAGCTGCCGTCAGCCTTCCCCGCACCTCCCTCGCTAAGTGGGAAGCTATTTCTGACATCCCATAAGGCTGCTGCTCTTTGACTTGCTAATTGATTGGAGTTCAAACCAAAGGCCTCCTGTTGTATCTGCCTCATGCACCTGCCTCTAGCACTGAGCTTTCAGGTCGCATAGCCTCCGTGGGGCAGCGTGCCGCATTCGTTGCTGTGTCTTCCTCACCCTCTCGTGGCGGGACCCCTGTGGCACCATTGGATGGCAGCTGTGTAGAAATTTCTGCTTCCCACAGAGGCCAGTCCATGGGCCTGCCTGCATTTCAGCCTGGTGGCACGACGCGGCGGTGCCCATCATCATCTGTTCCTCATCTAGCCGATGGAGCCAGCCATCCTGGTTTGCACCCTGGGGAATGGCCCAAGCTGGCTCGTCTTTCGCGTGCAAGGCAGGGCTGCTTCCATTGCCAGCTCAGAGCTGCTGGAAAGAGCGAGAAACGGCAGAGCAGGAAATACTTGCGGCGATGCTAATGAGCCAGACTGTCGGAGCAGGCTCTGCAGCCGCTCAGCAATAGGTACCAACTGGAGGGTGGTCAGGGAGTCCCTCCTCTTGCTGGCGAGGTATCACAGCATTTGGAGCTTGAGGCGGTTGTCTGCTGTGCTCCTCGTTCCCCTTCCTTTCCCTCCCTGCTTCTCCCTCCCCACCCCTCTTTTTGTCTGATCTGTGTGTGGCTTAATAATAATCACCCCAATCAATAAATAAATTAAAGATCCATCTGGGAAGCCAAGGCTGGATTCAGGCCAGAGCACCAGGAAGCCACAGACGGCCTAATGAGGACTAATACTTGAGAGGGAGAGGAAATGGCTACTTATGCCTCCGCGATACTGGAGGATAAAATGTGACAACGGGTGAAAAATCCTTTCCTGAGTCAGACATAGATACGAGACTGGAGACGGAGCAAGGGCAGACCCTGTCCCAGCCTGCCTGCCCTGCTGCACAGCTCACTGTGGCTTCACGGCTCAGTAGTTTTGCTGCAACACACCTTGCCTCTGCTGTAGATGCTGATGGTTTTTATGGAGGCAGAACCTGCCCTTTGGGGATCCTAAAATATATGGCAGAGGTGGGCAAGTGTTGCAGTCCCAGCTGTATGAACAGAGCTGGGGAGGCTGAGAGAGCCAAAGTGGGTTGCCATCAATGTCACGCAGCACCTGGGTTCCAGGGTAGGGAATATGTTCCAGGTCTCGGGTTCACAGGTCCGCATCGCCCCAGTCTCTCAGCTTCCTAGTGGGAACCTGACACTGGGCTCACCAGGGCATTAGGGGCGGTCAGATGTTTTGGACCATCCCTGTCGGAGGGAAGTCGGAGGAGCTGAGATGCGGGTAGGCTCTTACACGCGCACAGCTGCTCTGGGAGTGCCGGCTGCATGTGTTTTCTTCCAAGTGGAAGATTTGCAGCATCTCCTGTTGCATTACCAGCTGCTCTGGCCATGCTAAGGCTGTGCTTTGCTTTTCCCAAACTGGGTGGTAGATACAGGGCCTGATACCAAACTCAGTGTGGTCATTGGAAAGGTTCCCAGCGGTCACAGAGGGCTTTGGATCAGGCCTTTCTTTGGGAATTCTCTCTTCTCTTTTGCTGTAGGAATTCCCTCTAAGCCCAAGGATTTCCCCCGCTCTGAAAATATTTAACTGATAAGCAGCGGGGCTGGAAACTAGGCAGTTAGGACTGTGGAGTCCACCCTTGAGTGGCCTTATTTCTCCTGAAGCGGTGACCTGTTTGTCCAGACAACTGCTGATCTCCATTCCCGGTACTTCCCTACCATGCGGTTGGTCATTGCGAAGGATGCAGTGGGGTGATGGGACCAGGGGGAAGCATGCTGGACACTGCATGCTACAGATCATGGTTTTTGCCTCTTGGGCAATGGGTCCCTGCAGAGATTTGTGTGATTCCTTCTTCTGGTCCCAGCAGCATTTCCCCCCTGGGGCTGGAAGCAGGCAGGGGCCACGGGGCCGGAGCGGAGCGGAGCGGAGGGACCAGCGATGAGTAGCTCAGCTGCACTGTTATTTTGCCATCTCTGGTGCTTGCTCTGCAGGCTGGATCTCATTCCACAGTGGGCCCCAGAGACGCCTCGTCTTGCCAAGGCCTTTCCTGTTAATTTTTTTTGCTTGTTTCATATCCATATAATATAGGTTAAAGCAAGACCCAGTGCGTCTCTCTCGCCTTACTCGGGGAGGAACCTGGCAGGCCAGTCGCTTCACCTGCTTCCTCGCTCCTTTTACAAACCAGCCACCTCCCGTGGCCGTGGGGCCCATCTGGCTGCATTTATTAAAGGCGTTAGAATGGATCACGCTTCGTCTGCGATCGGGGTGGAGGAGGAGGTGGGGGAGGGAGCGGCGGCAGTGCTGCCGCTTGCTCGCCTGCGATTTTTTTTTTTGTTGTTGTTAATTTGTAAGAAACTGGCTCAGGCTCCCCGCTCTGCGAGCACGCCGAGGATGGCTCGCGTAGCTGATAGCTTGCAAATTATTAGTAATTTGATTTCAATTGAATGAATAACCCGTTAAAGCGGAGCGTGCATTAGGCTCAGAAATCTAATTGGAGATAACTCCATAGAAACGCGCGCGGGCGCCGGGCGGAGCAGCTTCCCCCTCAGAAAAAACCCCCGAAAAAGATAATTAGGATTTAATTTCATTCTCACCTATTCATTTGTCTAAATATGGGGGTTTAATCATCCATCTCGGCTGATAGCGGTCTCCGTGCGGATCCCTGCCTCCAGGCAGGTCTGTGCTGTCCCCAGAGCAGAAGGCTTTCCCACCCCTCAGCCCATCACACACCGATGCAGGCATTGCACTGAGATGGGCAGCCACATTGCACCCCACTATGGAAGCTGCCTTGGTCTCATGCGTGGGGTCCCACTCTGGTTTCTGGGGCTGTTGCTTGCTGTAGTGAACCCTGAGAAGTTGTGCATAGGATTACAGGAAGCTTGTGCTTGGACTGATAGATAATGCAGAGAGGGCTGACAGCTGGGTGCTTGTCCCTGCTCTAAACTAGTGTGTGTCCCCCACCCGTCACCTTGAGCAGGACATGTCACATCGCCTTTCTGCTCTGGTTTCCCCATCTATCACATTGTAGTGAGAGGACGATCTTGTCCTCCCTACCTTGCAGGTGTGCGGAGAGGGCTGACTAGGTAAGTCTCTGCATGGCGGTCAGAGGATAAGGATGGAGAAACTGCCTGCACCCAGCTGGACCAGGCATTGGTTCCCTGCAGGGTTGCAGGGTGGAGCTGCAGTTTTCCCATTGTTGTGGCCATGTACAGAGGGGCAGATATGCAATGCAGTGGATTCAGTTATTTTCAGGGTTCGAAATACAGGGGAGGCTTGCGGGGGCTGAGCCCCCGCATAAAAGGTCAGAACCCCCAGCCTGCCCCGTGCCTTTCAGAGCAGCTCGGGCAGCAGTGGCTCCTTCCGTCCTCTGGCTGCCACCGCCACAGACCCCCCCAAGAGTCGGAGTGTAATTTGAACCCTGGTTACGTTAAAACTTCCCCCGGTCATGAACAGGAAAGGTGTCTCCCATTGTTACTGTGTTTTGCAGTGAGCCGCCGGCTATCATCCCAATTCGAATGAGTGTGTGCATGTGTGTGTGTGTGTGTGTGTGCGTGCACACGCGCGCACGTGCGTGAAGATTTTACTCTAGGAAAACTCCATTTTACTGGCACACGTCCTCCTTTCTTGTGCACCCGAGGCCCCTTTACTGTCCTGGGAGCAGCATCCCTGGTCCACGGTAGAATTTGGGTCTTGGACTGGTTCTGTAGATCCCTTGGGTGAGGCATGCATGATGCCAGCAGCAGCCTGAGGAGCAGATCATTTCAGTGTCAACTATTCTGAGTTGCATTCTTTTTTCTATTGGAAGAGAAATCATACGATTTTAACCAGACAAACGTGGTGTTTAATTTGCATGTAGAATCATAGAAAATTTGGGTCGGAAGGGACCTCAGGAGGTCACATCTAGTCCAATCCCCTGCTCCAAGTAGGACCATCCTCAACTACATCATCCCAGCCAAGGCTTTGTCTAGCCAGGTCTTAAAAACTTCCAAGGATAGAGAGTCCACAACCTCTCTGGGTAACCTGTTTCAGTGCTTTACTAACTTTCTAGTGAGAAAGTTTTTTTCCTTTTATGTAATCTAAACTTCCCTTGCTGCAACTTGAGACCCTTGCTCCTCGTTCTGTCATCTGTCACCACTGAGAACAGTACAGCTCCGTCCACTTTGTACCACCCTTCAGGTAGTTGGAGGCTGCTATTAAATCTTCTATCTGTCTTCTCTTCTTCAGACTAAATGTAGGTCAGGGCCAAGCCCTCTGCCAGGCTAATTATTGTTTCTCATTTCTTGTGAGGGCAGGGAAAGATTTGTTTTATGGAGGAAGAAACAGGAGAAGCTAAATATCCTCTCCTCCCCACTTTTTTTTAAATATACATCTGATTTCCAACCTGTTTCTAGGCTGGAAATCAAACTGTATATTTCCAGCATGTCTGGCTGGGCAGGGGGACTGGAGCGCCTGCCAGTCCCCACTGTTGATTTGCAAAATGTACCTCAGTCGAAGTGAGGTAGGAACTTGCTAAAACTTTTTCTGACTTTTGAGAGTGTGAGTGGGTGTGAGATCCTTTGTTTCCAGGGGCTGTGGGAAATTGAACTTTTTGCACTTCACTGACTGCCCCTTGTTCAGGGTAGGACAGACCCTGCTTTCCTGTTAGATTCACATGCACTTTTCTCCCTTGAGATTTAAGTAAGTCCCCAAACTCCCCATCACCTGGGCCCTCTCCAGTTTCACCCAGAGTCCAATCTTGGCCTGTTCTTGCTGAAAAAATTGAAATTGTAGGCCTGAAGCATGGGCATGTCCTGGAATCAGTATCAATCCAAATTTTCCTCCTCCTCCTCTACTCCTGACTTCTCTTTCTTGCTGGCCTATTGATCGGATCTGGAAACGACATTTATGCTCATGTCCCTGAAAAGCCACCAGAAAGGCAAGGGCATTGTATAACCAAAAAGGTGGGGAAGGTATGCACTCCAAGCCAGCACTGCATGCATTTTCACAGAGAGCAAGAGCATGGAGGGGAGGGTCTGTGAGATGAAAGCCTACGGCAAATGTGAAAGGTGTAAAGAGTAAGGTCAGCTTCAGGGTCAGTGTGTGGGATGAGGTCTGAGCTGATAGTGCATTGCAAAGCAGCAATAAAAGCATCTCCCCAAGCTGGAAAGCCTGATGTTTGCTGTCACTTCTCTGTATCCATATGCTGACACCACTGAAATCAGCTACTGTATTTCTTTGTATACCACACACCCTCAAATATAAGTCACATCTTGTTTTTGAAAGGCAGAATGAAAGAAAACAGGATCTTTCCTTGTAGTCAGTATCTGAGTAGCAACAGCTAGGGAGCAGGCCCTGCACGCTGTTTTGCTCCCTGTGTTGATTGTATTTTCACTTGTGTCCCTCCTGGAAGAAGTGGTTCTTACCGTATTTCTCACACATAATATACACTGCAATTTCCAGTGGCTGGCATTTAAGAATAAAGGTGTTGTATGCTAGAAAATATGGTATTTTAAAATAGATGCAGAGTCAAGCCTGCGAGCTGGACAGGAAGGCGTCACACCAAGAGCTGGGGAATTCTGCCTTTCTTTTCCTTCCAGAAGATCTTGCCAAGTTTGGAAAGGACGTGTAGACCAGGGAGGCACATGTAATGAGTTAGATGAGGGCACAGCATTTCTTTTGGCCAGTGCACCTTCTTATCCATTGCTTCACATGTGTTTGAGATGCAAAACTGTCTCTTCTGGTCCGGCCCTGCTTAAAATGGGCTCTGGGAGAACCTCACTGTGGCAGGCAGCAGCCCCATCGAGTCTCTGCTGTGTTCAGCGCAGTCAGCTCCTCCACCTCCTTACTGCTCTGGCTACTCCCTACTCCAGCTCATATATGACCAGATGACAGATGCCCTCTCACCCTGAGTGATGGTTTGTGCATAGCTGTTGTGCCCGAGAAAGCAGTGCAGGGGCCAGGCGGCAAGCAGGGTGTTGCAGTTAGGCACCTCGCTCATGGTGCCAGACCTTTCCTGGGTGGGGGTGACTTCTCTCTGGCTGCTGGTTGTACTGTGCTACCTGGCATGCTGATGGGACCGTGCAAGTGGGGCTCTGTTCACCCCTGCCTGCCTGCTTTTACCTGGTTGGGGGTGGAGGCTGTGGCCTCACAGAAACTGTCCTCACCCTGCCCCATTTCTATCTGCAGCACAGCGAGGGAGCAAGGGGGCATCTTTTACCCACACCCTCTTGCAGTGGGTGAGAGCCATGCTTACCTGTAATCCTGTAGAGACCTCTGAAGTTGGTTTCCTAAGCAATTCCATGCGAAGATTGGGCTCCTATTAATGGGGTGAATAAATATGCTCCCGAGCACAATTTCACTGGTGAAACTTCACGTATTGCAAAGACGTGATAGACCCCCAACAGAAACAACCAGACTTCCTTTCTGAGCGAGCCTTGCAGGAAGCACGTGGGCTAGGGACAGAAATTACACATTAAACCAGCATAAGTGATTGGAAACCGATTCAAATCTGTAACACAACAGAAGTTCAGTGCACATAAACCACTTTCAAAATGGCTGAAACCAGCGTACGATAAACCTGGATGGATGTAGTATCAAACTTAACTAATTTAGGTTAAATTGGTTTATTGAACTTCTGTCCCAGATCCCCTCCACATTCAAGCCATCTGCTCCAGCAGACCAGGGAGGCATACTCTAGCATCCCCTGGCTTCTGGCCTGGGCCACTGCAGGCATGTGGCTGCATTTCTGGAATGAAAAGTTAATGTCTGTTCACTTGCTTATCAGTTCAATCTGCGCATCTTAGATTAACTTGTGGAGATGGAATTGATTCGGCCTCAGGCTTTTTGACTGTCTGTACTTAGCCATGGAGGTTAGCTTGCCTCACTGGTGCTTAGGTTCCTAGGACCCTGTGCCTCAGATGTGATTTTATTAAATGTTGTTTTCACTGATTCCTGGGGCGGGAGCTGAAGCAGAAGCCTCAGTTCAATGCAGCACTTAAGTGCATGTTTAAAGCAAAGCACTTAAGCCAGGGCTTAAGTCTCATTGACTGCATTGCTCATGTCCACGTGCCTGATTCAAAGCCCTTGAGTCAATAGAACGATTCCTGGTGACTCCAGTGGGGTCTGCGCAAATTGAATGGGCTTCAGGCACGTGCTTAAAGTGTGCAATGGAGGCCAGAGCCAGGTGACCTGAGAGGCCAGAGGCACTGTTCCTTATCAAACAGACCTGTGTTAGTCCTTCCCCAGTTGCAGTCTTTTTAGGCATATCTGCTTACTGCTCTCCAGAACAGCCATCAGCAGAAGCTAATTTGCACACGTTGCTAATAGCCAGTGTTTTCACCGACAGATGCAAAAGGCTGGGTTGTGTTCGGGGGGGGGGGGCAAACAGAAGCTGGTGGTAACTCACTTGAAAATTTGGCCCCTGACGTCTTCTAATTCTTTTCAATCACATTGGCCTGACTGAGCAGGGGAGGCAGCAGCCCCTTTGCAGGCAAAATTGACACCGCTGGGTGACACTCAGAGCTGACTTGCAGCAAGGGGTCAAAGAGCCCGACCTAGCCCATTTGGATCTGGATAGGTGCTGTCTGTGCAGAGCACAGGGGAAAAAAAATCCCAGTTGCCCGTCACTGTCTAAATTTAGGCCGTTGTTCATCTGGGTTCCACGGCTCCCACTTGTCATCAGCCGGAGTGACAGAATATGAAAAATTAATTTCCGAGGTGGGAAATTGCTAATAATGTGTTTGCAGCCGGGGCGGGGAGCAGAGGCGGGGATGCAGTACAGACACATTTGGGTTTTCTTAATAAAATGTCAGCGCAGAGCCTGCTCTGCTTCCCCTGAGCACGTCCTATTAGTTGAGACAACATCTTGCAGCTGCCCTCGCCTATTAGTGTGGCTGCGTCCAGGTGCAAGGAGCTCTCTCGTTGCTGTGCAGATCACCTGCCGGGCCCTAATTGACCGCACGGCAGGCCCTGCTGGGGGCTCTCGGGGCTGGCGTGTGTGCAGCATGCCTGATTGCAGCACCATGCGGTTCAGGGAAGTGGCAGGGGTGGGAAGGAGCTCAGGGGAGAGGGAGCCTAAGAGAAGCCTGGGTGAGCTGCTGTGAGAGCTGCTCTCTGAGCTGGGGGACATGCCATTTTGGGCACCTGTCATTTACCTCTCTGTTTGTTTGTCAACAGGATACACACCCACTGGGATTTAAACATCTCCTTCCGAGAGACCTCTTGCAGGTACCATTTTGGGGCACCCTCTTTGTATGGTAGGCTAAGAGTTTATGATGCATGCTACTGGTGTTTGGATGCTGTTAGACATGAAAGAATATTCCTGCCTGTCATTCTGTAGCTTTAGCTCTGTCCCTTTTTCTCTCCCTCCCTCTCTGTTGAGATCTGTTTTAGTTTTTCCGTTCCCTTTTGTTTTGGGGGAGGAGGGCTTTAAGCAACCTCTCCTCTTGGAGAAGCTGGGGAGTGCAGCCAGTCCTGTCTGGGGACCCAGTGCTTGTTTTCTGAATATGTCTTTTCTGCTCTGTGTTTTCTGAGAATGGAAAATTATCATGGCCCAGATATTTGAAGCTTGCTAGGTGCTGCTCCACTTACCACTGCACCAGCCTGCTGATCTGGAAGGATACATCTTGTTTGCAAACTGACTTTGGCACTTGAGTGCTTAGGTGTCACTGGAATTCAGTAGGGCTTAGGCTCCTGAGTGAGTCTGGTGCCACAGCACTGAGCAGAATATTGCCTAAGTGCCTCTAAAACACCCTGGGCCCATGTCTATAAATGACAATCATCATTTGATGTGGGAGGGAGCTTGGTTGTTCAGGCAGTATCACTGATGCCCAAATCTTGCAAACAGTTGTGCATGTGAGTAGTCCTGTCCAAATCAATGGGATTAGTTCTGTGCATAATTTTGGGCATGTCTGTAAGCATGTGCAGGGGCAGAGCAAAAGCTGAGAGAGGGAAATTACCTTAAATGCATGAAAATAAAAAATCTAGACCCCCCTCCACTGTCACCTTAAATGACAGGCATTTTAACAAAGTAGAAATAAGAGAAAAGCAGCAGAAGCCTGAACTGAGAGAAAGATTGAAGAAGTTGCCAGGCCAAAGCAGAACAGTTTAATTTTTTTAAGTGTGCCTTGACCAAATATCTAAAGAACTGGGAATCCAAACAGTACAAGCAGCTAATCATTGCAATGCTCTGCACAAATTAGAAGATTCCTTCTTGACTCCTGATGTCTTGAAGCATGACATTTAACTATCTTTTCTCTTAATATGAGCAATAGAATTGTGTGTGTTATTACTGGTTATGACATATTCCCAGTCCCTTTAAAAATCTAGCTATGGTATTTGCCTCAAAAGTGAGAAGTGAAGAATGCTTGTGTTCATTTCTGTTTTACATGAAACTCAGTTCCAGCTAAACACTTGAACGTGTTTTGTGCTATGTGGTTTGTTAAGAAGAGATAAATCATTGTATGTGCCCAGTAAACATCAGGTTTTCCTGTGAAACTCCATGGGAAGGCAAGGCAGAAGGAGGTATGGGTGTTCCAGGAGAATGCTGATGGCGCCCAAGTGGAGTGAAGCCAGACTCTGGCACTGGTTTAAATCCAGAATAATGGGTACTTGTACATGTGACAATGTTACCATGTACACATGATGAAAATTTCCCTTTGTGTGGCTTAATGGCATCACATGCTATGCGTATGCAAGTTTGGGGGGATTTAAATGAGATTACATCAGGATGTGGTTTAGTTGGTGAAAATGCAGTTGAGTTTGCAATGTTGCAACTTGGAACACCGCAGCCATTCATCTGTTGGCTCATTCTCCTCTGCCAAAAAAAAGGATCAGGCCCCTTGACCATTCTGCCTTCAGTAGGCAACTGTGGCCACCAGGACAATGATGTGTGTATACAGTGATGGAAAAATAAAACCCACTGTTTCCATTAAAAACTCACTGTTTCAATTTAGGGGGCATAGAATGCAACCCTGAAGGACTGAACTCCTGTCACATATACAAGCGCCCAACTTGATCAGAGTTGGTGGAGTTACTCTGGATTGACACTGGTGGTGTGTGAGAGCAGAATTTGGCAAGCAGCATCTCAACATTTTATTGTCTGAGTATCAATTTGCAAATAACAGTTCACTGATCACTGCTTGGAGGCAATGGCTTGCTGTGCTCTCTTCAGTATTCCTTGGTTCTAGAGCAAGAAGAACGACAAGAAAGTATGTTTGTGTATATATTTGTGGTAGTGTACAACGTGGTAGGCACTTTCCAAACACTGGAGAAAACTAATCTATTCTGGGAGGAGCTCCCAGTCCATAGACAAGTGTACGTGAATAATTTATCTGCTCATTTTTGCGACTAGGATTGTACGAATAAGACTCAGTGCACCCAGGCGTGGTGTTTACCCAAGAGGGTGCAGTGTAACAGAGCTTAGAAAAGATCTAAGTTTCACTATTGCAACGGATTTGGACGTTTCTCTGTTTCATCTACAAGCTTTAGATTGTTTTGCGAAATGTAAACATACCCGACAGCACGAGTGTGTGTTAGAAATGACTTCCAACTCGATCACCAGCCCTACAAACATGGCTCGAGTGAATGCTGCTCCTCTGCTGTAAGTCTCCCATAAAAGCTTGTGCCTGGAGCGGGCTGGGCGATGGAAGCTCTTAGGAGAATGAGTGCATCCCTTTTTTTTTTAAAACCTTTCTGAGATTCAAAGCAGAGTGTTTGGGCTAGAGATGTTTGTGTCTGAAGGTTCAGACTAGATGACGCTCTATGGAGTGATAGCCTGGTTGATTCGGGCTCTGTTTCAGCACAGCTGTTAGGTATGTGTGTAGATCCATCATGTGTTCATCTACTTTGCTGGGCAGATCCCCAGGAAGAGTGCTGGAAATAGTGCGGATCAAGATACATGAAATTCATTGTTAATTCCCACTCCACTAAGCACTGTTGAAGGCTGTAGGATTGATTGGACTTTTTAAAGTCCACACAGTGTCTAAAAAAAAAAAAAATCCACTCTGTGAATTTTAGGAGCATCAACCCACACTCCAAATTGGTGAATTTCTCAGAGCCAGTCTCCCAAGCAGACCTCCAAAACTCCCATTGAAACCAACTGGAGTTGCAGGCATGGATGGCTTTCAGGATGAAGCCCCTGCTTGGTTTTGTTAAGCTTATGGGTGTCAGAAATTCAAAGGAATCTTCTAGGGAGACTTGCTTGATAAATCTTAGCCTGGAAGTGAAATTTTTACGGCTCAGTTATAAAATCCTAAGAAGACAGAGGTTTATCATGGAAGTGCTGACAGAAACCTTAACTAATAGCCATGCGAACAACAATTCTGCAGCCTAACACAGGTGCAACGAAGGGTGCACACACCTTTGGAAATTAAAATTCCCACCTTAAAAAAAATTGCTTTTGAAACTGCAATGCAAAGGATAAAATAATGGCTCCTTTTTTTCTCTCGGCAAGGAAGTTTCTTTGACAACCCATGTTTAACTGTTTTGTTCCCTTCAGCTGTCTCCTGGCTAAGACTTAGGCAGTTCAGACTATGGCAGGTCTACAGTGAGAATACAGGTTTTGTTACTGCAGATCAAACAGCAAGCCCAATTACCTGCAGTAGTGGGCCACCCTAATACATCAGAAGAAAGCAGCCAATCTCATGTAATGTAGCAAACTAATTGTACAGGGCTGAATAGGTAGAAAGGAAAATTCCTCCCTGAATCCCTCTGGCAACCAGCTGATTAGATGAAACATGAGACTTCTTGTCCATTTTTAACAACCGTTTCCCAGTAACAAACATTTAGAAGGACATTGCATAGTAGAAAGGGGCCAAATTTGGTTTCACGTCTAATAGCGAATTCTTTTAAAACTCATTCAGTTTTGAACAACAACAAGAAATGCTTAATCACTTATGCAGGCCCTACACAAAGTGATGTATTTCTGGTGTCATAGGTAAGTGACCTGAGCTTGTCACCCGGCTGTGACATGGCAATTAGATACAGCAGTCATTAGTGACGTAGCTTGATTGTATCCTTGTTTCTTGAAATGTAGCCTGGGTGTGAGTTTTAACTAAACAGACAGTCCATTATCACCATTCGTGACAAAAGGAGATCCATGCCAGAGAGCAAAATCTGTGAAGGGAGTCCCTTTAAAATGAATGTGGTTAGCATATCTACTTGTAAACTCGCAGAAAATCTGTCCCATGCTCAAACAGAAGGGCTGTCATTTTGGGGAAGATATATCACATGCTTTGCCCGCAGCACAAACAGAGGTTGAATCCCTGCCTTCTGTGTAAAACTCACCCAAGAGTAACTGTTGTGCCATTACTGGCCATGGACCCTAGCCCTGGCCATCAGTGGCAAGGCAACTGGGTCCATTGTGAAGTGGAAGGCAGCTTAGCCAGTTTTTGCACGTCCTCTGTAGGCAGTTTGCCTGCACCAATTCTTTTGGGCACAAGGAGTCCATGCTCTGATAGGCTGGATTTATCTGTCAGCAGTTCCTGCTGGTAGATCACTAGTCCCCAGCTGTCACAGGGGACGGGACTAGGAGAATGACCTCCAACTGCAGCCAAGCAAATTTAGGCTGGAGATGAGGAGGAACTTTCTGACTACGAGGGTGGTCCAGCATTGGAACAGGCTGCCCAGAGAGGTTGTGGAGTCTCCATCCCTGGAAGCGTTCAAGAGCAGGTTGGACAGGCACTTGGTGGTTTAGGTAGGGATGATCCTGCCCTGAGCAGGAGGCTGGGTGACCTCATGAGTTCCCTTCAAAGCCCTACTTTCCTATGAGGTCCTAAGATCTTCCATGGGGTTGGAAGCTCCCTCCTGGCACTGCTGTTTTGGCTTTGCTGTGCAGCGTAGCAGCATGCTGGGGGACTGAGGCAGAAAAGAACTGAGCTTCCCTTTCTCCAGGGCCCAGTCGCCCTAATGCTGCCCTCTACCCACTTCTCGGTCCCCCTTGCACATCATCACTTCCCCTGCCTGCCCTCACACACATCCCCACATCCTCCTGCACTCTTGCTCACCCTCTTGCCCTCAGCTTACATGCCCACTTTCCCTCTGCGCTTGACTTTGCCCAGTGCTGTTTGGGGAAGTTGAAGGGGAAACGCTCAGTTCCAGTGGAGTTTCTGGCCCTGTCTGTGGCCCTGACTCAGTGCCCGGCAGCGCTCGGAGGAAGCCTGCCGCACTGCCATGTGTGCGCTGCGTTGTCTTATTTGTGCAGCACAGCCCCTGAGCCAACTAGCTCCCCTCTCAGCAGACCTAATGAGTCTGTCCATAGACTAAGGGGAAGGCGATGGCAATTCTGGTGTGGGAAGTAACATGCGTGGAGTAGTGCGGGATGTTTCTGCAAGTCATCACCTGGCATGGTAAGTAGGCAATATATGGTTGTGACCTCTGTTGCCTTCTCAGTCCCTCTAATGAACATCGCTGTGTCCTTCTTTATCTTTAATTGCTACTGTGGCTCTCCCTCTTCTTCTCAACTTCAGTGGGAGCTGTGGGTGCCCTAAATTATTCAGCTAGGCTTTAATGGGCCTCCACTTCTTCTGGGGCAGAAGAGAGAGGGTGCAAAGATGAGCTGGCTGGCTCAGGCACTTTGATGTGATGCCTTCTGCACTGGATGTGTCAGTGCAGAACATGACTGTGTGTGATTCAGGGACTTAAATTCCCATAACAGGTCTCTGAAGAGGGTGGTGCTTCTAAAGGATGTGGCAGGATGGCACAGAGGTTTGACTGACCCTTGCACATGAGCTCTGCAGGTCATTGCAAGTCCATGCAGCCAAACCTTTGTATTGCACCCCACTGGCAGGTAGTGTTCCCCAGCTCCAGGAATCATGATCTGCCTTTACTTACTTCCCTATCTAGAGATTGCCTTTGATCTCTCTTTCCCTGTCGTCAGAAGGTGCCAGAGTCTGGTCAGCTTGGAGTCGCTGTCTGCCTTGCCCTGATGAAATGCTGTTTAATTGGGCACAAACGGGTCTGCACACCAGGCACTCGCAAATCAGGGCTGAGGAACTGCCCTGAAAGGGGAAGATTAAAATCTGCCCGACTCTTGCCAGCTGCTCCATTTTCTTTTATGCTTTGAAGTTTTAACAGGATGATTGGGCTGGCGTTTTAGTAAAGTTGGTGAATGCATCTAGTTAAAAGCAGCAGCTTGGCTCTGTGCAGTAGCATTCCCGTGTACAGATGCGGAGCTCTCGCAGCGATTTGCTGAAAGGCGACAAGATCATTCAACAAATGACACGCTCTCCTTTTTATTTCAAGAAAAGCCAGCCAGGTTTGGAAACAAACATGCTCTCTGTCGGGAGATAAGCACCTCCGAGACGGCTCTCCTCTCCCACTGACTGCAGTGCGAGGTGTGGGTGCCCAGCACCCTGTCAGGACGGTGTCGAAATGCTTCGTAATAAAGTGAGACTGAATGTGAGAGAGAGGAGGAGGAACGGGCCGGGGGGAGAGCTCTTTCTATCTGGAGCTGTTTTCTCTTTCTCTGGGTTGCAAATGAAGTTGGGGGGAAGGTGAGAAAGAAGAAAGGGACCTGGCTTGCTAATACCCTGCAGGAAGCTACTTAGGGTTATAATTGCAGACTCTAACTTCCTGCTCATCCCGGAATTTCAAAGCACTGGAGATGCAATTAAGCCTCCGCCCTTTTCAAGGAAGGCAGATGCTGCTTTGTGGGAGATAGCCTAGCAGGGGCAAAGCAGAGGCTAAACACAGCGGAGGGACCTGAGAATGGAAGCTGGTAGCTTGGGTGCCCAGCCGAGGGCTGTAGCTATTAGACCACACAGTGAGCACACTGGGAGCTCCTGCTACAGGCTACGGTTTGCCGCGTGTTAATGTTTTACTGTGCAAAAGACAGTAAAGAATGGCACTGCCTTCCCATGGTTTAAACATGACTACAGGAGGGCCTAGCCAGCCTTATGGATTGGACTAAGACATGGCAGAAAGTGCTGTAAGACAGACAGGCACTTGGTCTGCAGTGCGGTGCATGTGTTTTAATCTGACTATAAAACCGTCTTGGCCCAGCCCATGCTTATGTGTCACTAGGCAGTTTGGTTCCTCAGGCCCAGGCCTGGGTTTCGATATGCAGGTCTTACGCTGGATGATTGAAAGCGCTTGTTTGCCTTGCGTAGACAGGGCTAGCCTTGTCTTGCTTTAAAAACCAGAAAAGAAAATGGTGCTGAAGAAGGAATGGCAAAGGTAATTCAGGAAGGAAACGTGCAACAAATCAGGGCTTGTGGAAGAAAGAATGAAGAGTGCACGTAAAGTGGAGCGTGGAAAAGATGTAGTGAAACTAGAGGGCCTGGCCCGTTCCCCCTGAAAATGCCCAGTGGGAAAGGAAGGACTAGAAGAACCTGTGGGAAGCACAAAGCAGATTACTGTATTCATCTCAAGGATGATCCTGAGTCAGCAGAAAGCATCACTGTATCAGGCAGGTAATGCTATCAGGTGCCAGAGTGTATTGCTATACTGCCTTTTAAAAGATTAATTATAGGGAGGGTTGGGGGTTTTGCTGGTAAATGGCTTTGGGTTAATCCAGGAAACCCAGGGTAAGGTTAGGAAGGGTGGAGGTTCAGGAGGCTGTCCGCTGCTGGAAGGAGGGTGAGGCCCTTCTAAAGTCTTCCCAAGTCTTAGCACCTGCTGCTAAGTGATCCTTTGGCTGCTGGACTCAGCCCTGTACAATGCAACAAAAAAGGCAAAGGGAAAATGGAGTTGAGTCCATCCCATCAACCCTGCTTTGGAATGGGTTGAACTAAACCCAAGGGCGGCCTATACACATACTTGGGGGTGAGGCCATTTTAATTCAAGTGGTCCCTGGACAGCCGCTCTAATTAAAATGGCTCACCGTCACAAGCAATTAAGCCTCCGCACGTTTCAAAATGGATGGTGGGCGCTTTATCTAAAGCTCATTTGACAAGTTTTACGTAAAGTACCCCTGAGGCTATTTTGAAACACGTGGGGGCTTAATACATATGACAGTGAGGTGACGCTGGATTGCTCTAATTAGAGCATGAATGAGCATGTCTATTGGCACCCAAGGCTCTCATGTAGACTGCTTTCACAGTCCTGAGCAAGGCACTGACTTTACTCAGTAAAATAGACCAAGTATAGCAGTTCAGTGACATGGGAATGAAGGTGATGCTTAAATAAGTGGGAAGAGTCAGTCTGACCTGCCCATCTGACCTGCTCAGGGCAGGGAGGAGTGGGACAGGGCTGTCCATGCTGAGATCTTCAGAGCCACCCCTGTGGTGACTCTGGGGGGAGTATGGCCTGCAGCGGGGCTCGTACTGCTATCTCTAAAATCAAAACCTCTCTTTTTTTCCTCCCTTTCAGCCCCCAACACCACAGCATCATTTACCCAGGTGGACTGGGCAGTTGCCCCTGCACAAACAGTGTCCAGCTGGGCCCAGGAAGACCCACTGGGGGCAGTAACTGGGTTGATAGGTTGTAGCAGCCTAAGAGCTGAAGAGTTGAAGGGACTGTCAGATCACCTGGCCAGGTTGCATGCATAACACAGGTCACTGAACTGCACAGAGTTATCTCTGCACTGAGCCTGATAACTTCTGTTTGGCTAGTGGCATATTTCCAAAAAGGCATCTGGTCTCGATTCAAAGACATCTAGAGATGGAGAATCCGCCCCGTCCCTTGGCAGTGCGTCCAGTGCATAACAACCCCTTGCTGCTAAGCACGTCTGCCTAATTTGTGCAGCAGGAAGAAGGGATAGCACTTGCACAACAAAGGACGGGATTTGCTCCTTGAAGCCGAATCCATCCTTTGTTGCTTGGAAGGGCTTCAGATTTACACCACTGTACCACAGCTTGGCTCATAAAGCTGATAAGAAGCTGTGAAGCAGACAGTACGATGCCCATGCCGGCTATTATTACCAGAGCTGGAGTGAAAGAATACGACCATGTAAATGCAGAGATCAGAGGACACTAGAAAAACAGGGGTTTGAATGGTCACCAGTATTCCCAGGGGGATTTGTTTCTGTCCCTGGAGATGCTGTAGTGTTCTTAGTGGGATGGGTCAGCACCT
>NW_017729014.1:13662349-13674098 GCF_001723915.1 Gavialis gangeticus
AAATGCAGAGATCAGAGGACACTAGAAAAACAGGGGTTTGAATGGTCACCAGTATTCCCAGGGGGATTTGTTTCTGTCCCTGGAGATGCTGTAGTGTTCTTAGTGGGATGGGTCAGCCCCTACCTGCGTAGCTATTGCAGACTGCCGCAGCTCTCTACCAGGATGTTCGTCCTGATGGCAAAGCCAATGCAAACAAGGAAACTCCTAGCTAGCACAAGCCCTCATTGGCAGCTGTGGTCTGGTTTTGTGCAGACTGTGCATTGGAGGGCAGAGGCTTTCCAGACAGGCACAGTTTGTTTGGCGACATACCTGTTTGACTTCAGACAATAGTTGCTGAGCGAGTAATAAATGGGCCTTTCTCTTTTGTTTAACCAAGGGGGGGAAAAAAAGGGAAAGAAGAAAGGCCGTCAAAATCCAAATAGCTGATAGTCATTACTGAGAACATTCTGTCTTGGAAAGAAGAGCATTTGGTGGGGTTCGGCCAAGGGCAAAACCGCAAGCACATACAATCGTGCAGAAAAATCTAGGCAACCTGGTCTCTGTTTGTAATGTGGAGCACTGTGTGAAGATCAGAAATGTAGATAATATGAGCCAAACTGGGAGGAGCTATTATGCATTTGTCATGGGTCCTGCCTTCCCTTCCACCATTTCATGGGGACTTCAGATGGAAATGGGACTGGCTTCCGGTTCTCTGCTGAAGCGTGAGTGACCCTTGTGTAAATTCATTTTCTTTTTGGGTCTAAACATCAAGAAACAAGCAGAGTCCCGTAACATTGTCTGGAACAGTTTATTCAAAGCAGCGGGGGGTGGGAAGCCCTCGATGGTGAGATATCTTACAGGTATCTCAAGACCTGAAGGCATTGAAGGCTAGTCTGGGCAGAACGTTAGAAAATATACTGTAAAGAAAATGCTGCCTTGGTTCTTGATGAGCTTCCCACTTCTTATTTCAGTGCTTCTTGCCACTGCACTCCTTAAAGCCATGATGTTGGGCAAGGCTGGTTCTTTGTGGTAGCGAGCAGCCTCCACTACAATGGCCATGTGCAAGATGCTCCTTTAGGATTGCATCAGTAGGTGGGCTGTGATTTAAGAGCTGCTGCTACTGCTGATCACTTGTTAGCTGTCTGGTAATAAAACTGCTTCCGTGCCTTACTTAAGGTCTGGGAGTATCAAGGAGTCTCATGCAGCAGAGCCACTTGAGTAGGAGAAGGAGCTCAGGCTCGGTGGGTCTCCCCATCCAGCAGGTCTTGCGTCACCTGGGGCCTTGCTCCCGAGGGTTTCTGGATGAACAGGCGCTGTTGTCATTAGGAAGGCATGAAGGGTGGAGTGGTGCAGCACGGTTTGCTGAAAGGGCTCTTATTTCTCCCCGCTGTTCCCAGAGCGCTTTAATTAGCAACTGCAATGGCTCGGGCTGGGGAAGAAGGCTATCTACTTGCTAGCAGATTATGGGGAAGTTCACTGCTTGTTGTCATCTGGCCTCGGTTGGAAGCACAAAGGTGCTCCTTTCTGTACAAAGAGGTGAGTAAGGTGGTTAAATGCTTACAAAGCAAATCAGTCTGTTTGCTTAGGGATAGTGCACTTTGGTTTTTTTTTTCTTTTCAGCACTCAACTCCCTTTTTCACTGTAATCACCAGCATATTGCAAAGGGGGAGAGAATGGCCTTTGGGAGGAGAGAAATGAGAGGAAACGATGGGTGTGAAGTCATCTTCAGAGCTAGTAAATTTGTTGGGGTTTACTAGGTCCTGGCTGAAATTTTGGGAGCATGTTATTGAGGGATTTCAAGTGCTTGCAGGACAGGAAACAGAGAATCAACTTCTGGTTCTGCGTCAGACTTGGGACCAGAACTGCAGGTAGTGTGTAGGAGCGGGGGAGACAGCTTGAACCCAACCCATGCTTCACTGCCCTCATGGTGAAATTAGGAAAGATCTGCTTGGAGTTGCTCGTTTTACCTTTGTCTTAATAAGTCAAGTAGTTGGGTGATTCAACATGAGGAGTCCTCCAGGCCCACTGTCTTTTCACTTGATGCCTTGGCTCCTGTTTGCAATAGCTCAGACGAGTTTTTTTGCCACGTCTCATCCATTCCCGCTCACGGTTTAAGGAACTGAGGGGAGCGGGTAGAGTTTGGGGTGTTTAAATAGGTTTTCACACGACTCGGATGCACCAGTTGCGTGTTGGGGAGGCACTCCTTTCATTGGCTCCACCGAGCCCTGCCCACATCCCAGTGACGTCTCCACTGGGCTGTAATGGGAGAGCTTTGGACTGCTGTATCTTGTCCTTACCCAGATTTTCGGGGAATGCCAAGGAGTACCAGCCTGTTGGTTTTAATGCAGATCAGCACAGACCAACCCCCAGATCCTGAGGGAAGTCAGAGACCCCCAGACAGCTTAGCGCTGCCTCCAAGTATCCAAGCAGAAGAATTAACTTGCTGAGTGGGGAAAGCATCTGAAGCTTGGATGCGAGCAGTTAGAGCACCTTAGAGGGAAGGTGTCTAGGTGGGGTGAAGGGGGCCCTATTTGGCCTGCAGAAGTTATGAAGAGCAGGACTATCTAGTGAAGTTGCCTTTCCACTGGGACGGCACAGATGCCACCATCCCTAATTTTTAAGGTGGATTCTCTCCTGGGGTCACTAGGTCAGTGGGAAGCCACACAGGATGCCATTGGGCCGGTTAGAGCTTGTGGGCCGGCTATTAACAAGGGTGATATTTGTGTTGCGGTTGTGTCTGGGGGCTCCCCAAGGGACCGATGACCCCGTTGCATTGTTTGCTGCGGTTGCCTTCAGTTCCTCTCGTGCCCTCTCCCTGCGAGGCTTTTGCATTAGCGGCCCTGACGAGCTGCAGGCTGTGGTTGGGGCATGATCGATAACGCAGGGCTTGACGGATGTTTGGAGGGAAGACAAATGGGGGCTTGTAGTGGTTGTGGCAGGTGAGCCGATGAAGATGGACCATTCAGGAGAGTTCGTCTGAACACCAGCAGCTCCTGGTTGGGCGGCTGCTGGTGAAAAGTAGGAGCATGGTAGGGAGTGGTTACACTTTTTGTTTCAGTGCGCTATAACCTGTATGTGAGTGTGTGCATGCCTGTACATTTGTGCAGGCAGAGCACAGCACAGCAGGAAGAAGAAGAGACTCTGTAACTGTTGAGACTCCTCTGGCCCAGCGTACTAGCTTTTGGCCCCAGGCAGGAACAGATTAGTCTGGGGGTCCATGCCTTGCAGGACAGCCTGATGGAGCTGAGAGTCTGGGGCAGTGAAACAGGGGCAGTGCAGGATGCTTCTGGTTGTTGCATGCTGGGCTGGGCTGACCCTGCTGACAATAGCACAAGTATCTCGTGTTGGGGGTACGACGCTCAATGTGTTCCAGAAGGAGCCTGCCTTGCTATGTACCCTCTTGCGTGGTCCGCATTTCAGGTTTTTGTGACTCTGGGGCTGTGACGAAGGGTTGAGTGAGCTACTGCATATGTCGGGGATGATGTGTCCAGCTGTGGGGATGTTTGCGTGGCATGGAACAACCTACATGGACGGGGGAAGGGAGCAGTGATGGACCCGTGGAAGTAGCTGCCCATCTTGTTCAGGATTTTGGTGGGGAGAGATGCAGACTCCCACTCTTGTCCTAATCTGTCGCCTTTTCCACCTCACGTTCTCCCTTCTGGGGAGGTTATGCCCACACTCTGACCTCTAGACCATTTAGCCAATGCTTACCACTGTAGTGGAGATGGGACTGTGTCAGAAAGCGAGGTGAAAAACACTGCATTGCACTAGAACTTACTCAGATGGTTCCTACAAGTCCAGAGCCCTACTTACAATAATGTTGTCTCTGCTGCAGGCAATAGTAAGAAATGTGTGGCAAAAATACCTCCAGTTAACACCTTCCAGGGGTAAGCACTTTTAGATCATCCTGCCAACATGGGCGCTCATCCAGGCAGAATAAGGTACCATGAACAATGGGCCTGTTCCATGCTTGGATCAGAATTTCCTCTCTTCCCTTTCCCTTGTCCAGCATGGATATGATGTCGTTCCACCTTATTTTTATTTATGGGCTTGCAAAATGCCAACCAACGCAGTAGAATTACAATGAAAACATCTTTAAACTTATTTCCACCTCATTTTTGGAGTTGCCAGGTCCACTGATCATTTTTATGAACTGTCACGAGCATTAATGAAATTTTATGGGCATTTTGCTCGGGACGTCACCGGATAAATTTCTCTGCACCGGTTGGCGGGGAGAATTAGGGCTGCGCATCCCAGCGGTTGGCACTGGCACTGGCAGGTCTGTTTCTTTGCTTCCTTTGACACGCCGCGCTAACATTTCGCATCTGCCACGTGGGCAGCATCTCCTGCAAAGGTGGAGGGACTGCGGGAGGCAGGTGTGGGCAGATGTGGGATTTGATAAATAGGTGGCTGTCACAGTGTATCAGGACAGACATTTGAGAAGGACCGTGAGTGACAGAGTCCTTCAGTAACAACAAAGTGCAAAGAGGCAACTTGAAGGCCAGAACAGGAGGAAAGGGCATAACTGGGGGAAGCTGCAGAGCGACCTGCACCAAGCATTGCAGGTAGGAAGTCCCCCTCCAACCCCACTTTGACATTGAGGCTGGTCCAGTGCCTGTGGAGATCACCCGTCGACTTCAATGTGCGATGAATTGGACTGCCCCTGGAAGAGCCGGTGAAGTGCCAGTGGATGGAGATGTGTCTCAGAAGTCATAGGTCCAGGAAGCCACGAGGGAGAACCAGAAAACGCATCTTGGGAGGTGTAATGTTAGTAGTACTTTGGACTTTTATAGCCTTGTCTGTCTGTGAATCTCCAGAGCCTTCCTGAGTTGGTCGAGGAGATGTTTGGAGGAGGGGTGAACATTTTTCTCCCCAATTTGCAGCTGTGGAACCTGAGGCCCAGAGAAGGCAAGTGATTCATCTCAACCCCCTCCAGGCTGGCGGTGGCAGAGCTGGGACTGGGGCCTCCTGACTCAGAGCCCTGCACTCCAACTCTCACGCCGTCTTGTGAGCCCAAGGTAGGGACTGCCTTTCCACCGAGCAAACCCAGCTTGTAAGGGACCTTCCAGCGAACGGAGGAGCATGGCCGGGGGAGGAGTTCTTGTGGGGATCACTTACCTGGGGCGCGCGCCAAAGGGTGGCTGGAAAGGAGGAGCCAGGTACACCTGCCTCTTGGATCTTTTGGCGAGCGTACGCTGTAAGCAACATCACTGCCTTCCTGGCCTGGCGAGGTTTGGGAGTGGGGAAGAGTGCGGAGCAAAGGCAGGACGTTTGTGGCCTGGCTCCCTTGCCCATCCTGCAGACAGTAGCCCTCGGGAGGGAGTAGAAGCAGCTCTCGGCATGAAACTGCAGGGACTCTTTGGGAGGCTTCCCTCCTATCCCATTGACAAGCCCTCTTACAAACGTCTTTGCTGTGTATAATTGATGGGGAAAGTGGCGCTTGTGGAGAGGATAAACTGATAGCCCTTGAGCATGAAGTCCCCCATCTCTTAGTAGGACAGGGACAGTGTGGCCATGCCAGAGCCCACAGCCTCCGGCCAGGCAGAGAGAGATTCCCTCCTTCCCAGTGCTTGTGCTGGGACAGCACAATGTGCTGCTGGTGGGCAGGGGCAAGAAGGGCGAGATGAGGCCGTCCAGCTCATCGCAGGGGTAGTCTGCTGGCACGGAGAAGCTTGCAGAAGGAGGGTAGCCCCCTCTCCCATTGAGCTGCTTTGCCTGGGGCTTATCTGCTTCTCTCTGGTGGAAAAGTGACACATCCTATCAGCAGGTCACGCCGCCCACCATTTAGCATGGAGACGAATGTGGTTGCCGCTCCTCCCCCCCCCCCCCACTTCTTTTATTAATCACCCGATCGCAGCCTTCAAATCCTTGACCCAAATCCTCGCGCGCCCAGCTTTAGGCCCTTATCCCACTGGGGCCGTTCTGTCCGACCTGGGCAGAGAGGTATTGGCTGTGCAGTATACGATTAGGGAGATTTTGCCGGGTGTTTTGCAAGGTGATAAGCAGGAGGGGGACGGGGCTCTTGATCAGTCTAAGCTGCCAGCTCTCCCTGATCCGCATCCCTTCTACCCTTGCTGCTGACTCAGGGGCCCTGGTTTTACCTGCGGGGAGTGCCAGAAGCACTGACCTTGCCTGACTGGCCGAGGGCCTGTGACACAAACAGGCCACCCCAGGGCAAGTGGAGAAATGCCCGGGGAAAGTTGATTTGGCTGAATTTCTCCTCCCAAGTACTGCCCAGGGAGACTGTTAATCCCGCAGAACTGGAGCCTCTTTGCTGCTTGTGCTTGCAACACGTTGGCAGGGGTCTTTTGCAAGGACCCACAAGAAAACACGTGGCCCAAACGCTGAGCCGCTGCTGGGGCTCCCCAGTGTATCCTAGTGAATGCACTGTAGTGTGGGCTGCAGTGGCTCCTTCAAAGGGGTGCAAGCCGTGTGGAAGGTGCCAGGTTCGAGCTTTGCTGGTGGTGACTTGTGGAGGGGATCGCTGGATATAACGGTGTGGACTCAAGACAAAGAGGGCTGCTCGAGGTTTTGTTGCCGGTGCTCTGCAAGATGTCAGAGGGGAAGTTCAGTTTTGTGCCTTGTAGCCTTAGAATGACTGTCTCAGCATTAATGCAAGGGATGGGTCTCTGGCCTGTCTGTAAGAAGGTGCCTACGGGTGTCTTGGTAGCACCCGGAGGCTGGGTCCACTCGGGACCTGCGTTGGGGGCTGTACATATCAGAGCAAGCATGGGAAGTGGTGTAAACTAAAGCCCCGATCCTGGAGGTCCTGAGGCACATGCTTAATTCTGAGCACATGACCTCAGTGGAGCCACCCGCATACTTCAAAATTAAGCATGTACATAAGCATTTGTTTTCTTTTTCAAAACAAAAACCAGATGAAGGGCAATGGAAAGGGATCCAACATATAAACAGAGCGATGGGGCAAGGTTGTCACATGGCTTCGTCATTCCATCGCCTTCCATGTTTAACCCTTGCTTAGTTAATCTGCGGTTGTCTCCCGCCCATGGACCGTGTGATATGGTGCCGCGCTTGCACAGACTCCCGTTTAGATGGGAAGGATTCCTCCTGGATGCAGATCGGGGCTGTCGACTGTCGGGCCATGGTACTCAACCAGGGTGCCATGGCGTCCTGGGATGCTGCGAGATCCTTTCATGGGTGCTGTGCAACATGAGCCCTCATAGGTGTGCAAACACCTACACAGAATCAAGCCAGAGATTTCACGTAGGAAACCACAGCATCAAAAACATTCTGACCTGTTGTCGGCTTTCTGAGGTGGTTTGCAATGGAAGAATTGCTCTAGCATTTTTTCCATAGTCACAAAAACGGTGAAAGCTAAGAGCTGGCATTCCTTGAGGAGGGCCTTGAGTGTAATGAGGGCGCCTTTAAGTAGAAAAAGGTCGAGAACCATTGCTGTAGAGTGTAAACTGCACTTGTGTGTCACTTAGTGACTAGGCAGAGCATTGGTACTGCAAATGCCAGGCGCCATTACTGAAGTCTGCATGCAAAAAACAGTTCCCACTAGCATCAAAGACCATGGAGCATTTCTTGGGAGGTCTGGCTTAGCAAAACCCTGCTTTTTCTAAACTGAAGTTGGGCCTAAATCCCTAGACAGCATTGCCCTGTATTGGTCCATAAGTAAGAAACGGATAAGATCCTACAGAAATGGAATAACCTTCTTAAGAAATTTTTCTTGAAAGCTGTCAAATTTAATAGTGAATGAGATCATTTCTAGAGCTTCTGTGAAGACTCACGTAGAATTGTGTAGTAGGGACAGGATGGTGAAAAGCAACCCCACCAAAAATCTGCTATTGAGCTCAAGCTGGGTCCGCTTTGTCTCGGAGACCTGAGGAAGGGCACTTTGTACCCCAAAGCTTGCCTGTATCCCTCCCAGCTGTACAGGTGGTCCAAAATAAGATATCACCCACAAAAATCCTTGCCTCTTGCATTTTTCCTGGACTCTCTTGGCTCCAGCATCGCTCCAACACTGCTATGGAAAATGTATCATTTTTGCTTAAATTCTGTCGGACTTTCCCCTGGTAGCTGATCTGACGTTGCTATCTCAGCTGCTCACACGTACAGACAGCTTCTTATATAGACATCAGCTGCCAAGTACTCGTTAAAATATACATATATATATATATATATATTTGGTGACCTTGCAGTCTGTGCATCGTTTGAATTTTGCCACGGTTAAAATAAGGAGAAGGGACTGAGTGAAGGAGGGAGGTGGTGAGGGGATCAGGAACCTTTTGCCCCTAGTCTGGCCCTGTATGTGTTAGTCTCCATCTGCTTCCCGGTGGGCAGAAGAGTAAGCCTCATGTTTAATCTACTTACGCAGAGCTGCCATTATAACTGGCATTATCGCTGGGTGAGAGTCTGGCCTGTATCAGGCGGGAGCTCAGACAAAGTGACTGAGTGGTCCCCAGCAGCCAGCCATCCAGGTCGAGGGGCAGGGGTGCTGTGGTCATTTTGTGGGCAAATTCGGATGCTCTGCCTTTCCTGGGGCAATGCAAAGGATTTACAGGGCCCAGATCCATCCGTCTGGCTCTTTCTCACCAGCACCAGGCTCCCTTGGAGGTCATGGAGGGCTGGGCAGCTCGTTGTTTGGAAAGCTCATTGCTTTGCAAGCCGGTTATTAGGTTTAGGAAAGCTATTGCAAATGTAAACAGCGCGGGAGCCTCGGAGATGACTTTGAGCCAGGCCCAAAGTGCCGTAGCGGTCGCTGCTACATGAGGTTATGTTCTCCGCAGTATAGCAATGCCACAGTGTTTATAGACCACGCCGGGTTTCCCCTTTAATGGCTCCCATAAAAAGATCATTATTTTCTTCCATGCAGTCCTTGGCTCGTCCATGTGCCTGGCCCGTCCCTGGGCGTGTGCTCCAGTTTAGGCAGCCCAGGCGCCGCGCTCTCCCCGTCTGCATGTTGCGAAACAGCTCTGACGGCGCATAGACTGGGGCACTGTCTCTGTCCTCAGACAAGATATCCAGCATTAAAAACTAAGCGTTCCTTGGTGTGTGTGGGTGGGGGGGGGAAGGCAGGAGGGATAAAGGTTGGAAGGGGGATGAAAGAATTGCTCAAGTCTCTGCAGGTTTTGGCCGTATCGTAATATCGTTAGGACTGCAAACTCTGTATCATTGCGTGATCTATCAACCTGGCGAGGCAGAGATCCTGGCCCGCGTAGAGCTGGTGTGTTTGATATGCAGCACAAAGCCGCTGCAGAGTAAACAGAGCTCGAACCTGTTACCCGAGCCAGATGGAGCGCTGGAGCGGTCTCCGGTCTCCGGAGAGGTCATGGACAAGAGTGGGCCAGAAATACTGCAGCGCTCAGCATGCTAGTGGGAGCAACACAGGCGCATTTTCGGAGCAAACCCCTGGGCGCACGCTCAGGCTCGCTTTCTGATTCTGTGAGCTTAGCAAATGTCCTTGCACCTCTCCCCCTGCAAGCCTTGCTGTTACTCATTTTGCATATTGGATTTTTTCTTTTTTGATTGTAGGGAGGGGCAGAGGGTCGGGACAGTTTTATGGTGACTGTATTGATCAGTGAAATTTAATATAATCCCTGCAGTTGCTGAGTGATCGTTAAGGGGATGAAGAGTCAGTGAAACATATTTAAAAAGAAATATTTTTCCATTTTATTTCCTCCCGTGTTACTTTTCTGGATCCTCGGTGCTTTTCAGGAGCTTGGATCGGTCTCCCCGCTTGCCCCCTTCAAACGGCTCTGTAGTTTCTGACCAAGTAATCTGAATTTTTCTAGCTCTGCCTGTAATTTAATTAAGGTTTTGAGGGTCGGTGCCAGATTCAGCTTAGTGTATTGAAATCAATGAAGCGCTGCTGATTTGAGTCGGCTGGGGATCCGGCCCAATCTCTTGCTCTCTTGAGGTGTAGTTTATCGTTAGAGCGTTTACATTTATTCTCAAAACTTCCATGTGCTGCACATGGGGGAATGAGGCCCAGAGAGCAGAAATGACTTGCCTAAGGATGCACTGCTGCAGAACAGGGAGTCAAACCTAGGATTCCCCAGTCCTTGCCTAGTGCCCTGATTTCCTGTCCAGGCAGGGTGCAGGGGAAGCAAATCCATGTGCTGCTCATCAGTGGTGCGTGGTGGGCAAAGTGCCCCCATTACAGTAGGATCCTGTGCCGGTGTTGGCTGTTTCAAAGGCCCATGCCGGCCTCCCCTCCCTGAGGAAGGAAGGAAGCGAGCCGTGGCCATTGTGGCCTCCCCGTTGCAAGCGGGCAGGGGGCTGCAGTCCTCCTTGCAGCTGATTAAGATGTTAACCAACTTTTGCTTATTTCTCTTCTCCCCTCCAATCACTTTGAGCAGCGCATTGAAAGTCTCACCAGAGCCCGCGGGCGCCTGGCCGCCTCCGCTAGATGTGGAGCCTCTGACACTGATTTATTTTTCGGTTAATTGTCTCCATCCATTAGTCTCTTCATCCTTCTCCATGTTAAAGACACAGTTGCTGCTAATGTCTGTAAATGAAATGCACTTAAAGGCATGGCTGCCGGTCTAAACCTGGCTTGGGGCTAAAGATTGCCAGGAGCTGTTGCCTGGTGAGTGCCGGGGGTTGGCAGGTCTTGGGGCTGGTGCAAGCCCTCTGGTAGCTGTCCAGGCATCAGTAACTTCCTCATTACCCTTAGCAGAGAAACCAAGCACTGAATGGGTCGGGAGCCTGGACTCCTTTCTTCCACTCCTGGACTGCACCCGGGCATGCATTTCCACAGGGATTCAAGGGTCCAGATTCCTCCCCATAGATGCACTGCTTCTTTAAGAGTCAGGTGGGGGAGAAAGAGGGTTGTGGTGTTTACTTCCTGGCTCTGAAGTCTTTGAGCATTGAATTCCTTATGACAGGGAGAGCTCAGAGCGGGCAGTGGTTTGCACCTGCCAGGGTGATGTCCGGTGCAAGGAAGAGATTGTTGCCTCCCCCAGGTGTGTGTGTGGGGGTTGCTCATTTCATTATCATTCCCTATACTGGTTCCAGTAAATGCAGACCATGCAGCAGTCCATGTGCGTGTGTGGAAAACGTTGTCATCCTGCTGTAATCACTATTGCCATTAGCTATGGGCACGCATCATGGTGCGCCAACCTGGTCTGTTGGGGACTCTTCACGTCCAAGCATTGAGCTACGGCAGTGAAGCATTGGGCTGCTGGCTTGCAGTTGCATCCGGCCTGTGCAAGCATTCGGATGCTGACTGCACTTCCAAAGCCCTTTCCTGGCCTCCACTGGTTTCCTGTTAAAATCTGGGATGGTTGCTCTCAGAGGGAATGGAGTTGATCCTTGTTTGGCTGTTCCAAAGGCCAGTGTGCAATCTGGGCGGTGTGACCCCTTGGGCGTGCTCGTTAGACAGGAGAGTCTCCCTTTGCTTCCACCGCAACACGGTAAACGTGCATTTGTCACCGCCTGATTGAGTTTTCTCTGTAGTCCCCGGCAAGTTGAAGGGCGATAAGTCTTGACTCGGTTCCTTGTTTCCACAACAGTTTCTTGACGTGGCCTTTCCCCGGGAATCTCCTCACGTCCAAAGCCATCTGCTGGCCTCCGCTGCCTGGAGGTGATAAGGCTGTGTGAAGCATGAGTGCGAATGGCTTTTAAATCTCATTGACTGTGAATGCTGCCATGAGCTGAGCAGCGTTCGGACTGGCTCCTGTGCGACAGGCTGGCTACGGAGCTATAGAACAGCCTCCCCTCTCCATTGCATCGGTACAAAAGCATGCAAAGTCAGTTGTACTGGTGCAAAGTGTGTCGTACGGGTGTGCAAAGTGCACTCTGC
>NW_017729014.1:13679098-13680262 GCF_001723915.1 Gavialis gangeticus
CCAATTTGATTTGGCCAAATCCAAATCTGAAGATTCAGTGCTGATTTGGAGAATCAGCAATTCGGACATATACACAGTGTAGCCGCCAGGCCTTGACCAGTCACTCTCGTGCAGCTCTCGCTCGAGTAATTGGTGTTAAGCGCCTCACGGGTTCTTGTCTCCGCCTGAGCTGGTGTTTTCCACCCAAGTCTTCAACCCCGTGCTCATCTGCCACAACTTGTTGGACCTCAGTGTCCGGGGTCGTTCATCGGGCGTGCTCATTGACCCGCGGTTCTCCCAGCGGTTACTCATGGGGCTCCGCCACCCCTACACCCTAGCCTCACGCCTCCTGTGGAGCAATGTCCGAATGACCAATGCCTTTCTCCTGGGACCCCTTAAGACAAGGCCACCCCAGGGGGCTCCAGCACAGTCTACCTAACTTAAGGACCTGCTTCCTTCTGATATCCCTGGAGCCCGGGAAGACAAATCAAAGAAGAAAAAAAAAGAAAAAATGCTCCAACACAATCCCTGGGCTCCCTGCCCCTTTAACTTCCGTTCTACCCCTCCCGGGTCTCTACAGGGCATAGCATGCCTTATCCCTTAGGTTGTCTGGTTCCCTGCCTACTCCGAGGCACCTCCAGGTCCAGCGGCGATATCCGCCCCAACAGCAACCCTTCTGAGGTCCCCCCGTAGTCCTCCTCTCCCGGCTCGGACTTCTTCAGGTGTCCCACTGTCCCCACACTCCCACCTGCAGTTTGTTCCGTCTCCCTGGTCTCTTTATTTCCTTCCTCTCGGAGATCTCTTGCTTTTCCTTCCTTCCTTCCTTCCCTCCCTCCCTCCCTCCCTACTACTATTCTTTCTCTGCCTTCTTCCTCCCCAGGGCTGCCTTGATCCGTCCTTCCTTCCTGTGTGTGCTCGCTTCCTCTTGAAGGATTTTCCCAGTGCTCCTGCTTGAACTCTCTCCTCTCCTCACAGGCACTTCCCCTCTTCTTTCCAATGGGCTCTTTTCCTTTCTCCAATACACTGCGTCCTCTCCTCCCTTTCCCCAAGGGGTATATACCTCATATCTGTGCTTTCACGCACTCACTCCTCTGTTGGATTGCTTTGCTCACTTCCCAGCAGTCTCTCTCTCTCTTGCTCCCCTTTCCTTTCCTTTCTGTCCATCTGCCCTATATTACTCACCCA
>NW_017729014.1:13685262-13685801 GCF_001723915.1 Gavialis gangeticus
TAGGATCCTGTGCCGGTGTTGGCTGTTTCAAAGGCCCATGCCGGCCTCCCCTCCCTGAGGAAGGAAGGAAGCGAGCCGTGGCCATTGTGGCCTCCCCGTTGCAAGCGGGCAGGGGGCTGCAGTCCTCCTTGCAGCTGATTAAGATGTTAACCAACTTTTGCTTATTTCTCTTCTCCCCTCCAATCACTTTGAGCAGCGCATTGAAAGTCTCACCAGAGCCCGCGGGCGCCTGGCCGCCTCCGCTAGATGTGGAGCCTCTGACACTGATTTATTTTTCGGAGAAAAAGTCAGCCTGGCTTCTCAGGAACTGCCCTGTTGTGCTCAAATCAGCGTGAGTTTGCTCAGGCTTCTGGGAAAGTCTAATTCATGCTGGACATGCGCTTGTGTTAGTATGAGTGGACAGATGTAACGGCATTATGCGGCTTCAGCATGGTACTGGTATTGTGGGATACTCCGACACACCTGTTCTATCCACATGCTCCTCTAGCAGCATACGTGCAATAAAGTCATTGTAGCTTTCTTTCGGGGTTCAAGTCACA
>NW_017729014.1:13690801-13705835 GCF_001723915.1 Gavialis gangeticus
TACCCCTGATTCTGGGAAAGATTCTGCAGCCTGCACTGAATTCCACATGGCTAGACAGCTCCTAGCGCCTGAGCTAGCTTCTTTAATGTTAGCTTGGTTTTACCCACATAACACCAGTCAGTACTGTGACTTCAGCAAGGACATGTGCTCAGATGGATGGGATGTGCTGGCTGCGTGAGAGGTTCAGGCAGGTACAACCAGCTAGTGTGGGTGTATCTGCAGCACACTGCAGTCACAGTGGTGCAGCTCTCTCATGTCCATGCGGATGGACCAGTTTGCATCAGAAATGCTGATGTGCGTTTCCTAAGGGGAACTCCCCCTCTCCTGTTTAAGCAGTTGAAAGTCCTGCCTGTCCACAGCCAAAGTCACCCCATGGCCAGTAGCGTACCTAGACTCCTACCGGCCTCAGGTAAACCTTCAGTATCGGGCCCCCCTTCACCAGAGATAATGATAATAGTAATCGGACAATGGAAAAAAAATTACCATTTTCAGGCCCCCTTCCTGTCTGGGCCCTGGGCGGCTGCCTGGTTCTCCCATGCCTGTCTGGCTCTGTCCGAACTCAGCGCTGCATCATCGTATGCATGCCCTCTGAGAAGGGGGGTTTTCTCACCCTGCTCTGCGGGCAGATCTAGGATTTTGAAAAGTGGGGTGCAGATGGCGCGGTGCATCAGCATCACATGTAAAACAACACCAATTTGTCTCCAGTTAAGAATGAACTGGAAGCTTTACGCATCTGCTAGGGGCCTAGGGCTGGATTTTTCAGTATTGAAGATTGAAGCTAAAACAAATATAATTTCATTGCAATGGGTTAAAAACAATCCACAGGGCTGTGAAGTAGGAGCTTCATTACCAGAAGCAGTTAACAGAGAGCAGCATGGCAGGACAAAGGCTAGCTTGATTGGTGGAGCATCAAGACTATTAAAAAAAAAAAAAAAAAAAGATGGGTCATTGACACCTGTGGAATGAAGAGATTAGAAGGGATCTGGTAGATTGGACCAAGCCATGAATTCAGCTCATGCTCTCACTGCTGCTTGACTAGCAATGCTGCTGCTACTGCCAGGCAGTTGGCTTTAAATGTTGGGCGGAGCAGGAATCAAAGAGGGGTGCAAGTGCACCGGTGCCCCTTCCCCTGGATCTGCCCCCGCTCTGCTCCAACCAGTCTGGTGAGCTGTGCTGGAGCAAACCAGAGCCCGTTTCCTGGTGGCTGTTTCCACGCCTGCACCTTTGTACTTCACACCTGACCCCACTAGTGGAGCAACCCAGGCTGGACCCTTCTGGCTTTGCAGCTGCAGGTGGTGTTTTGGTGAGCTAGCTACCGCTTGTGGTCTCTCCGTGACCCTGACCACAGTCATCCTGTACTCTTGGGGAATGGATACGCTGCTCCCATGCCTTGGTTTCGTTAGGGCTTGACAGTTACCCAAGCCATAATAATATCCAGCCACTTCTCCAATTGTTGCTTTTGGCAGCGAGAGGGAGCCGAGTGGTAGGGTGCAAATCCCGTCAGATGGAAAGTGGTTTGCAAAGGCGTAAGATGTTCTTTCAGGGAGAAATCAATAAAGCAGAGGGAGGATTGATGTACAGCGTGGTCTGAGGGACACAAACCTCTCCCAGGCTCCGGGGAAAAGCAGAACCACCCTGCCGCTGACTCACTCCTTGTTAAAATGTCTTCCTCATGAGGCCGAGTTCATGATGGGACCTGTGCCATTCTCAGGGGTGCTCAGTGTTGTGGAGTCACCGCTAAATGCCTCCAGGCGACTGTTGCCCATCCCTCACTTTTATTAGGAGGGAAGTTTCCATGCAGACCGGATGTCAGCGCTTCATCCACGCTCGCTGCTTGTTTGCTCCGTGAAACCCTCAGCCTTCGTCAGATCCAGAGCAGCCAAGTACGACATCCCAAAGATGGGATGGTATATTCAGAGAGAGAACGAGCCACAGAAGTAGATCAGTCATAATTAAAAATGACTGAGAAGTTAACTCTTTGTGGTACGCAGGTGTCTGGATTTGCCGTTCAGACAAAGGCCTGGGCGAGCTTAGGGCTTGGCTCAGAGGTGACAATTGGTGCCGTGCTTTGAACTGACTTTCCAAAATCTCAAAATCTTGGAGCCTCTTGAAAAGGTGCTTTGGCCTCTGAATGGCAGGAATCTCCTGGTAACAGGGAATAGGAACTGTCCGTTTCCATTCATCCAGGAAGCAAAGGACCTAGGCAGCTTTGAACTTTGGAGCCAAGGAGCCATCCCCGTGGACCTCCTTTGATTTTGGGGAGTCTGGCTTAGCCCCATGCAGGGTCTTGTTGGTGGAAGGGCTAATATGGCCTCCACGATCCTGGGCACAGTGTGTGCGCCCTGTTATTTTACACGCGCACGCTCAGGTAACAGGAGGTGCAAGTGCCCTGCTTTGCACTCTGAATTTTACTGCGGGGACAAAATTGGCCAGGGCAGATGGCGTGGGCAAAGGGTAGAGGCCCTACACCGTCGTGCCCTGCAACATGCATGTCTCCGCTCCTCGCAATCCTACCTGTGTTGCTGCAGGCTCCAAAGTCGTTAATTACTAAAAAACGCACAAATTGAATATTGCTATGGCAACCTGCAGCCCTTTAGAAGACTATCTGTCTCCTCTCTGACCTTTCAGGAGATCCGTATCTCGCTCTAGCCCCCTTCTCTAATCCGGTTTTTAAAATATAATATTATGCTACTGGAAGGGATCAGACCTTTAATCTGATTGTGTGCGTGTGTTTGTAGGGGTGGGGGAAGCGTCTGTATTAACAGGTGCTCAGCAGCGGTTCAGAGACGAGACAGGAGAGAGGCAGGATGTGATCCTGCCCCTGCTGAGGCTGGAAGTGAGCACCTGTGGGGAATTATTAGCTTCAGCACACAGACAGGAAAATCCTCTCCAAGGGAAAAAGCTTCCCTTCCTCCAATCCCCTTAGCACAGGCCGCTTCCCTTTGGGGTCACTGCATTGCATTAAAGAACTGGGGACTTGGATCCTCTCTGTTGTCTTATGGGGCCGGAGGAGATGCCATGTGCAGATGACAAGCCTCGGCAGAGCTTTCATTCTGGTAGAAGAGTGACCCTTGTGGTTTGACCCTTCATTTACCAATACAAAACCTGTCTAGCAAGGTAGTGCCCAGAGACTCCAGCTGAGATCTGGGCTCCATCGGGATGCTGCACACACAGCAGACGGGAACGTCTGTTCCAGACAGCGAAGGCAGGTGGAGGGCGAGATGGGAAGCACCGGCCCAGAGAGGGGAACTGATGTGTCCGAGGTCACGCAGCTTGCCCACGGCAGAGCTCCCAGTAGAGTGTGCATCCACTGGCTCCCAGTCCAAACCTTATCCATTAGCCCCATGGCCTGTGTTATTCTGGCCTGACTCCCTGGATCTTACTCAGTCCTTACACAGGCAAGGCCTCCAGCAGCGTCAGTGGGAATTTTGCCCACCTAGTTAAAAAGTGCACAAGGGTTTGCACTGGAGGCTGTCTCACGAATGCGTGGCAGGGCCGTGGTGTGGAAGGGGGAGGATGGGTCCTGCTCTCTGGACTCCTTGCTCGTGCGGGGCTGGAGGCTGGAACCAGTTCGGAGACGTGTCTGCTGGACCGGGTCACTAGGTTTAACAATGTGCTTTTGCCTGGCGCATGCTGTCCCGGGAAAATACCTTTAACGCTGCATTGGCTGAACCCGCATGAACCCGCTTGAAGTGTCCTGAGGGGCTCCTCCTCCATTGCATCTCTGCCTTTTGAGCAGGGCTGGCACGTCAGGCACGTGCTCAGAGCAGCCAGCAGCCTGGCAGGTGGGCAGAGGCTCTGTTTCCACACCACGCATGTTGCCTAGGTTATGCCTTCCACTAGCTGATGTTGCATGAGCCCTGCAGGCAGTGCCTGGGGAGCCTGGCTTCAGCTCTGAGAGCACATGATGGAAACTTTTAAGGGGGAGCCTTCTCACATCTGCAAAGAAGAGTTGGGCCTGGCTGCTGCCAGGCATATAAGGAGTGAGGAGACGTTTTGAATTTGGACTTAAAGTGCTTTCAAAAGAAGCCAGGTAACAGGGCTGGATTTTCTTTGTAGCATCTGGTTTCTCCAGAGTGTGCATCAGCTGCATCTGGGATGTATCGAACCTGCTGGAGCCGACATGGGGCCTCAAGACGCTGTTTGCTTTGTGTTCTGGGGTTGGCACCACTGACTTTTTTAATGCTTTGGCCACGTGACTTGCCAGGAAAGGTTATAGGGGCAGAGCACAGCAGGGGGCTACAATAATGAATCTGTGTGTTACAGACATAATTTCAACCTATGTCGCACACATGCACTGAGTGAGCTGGGGCTAGAACCCGTGGCCTTCCTCTTCCTGCAAAACTAGACAGCTCCCCTGCAACCTGTTAGGCCCCTTATCATCTGTGTGGATAAACCAGTAGAGGGCAATGCGATTGCATGCAGACATGAACACAGCCAATTCAGTGCAAGAGATAAAAGTGAGGAGGGGGCAGACTGGGTGTAAGAAGGAAGGGAACCCTTTGGTGGACAGCGGCAACCAGCCGGATGGAGCCGCCAGCCGACACCGGCGTTCAGAAGGACCATGCTGCATGGCAGTGCAAAATCTAACAGATTAAGTCCTGTCTGAGAGGTAGATGTTCGTTGGGCATGACAGGAGTGGGGGAGAGGAAGCCATTGATTTGGGGTGTTGGAGTAGCTGTCTGCTTTTAGGGGGGTTCAGGAGGACTGGTTTTTATCATTAGTTTTCTGTGGGTCTTCCATCCTTCTCTGATGCAGCTTGGTTGGAGACAGACAGCGGAGCTATCTCCACCCCATTGCACAAGCAGCAGAATGGTTGCGTTCCAAGTGTCCCTACAACACACCCGAGAAGCTGGGCAGAGCCTCCCCCTGCCCTCCCCGGTGCTTTTGTTAAGGGGACTGTTCTTTCATCCGAGTAGAAGACAGCTGGTTAAATGCACAGGCCCAAACCCTTCCCTGCTTGTAAGCAAACGGCGTTAGATCCCAGGGGTGAACTTGGCCTGTAGTAACCAAAGCCTCCCTAACACAGCTCCTGACCCCAAAGGGGAAGGGTGGACATGGGGACACGGACTGCCACAGTTGTTATTCCTTCCTATCCCAAAGTGCTTGCAGTTGAAGACTGCAGGGAACCGCGGTTCACCTCATTACAAGCTGCCCTGGCCTCTTTGCCTTCTACGTCAGCTCCCCTTTTCTTGTTGCCTTCCCCCCCACCCCCACCACAACAGTTCATCCAAATTCATCTGACTTCATCATCCGTGGTGGTTGGTGTTCCAGCCGTGGCTCGTGTTGCTAGGACCGTATCAGATTTCACAAGCTGTGCACGCGCTGGGTCTGCTCAGCATTTGTATGGGAGACCTCTTCGGGGGTCCTTCAAATGCCCCACGATGATTCCCTTTTCTCATCCCTCCTGCCCTAGTGCCTTGAATTAAATCAGAGGCCCTGGGCATTTTTGATCACTAAAGATCTCCTCCTGCCTATCTGAAGACTGGAAGGTTAACACTGGAGCAATGATATTTTACTCCCATCAGATTTCCCTTTGCAGCGTTCACTGCAGAGTTTTCTACTTTGGGGTGTTTTGGGTTTTTTTGCCTTTAAAGTGATAAGCCCCGTGGCTGTGTACTGTTGAATAGTGGCCGTGCTCCACCCCAGAGACGGCTGCATTTCTGGGGTGGATAAAACAACCCCTGTGTGCTGTTTTGTAGCCCTGTTCCCATCTGCGAGGTGCCCTAGATTCCTTTGGGAGATGAGACAGTATCATCCCATATTTTCCCCTCCTGCTCCCTTCCTTTATCCCTCTGTGCTGCTCCTCACCCTACAGCCCTCTCTCCCTCCCCTCCCCGCCGCTGGTGTTGTGCTGATGACAGCGTTTATCTGCATTTGTCCTCTGTACCCGCCATCCAGTTATTGATTTGCATGATTAAAAAGAACTGATAATCACTTCAAATTAATCCCATAAACGACTTAAGGCACTGAAATATTTGCATAATGCATCTTAAAGGTGGCAGCTGAAAGAGGATAAGACTCAAAACTGCTTGGCACAGGGGGAAAATGGGCTTCCCACTCACCTGAGGACCTGTTTAAGTAATTAGCCTTTTGCTTGCGTAAAGAGGAGTCTGCGGTGGTTTAACGGATGGAAATGCAGAGGGTGCTAAAACGCTTTGAGATCTGAGCATCCTATTTTGGCCCTGAGAGTTTGGGGGGGGGGGGCAGGGGGCTGCAGAGAGGATGACAGCAGCTGCTGGAGCAAAGTCTGCTTCTGTCTGCTGCATCCTGTGAAAATCTGGAGCCAGACGCCTGCTGAAAGCACCTCTGTCTAAAGACTTTCTGTCATAAACTTATCTGATTAGCAGAGAGCTAGACAACAGATTAGCACCCGCTTCTCCACTGGGGACGGGCTCTTTGGAGCATTTGAGCAGCTCTGTGCCTGTTCCTGCCGGGGGCCAAGGGGGGTGGTGGTGGGGAGAACAAGAAGGGGGCTATTTAAAGGGAGAGGACTGCTAGGTAGCTCTGCAGATCATGCACCATCAGCGTTGCCCTGGGAGTCCCAGGTTAGGACCGTCTCCCCCGAGCAAGCAAGCAGGTGGTCATGTGCTGTGTGTCGCACAGAGCGGGCGCTCTGGTCATGTGAGTAACGGCTGATAGGGACCCTCTGACATGGTGGGAATGTTTTTTTGGGGGGATATCTTAACTTCTTTCTGCCTATTGCCTCCGGGCTGGGAAGAGGAGTGGATGGAGCATAGCCAGGCTGCTCAGCGTGGGACGAGCCCTCTGGGCTAGAGATGGGTGATTTATCATACACCTTTAAGCAAAACGGATGGAGACTTTCCAGCGTTTACTTCTAGATGCGCAGAGGGGCATGCAGCTTTCTCTCTCTTAAATGTCGTCTATTATCTGTATTTATGTCTGTCTCTATCAGCAATTGTTATATATAATGTATGAAGGCAAGGACTGGTAAGGCAGGGAACTTTACAGTCTTAAATCTAGCAGTTGCTGCAGTGAATGTCTTTACTCTTCTCCTTCTCCTTCTCTCTCTCTCGTACGTTCCACGGGAGGGAAGGGGGGTTAAAGTAGTTTGATGCCAGGATAACAGGCAGAATAATATTTAGCCACCTTCTGTAATGTGTGTTCATATCCCAAAAGGAAGAGGGAGTTATTTTGGTATCTGTTATAGAGTGATGGGGTGAAAATGGGTCTTACAAGCAAGGTTGTTTTCTTAACTTTCTGTGACTATGGTGGGTCTGTGGCAGTGCTCTGGATACAAAAATATTATTTGAGCAAGTAAAACCGGCTGACACATGGTAGAACTAAAAAGCTATCTATTTTTTCCCAAACAACAGTGTGCCAGCTATCTTATCACTCTGCTATCACCCATTTGAATTCTAGTTTTGTGTCAGTGTAGGAATAGGCAGGACAATTTCTCAGGCACGTTTCTGGTCCTTTGACCTGGGACAAGTGCCCCCTGGCAAGGCTGAGATCTCGGATGCTGGTGTCCGCAGAGTGCTTTGCAGGGAGGGAGCAGGCAGTCCTGGGAGGACTTGCTGCTTAGTTTGCCCTCCCCAAAAGCGAGGGCGGTTGCTTGGGGACTTTAAGTGAGGGAGGGGGAGAATCTCCCCTGTAACTCAGAAATGGCCAGGGCAGATAAGAGACTTCCGTGTATGTGTGCCAGCATGCACATACACACAACCTTGCATGCGCACTTGTGCGTTCGGACACACACACACAGCAATTACGTGATGGCAAATAGGATTTCCTTAACTTGGTGTTTTTCTGCTGTGTTGCAGCCGTGATAGCGACCTCTCTACCATCATCTCCAACCTGCATCAGAGCCGCCAGCTCGTTATGCCAGAGACCCAGAGTCGCTGTGAATTCAAGAGAACCAGCATTGACGTCGGCTTAGGAGCAGCAGGTAAGCAGCCAGGATGCCTGGCTCTCTTGTCCTCTGTGGCTTGGGAGAGAAAACTTACAGCTGAGGCTTTCTGAGTTCCCTCCCCTTCCCCCTCCTCACTTGGACAGCTTTTTTGGTTCTTTGCAGCTATGCCTTATTGTGTAGCATTTAACTTTAGATCTCCAAGTAAGGTCTGCGAGTCCCTTACTATTCCTCCCCAAAGAGGTGATGTATTTGGTAAGGAGTAAGCCATGCGGTCTTGCATCACCTCAGCTCCTCTCGCCTCTCAGCTCTCGCCCTCTGTGTTAAATGGCAGGTGAGGCAGTTGCTGTCCCTGGGGGTTTAGTGGCCAGCGAAGCAGAAAGGCCATGCAGAGAGCGCGGTGTGATTTGTAATTGCATTAATCAGCAGCTCCCCACGCTGCCTTGGCCCTGCCGGCTCTTTGCAAGGGTATTTGTTTGGTGGTGCGCAGTGGCCTGACCTTTCACAAGGTCACTTGGCTCCCACATCCATGCCTCGCTGAAGCAGAGGTCATCTCAGTGGGCTGGGTCCCCCTCTACAGTGGTGCGGGCATATCCGGCAGTAAGTGCTGGATGCTGGGAACGTCCTCTGCCCCGTTTGCATTTGGGAGAGCCACCGATGGGCTCTAGCATGTTCCCTGGGATCTGGGCGCAACTTTGGTCCCAGAGAGGCTGCAGTCAAATTCACAGGCTCTGATTGCTGTTACACCCGCAGCGACGTTGAGCAGCTTTACAGTTGTCTTTGCAAAAAGGGTTTTAAAGTCATTTCCTTTGCAGAGGGCCCGCCAGGCTGTATTAGTGTTGGGAAAGGCCTTTGGGATCCAGAGCAGTAGAGACAGGGCAAAGGGTGCCCCGGTGTTTATTCCCATCGGGGTGAAGTGGTGAAAATGGGAACTCCCCAACCCCTGCAGAAGCACATGCATTAAACGAGATGGGGGAGGGCCTGGCCCTTGGCGGATTGGCTTGGATATCTTTTCATCCTGATTGGCATGAGATTGCTGCTGAGCGTGGGCAGCACCATACCTAGACTCCTGGCGGCCCCAGGCGAACTTTCAGCATCGGGCTCCCCTTCGCCAGAGATGATGTTAATAATAATTTTAAAATTACCATTTTGGAGCTCCCTTTCTGTCCGGGTCCCAGGTGGCCACCTGGTTAGCCCATGCCTGTTTCCGGCCCTGAACGTGGGTGTCCGGGACTGTTTGCAGTGAGGAGGGTGGTAATGTCTGTCCTGTATCGTACTGCGAATCTGAGCTGAGAGAGAGATGGGCAGGACTGCGAGAGGCCACCAGGCAAGTGACAGCTTTTCAGGAGGTGATGGATTTGGTGCGTCTGAGAAGGGCTGAACAGCAAAGGAGGAGGCAGTGACAGGGGCGGAAAGTGGAGAAGAGAAGGTGTGGGGAGCGCAGGGACTGTCACTCTTTCACAGAGAGAGTTGGGATTTTGGTTCTCCCTGGTGTCTGGAGGTGGATCTCTCTACCTGTACCTCAGGCAGCCTGGCAGCTGTGTCGTGAGAGCATGCGTGGATCAGGTCCCTCCGCCTCCATCCCACCAGCTGATTCCTGGACACCGACCATGCAGGGGGCAAGGGGATGCAAACCCAGAATAGAGAGGTGCAAAATGCCACCACTCAATTGTTGCAAGCAGCTTGTTAGCAGTAGTTAATGCTGGGCTTGGCTGATGGTGGAACTGGGGCTAGGGCCACCTATTAGGAAAGATGAGAGAAAACAATTGAGACAAAGTGATTCCTGTGCTTTGCCTCTTTGTATCTTGGTAGCTGCTGGGGCCTGACTCCTTGTGTGCTCAGTGCTGTACGTACCCATCACAAGAGATGGCCACAGCCCTGAAGAGGCTGCATTATAAATGGCCCAGGCTGAGAAAATAGTGGGAGAAAGGGAGTCCTGTTTTGAGCACAGGAGCTGGGGCCCTGTGTGCGAGGCCTGCCAGCCTGTCTCCAAATGCTTTATGAAGGTGGGTGAATCTGAGGTGGCTCACGATGGTGAAGGGGAGTGTGGAGCAGATGGATTGCAACGGTCTCGTCGCATGTCCTGCTCTCTGTCCAGCACCAGACTCCACTGCTTCTGCCCTGCCATTGCTGCAGAAGAGCAGGGCAGAGCCTGTCGTAAAGATTTGCCCCTTGAGGCGGTTCTACCTGCGCTGGCGCCATGCACGTGTTGCAGGGCTGGAGGCCTGGCTGCACGTCATCTGCAGCTGAGCGCAGTCAGAAGCGTTCCCCGTGGTCGGGACCTGAACTCCAACGAAACATGAAAGCAATGGCAGCTGCAAAGGGCAAAAACCTACCCGGCTCTAGCCAGTGTTTCTCAGCAGGACATAAAGGCCCTGATCAGGCAGGGGGAATGGTGGCTTTTGCAAGGACAGCAGAAGCAGGAGGCCGAAAGGCGCGCGCTGATAAAATCTAATTGCCCTATTGATCGGCTTCGGAGCCACCGTTGGCTGTGGTAATGATTGAGATATTCTTATGCGTTTGATGCATGTAGCTGTATCTCGCTGCTCTGGGCCCACTGGGGACCTTAAGATATTACGGAGATCTCTTAATCACGGAGCAAACCTGTGTGTGCTGGGCACGCTCTCCGGCACAGAAGATTTATTATAATTATTATCAGTGCTGCGCTCGGATTTCTGCAGGAGCCGGCGCGGTGCCCTGGGTTTCAGGAAGCAGCTGTCCCATTTGTACCTCCTGATCATTAACTGGCTGATGGACTTCAGCCCAGGCTTGGCTCAGGGCTTGTCCCCCACCTCCCTCCCTGTCCTTGCGATTCTTCATTCCTTCCTGCCTTCAGCGGCTAGGGCTAGGAGCATCGCTTCCCCTCCTCTCTTCATGCGGTTTCCATCGCCTCTGGTCCCAGCCCCCCACTTCTGTTCCCCCACCCTGGTTCAGGAGTGGTTCTGCAGCCAGAATTGAGATGCTTTGCTCCCTTAGCTACAGGGCACAGCTGTATGCACCAAACAGATGCTGCTACTGGGGGAGGTGCCCCAGAGGGAAGTGCTGGTTAAAATCCCAGAGCAGTATGGGGATGGACATTTTCTTTCTCAAGGTGTCTGTGCCCTCTCACCCGCAATGGGGGTTATGTTCCTGCAGTTAAGGAGGAATCAGTTACGAATATCTCCAATAACTCCAAGCTGCCTCCAAATAAGGCATTTCAGCAGAAGACTCTCCCCACCCGCCTTTGCCTGGTGCCCGATTCAGAGGTAGAAGAGGTGGGGGCCCTCGATCCGTGGGTGAGTTGTCCCCCCCGTCCCCTCCCAGCACCGTCCCCTGGGCTCCCCATGCCAGGTGACGCAAGCCTGATGGGTGCTGATGGTTGTTCCTCCTGAACTTGAGCCTAAGCCTGAGTGTGTCGAGGTTTCACAGAACAGCAGCAAACTCGGTGTGAGGAAGGGGCTTCTCCGTCTGCCCTGCCCTGGGGCACTCCTCCAGTCCAACCAGTAGCTATAATCCAGCTGGAACCTGCGGCGGGTCTACCCTGCAGGTTTGCACGGTACTCCTCTGCAGCTTTGGCCCTCGCCCCCTCTGTTGTCCGTATGGTAGAAGTGCTGACCTGGTTTTGACGGCACTTGAAGCCCGGGGCAGTTGGCCTGGCTGTGGGTTGTTGGATTAGGACCTGGGCTCTGCTTGGACCTGGGCTGGGATCCACCCGATGCCTCACGGTGCGGATACAAGATACGTCTGACCATCATTTGCAAGTCCCTTCTAAAGACAGACACCTTCTCCTGTCATTGCCTGGAGAAGGGTCATAAAGCCTCTCGGTGCACAGAGCCACGGGATATGCCCCCAGGTGCACATGAGTGAGTGCAGGGCACTGCGGCACGTAGGGTTTTGTGGTGGAAACTCTTGCACCCAGGCCTTGCTAACTTAGTTGCCAGTCCCCTGGGTGCAGCATAGACACAGTCCTACAGCCAAAACACCCTCCGTTGAGCCAGGAGGGGCCAGTGCCCTTTCCCTGGCATGCATTAGTGTTCCCTCCTCCTTCACCCCCTTCCTCTTTCCTAATCTCACCAGCGTCCTCCACCCCCAGGATGCCCCATCCCCTCTTCAGAGTGACATTCAGTAGCTGGCAATGCAGAGTCCATCTTTGTGCTCAGGGCCACAGCTGGGGTATAACATAGCATGTGGAAAAAGTGTTGGGACTTGTCCTCCTTGAGAGCTTGCCTAGGGAGAGCCAGTAAGAGGCTTAGCTTCATCCGACATGTAGTGTGGCTGGAGAGGAGGGAAGAGGAGGGGGTCACCCCACCTAAAGGAGGGGTTAATAATATACAAGCAGTTTGCAAAGGGAGGTGAGGGAGAAGGGGCAGTGGACAAGGCTCAGCAGAGGGCATTCTTTTAGAGGGGCCGATGGCACAAGGCGCCTTTATCTTGATAGGGCCACGTGTGCATAAGGATGAGCAGCGTCAGGGCAGCTCGGCAAAGGCACGGCGGCAAAGCCGGTGGTTTGCACATCAAACAGATTTAGAGCCCCTCTAAGAAGCTGGCTGTGTGTCTGTAAACAAGGCCAATCCCCTCTATCCAGTTTGGCTAATGCCGTCTGCTGGGGAAGGGCCTTGCAGAGACAGCCACTGGTGGAGGTGGAGGAGCCCTCTCCCTCTGTGCTCCAAGAGCACTCGCAGAAGGGGATGAGAATAACCCCTCCTCTTTCCTTTCCCACCCCCTTTTTCTCTAGTCACCTCCCCACACTGTGGAGCAGTGCAAGTCCTGCCTGGAGCCCTTCTGGCTTCAGCTTGCCCAAGTATGGCCACCAGGATCAGACCTCTTGGTGCTAGAGGAGGCGGGGGGTGCGTGTGGGGGTCCTCTTGGCCTGGCAGAATGGTGTCCCCCATGCCCCTGCCCCAGCAGCAGGGCCAGAGGCTGTTCTGGTTGCCTGCAGTGAATCCCGAGGGACGTGCATGTTAGGACATGGCTGAGGTCTTGGCTTCCCTCTGCTCTGAAGGGCTGGTTGGCACCTGGGAGCCTTGGGTCTCTGGAGGCCACGCAGGCACCCAGGGGTCGGTGCGCTGTCACTGAGGGCTGATGTTAATGAGTAATTTCCATGGAAGGATTTCTGTCTCCACTTGGATTGCAAGCTCTTTGGGGCAGAGACTGCCTTTTCATATGCATGTGTGCGGCATGTGCCACAATGGTGTCCCCAGTGAAAGGCAGTGCTGCCTATTGAATAAATGCGCTGGGTCAGGACTCGGGTAGCCCACTCCGCCACCTGCTGGGGGAGCTTGTCGCTTCACTGCCCTGTGCCTCGATTTCCCCATGTACAAGATGGAGAGGGTGATGCCTTTCTTTGGTAAAGCATTAGGAGCAAGGCTGATCCTGCCACGGGGCAGGGAGACAGACTGGGTGATGTCTCAAAGCCCCTTCCAGCAATTTTTTTCCATATGATCCTATGATTATATCACTACTGTATTAAGTTACGCTGGCTGGAACTGCGGGGGCTGCAGTAATAAATATATCTACAGCCAATATCCTCCATAGAGGTACAGTGTGCTTGAACCGTGCTTAGCGCAGCATCCATGACTGGAGCTTCGAGTTACTACAATGACCCAAGTAACGATAAAGGAATCTGTTTTAACCAGATGCAAAATGTCCAGATGTTCTGGGCAAAAGTCGATCTTTCAGATTTCTCCCTGGTTTATTTGTTTTTTCTCAGGCCCAAATCTGTGAATGAGGTCTCCGGTGTCCAAGGCTCATGCTCCATTGGCTGGGCCAGGTTGTGAGAGGTGCTGAAATCAGGAGTGAAAATTCGAATAGGTTCATGTTAAAAACTTCTTTGGAGATTTTCAGGAAGGCTTATGTCTGTGCATGAGTGCATGTGCATGCATGTATGTGTACACATGCTCAAAGCATGTTGTGTTACTGATACTGGTCTCCCCAGGTCTGACTTGGAGCCCAGTGAATTGTTAGTGGAAACCTCTGCTCCCATGATGGCAGTGGGCTTTGCATCCAGCCCTAAAGCCTTAGCATACGTGGAAGGAGTTAAAGCTGGGGGGTGCTGAAGAGTCTGAAGCTGGGGATGTCGCGGCTAATGATTAGAGACAGAATTGCAACGAAAGGGCTGTTTTCTGAGCGTGGCATAATGAGCCAGGATGCAGACAGGCTTTTCCTTTTTTTCAGAAGGGGAAAAAAAAAAAGGCTTTATTGAATTGCTGTCTTAAATTGAGCAGAAAATCAGCCTCAAATGGGCATGCGGGAGTGGTAAGCCAGCCACCTTTGTGTACGCATGTTATCGGGAAGGACAGCTGTTTACCTAGGCAGCACTGGGGATGGAGCGAGAGTCGATGCCACTTCTCTGGGTGGTTTTGATCAGGGGCTGGGATCTTGGATTCCTCCCTCCTCTGTCTTCTGCTCCTGTGCGTTTCATCATTGTGGCCGGTGCCTGCCAGGAGCTGGAGGTTAGCAGCATCCTCTTGCAGTGCTGTCACACGCTGGGTTTGAGCCCAGTGCTCAGGAGAGTAAGAGAGACGTGCGGAGGAAATGCAAGTCCTCTTTACAGCCATGTAGGACTGACGAAGTCAGTGTGTAGGGCATTGGGTTGGGATTCAGGAGGCTTAGTTCTTATTCCCTGGCTGTGTGACTTGTGGGGAGTTTCTTTGCCTTTCTGTCTCCTGAACCCAAAGGTGTGAATGCGCAGTGTCTCCTCTGGCTTCATTGTGGGCTCTGGGTGAGCCCCAGTTTCCTGGCAGGCTGAAGCAAAGGGGTGTGTTAATTTTCTGTGGCTGTGTTATAAAGGAGAATAGGCTCCTTGTGGACTTCCTTCAGGAGTGATGGGAGCTGCAGGAGTTTGGCACTGCTCTCTGGGTACCAGAGGGAAACCCCAGTTGGCAGCAAGGTTCAAGGCCTGAGTGTCCTAAGCAGTAGCCTGGACAGGTCACTCTGACTTCCCAGCTTAATCAGGGGGAGCGAGGGGCTGCACCATATCACCCTGGAGCTTAAAGCCTTCATGCTCTTCACTTGGCTCTAGTAAGGCTGCAGCTGGGCAGTGGAGCTCTCGCTTCCATGGGCCCAGCAAGGGGAGAGACCTCTCATTCACTCCCACTATGTTGGTAAGTGGAATAAATAGTACAGACATTTTCCCTACCTCCTTACAGCTCTAGGGAGAAGAACATCATCCTGCTCCCAAAAATAGCC
>NW_017729014.1:13706239-13706885 GCF_001723915.1 Gavialis gangeticus
CCCCCCCCCCCCTCCTTCCCCAGGTGTCTCGCAGGCAGCGAGTAAAGAGCAGAAACAAATCATTGACGTGGTGACATCTCACTGATGTTATATATAGAAATCCAATACGGGCCGTAATGTGGCACCTGACTTGTCCGCTCTCGCTTGCCGCCAGCTGGAGGTGGGGAAAGGGAGTGGGAAATGAATTGCGGCTCCCAACCTCCCCGTGAGCTGTAAGCCCAGCACCAAGATCTCGTACTTTCCAAAGGAGCAAGTCTCTGGATGTGTGCATATAAATATGGCCATGAAAACCTGCATGTTTCTATAATGTGAGCATACGTGTGTCTGTGCGCGTGCATGCATGTGTGAATGTGCACATTTACACGGGCATGTGTGCGCATTTATAACTAGGTGCATATTTTACATGTAGGTGTGCACACATGTATCTGTAGGCTTGTGATTCAAGTGAATATGGATGTTGCACGCATGCATATAAGTGAGTATATATCAGTATAGATCCATGGTGCTCAATCTCTTGGCCCTGTGGACCAGATGAGTGGTGTGGGGTGGTCCATGAGCTGGCTCAGGCCCGCATGCTTGGATCAGGCTGTGCACAGCCTCAGCTAGCTCCTTGCAGCCTCTGTCTGGGCCTGTGCGCCAAGATTGG
>NW_017729014.1:13711885-13727325 GCF_001723915.1 Gavialis gangeticus
TGTGGACCAGATGAGTGGTGTGGGGTGGTCCATGAGCTGGCTCAGGCCCGCATGCTTGGATCAGGCTGTGCACAGCCTCAGCTAGCTCCTTGCAGCCTCTGTCTGGGCCTGTGTGCCAAGATTGGGGCCCTGCACCATCTCTGTTCAGCTTTGCATGCTGAAATCAGTACCTTGTGCTACCACTGCCTGGCCCTGTGTGTGGGGATCAGGCCCTACATCTGCCCTGTCTGCCTGATCTAATGTACAGGCCTGTGGGCCACAGGCCTGGATCTGGCTTGCGGGCCAGGGGCTGATCACCCCTGATATAGATCATCAAGCCTGGCTGCCCTGAATTTGGCCAGACTGTGCCTAAAATGAGTCCTCTTACTTCTAGTGCATAGGCTGCTTTTCCCCCCCATGGTATGTTAATGGAGCGCCCGCACTGTGACAAGCTGCCCTGGCAAAAAGACGTGGGTTACCTGCTGCTCTTTGCTTTCTTCCATGCACTCAGCTGTGCCTGTGCCGTATGTCTCAGCAGCTTGTGAAGGGCTCTGGTGCAAGGAGGAGCAAAGCCCCTCTGGCTGGAGGCGGGTACATGGGTGTGCGAGCCAAGAGACATGACAAGCTACTCCCCAGGACACAGAGAATGAGGTTTTAAACCTGCCCCAGGCTTTCAGACGGATGTGGCTGGAGAAGCCTGGCACGAACCTGGACTTGAGCAGCAGCTCTGCGGTCATAGCCCTGAGCCTGGCAAACTAGAGGGGAGGGCTGCTTCTGCGGGGATCAGAGCCCAGCCCAGCTCCCCCCTGCCAGCAGAGCAGTCCTGCTGGGGTCTCACCCAGGCTGCCTGAGAGCTGCAGGGAGCAGGAGCACCCTAGGGCTGTCTCTGTTGCCTGTGGATGTTGTTTCCTGGGCTCTCTTTACCTGTACTGGCTGCAAGAGCCCTCTGACCCGCTGTCCGCCAGCCCCAGGCCACCAGCGCAGAGGGCTGGGTCTTGGGGTCATGCAGGACTCACTGCGGCCAGGGGAGCTGGGCAGGACTCAGCAAGGATGTGCAGCTGCAGATGGGGTTGGGGGCTTTGCTCCAGGGAGGCAGAGATCTCTCAGTTAACCCTTTGCTGCCCACACCAAGAGGGGAGCCCATCTGCTGCTTAAGTTTTCATCTCTAAAGCATCTTTTTGTTCCTTAGTTTATCTCCCTCCATTTACTTCTCTCCTCCTCTCTCTCCCATTCCCTGTCTTTCCTTTTCTATCCTTCCATTCCTCCTTTCTTACAACTCTCCACAAACAAGTCCTTCCTTCCTTCCTTCCTCTTGCGCACATCCTTCTTTTTCTCTCTCTCCCCCCAGTTTTCTCCTGTCCTCTGTTTCTCTCCCTGTCCTCCCTTCCTCACCCTCCCTCTGGCTCTGAGCTCCTTGGGAAGAAGACAATTTGAAGGCTTTCCGCTCTGCTCTCAGCTGAGAGGCTCTTTTCCCTCAAGCCAATCAATGGCAGCCTTTCAGCCCCAGTGGGGCTTGGCAAACATGAGATCAATAAGTTATTAGCACCATTCTGTCAGCTGTAATGTGGAGATTGATCGGGGCCGGAGCTCCTGCATGCCGCCTGGCACTTCCCCAGCCTGATAAAGATGACAGATTAAGGGAATAAGAAAAAGGAATTAAGGAGTCTGGCTGTCAAAGCTGTCACGGGCTGGAGCCGCGCCGTTTTTTTTCAGGGGCTGAATGAGTGCAATCGGACATCTAAATGGTGCGAAGGGGGCAGCCCTGCCAGCAGCGCTGCCCGAAACCGCTGCCTTTGGTGCTCACCTCTGAGAGTGGAGCGGGGAGACGTGGGCAGACAGAGGCGAAGCAGTCTGGCCAGGCTCGCTGGTACAGGCCACAGGCATGGCACTCGTCATTCCTGCTGCCAGCAACACTGCAGTGCCCCTGCACAGTGCTCCCCTTGCAAGCGTCCCTTCCCAGGCAGGGGGAGACGGGGCCAGGGCCCCAGTGCTGCGCTGCTGCCTGTTGGCACATTGCTGGCTAGCCATTGTGGTTGGGCACCATGCATGCCATGGGTGCCCAGAGAAGGGGGAGCTAGGGAGCAGCGATAGCAGGGATGTATCAGAGGCTGGAAAAGGCCCCACGCTATCAAAGAGGGAGTGGCTCCCTGAGGAAAAACATGCAGTAACAAGGTGGGACTTCCCAGTGATGGTGCACAGCCAGGGAAAGCAAGGAGCAGCTGAGGTTCCCAGTGCAGGCACTGACCACTGCTCAGAGCAGCAAATTGAATGTCGCATTGCCCATTTCACAGATAGGCAAGCTGAGGCCTAGTTGTCCAGAGAGGCACAGATACTGTCCCTAGGTGACACGATGAATCACAGGCAGAGGTAGGCATAGAGTCCAGTCCTAACTCTCTGTCCTCTGGTGTAACATCCTCCTTCCCAGAGCCGAGGACAGAATCGGGGATTCCTGTTTTTTTTATTTGATCCTTCTCTGACTTCACCCTGTTCCCCCAGAGCTAGGGCCAGGGACCTGGAGGACAGACTACTACCACCTTTCTCTCGCTTTTCGCTCACACTTCTTCCCGGTGCTGAGAGGGAACGTAGGAGTCCAGGCTCCTCCATCAGCAGCAAGACTCCTTATATCTTCCTTAAACGAGAGCGGAGACTCAGAAGCTCACAGCCGAAGAGCTCAGTGCGGCGTATAAAAGGAATCTGGTTCTCTCTTAAGCCCAGCAGATCCTCCTCGAGCTGGATTTTGCAGACAATGAATATTAACCCCCTTGTCATGGCTCAGCCCCGTGCCGTAACAATGACTTTTGTAGGGGATAGGTAGGCAGGTGATGCCTATGCACCTTTGCCCATAAACTGCCTGGTCATCGACAGGTTTGGGGACAGCTCTAGGGTGACCGTGTCACCTGCAGTCATGGGGTCTTGCTGCTGGTCACAATGAGCAATTGCCACAGACAGCTGGTAAAATAAACGACCGGCCAGTTCTCAAGGGTGGCACAGGAGGGGAGTGCCTGAAGGTTACAGCAGTGGACTGGGCTTTTTTGCAGGCTCCATTTCTGCCTGTAGAAGGCACCGGGGGCTGTGGACGACAGTGCCCCGCTCTACATGCTGCAGCACGGCTCCTCCTTAGTCTTTACTCCCTTTGGGTTAGAAGGATGGATCAGTGCACTGAGCCCTATCAGTTCTCTGCCCTGTTCTGGAGCTCCATTCCCCCCCGCCACTCACAGGTCCTCTGCCCCCCCAGGCAAGAGAGGGTAAGAACAAGTTTCTTTTTGTACTGCACCTGCTGTCTTTAGTCAGATCCAGGCCTGAAATTCCCATGACCCCTCGCTTCTCCTTCCCTTTGTTCCCCGGCAGGCAGGGGCCAGGCAGCAAGAGTCCGCGCTATTGCTTGCAGCCTTTGTTGTGTGCAGCTCCCAGCCCAGTGGGACGGTGCAAGCTGGTGCTACCACTCAGATTCAGGGTAAATGGACAAGGCCCCCCTGCCACCCTACTCCTGTCCCCCCCTTCCCCCGCCACACCAGGGACCCAGCTTCTCGGGGTCCCTGCCAGCCTGACTCGCTGGCTGCAGGGACAGGCTGAGCAGCAGGGATGGAGCAGTGGGGGTCCCGAAGCAGGCTGGTCCTGCCAGGAGCAAGGGAAGGGATGCAGGAAAGGCAGGTCAGGATGCCACTGAGGCATTATGATCTGACCAGTGGAAGTGTCAGCTGTAGCCCAGGCTTCAGTAGGAGGTGGTGGAGTGAGGAGAGCAAAAGGACATTTCGCCTGGTTAAAATAGCAGGGGGATGGGAAAGACTCTTTATCTTGCTCCATCTGAGCCTTGGTCACCTCCCATCCAACCCAGCTGGAGCGTGGCTTCTTCCACAGCAAACCAGTCGACATGACAGGGCATGTGGGACCAGCCCCTGGCGTGCCCAAGATTCAGGTCTGCTCAGAAGCACCATGCCCTCTGCACGTGGGGACGTTTGGCACCGGAGAGACACAACAGATGCTCCACACTGGTCCCTGCTCTGTGCTCCCTCCAAAAAGCATGGACCCACCCATCTGGCAGAGGGCTTGGCTGGGCTGTCAGGCTATTACAGCTGACGGGCTTAAGGTAAAAGCAAGCTTGGGGTGTGTTGCAGGGGGACAGGATTCCAGCTGAGACAAGGGCACCTTGAGAGACCCCCCATGACCCTGAGGTCACTGTCAAGTGCAAAGACTCCTCTTCATAGCTGTTGCTGTTAAAAGGCTGTTGGAGACATTCCCGCGTCTGCAAAGACACATGATAAGCCCTCCACCCTCCTTTCTAGCATTCCTCTCTGAAACTGTTGCACCAGAGCCAGCGGCTTACAGCTGGGAGCAACATGCCTCAGGTTCAGTCTCCGTTGCAGAGTTTAGCAACTGCAGGCCCGGTGTCAGTGTGGCTTGCTGTTGTCATGCCCCTGGGCTGGATCTGGCCCCACGGGTTTTGGGTGCACTGTCCAGGATCCAGAGCACCAGGCCTTTGCAAGGTGCTGTGGGCAGTCGGTTCACCTATGCTGGGAATTGTGGGTGGAAATAGTTTGGGCCCACAGGGGAGTGGTGATGGGGGTACCCTGTCCATCCTCACAACCAGGTCCAACCACCACCGCTGTTTGTGGAGACAGTATTTCTTCAGTTTGGGCCTGGGCAGAGCCAAGCTGACCTGCCACAAAACTTTGGGCTCTGAAGTCCCTTTTTCCCTGTGCTGTGTGTGTTAGGGCAGGGGCATTCCTCCGCAGAGGCAGAAGCATCATCCTTCTCCCGCTGACCTATTTCCCCGGCCTGATGCACCTGGTGACATCTCGGTGCACTGACCTGGAAGTGTCGCATGCGGTGGCTGAGCTTTCTCCTCCACCTGGCTCCTGCAGAAGGTCACGCTGAGATTGCTGGGAGCAGATGCTCAGGGGAAGGTGCTTTCAGCTGCTTTTCCAAGTGGCACTTTTGGATCTCAGCATCCCTGCTCCAGTCTGGGCCTTGTGGTTCAGTGCGGCATCTCGTTTAAAGCAGTCTTGGGCCTTTTGGCAGGCTGGCGGCAGCATACGGGGGGAGGTGATCAGCATTCTCGGGCGTTCTGACCGCCCTGGCACTCTCTGTTCCCGTGACTGCCTTGGCCTGGCTTCATAATGCTTCTGTCCGACTGATAATGCCTTTCATTTCCAACTGTAATATCAAAGGCTGCCCTGATTTGGCCTCTTCTGCAATTCCTTGAAAAGGTGGGGCGGAAAAAGGGATTTAAAAAATAAGAGAGAGACTGCCATTCGTTTTCTGGAGCGCACAGGCTTCTGCAGGTGCTGCGGGCTGACGGCGCCACGGCCGCTGGCCCCCATCCTTGTGCTTAGCGACCCACTTGCAGTGCAGAACCTGTCTCGTTAGGGATGGCAGGGCTCCCGGAAGCTGCCGTTGCCAGCTCATCTACAAAACTCACTTTATTTTGCCACCGCTGCGGCTGCCGTCGCTGTCGCCAAGCCAGGAGGGAACTCGATCAAAGACAGTGTGAATTTTCTTTCCCTTCTCCCCCCTGTCTTCTTTTCTTCACGGGCAAGTCCAAAGAGCAGATTTTGAAAGGCCACCCATTGTGATGAGTGGCATTTTGGGAGGGCTGGCTGGGGTGCCAGGCGCTGTAAAAAGGCACGTGTTCACCAGCTGCAGCTGGTACATCAACCCTGCATCCACCGCAGGGCTCTGCAGGGGAGAGGACCAGTCTCCTGGATTAAAATATGAAGGCTTTGCCTCTTCTGTAGCAGCCAAGCATCTTGGTGGACTCAAATGGTAACCAAGGAAGGCATGTCCCTCCATCGGTGGGGTGGGCGGCATTACTCCATCCCACAGCTACGACAGCGAAGAAGAAAGACCACTTTGTTAGAAGTGTGACTGCAACCTCATTTGGATCCCTGGTTTGCCCCAGACTTCATGTATCAGCTTGGGCAGGTCACTTGATCTCTCTGCCTCTGTTCCCTTCAGTGGTGAGGCCTTTTTCCCACTCTTTATCCTGTTTTGCCTGTAAGCCCTTGGTGACAGGGGCTGTCCTTCATAATGCAAGGGGCTATGATGGCAGTGGAGGGCAATGGAGGAGCAGAGAGGGGAAGTGACTTGCCTTGAGTCCAGTGGTCTGTGGTAGAGCCAGGAGGCACAAGGGTGGGGAGGCTGTGCTTTCACCACAACCCCCTCTTTGGTTCCCGGGTCTAATTCATTGCAATGAGGAACTGCTTGAAATTAAAAAGGAAGCGTACCACATGCAAAGCAGGTACATCACCCAGCGGTGCAAGCTTAGCATAATGGAAAGCACTCCCACGCTGGAGGTGTAACGAGAATCTTGTCATCTCCCTCCCTCTCCCTCCCCGAGGTGTTTTTCCATCCTTTGAATTTTCAAATGGAAAACGGGGACTTGTCGACAAAAAGCTGTTGCTTGCGTCTCCCAGAGCCTCAGGATCGGATGCAAGGGTGAGATGCTAGCTCAGGGCATGCAGGCCTCCTGGGGGGGTGATACCCTAGCATGGTGTCTCTGGAGGGCTTGGCTCAAATCCTGATTGTTTCACAGGTGAAAATACGTGGTGGCATGACCCTAACCGTGAGCTGGCACACACAAGTATGTTCCAACGGCCACAACACTTGTGCACCCACGCTGAGGGGCCCATGTCGAGGAGAACAGGTGACGCCAGCCCGCATGGGTCGGGGCTGGGGCTGGGTCTTCAGCATGGTTGGTTTTTGCAGGGGGAGTCCAGCTGAGTCGCGGACTTTAAGGGCGCGCTGCACGTCAGAACAGCGGTGCGTTGGCAGAGCTGTGTGTGTGGACTACCCAGGGTAGAAAGGGCGAGGTGCTTTGGCTGAGTTGCAAAGTCCTGGAATTGCACTGCAGGCACTTACAGCTGTTGCCAACAACCAGGACCTCAAAGCCTGTGTCACCAGTTCCTCAGGTGAATATTTTCTGCCTGAAATGCACAGGATTAGGCAGTGATGTGACCCACCCTTCCTGCTCAGGTTGGGCATAGCGAGCAGAGCAGCGGCACTGTGGCCTTCTGAAACGGCAAACCCCAGATCAGAGGAGGACGTATGGTCTCAGCCCCACTCCCTGGGTTTGCAGTGCCAGGCTAGCCTCTCCAGGAAAACCAGCCTGGAGAAGGAGGAGCTCCCAGGGGAGGGACAGGCGACCTTAGCACAGGCTGGGGGGCTGGCACTTTAGTGACTTCAGGTAGGACACTGACTTGTCCCGCCTTGATTTCTCCTTCTGCAAAGTTCAGATTACCCCCACCTTCCTCCCCAAGCCTGTCCGAATGTGAAATGCTTTGAGGATTTGACTCTGCCTCCAGCCTGGCCCGTCTATTTTTCAAATCATTCCCTTTTTTTTTCCTTTTGCATTCCGCTTGCTTTTCACTTGTGGGTGGCTGCAGACCTTTGCAGTCCTCTCCGAGGCCCAGCCGTGGTAACAGCCCAGGTGAGGGGGTCATGGCGAGATAAGGTCATAGGCAGACCGTGTGCTCTGAAACCTTGAAATGCCACTTACAACTTTGCAGTTCTAATATCACTTACTGGACAAAGGCATTTCCAATGCCTTTTTGGAAAGGGCACTGCCAGGTTCTGCCCTCTACATGTTAACTGTCTGTTCCCAGCTCCCAGCTGTGTCAGCTGCAGCTCTTTACCCTGGGTCTCTTGGTCAGCACAGCGCCAGGTCAGTGCAACTGAATTTAGCTAGCTGAACTCAAAGGAATACAGAGTGGCTGTTAGTGTTAAGGACAGCGGCTTGGTTCAAAGTGTCGTGTAGAATGGGAATCATTTGTTTGTTGGGATAAAACAGCATTGGTTTGAATTGTAACATTTCTTAACCATTGCAAACAAGATGCTGTTCATGCAGGTTGACTCGTAGACAGGTGCAACATATACTCACTCAAATATGGTACTTGTTTTCAAGGTTTTTTTTTTTTTTTTTTTAAGATGCTGCATCTTTAACAAGCCCTTGATAGATGAGAATTTGATGTTTGCAGTGACAAACAGTCTCTTCCTTCCTGCCCATATGCAGCATCATGCTTTCAGTTTCCCCAGCATTATTATGGGAGGATATTGATTTTAAATCTGTTCAGGGGACGCTGTAATTGTATATTAGATATTTTGTGTTGGCTCGTAAGGCTGCACTAATGCAAAAGGCTTGAGCATTTCCGTACAATCTAGAGGGAGAAGATTGCTAAGGACCTTGAGGTTTTTAACAGGAGAGAGAGAGGGAGAGAGAGAGAGAAAGAAAGAGAGACAGACTGTGGTAGGAAGATTCAGAGTCGGGTGGGGGGGGGTGTTTTCTCCCCTCTTCTCCCCCGCAGTTGCTCTGCATCAGGGCATGAAAGGAGTGGAAACACAAGGGGGAGAAAAGGCAGCAGAACAAACGATGAAACTCAGTAAGGAAATAAACTAGATTCAGAATTTACAGCTAGAAATCATTGCATTGATCACTGTGTGAACAGTCATTACATCCCTTCGGACTGCATGACTAGAGAAGCAGATCTGGGCTCTCCAGATGAGGATTTTTCTTACTTTCTTTTTTTTTTTCCCCTCTGTTTTTCCCAGTCCTTCCCCCCCTTCCACCCGTAACCTGACTCGGGGGTGTGCGTATGTGTGTGCGTGTGTGTGTGTGTGTGTGTGTGGGAAGCAAAATGCAAAAGTCTTGCATTGATTGTGTGGAAGGGAACGAAGTGAAGCATTATCTAACACTCAGGTTTCTCATGTCTCTCTCTCTTCTAGATGAGATTTTAGGCAAGAGAAGAGTATGTTCTCCCAACAGCAGCAGTGAGTGTCCTTTAGAAAGCAAGAAAGCCCGAAGCGAGTCCCCGAAGGGTAAGTGCTGCTTTTCTTCCCCCTACACTTCCCTTTTTTCCCCTTTCTTAACAACGGAACTTAATTGAAATTAATGAGGGAGGCAAGATGCTGAGAGTGCGGGGCTGAGGCAGGGGACCAATGCTCTCTTTATCGCAGTGCACGGAAGGTCAGAGCATGTATGCGAGTGTGTGTGGGAGGGGGGGAATTACCTCCTTAATTAGAATAATTATTGCACAGTCTAAAAACCAAGCCGGCGGCTCTTGGGGCGGATTTTTGGGGAGTTTCCATTCCAGGCGGAGCGTCTTGGTTTGGGTATTTAAGACAAAACATGGACATGATTATTATGTTGGCATCTGCTCCTTTTTTTAATTAAAAAAATTGCCTAATAGTGAGAATAATAAGCCTTGTCTGGTGGTTCCTGCTGCATGTCTGAGGCTGTTCATACAGAGAGGAGAATCTAAAGAAGGTCTCTCCTTTTTAGGGATTTTTTTTTTTTTAATCCCTTGATTTGTTTTTATGTCTCGCTCCCATAAACGTAATTTTAAAACTTTCTTTACGGCCGGCGGAGTGGAGTGGGTAATGGAGCCTGCAGTTAATGAGTTCGTCTCGAGTTTGCTTAAATGAGGTTTTGCAGGCCGTTCAGTTAGAGGCTTTGTTGTTAAGTTCAAACTAATTAGCTGTCAGTAATGCCCACCTCGATCATTATTGCTTAACCTGCGCTCTTCTGGCTATTAAAAAAAAAAAAGCAGCAGCAGACAAGCTGCCTGGGAGCCAGGTCTAGTTTCACAGCCTTTGGAGTCCAGCAGCTGAGATTCTTAAAGCGGTACGCTCCCACGACCAAAGCAGAGCGGCTCGATGGAGACTCCTGTACGCAGTAGTTTATCCTGGAACATTTGCCGTTTCCTATAAGAGTAGTTGGTGCAGTGCCTCACAGTGGTGCTTGCACTGCCCGCTGATTTGAAATCATATTATTTTAGCTGCCCCCCTCCTTCCTGACTTCCAGCCCCAAAATGACAATCAGAAGAGCATTAGTATTCCAGAAGGATGTTGGATGCTAACAATATCTTGTATAATGGGTGCTAATGGTATCTGATAGCTGCTCACAGTACCTAGTAACGTACACTTGTTCTAAGTAATTTCCCTTTATGTGGCCCTTTCTTGCCTCTTATCTCTATATCCCAGCCTAGAAGCATATGCATATTCCAGCAGCAATTCCTGCTGGGTGCTATGGCTACCTGGCACCATACAGCTGCCCTGAACTGCTTTCTGTTGCTTATTCATGTGTCTGCTTCCTGTCTTCCTCCTAGTGTTATCATCAGATGTGCATCTGTAGGCCTGGTAGGAATGCCTCTTTGGGTGCTGCAATAGACGTTGGGTTTCCGCATTCATCCATGAAACACCAGTCTGTAGTGGGCTCCCTGACAGCAGTCAGTGCACACGCTACCCACCAGCCCCCTTCGCCAAGTCCGTGTCCTGGGCAGTCCTTAGCCATTGCATGCTTTGAAAACGAATCAAGGTGTTAGCAGTCTGTGAGGTCTTGCTGAGAAGCAGCTAAACTAGTTGGCAATCGGAGGCCAGCCTGTTGCTTTCAGATCTCTGACTTCCACTCACCAGCCCAGTGAAGGACCTGGTTCTGCAGACTGGTGCGTTTGCCCTGATTGGGGGGGATGCTCACATCTCCAAGAGATGGGTGAGAACCGTCTCCCCTCCTAACTTTGGTGAAATGAGACTCAGATCAGAAGCAACCCTGGGCTTTTGCAGCCCATTCCCACCCACTCACGAGGCTGCCCCAGTCTAAATCCTGCTTCCTGAGCCTGACTCATTAGGTTGGGGTTTCTCCCTGAATCATTCAACCAGGGGTTCCCCAGAAACACTGAGCCGAGGCAGCTCCGCCACACTTTCATTGTCTACTCCCACACTTTCCTTTCTCAGAAAGCCTCCCTGGCCTGTAAGGCAGTCTGTGCCCGTGCTCTCTCTCTTTCTGTTGTGTAATCTGTGAGGCTATTTATGGGTTCCTCTCCTCCCTATGTCACTATTTAAGGGCCTTTCCCTACTGGGGTCAGGATGGTGCTAGTTGCAACTGAGCAGCTTGGTTCCCTAGATAAGCAGAATCAGGGCCGAGCGGTGCATCAGGTCTTTGGGGCACTTTCCCCCTCTGGCCTGGCAATCTGTGCTCTTAAATTGTACTAATGGGGGGCAGGCACAACATCCGAGTCATTGGAGTAGATCAGATCAGGGCTCCGTATACTCCTGTGTTTTTTCTTTGGTGATTACTAGTACCGGCTGCTTCCCAGAAGCCTTAAAAACCCAGTAATAGCCAGGCCCTACCCAGGGGACATTGATCCCCAACCTCTGCTTCACTGATGGGAGGTCTGTCTCCTCCTATAGCTTTTCATTCCCCCTAATGCAATTCAGATGTGCTCATTGTCCACAGAAATGCTTTGCTCTTTGGATCTTGCTGAGATCTGACCTCAGTGATGATATTTTCATGCGCCATGGTAGCACAGAGAGACCTGAGTCCTGACCTCCGTCTCTACGTGCTAAGTGCTATACAAGCAGGCCAGACAGGTGATCCCGGCCCCAAAGTGCTTACAGTATTCTGTGGTGCTGAGTACCTCGGAGGAGCTAGTGCAGGGATCCTCATGTCTGTAACTTTGTTGAAAAAGCATAGGTCTCAGTGGGGAAAATTTCTTGTGGACCCTTTCTACCCCATGCATGTTCCCTGGGGCTGTCGGATCAGTTCCTGATGTGGAAAGGCAATATGAGGGGAGGGTTCGGTATATGTCCAGCTGTCTTTAATGTGATGGAGTAGCTGGGAATAAAAACCAAGATCAATACTACGTGATCACTCATCAGTGAGTGTCTTGTGAGCCACTGAGGGTCACTGGGTCACCATTTGGGAGCCCCTGCTACTGCCCATGGTGTATAACCCTGTTGTCCGGTGGAGCTGTGCTAAAGCCCAGAACTCACTGAAAACACAGGGATAAGGAGTTAATAGTGGGCATGGTCTGGGGAAACTCCTTTTCCACACGCATAGAGGAAAGATGGGTGATGAAGCACTGGGTTGACATTGTGCTCCAGACCAGGCCATCCTTTACCCTTATGGCAGCAGCTCCTGCAACCCCTTCCCCCAGTGTCCCTGTCTAGCAATGGGACCAAGGCTTTCCCCGCAGCCTCCCCATCCAGCAGTGCAGGAGCATGGAAAGCAGCCTGGCCAAGAGCAGCGGGACCGTGGAGGGAGGCAGAACTTGGCTTCAGTTTTCCCTTCCCACCTCAGCTTGGTGCCTCATGGTGCCTGAGCCGAAAGGTGGTAGGAGCGGGGTGGGAACTGGGAACAACGCCTTCATTGTAAACCCTGGAGGTCCCTGCCGTTCTCTCCGGCCTTTGCTTGCTGCTTCTTTGCCACGGCACTGTCTAAAACCCTTATCCCGTCATGTCACGCGCCAGTCCGGGACGCGGCTGTCAGTCCGGGCATGACAGCATTGTCTCTGAACCCAGCGCTTGAAGAGGAGAGATGACCCCGGGCCCGTGGCATATCTGGAGCTGCGGCGGCTGCATCTGACAAGGCCGGGAGAACAGAGTAAATCACTCCCTCGCTCTGACTGAGTGAAAAAACACCTGTAGGGCTGGAAGCCCTTCCAGCAGCGACGCAGTAACCTTCCCTTCCCCCTCCCCACCGCACACGGCGCGCACGCTAGAGATCAAAAGCGAGCCGTATCTGGGTGGAAGCCGGGCCGCGCTGGCGCTGCTGTCAAGCAGAGCAGAACGTTCTCGCGTCTCGTATGGAAATGCAAGCGTATCAGAGGCTCGGAGTGAGGGCTGCGCTGGCAGGTCACGGAGGCAGCTTTCTCCCCAAGAGACAGTTCCCGGAGTACAACCCTCGCTCCCACGGCAGCAGATCTGCTTCTCTGGCCCCCAGGGACAAGGCCCAGAGCAGCATTAGTGCAGAGAGAGAGAGAAAGAATCGGTGAGATTTTATTTCCACCAAATTCGAGCGCTGAAAAAAATAGTTCTGGTACGAGCCTCAGCACGTCAGAAGACTTCAAACTAGGCTGGACTAAGTGCGCAGTAGGGGACGGCCGTGCCCTGGCCCCGGGGGTGCCGGCTGTGGGGCCTCAGAGGCGACCGCATCTGCTCCTCTCCGTGACTCGCTTCAAACAAAACCGAACCACACCACTTTGCATCTTTGGCCTGGAGCAGAAGGCAGAGCCTTGCAGTCTGACGGGGTGTCCCAGCGGGCGATTAGAGGAGCTGGGTGAACAGGCTGTGTCTTTGCCAGGAGCTGGTAGCTCTTGCAAAGCATCTCTCCAGCAGTGGCTGCAAGAGGGGAGGGAATAGGTTGGCTGGGGTCCTGCCAGCCCTGCTGGAGATTGCTCGCTGTCCGGACAAGCTTTGTGGGGGGGATGAGCCTCCAAGAAAAGCCTTTTCTTTTCCGTCCTTGAGTCGGGAAGCTGGAATGAGTGTCTGCTCCTGGGGAGGCGCCAGCCATAGCATGATGTTGGGTCAGAGCCGTGCTTCGAGCAGCGTGCCTCTCAGCCCCGGGGCTCTGACTCCCTTGTAGCTGCCATTCAGGAAGGCAGCAAAGGTTAGAGCTATCGCCGTGAGCAAGAGGGACAGACTGAGCATGAGTACGTGCGTGCATCGTGCGTGTGCTTGCATACACACATACACACGCGCACACCCACACACCAGGCGCTCTTGTCTGGGGCGGAGCAGGGGACTCGTGCAGCAGAGCAGCAGAGAAGGCTGCGCCTTCCTTCGCAACTCCCCCATCCCCACCTCGCCCCTGAGATCTGCTCGGAGGCTGATCAGAGAGCGTCTGTGGTAATTACATGGCATTATCCTCTCCCTGCAATGACACCACCTCATTTCCTAATGACAAGGCTGTGACAAAACCCTAAAGATTTTCCTAACTCAGGACCTGCCGTTTTGCTGCTGGGAGCGTCAGAGGGGAGAGGAGACAGCTGGCGCATGGCTGAGCAGTGGGGAGGGGAGGTGAGGAGGGCGCTGCGGGTGTGGGCGAGCTGGGAGGTGTGATTCAGAGGGGAATTTCCAAATCCTTCCTCTCCTTCCTGCAAGCGCAGGCCACCTGCAGTGCGACGCAATCCTGCCTCGTGGGGTTGCCTCTTAATTATCCTTCCCCTCCCACCCCACTTTTCGAGTCGGGGTTTGAAGCCGGTGCCCTCGGTTGGAGATGAGGGCCGGGGTCCAGCAGTCCATGTGGTGCAGCTCGGCTTGCACCGTGAACCTGTGAATCTCACAGGAAGTCCACAGGCCTCGAGATACAGAAACGCGTCACTGGGGTGGAGTTTGGCAGCCGCTGCTGAGGCTGCAAACCGCAGAGTGCTGGGACAGGTGAGAAACTCAGCTGCATGCAGGCAGCCCGGGCCCAGGTTGCCCACCCTCTGGGCCTTACAGGGGCCTCGGGGAGCAGAGTGGGGCTTGCAAGTCCAGGATGCAACAGGTCTCTTGGCTTTGTTTTCTCGGTGGGGTTTTGTGCAGCTCTGACTCGTGTGAATCCCCTCTCGGTTCTGGAGGAAACTAGCTCTCCACAGGCCCTGTGCCCCATTCATTCCCCTGAAGATAACCCGGCAGGGTCTTCTGTTACCTGAGTGCTATAAATGCAGCGTTTGCTCTTTGAGTGTCACCTGCCTACACGTTTGTAATGGAGCTGCAATTCTGAGTCCTGGCATTCCCGGCTGGTACTAGTGTAAAACAAGCGGTGTATACCCCCCTCTTGTCCCTTGGCCTTTCCAGAACTGCCCTCTTGCATCTGGGAAAGTGCCCAGAGAGAGGCCTCGCTGCCTGGAGGCCCGAAGGGCTCAGACGATGGAGACAGGCTAACAGCTGAAGGAGAGAGAATTCAGGACGTGCACGAAAGGCTTCCATTAATAGTTTGCTCTGTAATTTGGTTAACGCGCTGGCTTTCGAGCAAAGCCAGGGCATGGCAGGAGGCCTCCCTTCCCTCTGCCCGTTAAAACTGTTATTGGGAGTTCCTCTGTGAGGGATGAAAAGGTTTCGCCTGCGGGGATGATCCAAGATAAAATAGTGTTCGAGCAGCCACTGCCAAGGCAAGAGAGTGGTAATTACTCTGAGTTCTGCTTACAGTAAACAGCAAGCTGCCGTGGTCGTAGCTCTCTGGTTGCTCCACTGGGGTCCCCGTCACCTGGGGAGCAGGCAGGGCTGTATTTCAAGGGTCCCAGCCCTGCACGACTCGGTGAGCAGAGAGACAAGGGTATTAGCAGCACATCTGTTAGAGTCATTGAGCCTAACGTTGCCTTTGACATCCGTGCACCCACTGCGGATTCGGTGGGAAAAGCAGAGCTGTCCCGCGTGTTCGCTCACCTCACTTGACCTGCTGGAGTCATCGGGACAGCCGGATAGTTTGTAGGGTTTTCTCTTCTATCTGTGCTGAAAGAGACACAGAAGCTGAAAGGAATTTCGGTGTGTGAGAATCATCCGCTGGTTACCCAGCTGTCACCTGACTCGGGTTTCAGTTTGTGAGATACCTGTTCACTCGGTTTCGTCTGTCCTGTGCCAACGCCGGTCCTCCTGGGGCTTGGGGTCAGGGTTTCAGTGGCCAGAATATGCGATAAAAGCTGCTGTCTCTTGCAAATATCCCAAGCAGCGAGGGTCTGGGAGATGCATCTCTGTTCAAATTTGCGTTA
>NW_017729014.1:13732325-13733681 GCF_001723915.1 Gavialis gangeticus
AATCATCCGCTGGTTACCCAGCTGTCACCTGACTCGGGTTTCAGTTTGTGAGATACCTGTTCACTCGGTTTCGTCTGTCCTGTGCCAACGCCGGTCCTCCTGGGGCTTGGGGTCAGGGTTTCAGTGGCCAGAATATGCGATAAAAGCTGCTGTCTCTTGCAAATATCCCAAGCAGCGAGGGTCTGGGAGATGCATCTCTGTTCAAATTTGTGTTACATCCGCGCTGCAGCCTCCCACCGCCCAGCCATTGAAGAGCTTACCTTCACAATACCCCTGAGAGGCTGGCAAGAATCATCTGTGTTTTATGAATGAGGAAACTGAGATGCTGACAGATTAAGTGACTAGGCCAAAATTATATAGTACGGTGTCAAAGTTGGGAATAGAATCCAGATCTCCCAGGGCCGTGCCTTCGCCACAAAGTCATTGATCTTCTTTCAAGGCTAGAGTTGTGGGGAGGAAGGAAGAGGTAGGGGCTGGGGGTCTAGTCGCAGACCCAGGACGCCAGGGTTCTTTGCCCTGCTCCCGCAAAGCTCTTGCGGGTGAGCATTGGCAAATTACTTCATGTGCTCTGCGCCCCTCTTCCCCTTCCTTCCTTCAAAGGAGCATTGCAAAGATAAAAGGTATTGACAGCGGTGGGGTGCTTAGCCATAGAAGTGCCTACATACACATCGCTGCTGTGTCTCACCCAGCCGGCGTCTCTCAGTTCTCAGCCTCACCTAAAGGAGCCACTTGTTCATGTTCATCTCTGTCCTGACAGATGGCATTGCCCTTGCTCCCTCGGTGCCTTCTCTCAGCGGGTTCTGCATAGCAGGGCTGAAAAAAGAGGGGTGTGTGTCTGTTGAGTCTTTAACTGGAAGGAGAACTAGCATCCCCCAAGGGGGAGCAGAGGAGAATTCAATGAGTCTTTCATCCTGCATTTGTAACACCAACTGTCCTCCTTAGGTCAGCGGCAATTGCCTGCAATTTTGTGCGATTATAACGAAACCCTCTTGGCTTCCATAAAGCAGGAGGTGCCTCTGGGCGTGCGTATGAAGGGGACAGATGAGATGATTTTGGCTGCCAGGGGTGTGTGTGGTTGGCATGGAGGTGTTTTGTGTTATGGGTGCTTGCACACCCTGGGCGCGTGTTTTGGGCCTACGTATAAACTGGTGGTGGGCACTTGGGTTTTGTGTGTTTGAAGGTATATGTGTGTGTCTGTGCATGGGTTGGTGCCTATACAAGTTGAGTTTGGCAGTTGCGTCTCATCTTTGTACACGTGGGGTATGGAGAGGAGCCTCTTTTGAGACCCTTCCTTCCCTTTCTGGTTCTTTTGTCTCATTCCTGCCCCGATGTGGTTCACCCCCCCCCCCCCCCCCC
>NW_017729014.1:13733851-13735238 GCF_001723915.1 Gavialis gangeticus
TGGGTTCCCCCCCCCCCCCCCGCATCTGTCTCTCACTCCAAAAAACCGTCTTTCTGCTCTTCAGAAAACTCCCACACGCCTCTGCTTGAGGACTCAGTGACTCAGATGACCCCAGAAGAGCACTACAGACGGATGATGTCAGCTCTGAATGAACACGGCACGTTTGAAGAGCAGCAGCAGCAGCGTCTCTACCAGCTGGCCAACAGCATGGCGGTTCCCAGCCATGGAGGTACCAGCCTGTGTGGGGGGAAGAAGGGGCTGCATTCACAATTTATTTAATTTGAGCCTCTCATTTAATCATTTCCTCACTTTCCTGTGATCTTTGAGCCCTTCCCTGGCAACTGAGGTGAACTGTAGCAACACATAGTGGAATGGATCAGCCCTGGTTTTGCTGTTGTTGAAAAGCTGGGGCAGGTAGCTTGGGGTTGCAATAGATCTATGTGCAAGGGGGGTTACATCGACCCCAGGGTTCAGAGTCCTGGATGCAAGCCTGGTTTGGTCACACGTGGAGTGAGCTGAGTGGACTCAGCTTGATCCCTTCCCTTTGTCATAAAACCGCTGCACAGTTTGACACCTTCCAGCCTGCATGGCAGGTCTGGCTAAACAGAGGCACCAGGGCTGGGACAAAGGTGGGGGCCCCATGGTGCATGGGCAGCTTGGTGAGCGGAGCCAGGATCTGGAGTGGCGTGCTGTATGGCAGGGTATAGTTGAAGCATGTTGCTACTGCCATGTGTGGGAAGTTGGGACGGTATCTGCCCTTGCTGCGCCTGGCTGTAGCTGGTGTTAATGACCCTTCACCTTCATGGGGATTAAATGCACCGTGCTTTTAGGAACAATACAAATACCATGCAGAAGAGAACATGGGGCAATGGAGACTGCTGAGCCAGGGAAGACAGCACTGGCAGAGTGCTTTCTTAGCATAATTGGACAGGTCCATGCTTGGAGTAAGTCCATTGAAGGCAGCTGGCTTTACTCCAGGGAGTAATGTGGTCCCTCACTAGTTACAACTAGGTCTGCAGCAGAAAGGTAAGGGTTGGTGTATCTGGGAGCTGGAGGGAAGGAAACTTTTCCTGTGTCCAGCATGCTCGTGCTGAGGGAGCTCCATCAGAGCATTGCCATGAGGAAGCCGTGGACAGCTTCCAGGCATCGCTTTCCCTGCCTTTAGCAATCACTCAGGCACTCGGGCTCTCTGCTGCTATGTTGGTATTATGGTGCACCCAGGAGCCCTCTGCCCACCCTTCTTCCATGGGGGCCTATGAACATGTGCTGTGCATGTGTTGTGCTTGTGCGTGTTGTTCCTCTTTGCAGGTGCTGTTGCATCGCTGTACTTAAAGTCCCAGCCTTGGCAACGTTGGGCTGCATTTGCACTGTCTCTACACTGAGACAC
>NW_017729014.1:13740238-13742302 GCF_001723915.1 Gavialis gangeticus
CTTAATTAAAACTAAATATTATTAAAAAAAAACAATGCAAATTAGCTTAAAACAAATAAATCAATGCTGGTGCAACAACATGGCTTGGTGTACTTTCCTTCCTAAGAGCTTTGGGGATCTCTTTAGTTGCTAATGTATCTCCACATCCTACCTTTTGCATTCTAAAAGCTCATCCTAGTAACACCAGCTCTGCACTAGTGTTACTGCATATATGAAAACTAAATGCCAGTCTGGCTTTTACAAGCAGTCCCAAATCCCAATCAGGCTTTTGCCTTCCTGCTTCTGCTCTGCATCTTTGGTGCAGTGTGCTTTCTAGTCCCGTGGCTATAACGATGTTGATGATAATGTTATAGTATTGTTAGCCATAATAATTATTGGTGGTGGTAGTTATTGACCACAAGAGTGACCTACCTAGAGCCAGATGTAATCTCCAAGTGGAGCCATTAGCAACCTCTGGAGGGGATGCTAATTTGTTTGTCAAGCAGCTAGTGGGAACTGGGGATGGTCCATCCAGCCACACATGCTGTACAGCTCCTACTTCATTTGCACGCCACCTCTTTCCTCCTCTGTATGAAACATGCTGGAATAGAATTGGCTGCCACCAAGACGGCGCCATTAATTGTGCATGTGCCCTTGTGGGACAGGGATGGGGTTGCAGAGCAGATTGCCAGGGGAGGTTAGCAAGCTGCTCGAGATGCGGGGATGGTCAGGGAAAGAGGTTTGACACCTGCCCAAACTCAGCAGCAGAGGGTGGTGGTTTCATTGGAAGGCAGAGGTCACACAGCACAGGAGTCCTTGCTCCATGTGCTTCCTCTGGACCTCTTTGCTGAAGGCCTTGGACTGCAAGCCTGTGTTATACATGGGTGAGCCAGAAAGGTAGAGAGAGTGAGAGCAAGAGCACACAGTATCAGCAAAGCATTCGAGGCAGACCTGCAGGAGAATCTCCAGCCTGGAGTAAATCCCCAGGGTTCCTTGTTAGGTTAATAAAGAGCCTGCCTTTCCTTCCCACTCTCCATTTGATTTGATTTGCTTCTCAGAGTAGCAGGAAGGTGATTCTGTTGGCTGTAGGTTAGGATGTCACGGGCAAAACCTGAACCTGCGCAGACGTGTGTGGTGTGTGAGTGCAGCACACACGCATGACATGCACGTCTGGGCTGTGCATAGACACCCGGCACACACAAAGGCACAGCTCACATGAGCACATTGCATGCCGTGCGATGATATGCATGAGTGCACAGTGGCACATTGGAACAGTGTGCACCAATCCAGTGAGTGTGTATTTGCACAAAACACAACGTTCACCTCTACACTGGCACGATGTGCTCTGGCATTGTATGCCCACAAGAATGCAGGGCCACACTTGGAAACAATACACATCAGCACAGTACACCCCTCAAAAAAGATAACACGTAGGGGCCACATGCTTGAGCATGCACGTTTGACATGCACACAACCTGCCCCACCACGTAAGCATGGGGCGGACCGAGCACCTACACAGATGTGTGTACAGTGCACCCGGACATACATGTGCTGCATGCCTGTATGCTGGCACACGACATAAGCTCCCATGCAAGCTTGGCTTGGTGGCACCACGTACCAACTCAGGACATGCCAGCACGTAGGACCAATTAGCTTGGGCACACGTCGGGCAGCAGACCTGCAAAATATTCCTGCTCAGACACAGCACATCCAGCAGAACAGCTGGTGCCATAACCCTTCTGTCTGTCTCCAGAGTCACTCACTGCATTAAAACCCTGACAGAGTTTATTATTATTAAATTGTTGTCTCAGCATTTCTCTGGGGGTTGGTGCGGGGAGAGGGGGATCACGCTTCAGGGTTTTGGGGTGGGCTGGGGGGGAACAGAGAGGCTTTCTTGCATGACGTTGACAAGACAAAACTTGAGTGTATTTTGGATTGCCTCCACGCCACAGGCTCTGGTTGGGCCATAAATTATTAGTGCTAGTACAAAGCGCAGTTTATCTGTGGGCTCACACGGAGGCACCAATAACGTTAATAATTTAGAAAATGTTAATAATTTAGAAATCCTTTTTTTTTTTTTTTTTT
>NW_017729014.1:13742432-13745191 GCF_001723915.1 Gavialis gangeticus
AATTTTAAAAACCTTTTTTTTTTTTTTTTTTTAATTGCTTTTCTTTCCCCCTCCCCTCCTCCCTGCCCCCATGCTCCCAGCGGCATTCAGCCCATGTTCTGAATTCAGCCGCTCAGCGCCTGGAAACCTCCATGAGCCAGTGTCCCGGTGTCAATCACTCTGATTTCCCAACTGTCAGAGTGCAGGGTTGTAAATACCAGATCCTCCAGCGGGGACGAAGGAGGGAGGCGAAGGGGTGGGCGAGCGAGAGAGGGACCGTGCGGGGAGACGGGAGGGTGCGTTGCGGGGGGCGGGGGGTTGTTGCGGTCATTCAGGATCAATGCCGCTGCTGGAATTGGCTGTGCGCCAGACTTCTAAATTACAGGCGCTGTGGCAATAAGGAGTGACCTGGGTTTTTCAGATAATTAATTTATAAACATCGGAGGTGCACGGTCCCCGGCTCGGCGAATTCTCCAGGCTTTTTATGTGATCTGATGGGGCTTGTTGTTCCGCTTTCTCTTACATGCCTTTGCAGTTTAAAAATATAGATCATTTTAATGTTTGTTCCCTCTTTTTTTAATGAGCGTGCTTGTACGTGAACGCTGCTAGCGCAGCCCGCGGGGGCTGAAGTCCTGTTTATCTGCAGCACAGGCAGCGGCTGTTCAAGCTTTTCCACCCCAACCTGCTCTTCCCCCCCGAGGGGCTCAGCTCCATCCCCCCGCAAACTCACGGGGTCCGTTCAATAGGATGCATCAGGCATTTTGGGCGGGGGGAAAGGAACGTGCCCAGTGACATTCCATAGTGTGGAAAATAAAATAGCAGGGATCAGACTGCTCAGGCAGCGCTCAGAGCCAGCGAGGCACTTGCCCTAGGACAGAAAATGCCCTCACCCGCCACCAGGGGGGGTTCTTGCACCTTCTCCAGTAGGTGGTGGCATCCAGAGGCAGGATACTGGGAGAGAGGAGTCGCTCCACTGGTCCAGTTTGGTAATTCCCACATTCCCAGTCGTGTCCCTTTGTTAAAAGTGCCAGTTGTGAACCCAGATCTTGAAAGCTTGTCTTGCAGGGTCACCGATGACTCAGTTTGCCTTTGAGACTTTCTGTGAAGTTACCAGCCCGGTGAGCCATGATAGGAGAGGCTTCCGGGACAGGTTATGGGTTGACGTGGGAGGTGCAGAGATGTGCCATGTCCCATAGAAAGGAGGAGGGGTGGGCATTTGCTGTCGGGAGGAGATCCATCAACCAGGCAGATGGAGGACCTCTGCTGTAATGTAGTGCCAGCTGCCCATGCACAGCTTGCCTTACCCGGCGTTGGATGTCTTTGGAACTCATTCTGCAAGCCCGTGCCACCATTGCTGCTGCATGGTCTTCGATGATACTGAACGGGAAACAACAATTAAAAGACTTTGGATACTGAACTGTGGTCAGACAAAGGGGTCAGGCCCTTTTGCTTTCTAGACACGACCTTCTAGCATCCCCTCACTAGCCTAGCACATAAGCATTGCATATTCCCAGAGCCTGGGCAGGCTCTCATACAGGGAGATAGGGCATATTATTCACACACGGACACGTATCTGGATATGGATTGGGGGGAATAGATCTTTGCATGGGTGCGTGCTGTGCATTACCTAGTCTGGCTGAGACCCAGCGCTGGGAGCGGAGAGACTGTGGAGCCTGTGGGCAAGGCTTTGTTTTCCCACCAGTCAAATGGGGACAATTGCCTTACTTTGCTGTGTAGCTCTGGATCCCGAAGTGTTTAGAAAGGGAAAAAAAAAAATCGGTCTTAATTCCTGTTTTTACAAACAGGGAAACCGAGATACGGAGAGAGGAAGTGACTTGTCACATAGCAGTTCGGTCGCAGCACTAATAATGGCCCGCAGCTGGCTCTGCGAAGGGGCTTGTGCATCCATGCACTTGACTGCTGTGAGCTATGGACTTACTCTGCTCTCACATGAGTGTGCAAGCCCTGTGCATTTGTGAAAACGCACGAGTTTTCTTCTTGGTCTCTGCTTCCTTCGACACAGAGCAGCACGGGGTGAACGCGCAGGGGGGTTTCCCGCACCTGGGTGTGCTTCCAGTGTGTTGTGCAGATGGTTCACAGTCAGGCTGGGGTGACCGTGCAGGTGTGAGGTGCCACGGAGGTGGGTGGGCAGGAGTTTGGGGCTGAGGCAGGCTCTGCACAGAGGACAGAGCGAGGCACGGAGGCGGCGGGTCTGCTGCTGGTTATGGGAGTGCTCTGCAAAGAGCCTCTTCGCTTGCTGCTGTCTCCTGTCGCTAATCCAGGTAGCTTTGTCACGGGTCCTCCCTGCTTCCTCGCTTTTCTCTGGAGAATAAAAGCATCAAATCGAGCAACAAATAAAGGGCGGTGCCTCCGCAGCATCCATCCCTCCCTCCTCGGAGCGCCACGCAACCCCCGGCAAAGTCGTTTTCCAGGCAGGGAGGAATGCGATGTTCCCATTTTGCAGGCTGGGCAGACTGAGTGCGAGCAGTGCCCCCCCCCAGTGCAGCCGAGATACTGAACTCAAGTTGCAACTCCGGCCCTGGATGATTTTGGGGCCGGCCTGCCCGCCCGCGGAGGCTCCTTTCAGCATCCCATTTAGCAGGGACTGGCCAAAACCCTCCCGGGAGGCTCCGGTGCCAAGCCAAGCGTGAGGGTCGTCTGCTGGGGCTGCAGGGGTGCCCGGGGGGAGGAGCAGGGCCACGAGCGAGCCCCCCGGGCAAACGCGTCCACAGCCCCCGCCGTGCCCCTGGAGGGAGGAGGCGGGAGGGAGGAGGCGGGCG
>NW_017729014.1:13745593-13752370 GCF_001723915.1 Gavialis gangeticus
GTCGCGGGCTGCCCCTCCCCCCCGCCGGCTGCGCCGTGCGCCTGCGCGGGGCGCGCCAGCCTGGGGTTCACTGTGTGGTGGTCGTTGATGGTGGGGGTTAACTGGGGGCGTCACTGGGGCCTGTCACCAGTGGAGTGTTAATGGTGGGCTCTTCACTGTGGGTATTAATGGTGGGGTGTTAACTATGGAGTGCGAAATGGGCGTCAATGTGTGGCGATTAAGGGGGGAGTGTTAATGGGTATTAATGGTGTTAACAGTGGGCTATTAATTGGTTAATGGGCTATTAATTGTGAGCATTGATGGTGGGGTGTTAATGGGGCATTGATGATGGGTGTTAACTATGGAGTGTTAAATGGGCATCAATGGTGGGGGTATTAACAGTGGAGTGTTAATGGGGTATTAATGGTGGGGTGTTAACGGTGGGGTGTTAACTGGATTGTTAATGGGGTATTCATTGTGAGCATTAATGGCAGAGTGTTAATGGGGTGTTAACTATGGAGTGTTAAATGGGCATCGGTGGTGGGGGTATTAATGGTGGTGGGGTATTGAATGGCACCTGCCGAGGTGCCTGGTGCCAGCTGCACCGCGCCCTTCTGTGCCCTTGGCTGTGGGCCGAGAACAGAAGAGCTGCCACGGCTCAGGTCAGGCCTGTGGCCCGTCTCGCCCATCCTGTGTCACAGTGGCAGGGAGTGAAGGCTGCAGGGGAGGGGGATTGGGGTATTTTCCGCACTGTTCCTGTCTCTCTTGCCACCTCCAACATTTAAGGCCTGGAGGGCATGAGTGCCAGTGGGCTTTTTTGACCTCAAGTGCATGGCAGTGCACTGCTGCATATGCACCTGCATGGGACGGCACGTGCGTTTGTTCCTCGTGCGTCACTAGCCGTGCAGGTGGTTGTCATGTCAGCGGGGGTTGTATGCGAAGCATCATGCTTGTACATCTCTGTAAGCATGCAAAGGAGGGGGCGGGGTGCGAGGGTGGCTGCATTGTCCCGTGGGGAAAGGGTGCAAATGTAAATATTTTCTGTGCCTGCACTATTGCATTCAGGCATGCCTGAAAGCACAGATTCGTGTTCTCTCCTCCCGCGCTTGCACGGGTCTGGGTGTACGGGCCACGTGTGAACGGGCTACTCTGCGCTTGGACACGTGTGCATTTCAGATCCGGGTTTGCGCTTCATAAGCTGTTGGTAATGCTCCCACCCTGCCTTGGACTCTGGGCGCTGTCGTCCAACCTGTCCGTCTGACACGGGCTGTGGAGCCTGTCTGGGGTAGACTTGCAGAGCTGCCCTAGAAAACAGCCACGGGGAGCTGCCGCTGGGATGAAAGAGAGTGAGAAGGAATTTTTTTTGATGGAAGAGAGTTGGAGGCTTCCCCCTTTGCTCAGGCCAGACTGCTGGAAACCTGGCTTTCCCCCCTCCCGAAGAATCCCAGCTCGTTTGTCTTGCTCTGGCTTAGAAGCCAAAAAATTTCCAAGTGAAATTTAAATTAAAGCTGCCTTTGTTTCTGGCAAGGAGGTTGAAGAGGCGTGAGATGGGCTGATGTGGGGGCTGAAATCCTTTGGGATCCTGAAATGGGTCGGGAGTGCTTCTCTCCCTTAGACTGCACCAGCTCTTTATTGTTTGTTGGGGGTGGTGGGGAAGGAAGCTGGAATAATGATTCCCCTGCATGCAAGTGTGTTTCTTTCCGTCCAGAGCCACGGGGATCCACTCCAGCCCTCCATCTGCCCGGTAGCTCTGCGGCGTGCAGGGGGTGGGCGGACCTGGTAAGGCTTTCTCCTCCGGGCTGCACTTTGGCTAACCCGTCCCATAAAATCCAATACAGTCGGTGTGCGCTGTAGACAGACCTGTCAGGAATGCAGAGATAGGCAAGTTTCAGTGCAGTCCGTCTGCAGGAAAACTCCTCCAGCTCTGTGTGGCCTGGAGGGCTGCCAGGGCAGCTGGAGGCCTGGCTGAGAAAGCACTTATGGGAGTGCGGGGAAGGAGATGGTGGGGCTGGGGGGAGCACTTGGAGGGGCAAACCTGGGATGCACCTTAGATGGTGGGGTTTCTCTGACTGGGGCTTTGTCCTGGAAAGGAGTGAAGGCTAAAGGTGGCAGTAGGACACCTGGCTGCATCACTAGCCTGCTATGGGATCTGGAACCAGTCACTTAGCATTTTTGTATTTGCAAGCGCAATGCCTGTGAAGGGCGTTGGTGTCCTCAGGCTGAAAAGAAGTGTAGGGTTTTATTGCAAAGAACACGAATATCTGTGCCCACCTGCAACGGACTAATTACCTGCATAGTGGCATGGTAGGTACTAAGCCCATCATTTGTCTGAGCCTATGACAATAAAGCAGCAGGACTGTTTCCTTCCCGTTGCTGTAGGCCCTGCAGCCTCATTTAAGTAAGGAGGTTTGCATGGTCAGGCAGAGAATATGGCTCATAAAATGCCATTGGCTTTTTGTCCTGGATCTTGGGGTATGTGTCTGGGTACAGTCGCAACCCCGGGGAACTTTTGGACAGGTTGTGATGCATTCACACCGTTGACTTAGCCAGACCGGGCACGTCTTTGCCCCCTTCCCTATGTGCCAAAACATGGCCTACCCTACTGAGTGCATTTCTGTCACCATCTGCTCTTGGGAGGAGGGCGCGGGCATGCTGTGTGGCTTACCTGCTTGGCAGTGCTCTCAGGTGCAATGATTCATTGCTAGTGCTGCTGAGGGATGACTGTGAGGGTCCTGCTGGGAAACAGGCAGCTACAGCTATGCCCCGCAGTCAGGACTTGTCAAGCCGGCTTGACATCGGTTCCCGTGATCGTTATTTCTCCCCAGGGGCCCTTAACCATTTGAGTGTCACTAAGGGTCACTGTGCAGTACTCGGCTCCCAATTCAGAAGGCCCTTGGGAGCTGCTGTTCCTACCGCTTTATTGTGGCACCGTTGAGGGCCGTGGGCATGCCAGGAGAAGACGGCACAGTGGCAGAAAGCTCAGAGGGTTCATTTCCTTTCTGCCATGCCCTCGCTGTTGGTCTTGGCCCTGCATTTGTATTTGACTGCTGTGGCCTTTGTCAACAAGGGAAATCAAAGCTGCCTTTGTGCACCTTCCCTGCGGAGGGTGTGGGAGGTTTCAAAGGCTCAGGTAGGCGCCAGAGGTGGAAGGAGCCGGCTCACTCGGGGCAAACGGCAGGTAGATTTATAGCGTCCCCTTTCCTGGGAGCAGAGGTAATAACGCATGATGCGAGGAGACGCAAGCTGCTTGGCATGGTGTTAAAACTCCATTTCGGCTTCCTGTGGGGATCAGGTCAGTTAAGGAGTGCAGCAGCTCGGCTGGCAAGAATAATTAGCCACTCAGCAATTCAGCCATTAGCTCTGGGCAGGCAGGGGGTAGGGGGGGACAGCCCCGGTTTATTTATCAAGGTGGTGCTGCATTTTTTTTTTTTTTTGGCTGGGAGCAGCAATGCTGAGTCCTTTGCATCCTGTTGGGAAAGATTTATTATAAATATATATTTAATTTCCAGGGGTGCTGGGAGAGAATAATCCCAAATGGGTGAATGCTCAGGAAGATGGGTAGGGCCTGCTCTCAGTTGCTGTCAGGGGTCATATTCGCTGCGCACAAAGAGAGTATCGGGTCTAGTGATCTGAACGCAGGACAGGAGCCTGGAGTCTGGCTCTGACACCAAGTGCATGTGCAACTCTGAAATATGCCTGGAGCCCAGAAGCATTCACCCCTTGCTCGGGGGAGCCACAGGAAAAGCCAGGCAGAGGGACAGACATGCCTACATAGCACACAAGCTATTTTAGAAATGAAAGCCAGAGCCTCAGTGTAGCTGGGTATGAGACGCTTCACTTCTTTTCTCCAGCTTCCCCATCTGTCAGAGCAGGCTAATAAAGCAGGATCCTGTACTGGGTGTATTTGTAGAAACAGACTCAAGCTGCAGACTTTTCCAGGCTGCAGAGTGTTTGGTTTTGGGGCTGTGGTTTAGTCCATGATTCACATCCATGAAGTGCAAATCTGTGCCCAGCCCCAGATTCTGGGGTGCCCCCATCTGCAAGGACAGGTTGGTTTTATGTTACCAAAAGGCTTCCCAGAGGCAAGGAGGTCTGTGAATGCCAAGTATCCATGTAGCTGCTCCAGTCCCAAATGCCACCCACCTCCAAAATGCTGTGCTCCACGGAGAGCTGAAGCAACGTTTGGGCTCTTAGCTCCTGAGTTTTGGGGGGACTTGCTTGTTTTTATGAGGGAGACAGCGGGACTCCTGGTTTCCCAGCAGTGTGTATGTCTTTGGGGTGTCTTGCAGCCCCTGCCACTATTCACAAAGAAGACCTCCGGCTGAACAGAAGTGGCTTCTCTTCAACCCAGACTCTGTCTTGGGCAGACCCCTCCGTGCCTGAGAGCTTCCAAGGGGACAGCGCTTCCATCTGCTGCTCCGCCTAGCCACATCAGCCCTGTATTATTTTCCGTTTGGGGGGTGGACTGTAGAAACTTGGCCTGTGGTGATCGCAGAGGCAGAGTGGAAAGGGGACGTGACTCTCTGTCTCTTATGGAAAAACATTTATACCCTGTATAGGAAATGCATTGCACAGGTTTGCACAAGGCTGGCTGACCCACAGAACGTCTGCTGAGCTTTGCAAAAGCAGCTGGCTTAGCCAATGCTTGGGAGCCTGGCGTGTGTGTGTGTGAACACACATGGATAGTATAGAACTGAGCACAGGGGATATAGGACTTTTTCCCCATAAGGAGGATCAGGTAGGGAGGGAGTTGCATGGGGTGCGATGGCTTCTCCCAGCCATGGTGACAGCATCGTCAAACCCATTGCAAGCCTTGCCCCTGGGAGAGACCTTGTCTAGCGATTGCAGGCACCTCATGGCATAGGAGACTTATGGACACGACTCCTTCTCAGCCTGCATTTATCACAGAGCATTGGATTGGGGGGGCACGGGCACTTTCTGCATGAAGGGCAGTGACAATCCCTGTCTGCTGGAAGCCTCGTGTTTGGCTCCCCGGCACTTTGGGAGGAGAGGGGGTTAGTTATGCAGGTCGTAGAAGCATGGTTTGCACAGAGCTGACGTATGCTGTGGCCCAAATCCATCTTTCCTCTGAGAAAATTGTCCACGCAGGTGATCGTTTTGTCTCAAAAACTCAGCCAGGGTTTCGGGACAGGGCTTGGCTTCTCTCTGCACCCACGTCCACCCTGCCTTGCTACGTATCTTGGAGAGCTTCCCTTTCTCTCTGGCATTGCAGACCCTCTGTCCATTGGGTCTTTCTGCATGCCCGCTGGCGTCTTTGCTTACTTCTCCCCAGTTTGCGGGGGCTGGCCTTTCTCCCATGAACTCAGCGTTCATCTCTCTGTAGGCTGGTCTATGCCGAGGAGCCGTCTTCTCAAATCCATGCCAGTTCCACAGCTGGCCGGAGCGGTGGCTCCAGCCAGGGCTGTGACCTGGTTTGACCGAACCTGTTTCAATACCAGGTGAAACTGGGGGGAAGTTTCCCCAGCACGGACCAGCACCGCTCTCCCAAGGTGCACTTCTAGCATCCCAGTACGTGGGGCTGTCACCTAGCAGGCGCAAGCCCCCTTGTTCCCAGGGACCCAAGCTACAGTCTTCAAAAAACCTGGGTGTTTGATTTAGCTTCCCTGCCTGACACAGAAAGTGTCTATGGCTGGCAAACCAGCCAAGACCTGGGAGCCAATTGCCCATTACCTCAGGTTTAACATGTCTCTTCCCATCAAAAACAAAAGCAGAATAAAGCGGAGCTCTCGGGCATTTCTCCCCCTTCCTCTCATCCTCTCTAAATTTATTTCCATGCCTCGCCGCTTTCAATCTGCATTTCCCAGCTCTCTTAGTTCGCGCAGCTCGGGCACCTTCCACAGAGCTGCTCGCCGGCTGCTTTCCGGGCTGGCAGCACGTGGAGAGCACCGAGCCTGGGCGTAGGAGGACAGGATGGGGTTAAAATGAAATGCTTGCTTTTAACAGTATAATGTGTAACCCCATAATGACTTTAAATATTGATTATTTGAAGGCCATTAGCGCTTATTGTTAAAGAAAAGTCAATACTTTTAAAGCCTTGTGAACCATTTGTCTCCTGTTAAAGGACATATCAAATTTAGCAGCGTGCGGTGCAAATCCCCTACTACCCTACACACCAGCCTCCAGCTGGCACATATATAGAGAAAATACATATATAATACTTTTTTTTTTCTTCACTGAAAAGTGGAGAAAGATGCAGGGACCAGATGTTAGAATAGCGCTGTCCGGGGTTGGATTCTCTTTCTGTAGATCCCATCCTTCCGCCAGTGGAAGTTTTACCCGAGTACGTGGCCGACTTCGACTTGAGGGGCACTTCAGGATTCAGCCCAAGGCTTTGAATTTGAATGCAGAAGTCAAAATGGGAGCTCTAAAAACAACATAGCCTTTTTATGGGCAGTGGAAAGTTTGTCTTGAACAAGGAGCGGCTCTAGACAATGGAAGGGCAGTGGAGATGAGGGTTTGTCTCTCAAAAAACAAAGCAGGCAGAGAAGAGATGCGGACCCCTGTCCTTCTGCACGCTGGGCAGGTGACCTCTCCCACCACTGGGCTAGGCAGGCTGATCTTGGGGCATGTGTGGACTGGTGGTTGAGAACAGCCTACCGGATCCAAAGGGTAGAAAAGACTTGGATTACTTTTCCTGGGCCTTGCAAAAAATTGAACGGCTTCAGATACAGAGCAGTCAACCCCCATGATATCTCTATGAGTAGTTACGTGTCTGGAATTGCAGAGGCTGTGAGTCTGACTAGCTGCAGGAGAAGAGATGACCCATCTAGTCAGGGG
>NW_017729014.1:13757370-13777186 GCF_001723915.1 Gavialis gangeticus
TGGTGAACAAGATCTAAGTTAATCCTATCTCCAAGGTACACTCAGCTTAGATCAGGTTGGGCATTTTAGACTGATCTAACTGTCCCAAATCTTACAAGCTACTCCCGGTGCTGCTTTCACTGGCATTTGCCAGTGCTGGGAACTGAGCAAATAGGGTTATGAGGAGTAGGGAGGGTAGGGCAGGCCCATCTTTGCTCCAAAAAGTGATTTGAACTCGGGGCCTCACCCCCTGCAAGCAAATAGCAAACCCCATGGTGGTCGAGGCTTTTGCTCAGCTGGAGCTGGTTGAACCTCAGCTCGTAGCCACTTGGCTAGGGGCTGGGTGGGTGGGTTGTCCCCCCAAGCAAACAAACCATGCTTTGGCCACTGTGCAGTCAGGAAGGGAAGATCCAAGTGGCTGGGAAAAGCAGGGCTGCTGTTGAGTTGCTTGGTATTGTGGTGGCTTGTGTGCTTGGCTGGGAAATGGGAGCTGTGTGCTCCCATCCCCACCTTGGCTGGCGGCGTCCCCTTGCAGTAAGGCCAACTGGATGCCTTGCAGGCTCTGGGAGTGGGGTAGCTCCTGCCTCTTGAAGTGTCGTTACTGGGAAGCTGCCCTGCTGGGCTGCAAGAGGCCAGGGAGAAAATCCTCCTCTGCGAGTGGGCGCAGTCACCAGGGACCCACGCCAGGCTGCAGCCCCAGAGCTTTCACAGCTGAGGAGCAACCCAAGCCACCAAGTCACAGGTGGCTGTTTGAGGAGGAGCGCTGCAGCCATCGCCCCTGTATAAGCTAAATGAGCCAGCAGCCCAGGTCAGTGCACTTCTCTGTGGGCTGGGAGAGCCAGGGTCGGTGCTACTGCCAGTCTGCTTGCTTGCGGAGTGGGTGCCCAACCACCGAGGCAAATGGGCTCTCAGGACAGAGCTGTCTCAAACCCTCCCCTCGAAGCTGCTGCACTGCGCAGGCACTAAAGAGCTGTTGGACTCCAGGGACGAGAGCCCACCTTTGTGCAGCAGTCTGGATGGGAGAGCACCCACCGATGACCCGGGAAGGCACATGTGCTTGTCTTCATGTGCCTGCAGGCTTCACCCCCACGTCCCCTCATCTTCCAGGAGAGCAGCCTGACCAAGTGCTGTGCTGGAGCATGGGTGACTATTGCTCATTTTCTGTGGCTGTTGTTTCACTGGGGGGAAAACCCCGAGATGGAGGGAACCTGATTCTCTGCGTGAGTGGCTCCTGCTCCAAAGAGCATTTCTGGACTTTGTGAGTGAATTGCATACTAACACTGAGCTGGGGATTTGACCCCTGCAGCCTATGTGCCGCACAAATGTGCCAGCCTGTCGACTGAGGGCCTCCTTGCCGTGGCATAGCTCGGAGACCACCTGTGGGATTGGAGTCTGCAGGAAATGTGACGGCCACTGCTTTCCGTCCAGCACACCCAGTGCTTGGAGCCCTTTGCCTGGGCATCTTTGCAAGCACTGTACAGTCCAAGCAGCGTTTAAGCTTAGGTGACCATTGGTCCACAGTGCCCAGAGCACAGTTAAACGTTGCCGTCCCTCTCAACGGCCTCAGCGCCAGCTTTTGGGCTGCAGCAGCAGGCATGATTAGCAGCTGTCAATTCCAAGGCTGGTATGAGCCACTGAACGATTGATTAATTGAGTCTGCTGGCCTGGAGAATGGCACGGTAATTGCTCTTTAACGAGGCATAACAAGGTGCGAGCAGCTGCGCGCAGGCTGCGTCTGCACCAACTGGCCCTTAATGCGGTTTAAGCGGCGCTCCCCCTCAATACCGGTGGCAGACAGCAAATGACTTGTGCTGCTGGTTGTGCGGTGAGGGGGTGCCTGTGTCAGCCTAGGGCATTTTAAGTGACTTTGACTGTACTGCAAAGGGCTCACCCTCCTCTTTGAAGCAAGCATCTGCTGTCACGTCCTAGTCTTGCTTCACAGCACCAGGGGCCACATTCACACTGCCTGGCTGCCTCTCCCTGGGTACCGCTGAGTGGTAGGGGTGGGCACAAGATGTATGATATATCTTGGTTTTGGTGCCTTGCCAGAATCCAACAGCAGCATCTCCCGGGTCCCCCGGGAGAGCTCCCTGCCTCCTCCACCCCTTTCTTACCTCGGTCAGCTCACGGGGAAGTAGGGATCTGCCCTATGGCTTCTGGAGTGGCAAGGCTGGGCTGAGAAGTGCTGAAGGGATGGTCTGAGGAAAGGCCCTTAAGGATCAAAGCCCCCCCCCCCCCCAATAATATGACGTATTAAAGGATAAGGACGGGCTCTGATAATGAGGTGCATGGCTGCAGGGAAGGCCTGCCTATTTTGCCTGCTCCTCGTCGGGCTCAGCCTCCCCCAGCACCAACCATCTCCGTACCCCAAGTCTGGAGGCACCTGGGCTTCACGCGAGCCAGCGCCTCTCGGTCAGGCTGCGTACGTGGGAGGCAGGGAGGCCTGGCCGTGGAAGAGTTAAAAGCTACTTGATTTCCTAAATTGCTTCTTATAAAACGAACAGCACGTCTGCCAGGCTTGTCTCCCCATGATTACAGCTAATTACGATCGAACGGACACCTCCTAGCCCCCGTCATGCTGCTTTAATTGTCCGTTATTCATCTGCGGGCTGTCCAGGGTGGCAAAGCACTTGGCAGCCCAGTGACCGAGGCCTCAGCTAATTGTGAGGCCTCGGGGATTAGGGCAGGTGATTACACACTTCATGGTGTAATTACATAAGCATCGCTTGGCTGCTGCCCCAGCTCTGAGCCGAAGGTCACGCGCTGCGTTACCTGAGATTAATTGGAGCTGCCACTGAAGTGCGAGGCGCTGGCGGAGCGGTGATACGATTAGCATTAACATTTCAACAGCGACGGATCGATCTGTGGCTCTCCTCCAGACACAGCGAGCTGCGCAATTAGTTTAGAGGAGAGCTAGGGGAGGAAGGAGGAGGAAAGGAGAGACAGGCAGAAAGGGGCTGCAGAGCCGGAGAACAGAGACAGACAGACAGCGTGGGGGAGGCAGCGACGGTCAGACGGGCACGGGCACGGAGGCTCATTAGGTGGGAATTTCAGTCGATGCGGTGTCATGGGTCTGTTTGCGTGTGCATTGTAGCAGTGTTTGCACTGACTGGTACCCAGAGCGGGGAGCAAGCCAAGCAGAGGAGAGGGGGCCTTTTCCTTGGCAGCGTGTTGGAAATCTTGAGGGGGGGAGTTGCACAAAGATCCCAAAAGATTATCATCAGCTGCATTGGAGTGATCTGGAGTGAGAGCTCATCCCCTGCTGTACTGGGTGGGGGCGGTTTGGGGGGCTGCCCAGGGCAAGAAAGCCCCTTCCCCCACCCTTATGCACATGCACACACCCCTCTCTCGCATGCTCCCTGCTCCCCCAAGCCCTTCCTGAAGCACTTTTTATAGGAAGATGTTGTAAAATGAAAATAAACGGCACAGCGCTTGGCGTCGCCTCTAGATGCTCCGGTGAAGGTAATAATGTTATAAGTGGCCATCAAAGGGAATTAAGAGATGTGCAGCCGGAAAGCTGAGATTTGCTTGCAGGCTCCCAGGGCCGATTTGACTAATGGAAGAGACCTTGGCTTCTCTCTGCTTCCTGTCTCTTCTCTTCCCTCCTCTGCAGGCAGTGTGTACCTACCGGCTTCCCCAGTGTGCACCCCACCTTTCGTGCCCCTTTTGCCTCCCTTGCACCCCAGCTAGCATTAGCTGGAGTCAGGAGCAGAGCTGGTGCCTTTCCAGATGTCAGACCCTTGCTACAGCCCCACTGAGACCTCTCCCCACTGACCCCCAGCTCTGCCATCCCACTGCAGCATTGACCTGCCTTGCTCTCTTGTCTCCAGGCAGGAGACAGCCCCGCCAGGGCCGTGGTCTGGCCTGGCTGCTATGGGATTGCCCAGGTCTGCATTGAGAAGCCGCCCTCTCGCCCGCCCTCCCGACTATGACGTGGCTTTTCACTCTTCACGCAGGCAAGGTTTAAACCTGGGCTTGCTGAGGTGGAAAGGCAGGTCCTAGCCAGCAATGGCCTGTGCCCCTCTTCCCCACCCTGGACGGCCAGGGGCCCAGTGCATGTTCCAGCTAAAGGGCCGGTCAGGAGCGGGTACTGGGGTGGGGAGCAGGGCTCTGGCTTGTCTACTGGGGACAGTTTTCTATCTTTACTGCATCTTGCCCCTGTCTTTGCTGGCAAGACTTGTTAAAGACAAAGGACTAAATCCAACCAAGGCAGCTACAAAGGCAACAAGCCTCCGGGCTCCCCATGCATGATCCAGGGCCCTGCTATAACAAGTGGTGAGATGGGGCTCTTTCAAGCTGCCCAGAGCCACGGCCCCATCCCAGGAGTGGTGGAGCGTCTCTGGCAGGGGCCAGAGGTGCTTGGGCCATTGTGCGGGGGTCAGGTTCTGCAAGGGCACGCAGTTCTGGGTGGCGGGATTGGGAGGGTGGTCACGGTGTGTCCCTCATGAGAGCCAGCCCAAGGGGACCCAGGAGGCCACCCCTGCTTGGTCCCTGGCACAGCTAGCTTGGGCCTGCTCCTTGGCATTTCTGGCTGGTGGACCTCTGCCGGAGCACCTGTGGCCATGGAGGAGAGCCCAGGTGTGGCCTGAGCAGAGGCTCTTGGGTCTGGTCTGCTCCATTCAATAAAGTCCTTGGGGATCCACAGGCCACTGAGGGAAACCACGGCCTCCCCACAAGGTGCTCAGTCCTGCTCGGGCCCTGACAGGTGAGGGGAGCAGTTCATAGTTTCATAGTTTCTAGGGTCGGAAGGGACCTGAGCAGATCATCTAGTCCGACCCCCTGCCATGGCAGGAAAGAGTACTGGGGTCAAACGACCCCAGCAAGGTGGTCATCCAACCTCCTCTTATGTTATGGGAGGGGAGCGCCTGCCGAGTGGGCAGTGCCTTCCCAAGCCAGGCTCACACCGCACGCAGCGCCAGAGAAGTCTAACAGAGAATGTCTCTTCCCGTTCCCTAGGGAGATGTCTCACCCGCCGCCTCTGCTGTCCCCCCAGAACGCACCCCACATCGCCCTGGGGCCTCACTTGAGACCCCCCTTCCTGGGGGTGCCTTCAGCTCTGTGCCAGACACCAGGTGAGTGCCTGGGTGATGGTGTGCACAGCTGTGGAAAGAGGCTGGGGGGGGGGGGTCTGGCCTCAGAGGTGGACACTGGTCTAGTGGTTTTTACTCCTGCTTTCATTTGGTTTCCACTTCGCCAGGTTTTAGCAGCACCCCAGCAGGGTGCCTTGGCAGGTTGTTCTGGCTGGCAGGGGGTCCCAGCCAGCCTCACTGGCCCTGTTCCCCCAGGGACAATGCAGGCCCTTGGGCGAGGACTCCTGCAGCTCAGCCTGGGGCACCTTCTGCTATTGGCCCTTCCCAGGTGGTGCATGGGAGCAGTGCGGGGCAGCTTACCCCACGTCTCCTCGCTGCATAGGAGGAGATTCTCTGCTGCTGGGTCCCGATAGGATGCACGTACTGCACCTCCAGCACTGCTGGCCTAGTCAGAGGGGAGTGGGCAGGGTCAGGCCCCTGCTTCCTGCCGTGTGTCTTGCAGCCAGGTATGCTCCAGGCGAGGAAGCCAGTTTGGGCAGTGGGGTCAAGTTGGCCCAGCCAGGCTGCTCCCTGAGTTTGTGTTCCCCAGAACAGATGTGGGCAATAACAACCCTGTGCAATTTCCCCAGGTTACGGGTTCCTGCAGCCAGCCCAAGCGGAGATGTTTGCACGGCAGCAGGAGATGCTGCGGAAGCAGAACCTCGCCAGGTAAGGAGCACGGCCCCGCCAGGTTCTTGTACTGGGCACTGTCCGTATGTGGCGATCCCAGCACCTGGGTCTGTCAGCTGGGGCAAAAGGTTTTGCAGCCCACTACTAGCTCTCCTGCTGCTGGGATCCAGGCTTGGCAGTGGGCTGTAAGGTATTGGGGCTTCCTCCCTCATGCTGTGAGGAGGAAGTAGAGCAGTCTCTGACTGAGACTGCAGTCTCATTCCCCCTGCTCTCCCCTCCCCAACCCAGGCTGGAGATGTCAGCGGAGATCATACGACAGAAGGAGCTGGAGAACCTCCACCGGCAGCGGCTGCTGGCGGGTGACCCATTGAGCCTGCACCCGGCCCTGCCCCCGGACCACCCGGCCCTGAGGAACATGCACGACATCCCCGAGGGGCACCCGCTGCGGGAGGAACTGTCGCGGCGCAATGCCATGCTGGTGCTGCGGCACAACAACACGCCCCTGCTGTCCCTCAACCACGGTGTGCCCAGCAGTGCCACCCCGCCCAAGGAGCACACCCGCCGGGGCAACCGCAAGTCAGCCCATCACCGGGCAGAGCCGCAGGGCCTAAGCGAGGCCAAGGAGCTGGCCGAGCCCCGGGTGCGGGATGGTGCCCCTGACTGTAACGACGAGGAGATGAAGGACTCGGAGAGTGACGCTGAGGTGAGCGACGAGAAGCCAGAGAGCCTGAAAGCCGAGAGCAGCAGCTCGGCCAGCGAACTCAAGGAATGCAAAGAGATGGGCAAGGTCTGCGAGGGGGCCAAGGAGCTCAGTGACGTGGCCGCCGGCCAGAATGCCCCTGGCAGCTCCTCCAGTGCAGAGTCGCCCAGCCACCTGCTTGGCCCCGGCATCAATAAAAATGAGGTGAAATACCTCCCACCCGCCTCCATTCCACCGCCCCAGCCGCTGCCCTTTGGATTCCCGTACACCATGAACCCCTATTTCCATGCAGGTAGGTGAGAGCCTTGTAAGCACTGTCCAGGGCCTGAATGGGGAGCGGCGGGCTTAGCAGAGTAAGGGGCATTGATTTTTCTGCTGTATGTTAGGAACGGGGCATCACTTCTGCTCTGTTCTGTTCTTTGCTATTCCCCATCTTCATGGATCATCCATCCCAGAGAGATCTGAATATCTGGAGAGGAAAACCTCCAGTGCTGTAACAGGCCTGGCCTAAGAGTACATAAGTCTTCCAGGGTGAGATGGCTACATATAGCCACAGATGGTCCTGGACCAGGTTTTCTCCTTGCAGAGATATAAGGAAGCTGCAGTCAAATATGATACACACTGGCCTAGAAAGCTGAGGATCTCTGCAGCAGACTGTAACTTCACGTGCAGACAATTTCTGCCCGTTAGGTACATGCGTGCATTGGGTGGGAGTTGTGTGGTCAGTAGCTGATGCTAAAACAAACTTATGGGTTGACCATAGAGATCTTGGCAAAAGGTGCAATATGGTGGTAGGAAGGAAAAAAAGGAATCTATGCTGTGATGTAGGCAGAGGCGTAGTGTCCTCACTGACCGGGAGAGAGTTGTTTGCTCTGAGCTGATTGGATCTTCTGTTGCAGCCTTGGTTCAAGACAGACATTGATAAATTGTAAGGGGCTCTGGGGAAGGGCAAGAAAGATGATTAAGGGCTTGGAGGGATTGACCTATGAAGGGAAAGGCTAGAAGAATTAAATATGTATCGCTCGGCTGAAAGACAGCTGGGCCTTGGGAGAGCTGCAAACCGGTAGCCTCCTGCTTACATTTGATGGAGGGGTGAGAACTGCTGCGGGGATTGGCTTGGGGTGTTGGGAAGAAGTAGCCAAATACATCAGGATAGAGATGAGGAAGGAAAAGGGTTTTACACAGAGCAGATAGGCCGTCGGTCTGACTGGTATCACTCTGAATCGGGGACAGCCCATTGTGGGAATGGACAGAGCTTGCTTTGCAGGCATTGGGGGCAGAGCAGGGTTTCAGCCCAGGGTTTCCCCAAGATCTTCTCCATCTCTCCAGCCTCTGGTTCTCCCTGGCTTCATGAGAAGGGAATGGAGAAGTACAGCTGCAGCCACCTCCTTCCTACTCCAGTTCTGGCTGGCAGGTGACCCTACCAGAGCACGTGTCGACCACTGCCAGGGGTCTGAGTTTCAGGAAGTCCCTTGAACTGTGACTTTCACATCCGCTAAAGCCTCCTGACCTCGAAAGTCATATGCTGTCACCCGCCCTTGCATTTCCATAGCAGCTCTCACCCCCCATCAGAAACATCTGATGTGTGTGAACTTTTCAGCTTCAACCAGGGAGCTCAGATGCGTGGAGGCTGCTGATTGACTCCAGTGGCCAGCAGCAGAGCATGTCAGGGCCAAGTGGGGGGCATGTGTGTGAAGGGGGTTACCAATACCAGGTCATCCATCTCGTGCAGAGGTAGGGGAGATGGCTGTCTGTCCTCTGTCAGGAATGAATCCATGGCCTAAGCTCCATGACCTGGGCTTCATGACCTAGCTGTGCCAATAGCCCCAGGTACGGCCCTGATTACTGCTGTGCTCCAAGCTGATCCAAGATCTAGCAGGAGGAACCTCAGCAGGTCGCATCTAGTCCAACCCCCTGCTCAAAGCAGGACCAGCCCCAACTAGGTCATCCCAGCCAAGGCTTTGTCTAGCTGGGTCTTAAAAACTTCCAAGGTTGGAGATTTCACCACCTCTCTGGGTAACCTGTTCCCAGGGCTGTCCCTTGGGGGGGGCGGTGAATTGGGGCGACTGCTTTGCATCCGGCTGCTCCCCTCCACCCCTGCCGTATCTGCCACCAGCTTCCTCATGTCGGGGGGCAGGGCCTGATTTGCCTTGGGCCCTGCACCCTGCTCAGGTTGTCTCTGCCTGTTCCAGTGCTTTCCTACCATCCTCGTGAGAGGTTTTTCCTAATATCCAACCTACACTTCCCTTGCTGCAACTTGAGCCCATTGCTCCTTGTCCTGTCATCTGCCACCACCGAGAACGGTCCAGCTCCATCCTCTCTGGCAGGTAGTTGAAGGCTGCTATTAAATCCCCCCTCAATCTTCTCTTCTCCAGGCTAACCTTGCAAAAACCAAGGTTGGAAGAGGCAGTGAGTGGCACTTCCCTGAGGGAGTAGGTAGGGAGGGTCTGAACAGCACTCCCTTGCTGGCACAGTGCGTGGAGAGGCACAAACCACCGATGAGCACAGCCTACACGAGCGGGCAGTGTGCCATTCAGGGCTGATGGCATCCGGGCACACCCTGGCACCCAGGAGGCTATTCTGGTAGCAGAGCCAGTGCAGCAGCCCTGCTAGCTTAACCCCAAACCAAAGAGCGCTGTGCCCAGCAGTCCTTTACCTGAGAAGGTAGCCGACAGCCAGACACCAGGCCCTGCGGTTGGGGAGGTAGTTGGTCTATAAGTCTTTACTTTGGGCGAAGGAGTCTGTGACTGCATGCCCAGAGCCACCTTGTAGCCTGGAAGCAAGAAGCCATGCTTCTCCCACGTCCCCTCCAGCCACTGAAGAAGAGGAGCATCCAGTGCTGTGAACTGGCCTCTCCCGCTGCCTGCCCCTGGGTCACAGACAGGAGCCCTCCCCCTACCACCCGGGTCACACACTCAGTGCCATTCATGTGCCCTGTATGATTATGGCCTTGGATTGATAACATGGTAGGGTGTGTGGCCCCAGCTGTGATCAGAGCCACGTTTAATTGCCACTGGCATCCCCTGGGGCCTCGTTTCCCAGCCCCAATCCCATAGCTGCATTTCACTGCAAGGCGTCTTGCTCAGTCTGAGCCAGCTCTACGTTTAACAGTGCTGCTGTCTGCATCACCCCCGTGCCCGGAGCGCCCAGCTGAGCCCTTCTGTGCCGGGGGCTGTAAAGACTCTCGGTAGGCGTTCACAGAGGAGATGGGGAGGGGAAACTGCGGCGCAGAGCCCTGCCTGAGCCCACACACTGGGCCTGTGGGAGAGCCGAGGAGGTAAAATTCACCTCTCCCGAGCACCAGCCTGGCATCCTGACCACACTGCTTTGCATCCATGTGAAACCGTACGCTTCAGTGCAACTCAGGGTTGATTTGGCCGCCCCGAGTCTTCGTAGCACACACCCTGCCGCGGCTCCCGTGGGAGCTTGTGCCTGAGTACAGCCAGGCGGAGAGAAGCTCACGTGTCTCTGCTCTTCTGTAGCTTGCGTGGGCCAGGGCAGGACTGTCCCGCAGAGCTAACAAACAGCCGCAGGCGGGCAAGTGCGGTGCCAGACCTACGTGGGGTTGTGGCGGGGGGGAAGGAAACAGGACCACGCTGGCTACGAATGATTGACTGACTGTGATTGACTGACCGCAGTGCCTTGGCCAGCCCCACCGGGTTTCCAGAAAGGGGAGGGCCCCGCTCCTTCCTTGCAGGCAGAGCTGTTTTCTATCCCCGACAACAAAAATATCGACGAGGCTGCCAGAGCGTGGTCGATTCCCTGAGCTGCCTTATGGGAATCTGGAGGCTGCTCGATGACCTCATCTCCTCAAGGTTTCAGCAGCATCGCGGCTGCCCCCCCCTGCTCCCCCCCCCAACCCCGTCCTCTGGAAAAGGTGAAGGATGGAGTGTGCAGCAGGCTAAAATCCTGCTATCGATCGCGGGCTGGAGAGCAATTAGCACGCGCCTTCCAGCACTGGTGCCCCGGCCCTCTGCTCTGCGCTGTGTGGGGCAGGATGGGTGGTGGGTGGGAGCGATCACGAGGCTGACTAGCCCTATTTGCCTACTGGCGTCGGGGCCTGCTCTGAGCCATCGGCGATTCTGGCCGGCTCGGCTGTCTGGACAGAAAAGCAAGGCCAGGTTGGACATCTGGAGGCCGCGCGGGGTGAGGAGGTCCTGGGTCTCTTCTGTATCCCAGCGCCAACACAGCCCATGTGCGGTAATGCCACCGTGCCCAAAGCACTGTGCGTCAGGGAGGGGCAGAGACTGGGAGGGCATCTTTGTAACCCCCTCAGTGGGAGCAACTCCATTGCAATTAGTCCTTCCACTGCCCCAGCAATGTACCTCGCACAAGGTGGGGGAAGAGGCTGGTTGAATCCCAGTAGCGGATGCCAGTGGTGACGGCTTTATGCAGACAACTGTCTGCCAGCTGCTGGCCTGGGACGGTGATTTTTCACTCCCTGCCAGGCTGGGCCCCAGCTGGTGAAATGCTCCTCAATCCATTATCAGAGCCTTGCCCCTCCATTCATCAATGCCTGCGACAAGAGGAGCCTGGCTGGCTTTTCATCCTTGTGGTCCAGCAGGATCCAGCAACGTGCTGGTCACCAGCCGGGAGGAGGCTTCCCTTCTGCTCCCCGGTGTCCTGACTGCCGCGGCGGTGGGCTTGTACAGCCAGGCACCGCGATGGAGCAGGCTGGGGAGTGGGCGGGTGTGTGTTGGTAGTTGTGGGGGTGTTCATTGTGCTGTAGCCATTTATAATGGCTGGAGGGTGGACAGCAGGGACTGGCTGTAGCATGCTCGGCAGACACGATCATCTCTTCTGCCTTTCTACATAATGAGAGTTTTACTCAGCCAGTCTTTCGCAGAGCCTAGTTCCTGCTGACCTAGCCCGGGGGAGAGCAGAGTAGATGGCTTCTAGGTCCTGCAGTTCAGAGACACTGGCCCCCACAACTCTACGGGGCTGCTCAGAGCTGCTGACAGTCTGGCCCTCATTCAACTCCCATGGGCTTTGCCAAGGACTTAGTGGGGCAGTGGTCTGTCCCCCCGCCGCTCTATGCTTCGATGCTTTACAACAGAATTTCTCAACCCGTGGGTCGTGTCCCAAAGAGGGTCTCAAGAATATATGAAAGGCTCCTGAACAAACTTTAAAAATAGAGCAACAAACTTTAAAAATGCATTCTCCTTTAAAGGAGAAAAATGGGGGAAACTGGCTTTTCTGTTGCAGGCTGGCAGAGCTCCAGCCTGCGAGGGGCTGCTTGGGGGCCCCCCTGCTGCACACACTGCGGGGCTGGGGACTGGGAGTGAGGGGTACTGGGGTTGGACTGGCCACTGATGTTTGCAAATGGGTCCTGCTACAAAAAATGTTGAAAACCACTGATCTAGACCTTGGGAAGGTGTCTGAACTTCCCGGCATGCCGGGACTGACTTTTTCTTCCTGTAATGTTTCAATCCGTCGGTGTCCATGTTTCCCTGGTGTGGGTGGCGAGGGACGGCAAACTCCTGGAGATAGATATTTTGGCGATATTATATTTTTCTGTGTGTGGATATGTGGAAAATATTTCTAGTTCCCATAGAGCAAGGCCTGTCTTGCCCAGATGCTTGGAGACAACAGGCTCACTGTGTGGGTGGCTGTGTGCATCTTTCGCCCTGCTTTACGGAGGAGCGGAAAAAAAAATAGGCAGGGAACAGATGAAGGCAAAATAGGCTGGTTTTCCTCCCAGACGGGGCTTCCCTATGTGCTGCCTACAGGCAAAGTGCATTGACTTCCAACTCTTCCCCAGAAGCACATGCATCCCTGCAGCAGGCGGGAGAGGCGGAGGGGTTCCCCATGCTTTCACCTGGCCCCTTGAGCACCCTCTTACCTGCACCCTCCCCACCCCACATCCTGGCAGGTGTGGGTGCCAGGCAGGTACCAACCAGCTGCTTGATGCAGATGCAGGCAGTGCCAGAGGTTGGGGCCGGCTGTCCTCTGGCACTGCCTGCACCTCCACGGAGCCGGGCTCAGCGCCCGAGCGCTGCACGGCTGCAGGCTTTGGCTCGCTTTCGGAATAAGGAAGTACCTAATTTTAAAGCCGTTGGCTGTTACAGGGCCGATCCCCTCAGAGACGCTTGCTCTGGCTGCAGATGGAGGCGTCTCACCCGCGCGCCGACTGTGCCTGGAATAATTGAGTTCGGTTTCACTTCCTCTATTTACCAAGCCGCAGCCGTGCTTCTAAACAGGCCGGGGAGGAGGGGTGCGGCGGGGAAATCAGCCACCCCAGCGTTTCGCCCGCTGCAGTGTAAACAGCTGGGAGTTTGGTTTCGCGGGCAGGGAACGAAAGCCATCATGTAAGCAAAGGGGTGAGACTGTCTGTCTGTGCCTGTCTGCAAGCTGGGAGGGACGGACAAAGGCATCTCCTGATGTCCTAGCCTTCTTCTGACCACCCCAGCCCTAGTGGGGAGCTACTCCTCTGCAGTCGTAAAACTGCAGGGAAGCTCAGGTGCTTGCAAGCTGGGTGGGGGAGTGGGGGGAGTGCAGAAAGGAGTGCCAAAGCCTCAAGAAAGGGTGGGAAGAGCTTGGCGGGAGGGTTCGACACCTGCCTTCTCTGGAGCATCCACTGGGACTGCCAGGACTTGAGCCTGACCTTCTGGAGGGGCAGGAGCATATCCTGAGCCCCCGCCAGCTGGCTGCTGCTGCCGCCGAGATGGCTGCCCCCCAGGAAGGCGGGTTAGCATTGCAGGAACAGGGGGCAGGGGCTGGGGGTGGCAGTTGGGAAGTCAGGAAGGAAGTATAGCAGGAAGGATGTCACAGCACCTGCCTCCTAGTTCAGACGGTTGCTGCTGCAAGAGTACCCTGTTGGTATGCTTGCTTCCTGCACGCGTCCTTCCCCCTTCCTATAATGCTGGGCCGTCCACGTCACCAGCCTGCAGTTTATCCTGGTGGCCTGCGCCCTTCTGGCTACCCTTGCCCGCCTGCAGGGATGAGGCTGCTGTCACTGCCGAAGCTTGGCCGGTCCTGACCTCCTGGGCCACATGTGCATAGTCTTCCCTTCTTACGTGCCAAGGGCATCCCGCTGCCTGCTGTCCAGCCCGACAGGCTGAGGAGGGTAGGGGCTGCCGCGGGGGTCAGCGTAGCCTCGTGTCCTCTCCGGCAGCGGCCAGCAGCAGCCGTTTCAGAGCCTTCATAACAGATAATTAAGCAGCAATGTGCCTCTGAGGGATGCTCCTTCCAGTTAATGGTTGGTTCATGCCCTGAAGCACGAGAGTTTATGTCCCTTATAAATTTTTGCCCTACCCATTGCAGCCACGGATGGTCTGATGAGGCCCATAAAGGCCCAGTCCCTTGGAAGCCTCTCGAGGCTATGGCCGCATTGGTGTGAAGCGCTGGCGAAGTCTGTGAGTTAGCAAGGCCTGTGCAAAGCAGCATTTGCTATCCTGGGGCATAACACCCGCCCAGGTACACCGCAGGAGGCCTGTGTGTTAATCACAGAGCGGGGCTGGCCTGGCTAGCCTTCTTTTGAGCTATTCTCACCGCCCCCAGCATGAGTCCAGCTCCCCCCTGCGTGCAATTGCTTGCCATCCAGCAGTGGAGGGACAGGGAAGCCACAGCTGTCCATTTGCAGGATGGGCGCCAGCAGAGCCGGGAGCCCGAACTGGTGATGCATCTTGTCAGCTCAGCGCAGCAGCACGAACCACCCTCTCCCAGTGCCACCATGGCTCTTTTTGCGGGGGGGGGGGTAATCGCCTTCAGCAATGCCTGATCCCACAGAGGACTGGGGCAGCAGCGGGGGTTGTGTATGGCCATGCTGGGCAGACAGGTCAAAAGGGGACCTTTGTGGCCAAGACAACTTTAAAAACCAAGCAGCTGTTCGGCAGGAGCAGGACTTCTCCCCATGCTCCAGCCAAGCCGCGGGTGGCAGGGGGGGCTGCCGGGCTCCTTAGCAGGCATAGCACGTCGCTGGGAGAAGGGCCGGGGGAGAGAAACTTGCAGGGCAGCCAGAGTTTTTCCATTTTGTGGCCTGTGTGGAGAAACGCTCCTTCAGGGGAGATATTTCCTCCTTCCCCCCCCCACATTTCCCCCTCTCTCCCAAACCTTCCCCTTTCCTGTGTTTGCTGCAGCTGAAGAACATTAAACACATGAAACACATTAGCTGGGCTTTTTTTTCCCCTCCCCCTCAAAAAAGAAAACCAAAAAAACCCCACCCCAAGACCCCCTCTCCTCCTGAGTGAGGGACCTCCAGGAGACAGAGGCCTGCGCGCTGACCCTGCCCAGCGCCATAATTGACAGGTCATTAAAGATGGATGTGCGGCCAGAGACGGCTGTGCCGCTCGCAGGCTGGTGGTTGTCCGCGTGGGGTTTTTTAATGATTTATGTTTCCTTCTCCTCCTCCACCCCTCCCTCCCTGCTGCCCGAAACCTTCCAGGCACCATGGGAGGTCTGTTTTTGGACGGCGAGGAGAGCCCTGCGCTGGAAGACATCAGCAAATGGACGGTGGAGGATGTTTGCAGCTTTGTGGGCAGCTTGTCTGGCTGTGCTGAGTACACTCAGGTAAGGCCCATGCCGCCGGGGACGCACACAGCCAGGAGAGCTGGGGGGCGCTTATTCGGTGCCCCCTGCCATCAACCCCCACTTGACAGAAGTAGTGTTTCAGGGCCTTGCAGGTGCTGCAGCTGCTGGTTTTCCTCCCAGATGGGGCTTTCCCATGCGCTGCCTATAGACATCCCCGCGCACGGAGGGATAGGGGTGGGGAGAGCAATGCGGGGGGGGAGCTCTCCTGTCTGGCCGTGCACTGACATGCCTCTTGGCCTGCCGCGTACATGTGTGCGCGTGTGTGAGCGTGAGTGAGTGAGAAAGCCCGTCGTGTCCTGCGGCCGAGGGGGACACAATGCTGGCTTTGTGCAGGGTTGCCCGAGGGAGCCAAGCCTGTGGCCTGCTGTAATGAGGGCCTGTGTGCAGTTCTCTGGCGCCGCTGAGAAGGGCTTTTTATCCAAGCGCAGAGGGCTGGGAGCCCTGGGGCTGTGGCCAGGACGCAGCAGCGGGTTGGCCTGGAAGACGGTGGCACTTTAACGACCCTGCCCTGCATCTCCCCGACACGGAGGGCGATGCCAGGCAAAAGGTCACAGCAGCGGGGCATGCTCCCTGCCGTCTGCCAAGAGCGAGGCTCTGGCCAGGTCACGGTCAAAACACGTGCGATGGTTTCAGCTCCCCGGAGCTGGCTTGACTCTAGGGAGGGCTCCCAAGCCGGGGGGCAGGGAGGAGGCGCAGGGGCAGGGGAGGGAGCTCGCTGCACTCTATCAATCTCTGCCGTGCGCTCCCCCCCCTTTCCCTAAATCCCTTTGCAGCAGGAGCGACGCATCCATCACTGCTGCGGGGCTCATAAAGCAGCTCAGTGTGAGGCCGCGAAGTGGGACACAAAACCCAGCTCTGTCTCCGGCTCCGCTGGCTGCCCAGGGCCGTGATAAATGCCCCATTGAGCGCGCGCACCGACGGCAAACGTGGATTCCAGAGCTGTCTGGGACAGGCTTGCAAAGAGAGGCCAGTGTTTTGGCACGAGGGGAGAGGAGGCTGCTCCAGAGTCCACCCTCTCAGGGGCCTGCTCCCCACAGACAGGGAGCAAGGGGTTGAAAGGGAGCAGAACAGCTGGGAACAAGGGAAATCAGTGCAGCAGCCAGAGAGCGCTCAGCCCTGCAAGCTCGATATGGCAGGTCTGGGGAAACCCAGCTCCAAACCACTGACTCCCCAGCTCCAGTCAGCATCATGCCCCCCTGCAAAAGCAACCCAGCCTCTCACTGGTCAAGCCAACCCTCGCCGCTTGAAGCATGAAACTGCCCCAGCAAGTGACCCTTCCTGAACCACAGGCCACCCCAGTCAGCGGGGGCAAGCCAAGGCCTAGCCTGATTGTTGCTCCTGGGTTCACATTTCTGGCCTGGAGCAGGCGGCTCCTTTCAGTCCGTGCTGATTGCAATAGCGGGGGCCTGATGAAAGCGGCACGTTTTTCACAGAGCAAAAGCTCCTTAACCATGGTCCCCGAGGGGCCCGGGGAGGCTGGGAGCTGGGCTTTGTTGCTCATTATGGTGGCCCGGAGCCACCACCTCCCCACCAGCTCCCTGGGGCGGCTGGCTGATGTGCTTTCAATGCAAAGCCTGTCCTTCCTTGCCCCCTAACTGTGGTGCTAATCCCATCATGACACGCTTCATTAAAACCACCTGTAAGGCTGGTGCTTCCTCAGCATGAACAGCTGTGTGTGCGTGCGAGAGAGGGAGGATGCCGGAGTGAGTGTGCCTGACGGAGATGGGATGTTGGTGAGTGACAGCCAGTGTGCGAAGGGGTGAGAGGACAAGGGGGAGTCAGGGGGAGGGCCGGTTTGGTATGGGAGCAGGGCTAGAGGAGTAGTGGGTGATGTGGGGTGAGCATTATCTCTGGGGGGACAGGAGAGGGGTGGTTTGAAGAGCTCAGGGAAGATGATAGGTAACCAGAGGTCTGTTCCCCCCAGCCCTGTCTGTCCTACCACCATTGGCAGCACTGTGGCTGCTCTAGATTTGCATCTCAGAGCAACAACTGGTCAGGAGCTCAGTGGCACTGAGGGTAGCAAAACCCTGAACACGGACACCTTGCACAAGGATTGTCCCTTTCCATCTCCGCCCCCATCCCAGCTCATTCCCCGCCCAGTGCCCCCACAGCAGATGGGAAATCAATAGCTGATGGGAGACGCGGGATGTGCTTAGGAGCTCTGCAAACAAAGCGTCCTCGTATCACAGGACCTGCCTGGCAGGCTGGAGGGGCACCAGCTCAAGTGGGCTCAGAGGAGAAGGCTTTCCTGTGCTGCCTTGTTCTGTGCTCAGCAGGCTTCGCTGCGTGGAGGCTCTGGAGCCCTGCTGCAGCTCGGAGCTGCAGCGCCGTCTGTGCTCGCTCGCCTCCAAAACCACAGCTGCCAGGGAGGTCTGGCATCAGCCTGCGGAGAGCCCCCGCCAGGAACGCCAGCGGGAGCTTGGCGGAGCGCTGCGCACAAAGCAACACGCCTCAGCCCGGCGCGGGGAACGCCCTGGCAGACAGGCAGCTGCCCTGCTCCAGCCTCTGACAACGCGCGGCTTTGTCCCCACAGCGAGCAGCGGCCCCTGCATGGGCCCTGGGGGCTCCTAACATGCTCAGGGTAGGGCTTTGTGGGAGGGTCGCAGAGCGCGGGGAGCCGCTTGGATCCGGGCCACGTTGGCTGCAGAGGAAGGAAAGAAACGGGTCTATTAAGTTTCATGAGGTCAGAGAGCAGAAACACGTGCTGCTGCCAGGAGCGGCTGCACTAGCGGAGTCCTGCTATAAAAAGCAAGCTTGCAACGGCTCAGCTGCTCGGCTCCAGCAGTTGCAGCCGCTTTCCAGGGGACAGGTCTGGGGTGCAAGGTGTGTGGGGGGGTGGGGGAAACAGCCATGCAAACACCTGGCAAGCCCTGCTGTGCTGTGGTGAGCCAGCACAAGGGAGTAAGTGGCATGGAGATGGGGGCAGGTGTCAGCTGGCAAGTCTGGCTTAGCCCCCCCCCAGCCAGGTCACCCTAGATGCCAGTGGGTGAACTGCTGTGGAGCTGAAGGCAGAGCTCACTTGGGTGGCAAAGGCCCCACGGCTGCTGGAAGGCAGGTCCCCTGGCTGACAGGGTCGTCTGCCTGGGCACAAGGGACAGCAATGACTGCGCAGGGATCTTGTACGCACCCTGAGTGAAGCCGCAAGCATCAATCCAGCATTAAGGACGTAAGCCCTGGCAGGCAGACTAGGAGAATTGCACCCCCGCCTCACCCATGGGAAACAGCAGAGCTGGGAGGATGGAGGGGGTGGTTGGGCTGGGGCCTCAGTGCCCTGCTAACACTTCCCCATGCAGCACGGCCAAAGGGAAGCTGTGGTGTGGTCCCTTCGCACAGCAGGAGACAAACGCGAGCCAGGTCTTTTCTCTTGGGAGAGGGTCTAGTCCTCTGTGGGCTCCGGACTGGGCCGGTGTCAGACTTGTCACTCCTGTGCACGTTCCAGTTCTGCACGTGACAATGGCCCTTCAGCGGCTCCGACGCAGGGTAGCCAGTGTGCGCACAAGCCACATCACACTGTTAGTTGGCCATTGGCTGGCACGTGGATCTGATTAGTTTTTGCATCGTTACCGCTGCCCTGCTTTGGTGTAGGGCACGCTTAGTGCGGAGAACTCCACCCAGGGCAACACCAGGGGCCACCGCTATTTTCATTTCATTTCATTTAAAATGCCTGTTAACTCCGACCTAAAAGCAGGGCAGAGGACAAATGCCATCACAGCAGGGCCGAGTCAGTCCAGCGCACACACCGCTCAGCCTGCCCCGTCTGTCTGTCTGGGATTTTAGCTCTGTTCAGTGTCTGGTTTGGGTTTAAACAATCAGGCCTTAATAGACACCCGATGTGCGTTTCTGGACACCCGATGTGCGGACTGCAGAGGGAAATGCAGGCAATAAGGGCACTGCAGAGGGTCTGGGCTGGGGCCATGGGGGATGTGCTTGCTAGCAGGTTTCCTTTGATACCGGTGTGCAGGCAGCGGCGACAGTGCAGAGCTCCTAGATATGCCCGTCGGGGAGCGATGCATTCTGCCTCACGAGGTCAATAGATGGGATCATGGAAAATCAGTGCTGTTATGGTACATGTCCCTGCCAACGCATGCCATGCACAGACTGCTCTGCTGCCTGGTTTGCATGTACACGGGGGCCTGCATATGTAAATGTTTCCCCTGATGCAGCTGCAGTGTATCAGGCAGCCCATTGCTCCTCTGGGAGCACCCTGGAAAGCCTTGACTGGGGCAGCAATAGGCAGCGTCTGCATGTGGGAAGTCCCCTTCTGCCCAACCACCACACCACGGCAGCACCCGTGAGCATGGTTTTGTGGTTTCCTGCAGGTATTCCGAGAACAGGCCATCGATGGTGAGACGCTGCCTCTCCTGACCGAAGAGCACTTACTGAACAACATGGGGCTCAAACTGGGCCCAGCACTGAAGATCAGGTCACAGGTAAGGCAGCCTCTTAACCAGCGGCGGCTGCTGTGCTCTGGGCGCACGCAACCCAGGGAGAGGTCAGAACCAGAGGGTACGGGCTGAATACGTCACGGGGAAGGCATCACCCAGACTGACCCACACGTTGCTCCCTGACCCCGAGGCCTGCAGGCACCGATGCTGTTACGTGGCTGACCAAGGGAGTGCAGAGTTGGGCTCTGCTGTAGCAAAGCCATGTCCCCCTGCCACGGTATTGTAAAGCAGCTCAGCACGCCTCTCTCCTTTCCCCTCCCGGTTCCCCTGCCTCTGGCAGCCCCTCACTTGCCTTCACACTGAATGCAAATGGCAGTGGTGAAAAAGAAGCCAGTTTTACAAGCACTGCTAGCTCTTCCCTGGAATTAAGAGCCGCTCATCACCATTTTGGTCAATAGGTCTTAATTGTTCAACAACTAGGTAAACTGTCTAGTTAAAAAAAAAAAAAAAAAAAAAAAAAAAAA
>NW_017729014.1:13777333-13780622 GCF_001723915.1 Gavialis gangeticus
TAAAAAAAAAAAAAAAAAAAAAAAAGAAACATATAGTAATGAAGAGAGAAATGTGCAGGACTTACTTGGTTGAAGGGAAGCAAAATGGGGCTTCCCAAATCACCTACCGCTGCCAGAGATGGGAACGTTAAGAGGGAAAGAAACAGTTCTAACAGGCTTCAGTAGAAGTAAAATGTAACGCACGTGGGTGGGTATTATGAAGATGGGTACAACCTGGATACTTTATGAAGACATGTGCACCCATTGCCATACGTGTAATTTTATATGTATGTACTTTATATGTATACACACACACACAATTTTTGCACCTACACACATAATTTTTGCACCTATATGTGTGTGTGCGTGCAAAAATTGTCCATAAAACCCCCACATACTGGCACATGTGTGTGCATATACAATGTATACACAGATTGTACATGTGGGTGTACTAGCGTGTCATCAGTTATGATCTAGCAACACACACACGCACACAAACACACATTGTACATTCGTACCTATTGGCCTGGCTCCACTTCCCTCACCCACAAGCTATACATTTGTTATATTATGTTAAAACAATAAGGGCAACTTTATTACTTTCCCTGCAGCCCTCACTGTTTACGAGGGGTCTAATAAAAAGGTTCTGTGGGCAATTGTTCCCTGTGGATCAATTCGGGAGGAAATAAAACTCTTATGTTTCTTAAAAACAGAGAGCGCCAAATAGCTCACAGACACACACGGATTAGAGCGTAGGTGGGGGGAGGCCAAGGTACGAGATAGGGGCTGAAAAAAAAGACGTTGTCCTGCCTCCGTTTAATCAATAGCGTTAAAGGGTTTTTAATAAGGAAGGCAGCCAGGGCCCCCAGTTTGCTAACAGAATAATACCCTGGCTGTTTGGATTAGACACAAGCCTGTGTTTTTATTTGAGCTCAAATGCAAACCAGCTGTGGAGGTGCTGGAAAGTCATGAGGCCTTTGGCCCTGGCTGGGAGGTGAGAACCATTGCAGAGGTTGCTGTTGCTCTTTTGGAGGGGTTGCAGGGGGTGAAGGGGAGTGCGCAGGGGAAATGATGCAGGCTCACAGCTTCCTGTACAGTTGACAGCAGCCACCCTGCCGCTCTCCTCTTGGCCCCCGACACTGCATCCACTCGGGCGCCCAGTGCAGGGCAGTCCCTAGCATCTCCTGTTTCCAAACTAGATGGCTGAGCAGCCAGAGGAGAGGTCCCAGGAACTGGCTTCTGACACATTTGCTATGGAGAAAAAGGGTGGATAACATTGCAGTGGAGGGCAGAGCTGCTCCTGCCCCTTCTGCCCTCCTGCCTCCCTCCATCCACACTGCTGTGTCCCAGTCTTCCCTGTCTCTTTCTGTTCCCCCTTCCCCCAAAAAAGCAAAAAAAAAAAAAAAAAGCGCTCCACTACACAGTGCTCAAGGACAGACAGGCCAGATGGTGCGAGTTCCCTGCCTTTCCCAGGAAGTCCCAGCTCACTTGGCTTCTGCTTCAGCGCTAGTCTGGTTGACGGGGCATAGAGCACGTCCATCCCCCGCGGAGGCCCGAGCACGCACATGCCCTGCCATGCTCTTACGACCGTGCCACCTGCCCAAAGCCAGCTGGAAGGAGATGACGGGGGACTGTGAGGCACGTCCTACTGCTGAGGGCTCCTGCTGTCAGCTCCCAGCCCCCTCCCCTGTGTTTTTGCTGCATCCCCTGAGCTCTGCACCACAGCTGGCTCCACTCAGACCTGGTGCAGTGGCTCAGGAAGGGACAGTGTAAAGCGCCTGGCTGGAGGAAGGGGGCACGTGCTATGCCAGTGAAGGGGCTGGCTTCTGCGTGAGCCGTGGAGATCAGAGGCAGCTCCTCTGATGGGTAAAATCCTGAGGCAGCTTCCTCCAGGCTTGAGAGCAAGATGTACAGTGGCAGGATGCCTGCACCTCTGCCTGCAGCCTTCCCTGGGGAAGAGGGCACCCTGCACAGGGCTCCGGTGCAGGCCAGGAGCCGTCAGTGGCTGATGTCATGTATTGGGGCAGGGATGGGAGCCATGCCCATCCAAGATGGGATGGAGGGAAGGAGTGGGAAGCCAAGTCCCAATACTCCCCCTCCACCTTGGGCAACTGTCTGTTTTTTGGCCCCAGGAGGGTAAGGTACGACCGGGAGAGGTGCTTCTGCTCTGCTGTCTCTCTGTGTGGGGTGCCCTAATTTGGTGCATGCTGTGTGGAGAGTGGGGCAGGACCAGCTTTGGGTCTGTCTTCATCACATGGGGTGGGGGCAAACACTGCAGTTCCTCCCATACCTTTATCCGTGGGAATGTGGCCTCCAGCTAACATGTACAGCAGTGTCCATTCCTATACCCTCTTTATCCTGCTTTTGTTCTGTCCGTAGGTCGCCAAGAGGGTTGGCAGGGTTCTGTACATGGCAAGCTTCCCCATGGCGTTCCCACTGCAACCCCCAGGCTTACGGCCTCCAGACCGGGACCTGCCTCCTACGGACCTCCGCCCGTCCTCTACTGGAAGCGTGGCCTCCCCATTCAGCACTGGCCTGCTCCCCGCCAGCCGCATCTCACCAAAGCAGGAGAATGGAAACCCTCCCTTAATGGCTGGCATCAACGACACCACAAAACCTCCATCTTAACTGCATGGTGGCTCTTGACTCCCTCCAGAACTGAGACGCAGCTGGACAAACTCAAAGGTACCGAGTGCGAGAGACAAGGAGCCCCCCTCCCCCCCCCTCCCCCGGCCTCAGTGGTGTGCAGCAGAGGGCCCAGGAAAGAGGGATGATAATAATGATTATTTTTTTGTGGTGCAGTCATTTTGTTTAAAAAAAAAAAAAAGAAGAAAAAGCTCAAAGAAGTTCAAAAGGAAGGAAAATAATCCAAAGATTTACCGAAAGCAGCTCACGGAGAAAACACAAGGGTTTGGAGAGGGACGGAAACCGCTCGCTCCCCTGCTGAGAGCAGACAGCACATGGCAGGCGGGAAATTGGATGCTTCTTTGCCTTCGAGGGAAGGCGGCTTTGGAGGACTCCTGGGCATGGCTCTCATCGGGGTGGGGCACTGCTCATCGAGGGAATCTGCTCTGCGCTGGGAGCCCCCACCCCCGCCCCTCAAAGGCAGGCAGCTCCCTCCCTGGAGCCTGTCCTCAGTTCCTCAGTCAGGTGTCTATGCATCTCTAGCAACTTTTGAACCAATACCAAAGACAGACAAAAAAAAAAAAGACAAGAAAAAAAGGCAAACCAAGGCAAGTTCTGGTCCATGTTTACTTCAGTGTGATGGTACGGCACAGGCGGCTCTCCCCCCCCCCCCCCCCCCCCCCCC
>NW_017729014.1:13780632-13786723 GCF_001723915.1 Gavialis gangeticus
CCCCCTGCACCCCCCATGGCACAGTGCCCCTGCCACCACCATGCAGAGACAAGAGACTCTGGTGGCTTCCCTCCCATCCCCAGCCCCTTCAGGACATGTGTGTGTATACACACACACATACATATATATAGATATATACACACACATATATATATATATGTATGTATAAAACATTTTGTTTTAAAAAGAAAAAAAACTGCAATAGGAGAGCGTGTGCCCAGCGGGGCGGGGGTTCTCCTGCGCATTTCCCAGCGCTGCCGGGACGTGTACAGCAGACGCGTGTCTCATTGCCTGTTTGTCTGGGGGAAGGGGGTGCTCTTTTTCTACAAGCCTTGTTACAGAGGCGGGCGTAGGTGCACATTCTGGGCTGCTAAGCACCAGGAGGCCGGGCCCTGCGCGTGCCCGCGGGGGCAGGGAACTCAGGCTGGACGTGGGAAGGGTTTTTACTACTGTGAACGAGACGGTGATTCCCGGAGGTGCCCTTCTGTGACGTGTACAGTTGTGAGCAACAATCACATGTGGTACGTCTTGCTCTCTCTCTCTCTCTCTCTCTCTCTCTCTCTCTTTCCTTTTTGTTTAAACGTTGCACGTGCTACCGTTTGGGGGTTTTTTTTTCCTTAACAAATAGCTTGGTGGTACATTAGCTTCTTTATATTGTAAAAAGAATTGTCATTATCCATCACGTCACGATAACGGCTTTCCAGCAATCGATTTAAATAAAAAAACCACTTAATTTACCCAGGGTACATGCTTCTCCCGGGCCGACATCTGCCAGTGCTCAGGTATGTGCAGACGTCTCCCACATACTCAGGTTGAGGACTGCAAGCCCTGCGTGCTGGGACCGTGTTTCTTTTGCATTTGACCTGGGTCCCTCCTGTACTGCAAGACGGCTGGGCGGAAGAGCCCAATCCAGGTGTATGACCAGAAAGAGCAACACTGAGAAATGGGCTGAAAGGCTCTTGCTGCTAAGGCCCCCACAGGGAGGCTGGGAGGCCCAAACTGGGGCTGCATGGGCAGGGGTGGAGCAGGAAGCATTTGCAGAGCAAGTCAGAACTGTCTTGAGGGTAAAACTTGATAGCCACAGACAAGAGGGGTTATAGTACAACAACTACCACTTTCTCTTAGCATGAAGAATTTGGTTCTACTCCCTCTCTAGAGGGGAAGCTAAACCGAAATGGAACCAGTTTTCTTTTGCTTCAAAGTGAAATTCCCCTTTCAAGCTTTTTAAAAAGTAGAGAAAAAGAAGTTTGGAGTCTATACCCCAACTTCCCTTCATGCCACTTAATGGAGCAGATCGCAGGATGGAAAGACTGCCCTGCTCCCCTTTTCCCGCATGCACAACTCGGGGGTACTCTGGGAGCCAAACCCCCTCTGCTATCACAACACAGCTACTGCAAACGACTTGCTCCCCCAGCACCATGCCTGCAGTCCAGGGCACTGCTGGCATACAGCAGCACGGACTCTGCTGTCACAGGATGTGGTGAGACCGTGGAGCAGAGCGTCCGGTCGGAACATAAAACCTGGCCACGTGGCTACAGGAGTCACACCCCAGCGTTGCAAACGCCGCTCCCCATGGCTGCTGGATGGCGCATCCCTGAGCTCATCCACGTCACGGACTGCGCTCCAGCAGCTCTGCAGAAAGGCCCTGTGCGTTGTCAGGCCTGCACCATCCTCGGCTGGTCAGTGCGCGTCTTGGGGGTGCTGTGCTGAGACAACAGCCATCTTTGGGCTGCAGAGAACAGCCCTTCCTCTGACACCCCCCCAGCACCTACATGCTCCATGGTGGGAAGGGGCATTATTCAACTGTACTGTTGCCTTTGAAGGCAGCTCCTAGCCCTGGCAAAACGCAGTGAGGTAAGGAGAAGACAGCTCTTGCCTGTTGTCTGACCACAAATCTGGATTCCATATGTCTCTTGAACCATTACCAACAAAATTAAGAGACGGAAAAAAAAAGGTTTGAGCCCCTTTCCCAAAACACCAGCAAGAAGCTAAGGTTTAGCTGGAAATGCCCCCAGTGCTGCTGCACTGTGACTCACCAGAGCAACAATGATGTCCTGAAGCAGGAGCTGAGCAGCTCTGCACAAACCGAGGAGCAGGGAGCTTGGAGTGAGGGCGATGGCTGCTGTCCTTGCACTGGACGGAAACCGAGATACACTCTGGCTCCCACTTGGCTTTGGGGAAGCACAGCCCAAGGGGAAGCTGTACTGCCCTCGTGGTGCTAAGCCCTGCTTTTGACTAGCTGGGACTGTAGCATAGGATGCAGGTAACTGGGACCTGCTACTCTGGTCACCAGAGAAGACAAGACGTGAGCAGCTTCAGGGCAAAGTGAAGAGGAGAGCCAGGTACCTAGTATGTCTCCCGCTTCCCCTCCAAGCAGAGAGCAATCACTGCCAGCCCCGAGGAGCAGGGCAGCAAGTGGTGTGAGGCTGCAGCCATGCTCTAGAAAGGGATTTGATTAATGCCCTGCCAAGGCTCCGCTTCCCCCATCTATCTCAATGATTCCCATATTGAGCCTGCTCTGCTCCCGAGCGTAAGGAGACCGGATGCTCTGCCTCACATCACCATCCAAGGGGAAGGCAAATAAGCGCAAGTGGCCCAGCAGTGACCAGCTCCCATGTGCTGATAACTCAGAGATGAGGAGGGGTGCAGGCAGGGAGCAGTGATCTGTCTCACTGCTGGCTGAGTTCCTTACGTAAGTAATTTCCAGAAGACTGTGAGCTTTGCTCTCACAGCAGCAAAGGCACCAAAGGCCAAAACCTCAGGTGGCCTAGTTCTGCAGCAGTGTCCTTGTGCTGTGGGCTCAGCCCATGGGAAGCAACAAGGAGAAAGACCGAGCGAGCTAGAAGCAGCACACGCTGTCCACCCTTTGAGCAGGGTGGACAAGGCAGCTGGAGCCACTGGAGCTGGGAGAGAGCCCAGCTCGTGTGCTTGGGGCTTTGGCTCTTCGTGCCATCGGCCCTGCAGAGCCTTTTCATCACAAACGTAACCAGCCATGACTGAACGCATATGAGGAGCCCTCCTGCCGGCTCTGGCGGGGGGGGTGTTCTCTGCTTAAGACAGAGCAGAGCTGCACCAGGAGGTGGGTGAGATTTCTCAGGGCCGAGCCGCCTGCCTGCATCGTTCCTGGGGGGACCTACCCCAGAACTCCCACTCCGCACACCAGTGAGAGGCAACACCCTCAACCATTTGCAGTGGTGCATGGGGCTGGTCTGCTTTGGGTGGCAGCGGGAAACTCCAGTATCGACACTGCAGTTAGCCCTCGAGGACTTAGCAGAGCTGAGGCACTTTGGCCAGGGACTGGGGAGCCAGTGGGTGGCCCCTGGACATTGCCCAGGGGTGCGTGGCACCGCAGCCTGGAGCTTCAGTAGGGCTGGCACCCCCTCTGCCCTGCTGTTCGGTTCCTCACCACTCTGGTGGAGCTGCAGTGAGCCTTGGCTGGCTCCGAAGTTGGATTTTAATGAGGGTGTTTTTATTACCTCTGCGGAGCTGTTTTACTGGCCCAGACCTGACCACAAATTTTATTACGTTCTCCAAAACCATAAAACTGGTGGGAAAAGGGCTGAGGCGTCCAAGCGGCGTCTTCACTGCCTTGGTGAGGGAGCCCTCCCCTGCACCCTGTGGCAGGCGGCTGCCCGCCCCATGGGGCTCTTACTGCCTCCTGGGAAGTGGGTGGGAGAGGGCTGTGCCGTGGCACCAGCCAGTGACTGCCCTCTGCAGCCACGTGCCATTGTCCATGAGGTCCTGAGGCCTTCAGTCCTCATCAGAGATGTCAAGGTCCTCCACGACATCCTCCTCGCCGCGGGCCAGCTGCTCCAGGTCGGCCCTGGTCAGCTGCAAGCGCCCCTCAGCCTCCCCTGAGGAAGGAAAGAGCAGAGAAGTGTAAATCCTGCTTTATTGGCTGGGAGCGAGGCAAGCGGAGGCGGCTCATCACTAATTAATCACGGGCGCTAATTAATTTATCAGTGCTGCTGCAGCTCTCAGACAGCAGGGGTTGGGGGGAGGGGAGGGGGCACACTGCCAGGTGCCCAGGGCAGCACCTGCTCTGGTGCGGGGCAGGGGGAGGAGTTCAACGCAGTGCCCGGGGTGGTGGTGGTGGTGCAGGGGGCCATGCTCCTCCTTCCTGTGACTCCCTAAGGCAGAAACAGCTTGCAGCCAGGCAGGGAGCACTGCTGGGCTGTTTCCAGGGAGGCTGGCAGAGATGCTGCTATGGGACTGGAGCCTGTAGTGACACGCTGCCAGGAGCCCACTGCCTGCCGCAGGACCAGGCTGTGCCACGTGCTTTGGGCTGCGGCCCAGTGCAGCGCGTGATAACCTGCTCTCATGCTGAGCTGAGGGCTGAGCCCTGCCTTTGCTGATCGATGGTTGCGAAGCCCCGTGGGATGGGAGCAGCCAGTCCAGGTGCACCCCAGCTGTGCAGTCAGGCTCCATGAGGCTCCACCGGCTTTAGCCCACGCTCCCTTGGCCCCTGAGGACAGGCAGGTTACTACAGGTACAGGGAAGCTCTCGCTGTATCAGGCAGTGAGGGGGGCTCCCCCCTGGGCCTGGAGGGAAAGGGCTGGAAGGACAGAAAGCAAAGTGCTCCAGGCCTTGGCAGCGGTGTTAACTTGTGCGTTGCAAGCGCATCTATTCTAGGCATCGCCATGAGGGCATCGATGCCAAGCCTCTGCCATCTGGCATGCTAAAGTAGCCAGGTGTCAGGAAACGCTTTTACTCTGTCCCCCATCCCCCCTGCAGCACAGGAAACCTGCCCCTCCAGGACAGACCGCAGCTGCTTCCCGCTGATGCTCACCCCCAGGGGATATAGTTAAGGGGAGGCAGGGGAACGGGCTTCTCTGCAAAGCCCAGCACTCCCTTTCCATCCCCAGGCCCCTTGCAAGCATGGCATGGCTAGCACTGGCCGAGCACAACCAAAACTGCTTCCAGGGACACGTTCCCACTGGGTCCACCACCTGCCATGGACTACAGAGCAAGGTGGGGTCCTGCTGGCCCAGGGTGACCCAGCTTGGGCACATGGCTGGAGGTACTCAGCCAGCATCGGAGCCCAGCTGTGCTTCCTCTCTGCAGGCACCAAGCAGTGCCAGTGCCAGTGCCATCCAGAGCAGCCGTGCGCAGCCTGCGTGAATCCCCTTCTCCGGCAGCAGCTGTAAGCTGAGGGGGCAGGCCAATGCTGGGAGCATAGATGGTAGGAAGGCAACGGGGCTGCAGCTGCAGAGATCATTAACTGTTTCGCTGCTGCTGGGAGCACCACCTCCTCGCTGCCCACAAAAGGCAGAACCAGCAGCCCAAAAAGGAAAAACCCTTCGTGGTGCTGAGCCCCAGAGACACTCAGTGTTTGGGTGCACATGTAGAGAGCCTGGAAAGCCTTGTAGCCAGGGCCCAGTGAGGCAGGCCAAGCCAGTCCCTCATGGCAGGAGGCCCCTGAGCAAAGATGAAAGCCCCCTGGCAGCTTGTTAGCACCAGTGCCTCATAAACTGTAATCTTTTGCTGCAGCACCCAGCTTCAGAAGGGCGAAAACCTCCAGGCCTGGCAAGGGGAGAGCGATGCCTGCCTTTATGGTGAAGCCAGGTTGAAGTGGGGGGGCCTGGTGCTTAAAAACCCATTACAAACCTCCTGAGGGGCAGCCACGACTCTGCCACCTCTTTCTGCTCCTTACCATTGGAATCGCTGCCTTCCTCTTCCTCCTCCACTTCATACTCTCCTTCCTCCTCATCATCATCATCGTCCAGGTCCTCATCCTCCCCTGCACTGCTCAGGTCTGAGTCTCCATCTGGGCTTCCCTTCGCTCTCGATGCTTTCCTGGCTTTCGTCTTCCCTGCAATTTATTAAAAACATAAATAAATGTCACAAAATCCCTGCAATGGCAGCCAGGGCCCTGCACACCTCTCATGGCCGCAGCCCAGGGCAGAGCACAGAGATAGGGACAGCGCAGCTAGCACCTTCCCCTGGCCAGTGGCTGGGCAGCCTGTCCCCTACACTATGCTTAGAACAGAGTATGAGCCTCACCATGGCCTGGGCATGTCTGCCAAGCTGCTTTACGAGCACTCGTGGGGCTCTGGTGTGATGCCAGAGGACTGGAAGAGGGCCAGCGTGG
>NW_017729014.1:13787657-13795757 GCF_001723915.1 Gavialis gangeticus
TGATGATCTGCTCAGGTCCCTTCCAACCCTACTAGCTATTAAACTATAGGGGCACTTGGCAGGGAGCAGATGTGAGGGGCTGTTGGCCCATGTGCCAAGGAGCTCCCGTGTCTGGCTCCGATTTGGCAGTTACATGGCGGCAGAGGCACTAGCAAGGTACTGAGCAGAGCAAGATGCAGCTCCCGGGGGTCCCTGCTCAGCTTCAGGGGAGGGGAGAGCAACCAACAGTATGAACTAGGGTGGGCTGGCCCCATGGCAACTGCATCACTGCAACCCAAGTGCTGGCAGAGGCACAAGTGTTTGCTCAGGGCACAGCTTAGGTTGGATGCCCCCTGTGAAGTTGCGGGCCCTGGGGAGCCAAAGCCCCACAGCTGTGCTCAGCCCCTTGGCAAGGCTCAGCAGAGGGGCCCAGGCTCGAAGGGACCCTGCGGCCCCACGGGCTACGTTACGCTCCCATCTCCATGGCCACAGGCTCCAAATGCTTCGAGCTTTTTGACTTAGCCCTTTGTTCACCACAGGCTGAGGGGAGGGTTTCTCTGCCTACGGGGCTGGCACAAGATGCTGTGCACTCAAAGCAGTGCTGAAGGGAGGCGAAAGGCCTTTATCCTGCCCTAGGAGCTGCCGGGTACCCACGCTCCTCATGCCCCCATCCGGGAACCTGGCCGTGCTGCACTCCTCGCAGCCCTGCTGCAGCTCCTACGGCCCAGTCCCCACCCCTGCCAGCCGGCTTCTCCTCTTCACTGGGCTGGAGACAGAGTCATTAATAAGCTGGCTGCCGGTGCTCCCGGCAGCAGCCGTCCGCGCTCTCCCCCAGCTGAGCGCGCGCTGCCTGCAGCCCCCATTCATTAGGCTCGCCGGGGAGCGCGGCTGATGGAGCTCGCCCCGGCAGCCATGCACAGCGCTCCCCCTGCGGGGCAGGCTGGGTGGAAGATGGATGGCGCTGCCGCCCGCCGCCCGGGAGAATATTGATGGGCACCTGCAAAGCCTGTCTCTGCACAGGCAGGGAGAGGTGGGAGCCAGCAGTGGCGGGGGCAGAAAAACCAGCTCGCTCCCATCCATCACGTGGCGCTAGCAAAAAGGCCTGTCAGCTCCACTTACCGGCAGCGAGAGCTCATCCGAATGGGACTGTGGGAGGCCCCTGAGCCCAGCTGCGACCGGGAATTGGATGCCAGGCCCCTCATCTGGTGGCCTGCAGGCCTTCAAGAGGCATGGACCAGAGAGAGCCCCTTCTTCCCCCCTGCCAACCCCCATAGACCCAGCCCGTCCCCAGTTCAGTTGGGCTGGGGAGGCAGGCCAACATCCAGGCCCCCATGGGAGAAAGGAGAACCAAACCCCCTCCGGCTGAGCCCTGCTTCCCTCTTAGGAGAGACGCAGAACTGCCCCGCGTCAGTCCAGCTCCGCAGCACATGCCAGCCCCCTGCCCCTGCGCTCCCACCCTGTGCCGTGCCCACCGGGGCCGTAGCTAGCTGCAGGCTGAGGTCTAACCACTGCTCCATGTTGGGCTTGAGAAGAGCGTCCTTGGGCTGCAGCCAAACGGCATGGCCTGAGCACCATGCAGTCCCTGAGTAAGCCCAATGGCTCATGGAGGGCAAGCCTGGGGAGACCAGCCCCCCCCCCCCTTTTTTGAAGGCTGAGAGGTGCAGCATGGAGCAGGGCTGACACCCCCGGGTCCCACATCCCAGCCCCCTGCTCGCACACCTCGCTGGCCCCTTGCGTGCCAGGGGCCCATGGCAGCGGCTGGAACGCTGCAGGCTCCTCCGTGCACAATCCTCCCCCGCGCCCTGCCTCCAGGGATCCCTGCCAGGCGGCCGCCGAGATATGAGCCTGGCTTCCCAGACGGTGCAGGCGGAGGGTGGGCGCTGGGAAGCCTGCATTAATCACCGTGATGATGAAGCTATTACCGGTGTGGGGGGGAGGGGCAGACACGGGACGGGAAACCCGCCAGCGCTCCCGGGAGGCTTGCAGCCACCGTGCTAGGTTTGGCTGTATGTGATCAGTGGGCTGCAAAACACGGGACGCGGGCTGCACAAAGCCATCACCAGCCTCCCTGGGACCGAGAGTTCAGTGGGAACCACAAAGGGCTGAGGGATGGCTGGAGCATCACTTCTGGCCAGCTCAGGCCAAAGCCCGTCTTTAACCATCAGAGCTCAGGGCAAGACCTAACTCAGGGAAGAGGCGATAATCCTCCAGCTCACTTTGAGGAAGCCTCTGCTGGAGATGGGACCAGCAAAAATGGGCCCCGAGTCTGGGCCAAGCTGGCCATGTCCACGCTCACACCAGCTCTAGTCCAAAGCGTTGCCTCACTCCAGGACTCGGTTCCTCAGGGCTGCTTGAGACAGCCCAGAACCAGTGGCATGGGCACATCCTCTCCTGCCAGGCACCCACAGAGGCCCCCGGAGCTAGGCAGACGCAACGCCAGAATTAAACCAAATTAAGCAGCGATGGAAACTGGCCTCCCAGGAGGAAGGGGAAAGTGTTCCAGCCACGGCCAAGGAGCGAGTCCATTCACAGCAGCCAGACAACCATGTGCATGAAACGAGGAGGCGGAGATGCACAGAGAACAGTTTCATCAGAAAGCCTGTGCGTGCCCATCTCCAGGTGATGGACTTTTCAATGCTGCCCTACCCCTCCTGCCTCCCAGCGCGCTGGGCACGTTGTACCCGATGCTCTCAGGCCCTGCGTGTTCCCATCCCCATTCCTGGGGCAGGGAAACCGAGGTAAGAAGCAGGTCCCGTGTGTCCTGTGCCTATCACCACAGGGCTGAGCCTCTTGCAGGTCCCCAAGTGTCCTGGGCTCACATGGCTGGCAGGGCGTGCTGCTGGGCGCCGAGTTAGGAGGCTGGAGCGCCATGCGGAGAAGCACCATAGCATTCGTCTTTCCTCTGCCCCATTCTCTGCATGCTCACCTGGAGTGGCGTCTAGCTGCACAGCTCCTTCCCAGGGCATCCCTACCTGCGAGCTTGACACCCATGCTCCTAGATGATCCCGGCTTCCCGGAGGCCATGCCACTACACCGAGCTGGGGGGCCGCACACCCCTGCGGAGCTCCACTGCCCCCACCCCAGCCTGACAGCAGCTCCCTGCCTCCCCCACATGCTGCTAGCCAGCAAGCATGGCTCCTACGCAGAAAAAACCCAGCTGAACATCCAGGAGCAGGGGGCTGAAAGCGAGAGGGGCCTGAGGGAGCGGCAGGAGATTTGTCATCGTCAGCCAGTGCTATTACAGTATAGGCTGGTCCCCACCTCCGTGCCTAGCCGGGGGCACTGGGGGTGACAGATGACTTGCCGTGAGGGATGTGCCGTCCCTGGCCCCCACCGGAGATGCGCCAGCTATGGATCCCCCTTGACCCCAGGGCATTGGTGTGTGAGAAGAGCCACGGTTATCCCCTCCGCACAGGAAAATGCCCGTCTTCTCTGCCCCCCGGCACGAAACCGCTGCAAGGCGATGAGGTGGCGGCCGCGCGCGGGGGCCGCTCCAGCTCATGAGAAGCACGCCGCCCCCGCTCCCCCCACCAGAGCTCATTACAGCCTGGCCGCAGAGCTGCCGTGGCCACGCTCCTCTCTCGCCTCTAATTGCCTCATGACGAGGCAGCCCAGCGCCTCTCGCCAAGCCATTAATAATTTCCAGGAGCAGCCGTCTGCCCTCCCGGAGCTCTGTCAGCTGGTAAATGAGAGGAATGCATGTGATTCGCCCCCAGCCCCCACCCCAGACAGATCGATTGATCAAACCCATGGCGCTCCCCGCCCCCACTCTTCCCCCCCTTGGCCTCCAGAGCATTCCCAGCTGCCTCCTCCCGGCCAGCCCTTGCACGGACCCGCGGCGCTGCTCTTGCCCATGGATTAACCCTCCTTCTCCTGTCCCTCTGGCTCTGCTCCAGCCCCAGAGGCAGGCCGGCAGTGATCACACCGCTGCCTGAAGCAGACAGACGGAGGGGCCCACTTCCCTTCGACTCAGGCAATTACACCGAGAACAACCCCCCTTTCAAAAGCTCCCTCTGCCCTGTACCTCTCTGCCCCTTTCCAGCGCACAGCTGGATCTGCTGCGTGTACTGGCCTTACTCCGACAGCAGGGCCCCAGTACTTCCAAGCCAGGTGTGAAGCCGATGGAAACCGGGAGCCCCACTGGGATGCAGGGTGAGATGTGCAGCTTTGTGATTGCAGCAGGGAGGAAACGAATGAAAGGACCTGGGGGTTTACGGTGGACCCTAAGCTGAATGAGCCGTGTGCTCTTGTTGCAAAAGAAAAAAAAGAAAAAGCTAACTGCAGGCTGGGTTGTATTCACAGGAGTGTCACTTGTATATCAAGGGAAGTGAGTCTCCCACCATTCGGCACTGGTGAGGAGTCCGGTGTCCAGTTTAGGGCCCTGCCCTGCAAGAACCATGTAGAGTTTGGAAAGAGTCCAGCACAGAGCAACAAAGATGATTAGGGGCCTGGGAGATAAGACTTATGAGGAAAGGCTGAAAGACCTAGGGTTATTTAGTCTAAAGAAGAGAAGACTGAGGAGGGATTTGATAACAGTCTTCCAATACCTGAAGGGCGATTACAGAGAGGATGGAAATGGGCTTTTCTTTGTAGCCAAAGGGCACAAGACTAGGAACAATGGTCTGCAGAACGGGAAGTTTCGGTTGGAAATGAGGAGGAACTTTCTGACTTTGAGGGTGGGTCAGGCACTGGCACAGGCTACCTAGAGGTTGTGGAAATCACTCTTGGGAGTTTGCAAGAGGTTGGACAGACGCTTGTCTGGGATAGCTTGCTTAGTCAGGGATGATCCTGCCTTGAGCAGGGGGCTGGACTACATGACCTTCCAGGCCTACTTTCCTATGATCCTATGAAACCAGTTTGGCTTTGATGCAGGAGGAATCAATGAAGGAATCTGCATCCAGGCAGGGGGCACAAGGCACTGGGGGTTCAAGGAGCCCCCATTCTCTCCCTGGCCCGGTCACCGCCTCATGGTGACTTTGCCCACATCCCTAGCCCTCTGTTTCCCCTCTGACTCTTGCCTCTTTGGTCTCTCTGCTCCTGGGGCAGACATTATCACCTGCTACGTGCCCATGCAGCACAAGCACAGCAGGGCCCTGGTCTGGGCTGGTGTCTCCTGGTGCCGCTGCGAGAAGGCGGCACCCGAGGAGGCTGGCCTGCACTCCACATCCCTGACGGACAAGGCAAGGAGGGGGCATGCTTACACACACAAGCTCTGTCATCGCTGCAAAAGCTGTCAGGTATTTTATGGCAGACTCTGCCATGCCCGTTAGCCATCCCCTGCCTTCAGCTCACCCCCAGCTCAGTGCCACACAACCGTGCTCATCTGCTCTGGGCACTTCTGGAGCCCCATGCCCCAGTTCCCTGCCCTTTGCATGGGGGAGGAGAAGAGGGCTGGCTGGAAACATTTCCCCGCATTTGCCTAACAGAAAGGAAGAAACAGATGGACAAAAGAGTGCAGGGCGAAGGAGAGGGAGTAATTCAGGCTTGGAGATTGATCTCATCCCCCGGTGTTAGCACAGGTTGTAGGAACTGAGGACACCCTGCAAAAGTGGGCTCTAAAACCAGGCCTCACGTTCCCCCCTCCAAAGCTAAGCAATGCTGCCGCCACCCCCCAATTTTATCGAGGCGCTCAGATCCTCAGTTATCAAACTGCTCAGATCCTACAAGGAACAGGTAAAAAAAAAATTTGCCACAATCCCAGCTGCAGAGAGATCCTAAAACTGACACATTTAAACCCGGTGCCCCTCGCGCACTGCTTGCAACCAACACGGGCCCAGAAAAAAGTGCTAGGGGAAGCACATTCCTGGCTTAAGAAACAAGGCTGATGCTGGGGCTGGAACAATTTGCAAGCCATCCTATCTTAATGCTGCTAAGCACTGAAGGCTCCCGGCACTGTCGCTCAAGGCGACTGGAGCAGAGAAAGCGAAGCAGCCTCTGCTCCCGCTGGTCCCAAGATGTCTCAGCCTGTCAGCTGCCTGGCCCACATCTGACGTGCAGGAATGACCTTCTACATTCGAACGTGGGGATACTGGCATGGCCACACCATGTCAGGCCAGCGATCTCCCTCTTGTCTGAGATCCTGGCATCCGGCTGTTGCCAGATGCTTCCGAAAAAGGTACAAAAGGCCTTACGACTGGCAATTAGGAAGAGCTTGGCCTGTCAGGGGAATTTCCTACCTGACCCTGATGCCCTCTATCTACGGCTCATGCTTCACTCCGAATAGTTTCACTGGGTTGTCTCCATACATATTGTACACTAGTCACACAGCACAGCTCAGCTGTGAATGACACGTGCAAGCACTTCTTTGTAGGTGCACACACACCAGTTTTAGCTGCTGTGTCCATACCTGTTTAGACACAACAGACGACACGTGCCATGTTCCCGCACCCCTCGAGGTGTGCATCTCACCTGCTGCAATGGCTCAGCCATGCTGTTCCCAGGCAGGCGCGCTGTGCACCTGCTGTATTGCACACTGGTGTAGTGAGACAACCACATATTTATACTGCATGCCATTTCATACAGACACATGCGCTGGCACCAGCTGTGCTGGTGGGAGCAGTGGAGCAAGTGGACATGTTTGCTGTAAACACAGCCAGTTCTTCCTTATTCTTGGGCAGGAGCCAAAGATAAAAAAATATCAGACGGAGCGGAGCCTCTACCGTGGCACCTGCTGCCACACCCCGCCCTGGCCACTTCTACAGCACCCAGCTGCCACGTGGAAAAGCCCTGCAGGGGAAGCAGAGAGGCTCCCTGCTGAAACCCTGGCGAACACTCAGCCCTGTGCCCAGGCCATCATGCATCTTCCTGGAATTGCTCCCCTGAGCGCACATACACCCTTGTACCTGCATCACCTGGGGGCTCGGGGATAAGACTGATGAAGAACTGAAGGGGAGAAGGAAGCAGCAGAGACTATGAGGTCTGGGAGCAGAATACCGCCTTCCTGTTTAGCACCCTCCCTTCTCCCAGCTTGCACCTGCCGTCTCACCCTGCTGAATGGGGATCGCTGCATGTGCCTGCAGCTTGGCAATGGGGTGCTGCTGCCCCTGGCCCCTTATGGGCCTGAGCCCCCTTTCGCCTCCAAGCCTTGTCGTGCTCCTAGGAATCCAGGGGCTGCTTTCCCCATGGAGACTCATCCCATCTTGCTGCACTCCCAGTACCATGCAGCAGGCCCCCTTCTGCCCCCCTCAACCCAACAGGGACCTTCATGTGCTCCTATCCTGGTCTGCACCTCTGTGCTGCGGCAGCCCCCGTGCTGTGCAGGGGGGGGATTCCTTGGGAGGTGGCTCCTCAGCTGGGAAGATCATGGAGCTGCAAACACCAAATTACTGGCAGCTGCTTCCTGCAGCTTGGCCCGAGTCAGGAAGCAGCAAATCCCTGCTCCTCCCTGCAGCGTAGGTGGACGTGTGTGTGAGGGTGCATGTGTGTTTGTGTGGGGGGGAGGGAGTCACACCCTAGGAAGAAGCCAGGGAGGTAGGGGGGCAGGAGGCAGGTTAGTGCAGTGGGAAGAGGTCAGGTGCTCCCTCCTGGCGCCAGGACCAAAGCAGAAGAGACCCCAGCATCAGCTCAAGAGGAGCAGGGAAGCTCTCAGCACTGGGATACCACCCTCGTCCCAGGGGCCTGGCTCAGCCTGCTCAGGTGGGCCCTCCTGCCACTGCCCGGGGGCAAGACGCATTGCTAACGAGGAAGCCAAGCAGCCGTTGCTTCCATCTGCCCTCCCGGCTGCTGACAGCTGTGCCTGAGGCCTTTGGGAAGGGGGCAGGGGTTGGGACGGACTGACAGATTGAGAGCATGTATGTGCATGGGCGACAAGGGAAGCCAGTTATGATGTGGCTTGGGGGAGGTTTGCACTTGCCCAAACACCCTGAGAAATTCAGGCGGACGCTGCTTACTGGGTCACTGCAGCCCAGACCCTGTGCATGTGCTCACAGACGGCCCTGTCCCCAAGCCCAGGCCCCAACCCCTAAGCATGCGCCCTGCTCCAGAGGCCGAGTGAGCTGGGGGTACCTACGAACAGCAGGCCTACTCAAGGTTGAGCACGTATGCGAGACCTTGCGGGGCTGGGGCTTGTGCTGAACCGCCCGGGTCGTCTGTGAGGCAGCAGCTGCAGTTATGGTGATAAAG
>NW_017729014.1:13800757-13817374 GCF_001723915.1 Gavialis gangeticus
TGAATGAGGGCATGTATGTGCATGGGCGACAAGGGAAGCCAGTTATGATGTGGCTTGGGGGAGGTTTGCACTTGCCCAAACACCCTGAGAAATTCAGGCGGACGCTGCTTACTGGGTCACTGCAGCCCAGACCCTGTGCATGTGCTCACAGACGGCCCTGTCCCCAAGCCCAGGCCCCAACCCCTAAGCATGCGCCCTGCTCCAGAGGCCGAGTGAGCTGGGGGTACCTACGAACAGCAGGCCTACTCAAGGTTGAGCACGTATGCGAGACCTTGCGGGGCTGGGGCTTGTGCTGAACCGCCCGGGTCGTCTGTGAGGCAGCAGCTGCAGTTATGGTGATAAAGTGAGCGACTCCCCTTGTATCCCTGGTCCCCACTCTGTGGACTTGCAAAGATGGATTTTGTGGCGAGATGCACGGGGCCAGCGGCTGGCATTGTAAGTCAGCTGCAAAAGGAAACCGTGTAGCTATGAGCTTCCCAACGGCGTGGCCTGGGAAAGAGGGAGAGCGCTGAGGTGGACGTGCCCGGCGCTGAACCACATCCCTCCGCCCCATTCTATTCACCAGATTTCCCTTTGCTGTTTATTTTGCATTTTTCTTAGCCTCTCTCAAAACTAGAAACAGGCATGGGAAGAAAACCCTCGAATAGCAAGGTCTAATCTGCTCTGCCAGCCTCGCCTTCGTTAGATGGGAGTTAACAAGCAAGGTATTTTCGTTAGTCATGGTTAACCCCGGAGTCCAGCTGCTCTCCCAGCTAACCCTGCTCCAGAGAGATTACGGTCGCTGTAAATTGTAATGAGCACTTAAGTACTGCAATATTTAATTTAAAAAAAAAAAAGAGGAGCGAGGGGGCTGTGAACAGCAGCTAATTAACAGAAAATGGATAATTTCCTGGCGATTAACATTTGATTTTCCACTGGTCTGGATGCAGGCTAGTGTCTGGCTGGGCAAAACACCCACGAACCTCTCTATCACCTGAAAGGGCATCTCCCTTTCAAATGTCTCGTCTCTGGCTAAGAACAGGAGGCAATTCGACTGCTTCCCTGCGTCCCCCCAGCAAGCCACAGTGATGGTAGTAAACCAGATGCTGCCTGAGGTGGGGTAAAGGAAGGGGGCAGACTGCTTCCTCCTGTCTATACCATTGTATGAGCGTGGCTCTGATTTGCACACAGGGATTCAACGAGTCCAGCCTCCTGTCCCTAACGGCAGCCACACTCAAGGGTAAAGAAGCCCAGAGTTGGCCCATGGGCAATATTTTCTCCCTGGAGAAGGTCTCCTCCCAGTCTGAACAGCTAGAGACGGGGTGAGCCCTGAAACCCAACGCTTTAAGTCTCCCCAAGACTCTTCCATTTCAGCACTGATGAGGACAGTGCTGGATGTTGTTGCTCAGCTGGATGCTTGATCTTACTCATCCTAAACTCAGGCCATACAGGATCACAGGAAATTAAGGCTGGAAGGGATGTCACAAGGGCATCTAGTCCAGATCCAGTTCAAGGCAGATCGTCCCTGACCATCCGAGCCACAAGTCTGTCCAACCTGCTCTTGAAAACTTGCAAGGATGGATATTTCCACAACCTCTCTGGGCAGCCTGCTTCAATGCTTGATCAGCCTCAAAGGCAGAAAGTTCTTCCTCATCCCCAACCTAAATCTCTCCTGCTCCAGCTGGAGGCCACTGCTCCTAGTCCGGTCCCTTTCGGCCACAGAGAAGAACTTACCCTCTCTGTAATCGCCCTTCAGGTATTTGAAGGCTGCTATCAAATCCCCCTTCAGTCTCCTCTTCTCCAGACTAAATAACCCTAGTTCTTTCAGCCTTTCCTCGTGAGTCTTACCTCCCAGGTCCCTAATCATTTCTCTTGCTCTGCACTGGACTCTTTCCAAACTGTCCACATCATTCTTGATGCAAAGACGCATCAGTTTTTAAATCATTTACATCAGTTTTTAATTCACCACCCTGGGTTTCCTGGAGCAACTCCTAAATGTTTTTGTTCCCCGGCAGGGTAGATATGCACCCCAGACTAACTAAATAAGGTATACAGAGAAAGCATAAGCTTTTGTGAACTCGGGCTCACTTCATCAGATGCTGTGAAGGGACAAGCATAGATCAGTGTATAAAGTAGAGTAAATGATTTGATTTTGATTTGATTCAAATACTCCACTTTATACACTGATCTATGCTTATTCTTTCACAGCTCAAGTTCACGAAAGCCTATGCTCCACATATATCTCTTATTTAACTAGTCTATAAGGTGCATCTAAACACTGCCTTACTAACATGGCTTACTACCTCTCAGATCAATTCTCGGCTACTGCATGTCTGGCATGAGACATATCCAGAGCAAAACTAAGGGAAGAAGGCTCTAAATCATCTAGGCTGTTTTGACCACATGCTGCTGTTGTTGCTCCTTACATTACCCTTGCACTGCGGGAAGGTGTCATGCGTCTAAGCCACTCCCTGCTCCTGTGCCCACAGCCTGGAGGACAGAGCTGGCAGGGCCAAGTGGCTGAGGGACCCACTGGACAGACACTCGTGTCCGTGTTTGAAGGAGCTGGGCGTCAGTGCAGAGATCCCAGAGCAGGCAGGCGCTGCCGCTTGTCTCCCGAGGGCAGATCGCTGGCATCGGCAGGGCTCTGAGATGGGCCAGTACAGCACCTCTGCCTGGTGTGCAGCTTAATAATATAACGAGATCAGGATCCAGCAAGATCCCCTGCTGCTCAGGGATAAAGAGGACACAAGGAGCAAGTGCTGATTTAATGTTAAAGGCCAACCAAAAGTCTTTTGCCCCTCCAGACCCTGCCCCCTCTCCTCCACGTGTGCGCCATGGGGAGAAGGGCTGAGAACTCCCCAGGTCAAATCAGCACAGAAGGGCTGCAACTGGGGCATGTGGGCTAGGGAGGAGTGGGGTGGAGGGCAAAGGCAGCAGTGCAAGCTCTGCACTTCTGTTTCATTCGGCAAGTCCTCCCCTTCCCCCCAGACATTACAACAATAGCTGGCTCCAAGGTTGCAAATGCTGGCGCTGATGACAGGGGCAACCACGCTCCGACTCACCTCCATCTGCGGTCAACACTGACAGCTGCTGAGTGCAGAGGACAAGGGCTCATTGTGCACCCTGATTCGTGTCCCCCGAGGCACGAGCCACCCTCCACCCCCACCCCCATCCTGCTGCTCTGTCACCTCCACGCGAGGCCTCAGAGCTTCGACTGGCTGCCAAAAGCAGCCCACTTCAAGCTGCAGGTTGTGTTCAGGCCCTGTCACTTATCACCCTGCAAGCCAGGCTAGGAATGGCAGAGACCACTGTCCTTACTGATATAATAACGCAAGGCTGAATTGTACACCTGGCCCCTCAACGAGAGGTGCTCTTCCCACACAGGCCTGGTGCAAGCCTTGCCCCGCATGAAGTGCTCTTGACAATGTGCACCTGTTGCACAAAGGCCCCCAGGGGCTGGCTGAACCGACACCAAACATGCGCATGCTGGGAGAAGCTACCAAGGCCAGCTGTACACCATGAAGTGTTACCTTCATTGGACATTTCTGGTGAGCCCGTGAAGCCCCAGGACAGAAAGGCTGGCGTGGTTTTTACCAGGGACTGGTACCAAGAGACAGAGCTACAGCCCACTGCTGTTGCTGGGCTGTGGGGAATAGTGCCTTCCAAGGGTGAAGACAGCAGGTCCTTGGGAGACCAATGACATCTGCCTGGGAAGCATCAGTTTGGTGGGCAGGTCTCTGAAGCTGTGGAGACCCAGAGCTACCTCAAGGCTCCACTGGAATGAGCTCTGGGCGGGGGGGGCTTTCTATGTTTCCTTGCTCCTCTTTATTACTAAGGACACTTGCAAAACCCATCAGTTAAAAACCCTGTCTGACACAGGGAGAGGTCTCTGCAGTATATGAGGGACACCTGCAATGGAGGCACGGTTTTATCTACTTCACCAGCCTAATTCTCCACCAAACATCAGAATTTACTCTTGTACCCCATAATCACTGCCCCACACAAAAAGTTAGAGCCTGACACGTGGAACGAGACACAGGAGCAGGTGAACTCCTGAAGAAAAAAGGTAGATCCTGATTGCTTGCAAGTGCCTTCCCCCTATGATAAGTAGGGACAAGTTATTCAGAAAACACTTTGAGGCAAAATTCCCATTAAAGGAGGAATGGAAAAGTTTTCCCGAGCACTTAAACAGGTTCCACAATTTACTGCAGACCCCTAGCGGTCAGCTGGTGAATGACTCTGTCCCATTCTTTCTGCTGGCCTAAACTTCCCTGCCCCGTGGAAAACTATTTTTTTTATACTTTAAGCCACCAGAAAGTTTCCTACAAGGATTCAAGGGTGTGTGGTTAACCCTGCTCTCCAGTGTGGTCTCAGGTCTGAAAGTTGGCAGTGGTGGGACCTGGCAATTCCTATGGTCTCATTTACTGTGATATTCAAGTGACCTCTCTTTACTGTATTTAGCCTAAACACCTTTGTGAGGTAGGACAGGGCCACAAATCCCCATTTTATGGAGGGGAGAGAGCTGCAGAGACATGAGACCAAACAGTGCTGCTGGAAAGGTCCATAAACATCCCATTATCTGAAAGGTCGGGTTGTTGCCAAAGCTCCATGCAGGCTGCAGACGCAAGGGACAAATGACCAGTGCATGGATCTAGCTTAGAGCCACTCTCTAGTGACACACCTCAGCTGCACTGCAGGAGCTGGGGAGAGTAGGCCCCCTTTCTGGGTAAACACCTCTGGGGCTGGATTCAGAGACAACGGCCGATCTTAGCACCCCTTGGTGCTGAGGCAGTGGGATAAGAGGGAAAGGGGCAGATGGGGGCCAAAGGTAATGGGGATTTTAGAGTGAGCTGGATAAAGGCACTAAGAATGAAGCGGTAAGATGGATGACACTGAACCAGCTTCCCTGTGCTGGTTTCCAAAGCCTCCACAAAGCAACTGCGCTGCCACACTCTGCATCCCCAAGCCATGTGAGACAGAGCCATGCCATGTGATGCCCGTGTGATGGGGCCTGATTTATGCACAGATGAAGTGAGCGCAGACCCCTGGTTCAGCCCCAGCCCAGTACCTTTCACAGAGAATCCACCGCTCTCCTCGTCAGAGTCGCTGTCCAACTCAAAGAGATCCTTGAATTCCTTGTGGTCTTCCTCCTTCCTATCCTCTAGCCGCTTGCGCTTGATTTCTGGGAAATTCAGGTCTTCAAGCTAGGTAGGGGAAGAGAGAGAAAAGAAAGGATCAGTGAAAACATATTTAGCTTCTGCTTTCCCATCACAGGGTGGGCCCAGCCCCAGCTGCAATTAGCCATGCAGCACTGGGGTCAAAGCCAGGAGCTCAGCAAGTGAAACCCCTAGTGCCAGAAGGTGAAGGATCACCCTGGAAAGCAGCAGATGCCCTAGGGTGGAGGCAGTTATGAAGGTCCATTACGGCATGCAAAGCATCTCCACTCCGGGGTGCTGCTGACAAACAGCTGCTGCTTCCGGGCCATCTGCTGGGTAAAACCCCATTGCAAGTCTTTCAGGAAGGGGAAAACCCACCTCCTTTGCACTGAGTCCAGCTGAATGTAGGGTGCAGCCCTGGGGCACTCAAGAACCTTCTGATGAGCGTGAGTACATGGCTGCATCTTCTTCTGTCCCCGGCTCTTGGATTTAAAGCCCTGCCTGTCCCCAGAAGTGCTGATCATAGAGAGCAGAGCAGAACAGAGTGGTGGTCTGGACGGTCTCAGCACCCGCCAGCTCTGGAGTAGCCAAGTGCCAATAAGGCAGAGAGGGAACTATAGCAAAGAAATGCCCTGGGCTTCTCTTTTGCTGCATTGTCATGTAACCCTTATCTGAACAGGGTTAAATGGCAAGAATTCGCAGTGTCAAATGCTACCCACCTCTGCTTTAACTTCTTTCATTTTTAGAGCCGCCCAGCTACAGCTGGCACTGTCCCACAGGGCCATTTGGGTAAAAGCGCCAAGGATAAGCATGGTACCAGGCTGGTACTAAGACATGTTTGCTCCCCAAACTAGCAAGAGCTAACTCCATTTTGCCACCTTGTGCTTTATTTCTGAGGTAAGGGCTGTTGGCAGTGCTGGCTCAAGGAGAGGCAGCCACCAGCTCTGCAGACAAGCACAATGTCCCTGCAAGCTGCATCACAGGAGTAGCCATGCATACCCAGTCAACTTCTGCCCATGTGAACGGTCCTTGGCTTTGCAATCTCTCTGCCTTGCACCCTAACCTTGGTCTAAGACAAAGCATCTTTGGGATGGGCAAGGAAACACTCTCACTGTAACCATCACCTCATGGGCAAGCAAGAAGATTAGGTGCCTTGACTGTCGCATGCTTTGTGGCTATTTCACAAAGCAGTACAACCTGTGCTGCTGTCACCTCCACTGATGATTTTACTTGTAGCAAGGCAACGGATGCAGGGGCCCAGAGAAGATGAAACTGTTACTTCATATCTAAAGACAAAAATCTGGTTGGCCTTCAACTCGGAAACTCAACATGCCACATGCCATGCTGTGGCCATGCATGTGTAACGAGTAGTGGTTCGCTGGCTGGCTACATGCGAGTACTAAGCAGAGGACTGGTTAAACACAAGTGCAGCAGCATACATGTGCAAAGCAAGTGTGCAAACCCCCAAGGCCATGGAGCTCAATGCCAGCCCAAGGCCGCTCTGTATTTTCAGTCTTTCACAGTGCACCTGGCAGGTTTCTCCACCGAGCTCTCTGGAGGATGCCCACATCCCTCCTTGGCAGCCCCACAGACTCCAAGTGCAGCTCACATGGATCCCAATTCCACTTCACCCACTGTCACTGGGATGGGTGCCTGGGAGGACCAGACACAGCTCAAGACCATGCAGCACCTGCAAGCTACACTGCCCAATCCTGCACCTTTACCAACTTCCCTGGGGCCGTCCTTGCAGTGCTGTGTACTGTCACTAAGCCAAACACCATCATCAGCTCTCTTGGCTAAATCATTCATGAATATATTGCACAGCTCTGGTCCCAATGCTGACCTCTAGGATACGTGGACAGCTTCAATCTGCTCTGAGCAGCAGCTGTTTATGAAGGCCTGGTTTCCCATCATGTAACTCCCTCCATGGCTTCGCTGGAGGCAAGGAGAACGGAGTCTCACGTTTCAGGCTCCTGGGGTGCCCCGTTCCTGTGCAAGACCCTCAGGGAAGGAAGAACTGCCGGGACCAGGTATTTGTATTCTAATGAGCAGGGAAAAATCAGGAGGGAAAAATCAGGCTTCCTCAGTCATGCCAATAAAATGCAGAAGGCATCTGAGATTTTCTCTGCCCCTCCCTTTCGTTTCATTAAGAGCCTGAATATGACCTGTTTGCAGGCAACAGGCAGCACAGCAAGGTTTTCAGGGGAAAAGGAACTGGGTTTGAGCAATGCACAGCTCATGCACCGCCTGCGTGGAGGGGAGGAGCGGCCGATGCCTCAGCATTTTGCACCGGGCGCAGCTACCTGACATTTCCATGGCATGCAAGCTGTTCCAGGCTGGGAGGGCTCTTTGCACAGGGCCTCTTCAGCACCCTGTATGGCAGGGTCCCAGACTCCATTCACTGCCAGGGTGTTAACACGAGCCTACACTTCAAAAGCAACTTGTGCTGCTGGGGGACTTAACTTCCATCATGCCCAGCTGGTGGCTTCTTACCAGGGGCCCCACTCTCAGAAGTGGGCTGCCCCCCACACTTCGCCTGCTCTCAAGGACCCCAGTCGGGCATCTTCAGGATGATTTCAGCCAGTGCATCAACCAGCCAACAAGCGACAGAGCCCTCCACAGCACAGCCCAGACACGTTGTGCTGCAGCTGTAACCTGGCAAGCCAGGGGCCAGGCCTCCATCTACCAGCAAGGGAGCTCCTCTTCTCAGCCTCTCGCACTGCCGATTAGCCCGCATCCCATTAGGTCCCGCTGTGAGAAGGGAGCGGAGCTGACAGCCGGGGTCAGTGTGACGACACCGAGTTGCATCTCGCAGCTCGGAGCCAGGCGGAGCTCTTTCTGTTTCAATGGCTGCTAATGGGACATGGATTTTCACAGCCCTAATGGGCCTCGTGGTGCTGTGCGCCCTGCTGGAGCGCACAATGGCGCATCATTAAGACAGCAGCCCCCTGCCGAGAGAGACAACAGCCCTACTCCCTGAATGGCGATGGCAGGCAGCAGCCGGCCTGGCTGAAGCCTCCCGTCAGACCCAGCCGTTCCAGGTCGGCTGTCTGTTCCTCCCACTCCCGCAGGGGCTGAAACAATCCCCGGCTTCTCCCTTTACCTGCTGCCCCGGCTCCCTGGGGGGAAACCTGCCTGAGGGAGCTCTCACCTCGCCCACCCCCTTCCTGCTGGCAACAGATACCCCCTCTGCCTCCTGCTCCTCCATGAAAGATTTGAGCCTGGCCTGCACAGCTGGGCTATCTCCTTTTCAGCTCCTGGGGACAGCTGTGCTGGGCTGAGCCCCACCTGCAGTCCAGGATAGCTGCTACATGTGCTACAGGAGGACCAGCTCCCAGCGAGGGACTCTGAACACACCCAGGGTCCCCCAGGTTGTCTCCCACCACCATGACTCCATTGGGAGCCCAGAATCACACCCCACGGACTCTGTTTGCTGTTCCCATCCACCCTGGTGACACTATCTATTGCAGGCTCCCTGCCCAGGCATCCCAGCTCAGCCATTTCCAGTGCATTAGCTACTTGACATGGAGGGGAGAGCACCCCCAGGTGTCTCACAGATCCTGGCCATGCTCTGCCAGGACCAGCTGGCAGCAGAGGGTACGTGAGAAATGGAGGCAGCCACAGCATCATCTAGATCGGCAGAGCCGAGGCCTGGCGGTGTAGAGGGCTGTGGTGTGGCCCAAACTATTCCAGCCCCCCCCCAAAAACTGCATCCGCAGAGAATATATAGCAACTGAGAGTGCCTGACAAGCTTTGTCTGTAAACAGGGGAAGGGTCCAGTGAAAGCCCCTGAACCGAACACAGCTCCAAGCACGTGGAGAAGTTCAAGTCTGCCATCATGAGGAGGGACGCCAGGAAGCTGGGTGGTGCCAGGGTGATTCTGGGCAGCACGTAACTTTCCCATAAAGCACCAGAAAGAAGGGACTCCTTATGCCATCACCACCTCTCCCCACCTCCATGTCTGCCTCACTCAGCCAGGGAAAGCATGGCCCCGGGAGCAGACATGAAGGCTGCAGCTGGGCTGGGGACCCAAGAGAGGTTGCAGAAGGAAGCCAAGGGCTCACAACTCCCCACCGGTTGCCCAGGCATGCAACCCACCCACGCTCCCCCCAGAGAGAGAGCATCTCTTACTCACACCGCAGAGGAACCAGGCCTCTGCTAGAGCAGGGCTGTCCCTGGAGCCAGCCCTGGGATTGACCCTTACCCTTTCTTTGCCGCTGATTTCCAACTGGATCTCCTTTTCCCTCAGTTTCTTCCACTGCACATAGTACTTGGTCAGCGGTGTTCCCTCCTCTTGGACCTGCCTCTCCCACCGCTCCTGCGGGGAAAGAAGAGGACGACACCGGCTTTAGGCTTCGTGGGATGTCCCAGGGCTAACAAGGGAGTCTGCGCCCAGCCTCAGGGCCTGCTCTGAGCAGACCCGGGCTTTATTCTTTTGAACCACGAGCGAGTCTATGGAGCCAGGGCTGGGAGCTGTGAAGATTTAGAGCCCTCATTTGGGTGAAAACATTGTCACGAATGGGACTTGCCACACAGCACTGCCAGTGCCAGCTGGGCTGGGGGACATATGCTAAGGCCACGGACAAAGCTGCCCCATGCAAACAACAGCTGGGAGCAGAAGCGGCTAGGGACACCTTAAAGAATATGAGTATTGGGACCAGTGGCTCAGCAGTGTCCAAAATCCACACCCCCTTCAGGGTTCATTTGGACATTCCCAAAAAGGAATGAGATCACCCAAAAAAATCACTTGCTCTGGGCAGCCTGACGGAGCTCACCAGCCTGCACGGTTTAACTCCCAAGGGCTTCAGGATGCAGACACCGCTGGCATTCGCGGAGGAGTCAGAGCTGGGTGCACTGCACACTGGGTGCTTTGCAGAGAAGGACGTGCAACAAGGCTCTTAAGCCTGGCAGTCTTATGGTTTTTTAGACCCATAGTTAGGCCCCTACGAGAAGGGGCCTGATTCTCTGCAGGCTCTTCTTTTAATGTCTCCCCTGCAAAGCTCTGACCCTGAATTGAGACCCCCCTGCACTACATGGCTTTGGGAAGGAGACACAAACACAGCAGTTAGCAGCACTGAAGAAAGAGCCACAGCTTCAAGCACAACTGGAGGGCAGAGCGCAGGGGGATTTTCAGCCGCTGGAATCTCTGGGCTCCGCGTCTGGCCTGGCGATGGCTCAGGGCAAACTTGGTCCCAAAACCCAGGATTTTGTTGCTGTTAGAAACCTCAAGCCGGCATTTTCCAAGCCGCATTCAAGGGAGGGCTGATTGGGTTTTAAGTCTCTGGCCAAAGCATTTATTTCCGAAGCAAACATTTCCCCGTCTGCGAAAGCAGAGAGCGAGAACCACCGCATCTGTTTTTACTGCCCGAGCAGAGGGAACCAGGAGATGCAAGTGCCATAAATAGTGGGAAGTAAATTAGATGGTTAGAAATTCCTGCAGCTTTAATCATCGGGAATGCGATTACCGAGAGAGGGAGAGGACACGCCGAATTCAAACGCATGCTTTTCAACCTGGCAGCGCTGCTTTAACTCAGATCCCACATAGATCTGTACCTTATTATCTGGATTACAGCAGCGCCCAGAGGCGTCGGGCAAGCACATCGTAGAGACAATCTAATGTAAGGAGAGACAACAAGTGTAGGTAGCAATCAGGAGGAGCGGGAGAAGGAGGATGAGGGGAGTAGTGACAGGATGGAGATGAATGCAGATCCATTCAGTGCCGGGCAAAGCAGGAGAGAGATTGGCACCTGAGTGAACTAAGCAAGCTGGCATGTGCTGGGCAGCAGCACGGTGCCCTCATCTGGCACTCAGGAGAGTGCGCCAGCAACAAAAAAGGCACTTCCAGCCCATCTCTCCTGTGGCACTGCTTGAAAACCCTGATTCTGTCTGCGGGCTCAGCCCGCGGGAGCAGCTCCTCCTGGCGAGATACTGCAGAGCGTGGGCTCCCCTGTTCAGGGCTGTGTCTGGAGGGGGAAAGGTTTATCTGAAGAATTTTAAGGCAGAGGCAGCAGAGAGTTGGCAGCTCCTTAAATCAGGGCAGCTCCATTCCCTGGTGGAGAGTCAGCCTGCATCCACGGAGCTGCAGCAAGGCATATAGCCCAGGGGCTACAGCACACCTGGGAGCGGAAACACAGGATCTGTGGTCTCTGCAACCGGCCCCAGAAGCCGCACTTGGGTGACTCGTGTCATCCATGCTCTAATGAGGCAGAATCCCACTCCATGTCCCGGGATGGGCACCACTGATACCACAGCTTCCAGCTGAGCAGGCCCTTTCCAGGAAGGACAGGCCCCAGATTCACATCCCCCTCCTGGGAGTGTTTGCAACCCGGCTCCAGACAGCATGACCAGAGCCTGCGTCTGCGGTCCAGCTACCCACAACCCTTCTTCAACATGCTGACCAAGCAGGAGGCTGGCGTCTACTGGCATGTGTCCCTGTAGATGCCTGCTCTCAGACAACCCAGCTCTGCTCTTGCTCCCTCCCACCCATCAGGCAGGAGTGGCAATCCCCGAGCAGCATGGGGATGTTTTCTCCTAGAGATCTCTTTTGCCTTCTAACCATAATCGAGCATTTAGATGAAGCATCCGAGTATGGCTTGTCCTTGGGAGTGGCTTTTCTGCTGAAGAAGGGCTCTTTGCCGTGTGCCCAACATGCTGGAACATCACTGGGTTTCAACTGCAACCGATCCAGAGGCTGCACTTCCATCGCTGTGATAAGCCCGACTTCAACTGGTAAGGCCTCCTCCAGAGGCCACTCTACTGCTGCCTTTTTTAGGGGCAGCCGGCATGCAGAGCTCTGCCTCACCACTCCCGTGGGCTGCCCTGGCTCTTGCATCTCCCCCATGCTCCCTCACTTCACACTCAGCAGGAAGTTTCCCTGGGCAGCGGTCCTCCTGGTAGGATTCTTCAGTGATGGCAACTCGCTGACGGTTCGAAATGCTTGCTCCTTTTGGACACAGGCTCACCCCTTGACCCGGCAGGGTACTTCCAATGTGGTGCTCTGCTCTCATGGGAATTTTGTGGAATTGCTTGTTCCTGAGCTGCATCCTCCGTTCTGGGAGGGGGGTCCCACAGCGCGCAACAGCTGGCTGCTGTTTCACTGCAAGCCCAGGTCGAAAGGCAGTGCTGCATCCACAGACAGCAATGCTGTGGGGCTGTGATCTCTCATAGGTCACGAGGACTTCCTCGCCTGGGCTTTAATGAAATGCAGCCCCCTCTGCGACGCGTGGCAGGGAGCGAGAGCCTAGACTGGCCTGACTGCAGTCACGTGTAGGCACCTCCAGTCCACCCTCATCGCTTAGGGGCTATGCCACCACCTGGCACTGGAGCAACTGCTTCTTTGTCCACAAGTGCCCGGTGGGCTGAAGTTCTCTCTGAAGTCTCCCTGTTGAAATGGAAGACTTCATCTTCTGAGGCAGCTTGAACTGAAGGTGTCAGCTACACCCCGTCCTCTCCCGAACCCCCTCACATGGCTGCGATTCTGTTCCCTGCAAGCTGAGCATCCTCTGCCTTGTGGTTTCACAACTTAGGCTATGTAGACTGAAGGGTAGGCTGTGAACCTTGGGGGTCCACGAGAGGAAACAACAGAAAAGGAAGGGCAAATATAAAGGGAGGGAATAAGATTAAGAAAACAAAGAGCCATTCTCCATGGAGCCTGTGTTGCGAGAAGGTCCTGCTGTGGTTTTAGTGGGATCAAGCATTACTTTTCTTATTGTCCACAGCAGCATATTGTCTCAAAATGGGTACGAGACCCAGGAAAGTGCGAGAACGGCTAGGACAGCAGAAGGCATGCCCAGGGCACACGCCAGAACCAGCCCAGAGGACAACACGTTCCCTTGGGTTTCAGCAGACGCAGCTGCCTGTAGCCCTGGCTGCACGCCTTCCCCTCCCTGCCCTTCATCCCGCTGCCCTAGCGACCTGCACCGGTGCCAAGGAGTCTGTGGCCAGGGCTGGCAGGCAGCGTGTCTTGAGTGAGCGTGAGCAGCAGGCTCCGTTTTCTGCCCAGGAAAATATTCATTAATGCATTAATCCGATTAGCATCCGGCCCTGCGTCTCCGAGCAGCCCTGGCTCTGCCACACGGTGCCTCGGGAGCAAAAGCAAACAGCTCCGTTTGAATCTCAAGTTGGGGGACGCTGCGGGGGTGTCACAGCACTGGCTGCTCCTCCACTGCAGGCTTCCTTTGGCCGTGAATGTTGGCTCTGCACCACCATAGCCCCCCGTATGAATCCCAAAAGCCCTTGTTTCTCAGCAGAAAAGGCCCAGGCAGCAGAGAAGGGAGGGGCAAGTGGAAAAGTGCCCGAAGCCCCTCTCTCACGGCACTCAAAATCAGCCACGCCTGTGAGCCCGGCTGCCAGTTAAACCCACTCCTCTGCAAATTCAGGATCTCATGAGCAGGTTCTGTCTGGCCAGAGCTGCCTGGGAACCGAGGCAACAGCTTGGGGGCAGAAACGCTTGGCCTTGAGATGTCACTTCCACCTCCCGTCTGTGGAGCTGTCAGCTGCCCGGGGCGCTTGCACATGAGGCTAGCTGGGAACACCAGAGCATTTGCTTTCAGTTGCTCTTGTGGCCTGGAGAATGCATGCATACGTCAGGGCGCCTTCTCCCCCCACCCCTTTCCAGCAGTGATGATTTGTTGAGGAAGAGTGCCTGTGCCCCACATGCACCAGGTGCTTGGAGGCAGGCTCAGCCTGGACTCGGAGAGGCACGCCACACCATGCCATCTTCCTTGGACATCCACATGGGCTGTCTGCAGGGCAGTGGCCACAGAACCTGCCTCGTGGGGGAAGAAGATGGGTCAACAGTGTCCCCTCCTCGCCCGGGGAGCGTGGGATGAGCTGTCCCTCCTTCTGCCAGAGAGCAGTAGGGGCTCAGCAACTAGCTGCTGCAATGCTCCAGGCAGGAGCTATGCTCCCTCCTCCTCTTCATGATGCTGCTTGCCTCACCGCAGCGTAGAGGCAACCTAGGAACATGGGGCATCCCACAGGCTGCTGCTGTATGTCTCTGAACCTGACGCTCACCCACGCTGCGCAATGCAGTTCCACCCGCAGATGCACCCCTGGGCTCAGCCAACGTCTGGCTGACGCCTGCCATTTCCAAAGCCAGGTGCTGCCTCTCCTGGGGAGAGCAGGTGCCACATACAACCTGGCACCTGCGCAGGCAGCGAGACATTAAAAATAATCACCACGTTGCGATAAACAGGAATACAGCCGGCGCTGCTGGGAGCGAGCAGATAATTGCAGCGCTGCTGCAAACCCTTTTTATTTAGCATGTGATCGTCCTCAGCCCCGTGCTTCGTGAGAGCCCCAGAGGCTGCAATCTCCCCCTCTGCAGAGCAGGTGGGTGGTCACCGCTTTGCCTGCGAGGGAAAAAAACCTCGCTCCAGCCGGGAAGACTAATCCCTTTGGCGAGATAGTCCGATCCAGAGCGGCATTTATAGAACCAAAGCATACTTAGTCACTTCAAAACCAGTTCCATCAGCCCCTTAATCCCAGAACAACGCGGCTGCGGCCTGGCGCTGATATGCCAGGATTTAAAAGGATAATTTCCCTGCAGTCCCCACAGCTGAGCGTCTGAAGATAAATTAGTCTGCAGTACAACTCCTGCTCCATGCCCGGCTTGGTGCTAACAGGTGGAGCTTTCACCTGCGTGCTGCTCCCTCTGGCTCACTCCAACCCCAGACTATTTTGCAGGCTCAAGTATTTTCACCTGGAAAAGGAACGGCTGGCCCTACTTCATTCCCCCACCCACCTCCACCGCTGTAGATTCACAGGCTGCAGAGTTCAAATAGCATATCCATCCCAGAGAGGGTTCAAGCCAAGACAATGCGAAGTTTCAGCATTAGGGGACCTGATCGGCCTCCCTTGGCAATCCTCCTTCCCTTCCCACTGTCTCGGCGGGCCTGGCTTTGTGCAGACAGACTACAGGCCAAAGCGAGAGAAGGCAAGAAGAAGCATCTCCAACTACACGCAGCCAAGAAGCATTCGAGCATGGTGCCAGCACAGGGGAGTGAGGGGGGGCCGAGGGAGGAATGGAGGGGTAGACGGGAAATATTGGCACAGGATTTCCATCCTCCTGGCTCTGTCTCAGTCTCTGTCCCTTTCACACACATGCATGTGCAAAACAGGCCTATATGCTGTTTAGGCCACGCAAAGAGGGAATTTCATCCCATAGGCCCACATCTGCATTACTTGCTGCTTCAGGAACAGACCTTGCTCTCCGTGCCACCCTTGGCCACAGAGCCCACTTACAGCCTCCAACAGGGCCCGGTTGCTTTTGAATGCACCCCCTACACCATGCTCACTCCTGCCGTCGTGACCTTGCCCCTCCTCCCCCTGCCACTGCCTTGACCCCAGCAGCTGGAGTCTGACCGTCTTTCCAGGAAGCCCAAACCCCAAGCTGCAGACTCACCACAGCCTCCGTGCTGGCCACGCCAAAGGTGGCTTTCTGGCGCCGGCTGTCAATGTAGGCAGCATTTTCCTGCAGCTTCTCCAGAAGTTGCCGCATTGGCTTGCAGTAGTTGGCAACCTTGCATCCCTTCAGGAAGGACTTGAGCTAGGGGAGGGGGAGAAGAAGGACAGAAACGCTAAGATTTTCCATAAGCCGATTCTCCAAACAAAGCAGCCACCAGGCTCCCACCCCAGAGACGGGCAGCACAGGACTCATCTCCCTGCGTGCTCCTAGGGACTGCCTGGCTATTACACATGTTGGCTGCCCGGGTCCCGTCAGCACTGTTGGATGTGTGCAAACGTATGTAGCAGAGCAGATGTTGGCATGGAGTCCAGCTCGAGGGCTCTGCTGTGGGACAGCTCTCCGAATGCTTGATCGCAGCTTGTTTCTGGAGACAGCATCCAGAGCAGAGTCCAAGCATCGGGCTGGAAACAGTCTGTGGGCTGGGAACTGCAGCTTCCACAGGACAAGGGGCAGGAGGCGGGGTGCAGGGCAGGGTTGGGGGCGCCAGAAAAGCTGTGTGGAAGAAACCCAGGTCTGGAAGAGCAGAGGGAGCACTGAACTGGGGTCAAGTGCCCAACATATGGCAGGTCAACATGGAGTCACCTGGGGTGAAAATGGCCCAGGGCCTGCTGCCCCATCCCTGTGCTTCATTCCCTCACGAGCACAAACCCACAAGCCCACCGCACGCTGAGTTGCAACCAAAGCCTGTCTGTGGACAATGCAAGGCCCCGACAAGCCGACGCTTCTTGGAGCCGAGGCCTCCAGTGGAAGCCTTGGGAGAGACGCCAGCCCTGCTCCGAAACCACAGAGTCTGCGGTTGCCTGCCGTGCCGGGCCCGACCCTCCTGCTCGCAGAGAAACAGCCCCCGCCGGCTCTCCGCTCAGGAAACACGCTCCGCTTTTATGAGACAGCCAGGCTGTTTTATTGCAACCAGATTGAGGGCTTTTTTTTTTTTTTTTTAAACAAACCCCCTCCGCCCAACCCCTGGTGCAGCACAAGACTAACCTTGTCCTTATGTGAACTCAGTCTCCC
>NW_017729014.1:13822374-13823999 GCF_001723915.1 Gavialis gangeticus
GGCTCCATCCTGCACCCCACCCCACCCCAGCTGGTCATCATCTGTCCCTGCCCCTGCCCCACTCCCTCCATCCCTTCCTCCCTCCCTCTCTCCATCACCGCAGGGGGCTTTGATCTGCCCCCCCACACCCTTTCCCTCCCTCCTCCCCTTCCACCATACCAGACTTACCAGCTGCACAAGACTAACCTTGTCCTTATGTGAACTCAGTCTCCCCCCAAATTCCTCCCCCCCATTCAACCCATTTTCCCAGGCTCCCACGCTCAGGCCAATGAGGTCTGGAAGTCCCCCAGCCCCAAAAGAGAAGCAGAGGGCAGGCAGAGAAGCAGCCTCCTCCCAGGTTTACCATCCTGCCTGCCAAATGCCCCTCCCCGTCTCCAGATGCCAGAGCTCTCCAAGGCAGGTTCTTATGGATACTTGCATTGAAAAGAAAACCCCAGCAGGGCCAGCCAAGAGGGGGGAAATGGGGCAAAAGGCACAAGGCCAGTGAGGCAGTCCCTGAGCAGTGCTTGGCCCTGGCAAAGGCACCCCCCATCTTCCAAGCAGGAGACCTTCCCCCATCTGCAAATCAGCATGTTCAGCCCTCTGCTACAATGCTGGGAGGTCTAGACTTGGCTCAGATGCTCCAAGCAGTCTTGGTCAAGTCCAGGTACACCCCTGCCTCAATCTCTGCCCAGTTAGTGGGGCCCTGCCTAGAGCTAACAGGAGTGGTTTAATCCGTCAGAGTACACAGAGAAGCTCTGGTGAGGTACAATAGCTCCGAATGGTGTGTGGGTCTGCAAGGCAGGACTAGCTTACTGCTGTCCACCCTCGCTTTGCAGTTGCTGAAGGGCTACAAGGGCTGCTGCCTGGCATCCAAAGCCGTGGGGATTGCAAAGGGGCTTGCTGGAGAGCTGAGTGCTGAATGGGGACATAGGAGAGCTGGGTTTGACTTCTGGCTGTGACACAAGGCAAGTCCCTTCACTTCTCTCTGTGCCCACTTCTCCTTTGCCTTCAGTGATGCCAGCTCCTCAGAAGACAGGCTGTCCCTAGTTGTGTGCATGTACACAATGAAGCCCGCAGGGGCTGCCACAGCACTAAGCTGTGTGGCAGGCTCAGCATTACCCTCCCTATTGAGTCTGAAGTCTGCCTGTGGGATAAGAGAAATGGGGGTAAATTGGTTTCCACTTAACCAACCTCACAGACCGGATCAGTCGGGCATGTGCCAGCAGAAGGGAAACTACTGTCCAGGAAATGATGCCTGCATCTGGATACTGCTCTTTGCTAACCTGAAGTACCCCTATTACTGACAGCTCCTGCAGCAGGGGAGCAAGAGCCAAACCCTGGATTAAGGTTGTCATCAGTACCGTATTTCCTCATATAAACACACATTTTTTCCACTACAATTCAGCAGTTGGAACTTGGGGTGCACATTATAACTGAGGAAGTAAGATAACAGCAGTTCCTGCCACTTAAGCCTCTGCCAAAGAAAAGCAAAAAGCTGCATGTGCTGTATGCCAGGCTCCCCAGCTGCTGGCTGTGTACACCTTCTCTTCCCCCCTGCCCCAAGAGTCTCTCCAGAAAAGATCCTTTTTTTCCTTCATCCCTTTCACAAACAAGGTGCATATGTTATTGGGGGGGGGGGGGGG
>NW_017729014.1:13824300-13832472 GCF_001723915.1 Gavialis gangeticus
GGGGGGGGGGGGGGGCCGGGGGGCAGTGATATATGTGAGCAAACACATTATTTCCCGGTGTCCCACAGCAGGGTCCTCCCTTGTGTCCCTGTCTCACACCCCCAAGGTGATGAACACCCCTGCATTATCCAAACTAAACTCAGAAGGCAGAGGACTAAAATAAATCATGCCCCCCCCAGCGCAACTCCCAACGTTTTGCTTAGAAAAACTTGGTCAGAAAAACTATTCTTCTGCTAGTCAAACCCCTCCCCCCAATTCCCTCTAAAATATGTATCTTCATAGGTGCTGCATATTTATCTTCACCGAGGGACGCATTTGTCATTCTATTTATCTCCCTGGATCCCAGCAGCTGCAGCCCCAGATCCATTTCATCCGCCACAACGTACATTATCATTTTTCTTTCGTCGCAGAAGTGTCGCCAGAAATCCTGCAAAATCTCCAGCACTATCTATGCAGCTCAGCATCACGCGCTCATCCCCTCCCCTGCCCCTGTCCCACCACAACTTGCTGTGGATAGTAACAAGAGGGGACGAGATTTTGCTCCTGCCCTGACTCCTGTGTTTGGAGGCAGAGAGGGCCAGGAAGGCAGGAGCAGAAAAGGGGTGTGCGTGTGCACATGCGTGTGCATGTCCACTTTGCCAAACAGCTTGGCTGTATCCACCAGACTAAAGGCTGTGCATGTGCAACGAGCGACATCTCACACCAGTTCCCAGCTAAGCAGCCCAGTGATTAGCAGGATTGATTCTGTCAACCTGCCAGCCTTAAACACCAATGGTTTATACCAGTGGAGACCACAGCAAAAACCCAGCTCTCCTTGCTGGAAACAACACAAGATGCTATAAATGAGCTGGAGCAGCCAGGGCCTGCGTGTCCCGGGCAGCCCAAACCAAGCCCGATCCCCACACCAAAGCACGGAGGGAGAGGACCAGGCCAGGCATTTGGCAAGCAGCAGTCTGGCTGCAGATCACGCCCTCTCCCCGGCATCCCCCTGCATGGTGGCGTCTCTCCCCGCCAGCTCCGTGTCTGCGTTGCTGGGTGCCTGCCAGAGGAGCGCTCGTTCCAGCCCGACCATCAGGCAGCTCGTGGGGCTCAGGAGCAGCCAGCCCAGCCCATGCCCTAGAGTCCAGCCCTGCCCTGAGGAGGCGTCGGGGTGGCAGCCCTGCATCGCTCCCAACCCGCCAGGCAGAACAGAAGCCTTTGAAGCATCTCCCTCCTCCTGGCACTGCCTCCCTTTGATCTTCCCTTGCGCTTCCTGCCTTCCAGGCAAGGAGGCTGTAAAAGTTCAGCTTGGAGTCAGTACAGCCGGGCTGCTCCCCAAGCCGCCTGCCAGAGGCCGATGAGCGTGCCCCGTGCCAGCTGGAACCCGACCCCCGCGACGAGGCGGGAGGGGTGCCAGTGAGCAAACTGGGAGGAAGGCGGCAGGACAGCTGGATTTTTATAGCTGTTCTGGAAGTGTCCCAGGGACGCAGCCTGCCACCTCGGCACCCCAAGCCTTCAGGAAGCCGACCCCAGCCCCCAAGAGACACTCTGGAGGCTGCAGCTACCCATGGCCACAAAAGCTATCCAGCGAATCTGCTATCCGCAGAAATGCGGGCAGGGCTGGGGGCATGCTTGGAAGTCACAGGCAGCCGGGGGCCGGCAGACATTCCAGTCACGCGGTGGCTCCGGCGGCTCCGCTGCTCTCCGCAGCTGCTGGCTGGAAGCAAAAGGCTTTGTGCCTCCTCCGCTTATCAACGGGTGAACACGGGGACAGCTCTCCTCCTGCAGGGAGAGCCCGTCACCTCCTATCAGCCAATGCAACGCAGCACCGGCTTGGCAAGGGCCTTGTCGAGGCACAGGACCCCAGCCAACAACCAGGCACTGATAGAGGCTTGTCTGCACCATGCTGCAGAGATGAGCAAAAGAGCCCCCCAAATAGCCAACGGTCCCCAGCCAGGAAGTCACTCCCGTTGCAGCCAGAGGCATCATAGCAACAAGGTACACAGAGACATGAGCCAATGGCACCTACACAAAGCAATGATGCATGGGCTCACAGGGCAAGAGTAGGGCAGCACTGCTAAGCCAGGTCTCTTCCAGCATCCAGCACTCAAGCGATCAAAATTGGGTGGTGGATGAGTGAGGGGCAGGGGAGCACAAACGCAGGAGTTGAAGCTGCTCAGAACCAAGGAGTCGCTGCTTCTTAAACACCATCCTCCTATTAACGAGGAATTAGCCCGTCTAATATGCATCAGTCCCAATGAGGAAGCAATGCAGTGACCAGAGAGCTTAGTGTGTTAGCGGGGGCACAATGTTGTGGGAGATACGCAACGGACTGAGAGCTTGCTGTCAAGGTATGACATGTGCAGGGACACAGGGAAAGATGGTGGCATGTGTGAGGAGTGGGAGGCCCCAGGTCAAAGAACTACAGGAAAGGCTGGGGGCGACCATGCTATCCTGTGGGGAGGGCAGGAGGGGCTTTGGGGCACAGGAGGATTACTCTTCCCAGGCCCTAGATCCCAGCTCAGGCCTGTCCTGGGACAACACAGCAGTGTGGACAGACCTGGTGTACCAGAAGCCAATGTGCATGTGTTAGTCATGAACATGCCTGCAGCAATTGCACACCCCATCATGTCTCCCAAAAGACAGGCAAAGCACAGAGCCTCTTCCTCATTAAAGCCCATTCTCCTGTTGTCCCCAAATCTCCATGTTTCTACTCCACCTAAACAGACACATGCCAAGGGAAAAATCATGGGCAGAGGGGACACCAGCAGCTACCTGTGCCATTCAGATGTACCATGTAACTACAAGGGGCAAGTCTGTCCTGGCATACAGCACCTTACCTGAATGACTGCTGGCAAGACCAGCTCTGGGAACCCAATGCTGTAGGCTTGGCTGTGGACATATTCAAGAGTCAGGTCATACAGCTGCTCAATGAGTCCATCCTGGGGAGAGGGGTAGAAATAGAGAGCAATGACATCAGAGCCAAATCCCAGTACATGGCATACTGTGCCATGGTCCTGAACTCCCAGGCCAGGATTAAGGTTCTGGGTGGAAGGAGTCATGGGCTAGCAGAGCTGAACCCTTCTGACACCGCATAAGGGGACCCTGGATGCACTGCACATGCTCCTTGAGGATCAGCTGCCCTAGCTGAACCGGGCACAAAGCTACTGGTCTCTGCTTGGGATTTTCATGAATGTGAGCTGGGGGAACAAGCCCCCTTACTTGATATACCCCTCAACACAGCACAAGAGACAAACACGTGACTGGTCTAGCTGCACCGTGCATTACAGAGTGACCCCCTCGGGAAGGCAGAAACTCCCCACAGAAGGGGTCTGCACTCACTCGGAAGGCTTTCTCCTGCAGATTGGCATTGGAGAGCTTCAGGATCACAGCGAAGTTGATGGGCTTCAAGCTCATGCGGCCTGGCTTCTTATTGAAATCCACCTGCTGGAAAATCTGCAAGAGAGGAAGCAGCCGATGTAAAGATGGTGGCACTGGGAAGAGGGAGCACAAGGCCTCCTATGGAAAGACCAGGCAGCCACAGGTGGCACTGGAATGACTCCCAGGGACAGGCCAATACTGCATGTATACACAGGGACACTGAGACAAGCAGAGGCGAGGCAACTCAGTCAAGTCACAGAATCAATAGCAGAACTAGGAACACAGCCCAGACACCGTGACTCCCACTGCCCTGCTCTATCCAGTACCCTGCAGTCCCTCCCGAGAGACCTAATCTCACCCGGACAGAAGAGTGGTGCAAGTCAGAGAGCAAGTGTCTTGCCCCATCAGAGCTTTGGACACACATGTGCAATAGCTGCTGCAGCAGCACAAAGGGCAGCAAAATCTGTGTTAAGCAATGACCCAAGGAAATCTGAAGTTTGCCCCAAGTTGCCAAAGCTCAGCTGTTTTATTAAGGCCTGAAAATATTCAAGCCATCCTGAGGTAATAAGCTGCTTCATGCTGGCAAGGTCCCAGCACAGCCTTCCGCACAGTCTCATTAAAACACCCCCCCATGTCTATTAACCTTTTGTTTCCAACTAAAACCAACCTCTCCCCTTTCCCCCTAGGGAGCATGAAGGCTGGCCAGCCTGGGTAACAAGGCCCCTGTATGCATAGTCTCCTCCTAAGTGTCTCCAACTGGCGCAGCCAAGGCCAGTCTGTCACCAACATCCTGGTGCCCTTTACATATGAATGCATGAATCCCGGGGACACATGGGAGAAACCTGTCCCTTTCCAGGGGCCAGGCTTTCCAGGGTCACCCCCTCCTCTGGAAACAGAGGTCTCCCAGACCACGAGGTTGACCCAAACCCCAATGCTCAGGCTCACAATGTCAACCCTCCAGCTGGGGTCCTTGATATGACCCTCCCAGCCCTCCCCAAGCAAGTGCTGGAAGGGCAGGTTGACAGGACAGGGTGATGGGGCTCTCTGAGGCAACCCCTCCAGTGTGGTTTTCATTAAAAGCTGTATTCATTTCAAACCTTCGTGCCTGGCACCAAGGCGGAGGCATGCGCAGCCTGCTCCTGCTGCCCCACACACAGGGAGGAGCTTTCCAGCTTCCCTTGGGGGATGTGGGGAAATGGGCTGACAAGAGTCTCTATTCTTAGCTTCCCATAAAGGTCACTCTCTGCAGGACGTGCCATCCCCAGGAGCTGAAATGCGCTGGAAACCCAACAGCTTTCCTGGGAACCCAGCCTGGTTCCCTGCTGCCCTGACAGTCGTGGGCGATCCTTGGCACACCCTGGGCTATTCTGGGGGGGGCCAAAGCCACGACATGAGGCATGTACTGGGATCTAGGTAGTGTCAGCTCTGAGTAATGACACCCTCCAGGACAGGGAGCTGCAGTGAAAGGTGGCACACCACGTGCCCCTGCCCAAGCACTCAGGAGCATGGCAGAAGGGACCATGCGCCCGGGTCAATCCTGGGCTGCTGTGGCAGAGACACCAACAACTGACCTAATGGGGGACGATTTGGGGAGCTAGACAGGGGCTTGTTTTCACAAAGGCCCAATAAACTGCCCACCCCTGCCAACCTTCCTGGACAGGCAACCTTCAGTGAGGGGGCAAAAAGCTCTCTATCCTGCTAGCCTGGTCCAGCCCAGCCCACATACCCAACAGCAGCGGAGGCTCCACATCCCCGTTGCAATCCCACACGACAAGGATGCCTGGTAGGCATCACACCAGCAGTTGGTACCCCCCTCCCCAGCCCTGGCAGAGGGGCAAGGCAGGTCGTGCTCTGGCTGCTGAGGCAGGAGGGTCCAGGTCACTGGCTGCCCCGAGGCCAGAAACGTGCACAGTGAGCAATCGATGCTTTGCATTTGATTTGTCAGCCCCGGTTTATTTGGGAGGGAGGGACAAGCTTGGTGGCTTGTGAAAACAAAGAGCCCTGGGCCTGGGGAATCGATGCTATAAATCTCGTTATGCACGGTTATTTCTTTGGCCAAAACAGCAGTATTGATCCCCAAGGTCAGACACATTACAGCGCCAGGCGGCAGGGCCGTGCATGCTGGCGGCAGAGCGGGGGCGGGCGGGCAGATGACTCGCCGGAGAGGCCAGGCAGCCGAGCTGGATGTGCGTTGAGGGAATGGCCACGGCAGGAGGGATGGAGGCTTGTGCCCAGGCTGGGGGCAGGGACAGCGGAGGCATGCTGGGAAGGACGCGTAGAGGGAGCAGACAGGAAAGTCTCAGGTCAACCAGGCTGAGGCAGAGAAAACCAGTCAACCAGGCTGATGACAGCAGACTGCGGGGAGTACAGTAGTCCTGCCCCACCTGCAGGTCACTCATTTGTACCCCACACTGCCAAAGAGTCCCTGGCCCATACCAGCCTAGACGATGCCAAACCCCACCATGGTGCAAACACAGTTTCTCCACTCCTGGCCGTCCCCATCCTGCTTCTGCTGCCTTACAGCTCTGTCCAGGTCTGTCAGCATCATGCTTGGACATCCCAAAGCTAGGTGCCCTGAGTGCGAATTCCCTTCTTCTCTCCCGTGTCAGCCCAGACGCAGTTCAAGACCCTGGGACTAGTGTGGTGGGGGCGGTCTTCTCAGCCTGATCCTCTTCTCAGCCTCTATCCCAGGAGTGGGCAATTTTCAGGCAGAGGGCCGCTTACTGAGTTTTGGCAAGCCATCAAGGGCCGCATGACAGGCAGCCGGGGCAAGCCCATGGGCCGCATTTTGCCCACCTCTGCTGTATCCCAACACATGGGCTAAGGAGCGTGGCGATGTGGACAGAGGACATGCTTCTTCCGTAGCACGTACAGCCTGGGGCCACAGCCGCAGCAGAGAGGGTCTGGGATTTGTGAGGTGCGGAGCCGGCATCCTGCCTGTGTGAACTGTGGCAAGACTCTTCCCTGCCTCAGTTTCTCCATCTGTGGAGTCAAGATGACCGTGGCTGCATCTTTGCCCTCTCATGGCTGAGAAGTGCCATCTACAAAGCCCGGTGTTATCAACTGCCCCTGCTTCGGCTGAGAGCCTCAGAGACACAACCAGCACCTTTCCTTCCTTCCTTCCCCTCCCACCCCCTCCGCACACACCCGGGAGCCTCTCTGAACAGCCCACTGCACAGCCCAGACTAAACTCCAGCCATCTGAGTGTCAGCCGAGTGAAAAGCTCCTGCCTTTCTCCGCGTGGCAGGGCTAACCTGCTCCCCACCCCCCTGGAGGAGCAGCTAATTTTAAATTGGCACGCCAGGCCTCCCCATGGGGAGATTTCCACCTTGTTTACCCACACTTGCCTTCCAGCGGTCGAGCCGCCAATTCTCTCGCTGCAGAAACAAGCTCCTGTCACAAAATAATTGAAGCGCTGAGAAAGCGCTGGGAACGTGCGGCCCTGAAAGGGGAAGAATCCGAAATAGGCCTTCCCCTCCCCTCCCCGTTGCCTCAGCAGCACAAAAAGGCAATTTTTAGATAGCTTCTCCCAGCCGATCCCCCTCCTGGAAGGGCCAGGCCCGAGCGGCGCTGTGGCTGGTTGCCTCTGCTGAGGAGCAGAAGTCCCTGTCAGGATGAATCAAGAAGCCGGCTCTCATTTCCAGTGGCAGGGGCTTGGGGAATTCCTGTGCCTAGAGGAATCGCACAGACATTCAATCTGACATCTCCTGAAGGCTCTGCGGTGACAGGGGCCGGGGGAAGGGGGAGAGGCGGTGAGCGGTGGGTTGCCTTGATTGCACCGGGGGTGGAATTAGCATTATCACCTCTCGCCGCCAGCTAAAAAAACCAAACAAAAAAAAACACTTGCCGCTTCGGAAAACCCGAATTCTGGCATTGCAAACAGGGCGCTCCCCACACAAAGATGTCGGCTGCAGCCGAGCCAAAAAACGCAAACAACGACGGTGCCGCAAGCTCCAGAGTCCAGCCCCTGGGACCACCAAGGCTCTAAAGGACCCTCCGCCTCACCCTGCCCTGGAAACTGGGCTGTGTATGGGTCTGCCCGGGTCTGTAGAGATGATCTTATCATTAAGAAAGTGAGCTGGGACTAGGGAAACCTGGCTTCACCTTGCGGCTCAGCCACACGCTCTTCAGGTCACTTTGAGCAAGTTCCATCAACTCTCCGTGCCTCAGTTTCCCCGCTGGGGATAACCATCCCACGCTGCCACCTCAGGGAGGATGGCTGGCTGCAGAGGCAAAGTTGTGAGGGGGCTGGGAGGGAGCTCATGCACTTCCATGCTGAGAGGAAGGAGGACGGAGATGGACAAAGACCAAAAAAAGCCCACCCTGAAATGCTCTACTGAAGCACCCAATGGATGATGTGGGGGAAGGGAGCGTGGGGGAATGGATGTGGCGGATGCAGAGAGATGAAAGGGTTTTCCTGCATGCTGATCACCCCACCTTCTCAAAGGCAAGGCGGCATTTTGAACGAGCACCCAAGACAGCACCCCTCCCCTCAGCCCCCGGCCTGGCCAGGCTAAGCCGAGGCAGCGCCTTGCACACGCGGCAGCGTCGGATGCGGTCGGAGGCCTGCGGAAGCCAGGAGGAAGTTCAGCGTGCGGTGCGGTAATGCCTGGCTGAGGCCGATACGCAGCTTGTCACCAGCCTGCCATGGGGGGCGGGGGGGTAGGGGGGAGGTCTACGTGAGGGTGAAATGGGAAGAAAGGGGAATGCTTTATCTCTTGGAGCCCGAAAGCACCCTGCTGAGCAGGGAGGAGATGCCTCTGTCGCTCAGGCAGGCTGGCAGGGGCTGAGAGAGAGAGAAAACGGCAGAAG
>NW_017729014.1:13837472-13842589 GCF_001723915.1 Gavialis gangeticus
ATGAAGCCCATTGAAGGGGCGGAGTGTGGGCAGAGCAGGCCTTGGAAGAGAGAGAAAACGGCAGGAGGAAGGAAGCAGGCAAACGGCAGTGCTGCGTGGGCCAGAGCTGGGAGGGGTGGCGGGGGAGGCCGGAGATGTATAAACGGCGCTGGCTTCCCCAGGCTGACAGGATGTGGTCTGCAAAGGACGTTTACAACAACACGAAACCACAAGAGCCTTTGCTTCAACAGACCCTGAGGAGGGACGTGCCCTCCTGGCTTGGCTCCGCTCTCTGAGAAGCCTCCCCTGCCACCACAGCCAGCCTCACCCTTTTCCTCCTGTCACGCTGACCGCTGGGGCCCTCTCGCACCCCCTCGTCCCAGACGGCGCTGGGCTTCAGCTGCGCCATGGCTTTGCTAGCTTTCTCGCAGCTCTGGGGGGGCAAAGCGTGGAGAGGTCGAGGCGGGAGGAGGAGGAGGACCCTGATTGCAAGAGCTGCCGGTAAGAGAAGCAGCTTGTGGCAGAGCTGGGAAATCACCCAGGGGTCTCCCAAGCCCCAGTCCCCTGGGCAAAGCACCTTTCCCTTGGGCTCAGGGGACTGGGAAGTCAACGCAGAGCTTCTCGGCAATGAGTCCCAGGGGACAGGATGTGGCAGGCTTGGTCCTGGGTGCAGTCACAGAAGCCACCACCAGCACCAGCCCCTGTAGCCCCTTTGTCAGCAACCTGAGCAGACAGGCAGCACCGTGGAGACTGAACCCCCTTCCTGCACCTACCAGTGCCTCCTCCACTTCAAGGCTTGAGGTGCACTGATCGGGCAACAATGGGGTGAGGGGAAAGAAAGAGGAGGGAAGTGGGGCCTGCCGTCCCTGACTCTGCTGGGCATAACCTATGGCTGACGAGGCCTTCAGTGTCCGCGGCTGACAACACAGCACTAATATGCACACAGAGTCCTCAGCCCCTGTGGATACAAGGACCAAGACAGGAGCCCATACGCAGTCCATCCTCAGTAGCTCCTGCTGGAAAATGCTGCCGTCTGGAGACATAACACAAGACTCCTCCTCTTGCGGCTCACTGCCAGCTCCCTTGCCTCTGGAGGTGCCAGCGGATGAGAAGTCAGATCCGAGAATCCAATGAAACTCTCCCATGAGTTACTGAGACACCTCTCCTCTTCCCTCCCAGCTCGAAATCCTCCGTTTGGACAGGTTAGGCTTGTTGTCATGATCATTTCACTAGATCCAGTGCCCTGCAGTCTTAGACCAGGCACCACCAACTGCTGGGACTTGGGACATGAACTCTTCGTGGGGCACAGCTAAGGAGCCAATGACATTTATAACCAGCTCATACAGGGTTAAGAGATGCCTATTATGTTATAAACTGACTGCAGCTGCAAGTAACCTGTGTTACAACATCCCGGGAATGAGGCTGTAGATGGTTATAAACCACCTATTGATTTGCTGGAGTCTATAATGATTAATCATTAATTAAAACACCTATTAATCATATATAAACTATTTATAAAAGTACCCTTAATACAAAAAGTGCACGACGGCAGTTCTGGGCTGAACTCTTGGCATTTCCATGCTGGCTTGGCTAGAAGTTAGAGATGGGCCAAAGCCAAAACCTCAAAGTCCAACTTCCACCCCCACCCTCAACCCCAATGTCAGGAAGTCTGGTAACCTCAAGCCCACCCACGTTTTCCAGCCTGAGCCCCCCCATCAAGAGTAAACAGACAAACACAAAGCTATAGCTTGCCCCTGGTACAAGACGACCCAGCACCTTGGAAAAACCAGGGGATGTCCATTGCAAGCTTAGCTACAGCACGTTTGCAGACTGGAGCACCCACTCCCCAAATTCCTTTCAAAAGCACTGTCTAAGTGTGCTGACAGGGGACAGAGGGGGGGATGAGGACTATTCCTGAAGGAAGGTAGTGTTACCAGGCACAACAGCAATGGGATGTCTTCTGTGGTTTGTATCTTCTTGGGAACGGACCCCTGCCCCCCTCTTGGAAGCTGCCCCAGAGCTCCAGAGACGTGGTTTGTACCCAGGCAGCCTTGGCATTCATGCCCGCACCCCAGGCTACAATACAGAGGCACCACATTTAAGCCTCCCTAATCGACAGTGTGAACCTGGTCTTTCTGATGCCGCTCACTGGCATTCAAGCAGCGAAGAGAGTTTGCAGCCCCGAGAACAGTCTGCAGGTGCCAGCCAGGGTATGCATTTAGGCAGCTTTCGCTGGCTGCTATGGGATGAAAAGGAATTGCTTTACCTCCAGGATGAAGGGCAAAATTGGGATGAAAGTCCGGGTGTTCTCCGACAGCAGGGTGAGGGCACGAATGCAGTGCATGCGCAGGGGGTAGAAACGAGCTGTGGGCACCAGTCTGGAGAAGGAAAGGAGGAGAGGTTATTGGGCAAGGTCAGCTGGGAGGGAAGTGAACCCAAGAACCTCCAGGACTGGAGACTTGGGCCTTTCACAGGTCTGTTGCTCCCTTTAGCTTCCCCCCCAGAAGTGCCCAGAGATACTCTCCTCCCAAGCTAAGGATCTCACATGTCCCTGAACTGGGGTCTTCCAGAGACTCTGCACCATGTGCATTACAGAGTAGCATCCCCTTGTTGTTCCCAGAGCCCTTGCTGAGGTCTAACCCACCCAACTGTCACGTTATTCAGAACTTAAAGATGCACAGGTCACTCGACCAACATAAACACTATGTAGTCTTTGCCTCGAGAAGCCTATGAGCAAGCTAAGGTACTTGGGATGCATTTACAGTGGGTACAGTACCAACCAAGCCATGTGGGACAGAGTAGGAAGAGCAGGTGACAAACCAAGGGAGCATTAGCTGCATTGCATGTTACACTGCAGTTTTTTGTGTTGTCTTCTCTTCTTTTGCAGGTGGGTAACGGGCACCAGGAAGCCCAGGTAAGCCTACACAGCAAGGCTGGAAGGAGGGGTATCTTGCATTTGGGGCATGGTGCAGGGGATGGAGGAAGCCATGCATTCCACCGGCAGGCACCACACCGCATGCCCGCACCCCCAGGGAAATGCCCCTGGTCCCATGGAAGCAGCCTCACTTCCAGGCAGCTTGGGCACCAGCGCCACAGACAGTCTCTCGTGCCATCTAATCGATCCATTACCTACTGCCACAGAGCACCGCCAGCGAGAGCGAGGACTTGGAACGAGCAGCAGGAAAGGGCGGGGAGTGGGGGAGCTCACCCACACGATGTTTGCACTTCCTCCAGACATGTGTTTTATGTTTGCTTTATTTATGCTAAGTACTCTGGTCTGACTGAATCTTTGGAGGGTCTGAGGGACACACCATGCCCACATTTAGGAGGTGCCGTAGCATGTGCTGATGTGTCAACTCTCCTTCACAGCCACCGCTGTACCAGGAGAGGTGCCACTGGCAAGACTGACTGCAAGGGTGCTGCAGCCGGCTGTATCGCAGGACACTGAGCTGTTTCACTATTGCCCCACTGCTCCCCCCACCGGCCTTAGGCTGTAACGGGGATTTGAGGGCCAAGTGTCAGTTGTGTGCATACAGGATCCAAAACAATCAGGGGCTCCTGCAATACTGAGAATAAGCAGACTGATGCAAACAGCTCCTTCTGAACAGGGGTAGCACTTAGCACCACCCACATGAGCCCAGAGCATGTTACCACTCAAAGCTGCGTTTGCCCCATGACAAGTAGCTAGGTCTTCTCCCTGCAGTGCTCTTGGGAGAGGAGGGGTGGACCAAGACACAGAAAACAACAGGCTGACCCCTCTCTGGCCCACCTAAACTCCCACTACACACAGACTGGAGCAACCTGAGCTGGCACACACGACAACCTGCAACCAGCAGCTGGACACAAAGAGAAGCCACTTTGCCTGGAGTCCCTTCAGCCAGCAGCAGAGCTGGGAGTACAGAGCCCACCTCTTGTGAGCTAGCAGCTTTGAGCAGGAAGCCTGCCTGGGACCAGCCACAGCCCAGAGGCCACGTTACCAATAGATGCTGATGCTTTCAGTGCTGACCAAGGGTTTTTTTTTAAAACATAGCCTCCAGCTTAGAGTCTGAAAAGTGAACCCAAAAAAAAATAAAGGAGCCTGCTGAACAGCCCAGGAGAGAGAAACTGCATCGCTGGGCCACATAAATCAGCCCCTTCTCCTCCCCCCTCCACCAAATAGTGAAATAATTATCATTGGATCCATTATGGAAATAAATCTACTTTGCACCCTCAATCTGGCACCGCTGGAGATGACGAAAGCCTTCTTCAGGAATTAATTGATCGAGGGATAAACCTGTTAGAGGTATAGATTTACTGTAAACCAAGACCATTAATTTCAGAGTGCTTCGCAGCGCAGCAATCTGCCTAACTTCCCGATGGCTGGGACGCACGAGGAATGAGAAACGCCGCGGGGCCCGAGGGCCGGCGGTGCGGGAAGAGGGCTGGCTGCCTCGTCACTTGGGGCCCAGCCAGAAGGCCATGGCTATGTGTGCTGTTCCTCCTTGCCCAGCCTCCCCTGGGCAGCAGGGTGTGCGTAGAGCCATTTGAAGCTGTGCAAGGAGTATTTTTACTAGCTGCAGTTCCCTTCAGTTAAGTTCCCTGGTGGCCCCAATTTTCCTCTGCTGGGGAGCTGAAGGAAGCTCCTTCCAGCATCCAGATTGCTCAGCCAAGGGTGGCTGCTCCCAAGTCGCCAGGGCATCCCCCTGCCCCATGGGGCAGAGCACACGCGCAGGCTGAGAGCCCACAGGCTGACTTCTGTGGGTTATCACTCCTGCTGGGAGCAGGGCAGGAGGGACCTGATGGATGGAGAGCCCTATGGCAAGGAGACCCTGGATGGTGGGATGAGCTGAGTAGAAAGGTGCAAGTAAAAGGATGAGCCCAAACACACTGGGACTGGGACAGGGCTGGTGAGGGAAGCACGAGATGAGGAAGGATTTGGATGCACTGGAGTGGAGCAGCTCCTCTTCCCACATGCTAGTGTCTTGTTCCCCACAGCAAACATCCAGCTACACCCCCATCTGTGAGAGCCAAGGAAACTAGCTTCCCCAAGCAGCTCTGTCAAGCACCGCAGCTGACCAGCCCCTCTCCCCGCCAGCCCCCACATCACCTCCCTGCCTGCGAAGTGCATCCCACCTGCTCCCAATCACATGCCCATTCCA
>NW_017729014.1:13847589-13867541 GCF_001723915.1 Gavialis gangeticus
CAACTTAAACCTTCCCTCCACCAGCTTGTGACCGTTGTTCCTGGTCACTCCTTGCGGCGCTCGGGGGAACAGGGACTCCCCCAGTGCCTGCTCATCCCCCCGCCAGCCCCCACATCACCTCCCTGCCTGCGAAGTGCATCCCACCTGCTCCCAATCACATGCCCATTCCAGCCACGCAGGACCCATTTCTCCATCACACCCTTTTAAATGCATTTTTAATGCATTTTATACACTGGAGAAGTGACGGGGGCGAGGAGGGGGGAGCGGGAGCGAGAAAACGAGGGAGCTAATTTTGATGTTAGCAGGCAGCCCTCTGCTACTAGTTATCTTGTTTAAGCACATTTTAAATTCTGCCTTGGTCCCTGCCTGGAGCAATAAAGCTTCAACGGATGGTAATTTCTCCCCAGTCCCCTCATGTAACGAGCTGGTGTAGCGGCAGGAGCTGATCGCCTCCCTCCCACACACAGGCGGGTGCCCCCTCACCCCCCCGCCCAGCTCCGTCTCCGTCTGCCGGCTCTTTTGCTAGAGCAAAGTGCCACCTTCTGGCAGACGGAAAGCAAAGAACCAAGAAAGAGGCATTTATCACGAGAAAAGGCTGAGCTTAACCCACTCCGATGCCATGGGGGTTGCAAGAGATGTTGACAAGCAACCTAGCACCCCAAGGCCAGAAGGGAAAGGATGCTTTTAGTCTTCTGAGGAAGGTAGAGCATGCCTATATCCCCTGCTCCCCAAGTACAAGGCACAAGCCCCATGAAGAACCCCATTCATGCAGCCTCTTCTGAGGCCACGTGCTCATGGTGGCCAGATCTTAGTGCACTCCCAAGCCCTTGCTCCCCCAGTAAGGTGGCCCATGTGGGTGGCACACAGAACGGCCTTGAAGATGGAAGAGCTCACACTCCCCTCCCAGAAACTTTCCTCCAGCCCAGCGGGTGCAGTCTCACCCAGCTCTCCTGGGACCTGTGCTTTGGCATTTGCAGGCCTACATCTATGCTGAAGTTGGAGGCGAATGCAGCAAGCAGCACCCTGGAGCCAGTGTGGGGGATGCAGTGCGCCCACAAAGCGGTGGTGGGCCGTGTAAGCCCACTGGGGATGCCTGGGAAGTACCCCGGAGCCCCTTCCGTCATATTACTCTCCCTGACTGTGCTCTGGTCAAGGCTGTCTAGGTCAGGTAGGCTCTTTGCAATCCCATGTCTGTGGCTCAACAAAGTTCAGCGTCCAACCTGGCACGCCAAACTGATTCAGGGCTAATTCCCAGAAGTGGCAGCTTCGTGCTGGGCAGTAGGCAGGAGCACGGCCCACTGCTATGGACTCCTTCCTCACACTGAGAACGGCTGGTTCGAGTTTTGAAGCCACATGGCTGATGAAGGAGTTGCTCATACAGGAGCTTAATCTGAGGCACAGCCCTACAGCTCCTTCTGCCCTGGTCGCACCTGCGAGCAATGGGGCAGGAACCCACCAAAAGCAGGGTGCAAAAGGGAGACTCCATTACCACCCCCCTTCCCAAAGCTGATGTTCAGGGGGTGTTGTGCCACCAACAGAGCTAGAGGACCTGGCACCATGTGTGTGTCTAGCACGCGCACACACACACCTCCTGAAGGCTGAAGTGACTGTCACTCCCGCCCTGTCCCTGGTAAGTCCCTGGCCCCACACATGCAGAATTCAAGACCTGCATCCCTCCATTGACTGAGATAACGATGCTGTTTGAAGAAGCCTATGGGCATGCTAGAGTGCAGGTTAAATACGGCCCACATGGGAGTCCAATGCAGGCCAGTGCTACCCAAAAGGAAGGGGTGGAGGGAATAGATGGAGGCATGTGGTGGCATGGTCCTTGCTGACAGTTGTGTATACCCTTGGCCTTGCCTCACCCAAGCCCCATCTATCCTTCTGCAGCCTGCAATGAGCATTTAGTGCTGCTTTTGCCAGCATCCCCCATTGCTCTAAACAGAGTTGCAACAGGGGCAGCAAAACCTGTGGCTCTGCATCTGTTAGTGCAGCTCTAGCAAGGGCAAGGAAGGGGGAATACTGGGACCCCAGGCTCTAGCACACTGTGCCTCTCCCCTTAACATGGATTTGCTGACAACTGTCCACCTTCTATTGCACCCAGCTTGGGATGCATGGCTGGGGGCTCACCAAAGAAGAAAAGAGGGGCTCTTTTCTCTCATCGCCCTCCAACCCCAGAGCCCAGTGCTGTCTCACTGCGGACTCATGACCGTCATGGCCAGGGGCTCTGAACACTGCAAGTGTCACGCTGCTGCTCTCCCTGGGACCCGTCACGTTCACCTCCCCATGGCCCCAGACAGCTGATGGATGTGCCTGGACAAGTGGAAACCTGCCTCAACTTGTCAGCAGGACAGCAAGGGCCCTGCAGCCGCAGCAGGATGCTGCGTGTGGTGGGAGGGGACCCTTATGCCCCCTTTACCCTGAGCATCTCCTTCCCCACTCAGCATACGAAGCCTGGCCAGGCTGCATCTGCAAGCCCAGAATCTGGCTACACAGCTGATCGGATTGTGTCGGTCACTGACACATACCCATTACAGCCAGCAGTTTCAAACCCCAAACCAAGGGAAGGGGGAGGTCAGGAGAGTGACCCTAAACATAAAGGTGCGAGGGCAGGGAGTGGGGACCCCGATTCTACCATATCATTTTTACCCGATACCTGTCAAATTCAGCTATCCACAGGGAGACAAGTGAAGGCAGTAGTGTCAGGAATGCCCCTCACTGCATGTGCATAAGGCACTGGAGCTAGACTCTGGAGATATGGGTTCAGTTCCTGTCTCTGCCACTAACTTCTTGTCTGACCCTGGGCAAGTCACTCCATCTCTCCCTACTTCATTTGCACAAAAGGGTGGGCAAGTCTGTCTCATCCCATTTATGCAGATGATAAGCAACTTGAGGCCCGCCCTGCTTTCTACCTGGTGCCCGTACAGCACCTTGCACAAAGGGTCTTCTTCTCTGTTGCGCTCTACAGCTGCTCCCACATTAATGTACAACAACTCAATCTTAAATGCTGGAAGGCTTGCTTCTGCCATGGTTGACTCATGGTGACCAGCTACATAGACGTGAATTCCTAATGGTCGATACTGCGTTTTGAACTGCCACAGGACAAATGCAGCGGTGGTAGAAGCCCTGGGGCTTCAGAAGACTGTGCCCCTCTGGGGTACTGGAAGTCAGGGGAAGTGAGAGAGAATAGCCCCTGGGCTGCCCCAAACCTCCTAGCCAGGGCCCGCTTTCCACCAGCACACCGACAATACCAAATAGAGGCTCAGCATACCCAGCAGCAACCGGGGAGCTCTGAGACACTGCTGTCAACAGCCCATTTGGACAACCCCCGTGAGCCCTCCCCTCTTGGGAGGGAAGCAGCACCATAGCAACACTACCTCCTGCTGACACCGATTCATCCTGACAGGTGCTTAAATACAGGATAAGAGGCTGCCGGATAGGCAGTGATCAGGGCACCACGATACCTGGTAGGACAGCCCAACTGAGTCTAGCAGCAACACAAGGCTGCCCTGGATTGGTACTGGGATGGGAGCAGGGCATGAAAAGGGAGGTGTCAAAGAGGGCCTCTGCCCACGATGGAGTACTGTGCTCCCAGGGCTGCAGTCCTTCCCCGGAGAGAGTTTCTTACAAGAAGAGGTACTTGAAAATGAGGCAGAGACACCACAGCTGCCCTGTGTCATAGTTTCTAGGGTCAGAAGGGACCTGAGTAGATCACCAAGTCCGACCCCCTGCCGTGGCAGGAAAGAGTACTGGGGTCAAACGACCCCAGCAAGGTGTACATCTAGCATGTCATTAGACTGGGCATCTCCAGTTCTCCTAATACTTTCAGCAGCTTGCAGCACAAGGGCTGCCTCAAACCCCTGAGGGCACCAAAACCCAGGAGCTAATCAGAGCTGGGGGGCAGGAATTTCAGATTCACGGAGAAGAGGCACAGAGCTCAGACAACAAGGGGGCTAGCCATGTACGCCACTTCCTGCTCTAACTGCTTCACACTGCTGTGCTACTTTGATGTTCAACCCCAGAAGTGGCTGCATTGTAGGGGATGGTTCAGTGACCTGCTTTACCCAATGGCCACTGAAATCACTAGAAAGATTCTTCCCAAATTTCAGCAGGCTTTGAACCATACCCCTGGCCCTTGGAGAACAGAGTTTAGACAGTAAAGAGAGAGAAACCACCTACTCCAGCTCTCCGTTTCCTAGAAAGGCAGCAGCATCTCTTGGTCATGTCCCAAGTCAAAGGACTCGGCACATGCCCAGCACTGACAGTATCACTGTGCAGAGAAGACCCCATCAGCTGCAGCGCTATCGTCAGGGTCTTCTATCAGGATGGAAAATACCAGGAGTTCCAGCCAACATATAAATCCCTCTTCTCCTAGAAACAGTTCCCATCACCTCGTCCTATGCTGCTGCATTACACCCCCGCAACTTTTACCTTTTGCACAGACAGTCACGTGCAAAACGACACTGATATGGAACTATTAGCACTGATGCAACTCAGTCCTGCTTTTACAAGGCAGGACACAGTTCCTGTCGCTCTCTGTCATTTGCAAGCCTCTGCATGACACTGGGCAAGCAAATAACTCTTCCCCATTGATTTTACCAGTTACCATTTGCTAGCAATACTTCCACCTTCCCCTCGAGCCTCTAATGCAAGAGAAACCCTCCGGCTCTACGGTGATTACTTCCATTTCCTGTCCACAAGCATCTTTGCTGATGCCAGCAAGAACAAGCAGAGACGCTGGGGTTAGCAGTTGCTAGCAGCTGCAGAGCCAGCAGGGAGGGGAACCTGCATGAGGGAACTCAGCCTAGAAACCCATACTGCCAGGCAGGGCTACTTGGCAGGATTAGGCCTCAATCCAGGGGCAGGACAAAGTGTCTAGCACCTCCCAAGAGGCATTCAGGATGTTGCCTGGGCTCCGAGCTGGCTGAGACAGCTGCTGCGGTGCAGGGTGCAGAGAATAAAGCCGAAGGTGACAACACAGTGCAAGAGCCCTCGGAAAAGGGGAAAATAGGTTCCCATTGCTCAGATTCCCAGGCCAGCCCCTCACAACAGCAAGACACAGATGCAGAATTACTTCCATCCCTCTGCCCTGCAGTGGCAAAGATCAGGCAGGATTGCTTCATGGACTGGGGTGCCATAATAAGCACCGTCTCCTTTGGCTTCTCTTGAAGGCTCATGAAAGAAGCCATTTGACTAGGAGTACAGCTGGGCTGGTACTGCTGTAGTCATCCCAGAAAGCACCTCTGAGTATCAGGAATGCCCTGTGCTCGCAATTTGGTGAGCAACAGCTGCAGCCCAGCCGAGGCAATCGAATCATGGCTTCCCTTTCCTGTACTTGGCCTTTCAGGAGCGCAGCTCTGCTGGTTGCTGACTCAAGCCCAGCTCACTCATGTACCTTACTGCAGAGGGGCTGGATGGCACTGGAAGCTTTGCAGCAGCAGCCAATGCAGCTCCCACCCCAAGGAAGTCTGGCTGGACAGGTAGCTTGGCTCATGCCTTTATCTGACTGCTACACATCACTTTTCCCTGCCCTCCATCCTGCTCAGCCACGGATATTGACTGCTCAGTGATCATGGCTACCAGGGGAGCTGCTTTTTTTTCAGATGTAAGCCCCAGTAAGGGCAGGCAACACATCAGTCCCTCATTTCTATTTGATGCACTTCCATACATGATACCTCCCCAAGCCAGCCCTGACAACATAGGATTAAATCCATATAGACCGAACATATCCCTCATTCCTGTCCATGCCCCAGGCGACCGGGTTTCCACAGAAGGCAGAATAACAACGGCATCCCTGTAAGCCAGGCCTACTTACTTAATGCAACCAATGATGACCTGGGTCAGAGGGTAGATGAGTGGCTGCAGGATCTCACTGGGGTAGATCGTGCTCAGGACCCGGCACCAGAAGTACAAGCAGTGGACGTACTGCCAATTGTAGACAGATTGGTAGTTCTCCTGCAGAAGGCGGACAGGAACACAGGCTTGGAAAAAGAGGCATGGGTCACACCTGGATTTGACAGCAGATGGCCAGGCTGCCATGCAGACAGAGCCAGGAAACTTGCAGTTTTGACCCAGGCTAGGACAGCAGTGGGTTATTGATGGCAGGCTCGGGGAAGGTGCTGGCTCAGAGTTCAAGAGACTGCAAGAAATGAAGTCTGGTGGTTGTGTGGTGCTAGCTGTTATTTGGAGGGAAGATAACACCACGTGCAATGTGCTTTTTGGCAGGTCTCCTTCAGGCACGCAGCACCTCTATTGAACACCTGGCCCCTCACAGAGCCAGACCGTGTAGGAGCCTTGGGGAACCTTCCTTTTACCAGCAAATGGGTATGGCCCCAGTCCTCCTTCAACAGCCAGGCTGGGAGGTGCCTCTTTCGCAACCTAGCAGACTTCCTTCCAAGTCTCTGGACACAGCAAGGCACAGAAATAAACCTGGATAGCTAGACAGCAGAACCTGCCAGGACCTGCCTCTCCTTTCCGCTATCCACCAAATCTGTGTCTGCTCCCAGACGGTGCACGAAACCCCTTTACCCTGAAATCGGCTGAAATAGGAAAATCGGCTGGAAAAGCAGTGTGGTGGCCAGCTTCTGCCACCAGGGGGCTTTACTCCCCTGAAATGGTGTATAAGGATCATCCCTTGCTAGTATGCTCCAAGGTGCCTTCACCACCAGAACATGTCACGCTGCTACAGCTGGCCAGTCCAGCACGGACTCCTCCTGGGGGGGAGAGCTGTCTCGCAGCCCTGACTCCCATGCTTTGGCATGGATCCCCCACTGACAGCCTGCTCTCAACAAAGCCAAGAGCAAGACAAAGCAAGGCTGAGAGCAAGTCCCCTCTCTACCTCAGCCCAATGCTTTCAGGATAACTAGAAGAGACAAGGCCAGGGGTCGTGCTTGGGTTTAACATGGGCAGCATGGCAGGCTGCATTGTCCATCACAAGCAATACGACCAGGCAGCATGGGACAAAGACTTCTACTAACATTTCAAAGCAAGTAAGGGATGGCTTCCCCTGCCTCCGTCTGCACTCTACTTGTGGACGGTCTCAGGGGAATCAAACCCCCATACGGAAACAGCCCTTTCACTAGCATTTTCCTCCCAAGTGAAAACCCCTGAAGTCCCATGAGGAATTTCTCCACCTGCAGGCACAGACCCACCAAGCTGGGAGAGCTCAACAAGGACCCCAAGTGTTAAGGCCTCCCAATGCTGCCCCCAGCACAGGCGCTGGGCTCCACACTTCTCCCCCGGGGGCACTGGGACCAGTCCCTTGAGAGGGGTGAGGGGGTGAAGTGCTGACTATCATGACCCAGAAACCTACGCTGAAGCTGAGGTAATGGTTTAGCGCTCCAGGCTCACTCTGCTTTCCTGGGCACTTTCCAAAGGTCATTCCTCACTGAACATGTCAGGATCGTGTGCTCCAGCCTCCCATTCAAGCCATGCAGACCTGTCAACGGCCCCTAATCCACCCTCCAGCATCACCCTGTTCATTTTAAACCAATCAACTCATTGTGGGGATGTGTGTGCATTGGCCGCATTAGTGTGGTTTCAGCTTCCCTCAAGCCCTCTGGGCAATCAAATGGCTTTGGGTCCTACCTGTTCAGGGGAGAGGTGTGGGAAGCTAACACAATCCCATTAAGCCCAGACGCTGTTCCTCTCTGCCTGGTTTCACCCCCAGCCTGAATGCCCAAGAGATTTATGCAGTAACCAGTCCCACGGGACACGAGCGTTAACAACTCATAAGTCAACAGGGGTTCATTTTCCTGTCCGCTGTGAGGGCTGAATTGGCAACCTGATGCCAGACGGGCAGGTCAGATGGGAAATAGCCCAAATCAAGGCTGCCCCAGAGGGATGTAGTTGCTCTGCTCAGGGGAGTTCACTGACGGTGCTGAGCAGGTAGGGTTGATCTGCCAGGCTGACACTGCTGGAGGGCCACAGGCTCATGATCTTCTCTCCTCAGGGGTCTTGCTAGGCATTTAAAACACTCCCACTACACACAGGAGGAAGTGTCTGGTGTGGGAGAAGATCCACCAGGATCTACTGAGCTTGGGGTGAGAGAGTCACTGGATCAGGGGCAGGACACCATTCCCCTATACAGCTGTGCTACAGCCAGGGAAGCACAGCGGCCTGCCTGTAGCAGAGTTGTTGAAAGAGCCCAGCTCAGTTTGCTGGGGGGCAGCTTCTGGCTGTAGAGAGAAGAGGCATTTTGATGGCAGTTCTCAGCCAGAGCAACCTCTCCAAGAGCAAGCAGAAGCACTGAAGGAGAGGCCACGAGTTTACCTCTCCCCTCGGCCCACTGCATCTTAGGCTGTCCAGGATACAAGACACAGCACAGGCCACTCAAGCTCACCCACCCAGTCATAGGTGTGTTAGGGCAGCTCATGAAATACCCCTCCCCGTCCCCACACCCTGAGGTACAAGTGCACAGTTGCAGAACCTGCTACCCACCTTCTTCTTCATTGTCATGGCGCTGCGGAGGTGAATGGCCAGCTGGCGGATGTAGATGAAGGCATGCTGGTAGGACACGTGGGTGTCCAGGGCATACATCACTGCCAGGGTCCGCTGCATGAAGTTGATCATGGGGAGGGCGTTGGGGGAGGTGAAGCGGGAGTTCTTCACAAACGCGATGTACATTTGCTGCAAGGAGAAGGCACCCGGGGTCAGAACAGAGCTGGGCGGAGGAGGGGCATTTCTCAGTGAGGCCATTGGCACAGCAGGGTTTCTGGCATGGCACTGCTCAGGAAAATCTGATCAAGACAGCCTTGGAGACTGCTAAGCAGGCAAAACCAGCGTTTCCTGCCACAGCTCTGCCAACAAGACTACAGCTGGGTCCACAGAAGTGAGCAAGAGTGCCCTCTTAGGGCCTCCCAGCCATGAATGCATCGTGCCAGCCTTGGGATTGGTCTGTGCAATGCACAAGTCCATTTCCCTAGAAACAAAATTCCTTTTCCTCAGGTGCCCAGTGGCCTGGCTGCTCTCTGTCCCTGCCACCACGGGCACAGAGGATTTCTGACCATAAACAGCAGTGAGCATGCCATCTAGCCTCTCCTCTGGCACATCCCAGCAGCACACAACTCTGACGGCTCGCCCGTCATGCCCTGGGAGGCAGAGAAATCACAATCGACCTACAGAGCAAACCTCGCCACTACCTTGAGCACCGGGTTCAGGTAGAGCTCCTTTTTGTGCCGGCAGACTTTGCTCAGCGCCAGGAAGGCCAAGACTCTCACAGTCTCCTCCCCTGTGCTCCACAGATGGATGGTTTGCTAGGGAGGAGGGAAACAAAAGGGGGACACATAAGCAATGCACAAGTTCCTGTCTTGATAAAGAGGCCAGAGGGCTTCCTCACTCTGGGGTTTGGAGAGGGAAAAGGGGCCACACTTGCACAGCATCTGGCATGATGGGGCTCCAATCCCAGGCAACACCCCCAGTGCACGCTCAGTATCCTGCCTGAAACAGGGATGGGGGGGAGGCTGGCATCTCCACCAAGGTTCTCGTTCCCGCTGCCGAGGAAGCAGCTCTTTCCTGGCTGCAGCACTCAACAGAGGCCTTGAAACACAAGACCTAAGTGATCTCGGGGCAACACATCGCCACCCAGACAGCATTCCCACCCCACTCACACACCACACTACAGCCTTGGAAGATGTTTCACATCACCAGTTGCCCCCCTCTTGTGATCCACGCCCCCACCCATGCTTTGTTGCTGCAAAGTGATCAGCAGTTGTGACTAAGTTGCTGTAAAAATATTCCACCCCCAGCTCCCCCGAGTCGAGCGCTAGCACACACACAGACTGAATGCTGCCATTCCTGTACCCGTGCTTCAGAGGCACGCAGCTCTTCTGTACTATTTCTGGGACCCTCTGGGGTGAGCATGGGGGCAGTGCCATGCATCGTAAAAATTAACTGGGGGCACAAAGGCGTAGTGCCCACTCTCTCAGTGCCATGGCTGGCATCATTACTTAGTGATAACCATGAGCTTAAAACAGGGAGGTCTAGGAGCCAAACAAGCTGTCAGTGTTAACCACAGAGCCCCAGCACTCTGTATGCCACTAGGGAAACAGGGGCAAACACACTCCCATTCAAAAGAAAAAACTCCAGGGCATTAGTTAACACATGCACAGCCCAACAGGATACTGCTGTATTATCCATGATTGAAGCAAAAGTGCATCCGATACATCCAGTTCAAAACAACACTGATATCACCTGTGGCTCTTTGCCGATGTCACAACCCTGAACCGTGGACGGGGAGTTACTGGCCTCGTGGGACCAAAAGAACAGCCGGGCAGAGCAGCCAGACATGGAGTAGGGGCAGCCATGAGATTGCTTCATCCTGGGATACAGCCCAAATCCTAAAGGCCATGAGAGGTCCAAGGCAGGGGAAGGGATGGATGAAGGAGACCCCCCAGGGCCTGACTTCAGTAATGTCTATGCATAGACTTACCTTGAGCAGCATGCGGCACTGCTTGGGGAAGGACAGGTAATAAGGCACGATGGTGTTCACATGCTGCAGGACCGCGGCTCCCACGGAGGCTTCTGTCAAGCAGGACAGGAGCTGCAAGAGGCAGATCCAGCAACAGCCCAGTCAGGCCTGGGGGCTGTCACCCCCACCCACTCCTTCCCATGCATGCGTCAGACAGCCACATCCCACCATTGCCACAGAGGCACAACTGGTACGATACCCAACTCCTGGTTTTGGGGACACATTCCTCGCTGCCATGCAGACACTTCCTCAGGGAAAACTGAACATCAAACCCTCTGCTCTCTCCCAGTGGAAACCACTCCCAGGTGAGGAGTTTGCTTCTGTTTCAAGAGCTTAAAGCCACAGAAGTTTGGGAAACTATTTAACCTGCTGCCGGCATAGTTCAGAGCCCCAAAAAACCACTACAGGAAACACTTCTTCCCCTTAATACTTCTCTCATCTACTTGGTGGCTAGACAGGACTGAGCAGAGCCACTGCCCTGCTGAGCCTCTGAGGCCTTCAAACAGCCATGGGACAGGGAAATCATCCACAGCCTGAAAAACCAGTGGCAGGCGGGTGCATACATGGGGACAGAGCAGGTGCTCAAGACACCTGTCACCTGCCCTGCACCAGAGCTCCCATGCGCTGGCTGCAATCCTCATATCGGCTGCTCACAGTAGGCCCAGGCCCTGGAGGGAACGGCTCCGCGAACAAGATGGGGATTTTGTGGCAAGTCATCCCACCCGCCTCCAGTCTGGAAGGACGCTGGCACTCTCATCCCATCTCCCTGGCTTTGCTTCCCCGACATTTCCACTGAAGGGTGAGCACTCTACCCATCACAAATGACAACCCCCCCCTCTCTGTCACGCTGTGGGGGTGCAGGATGAAATGGCATGTTGGCTTCTCCCAGCCTTTGGGGGAGGAGGGTAGAAATTGCAGCATTGAATGTACAAGGATGCCACACTTGGAAATCTAAACGTGAATAACCCAGCATAGGTGGGAGCTTTTAATGAGGTAGAATGAGGCAGGGCAGATGTGAGGTTCAGTCTGCCAACTGGAACCTCTTTGCAAGTTTGAGGGTAGGAAGGGACAGTCATTAAACCCCCAAAACACTAGTGGGGGAGACTCAGGAACAGGGACAGTGTCTTAAACTGCTTCTGCCTAACTGGGTTCCACAGGTGAGAAATGAAAGCCAGAAAGGTCCAAGAGATGAGCCAGGTGGTCAGCTGGGATGGATCCCTGTCACCCTTTCATCAAAGCCAGGGACTTCAGTTAGGTCAATTATTAAAAAAAAAAAGCTCTCTCTCACGCCACAGTTAGAGAAAAGAGGAGTCCAAGGCACTGCCAACACCAGGGGCTTCTGTTTGGGCAGGGAGTCAGCAGGGAGACATGCCCAGATGCCCCCTAGCAAATGGACACCACTGTGGGCAGCAGAAGAGGACAGCGAAAACCTATCTACGTCCCTCCTTTGGAGCTGATTGGAAGACAGCAGCTAAAGATGGAAATCCTTGTCTCTCCGGGAATCTCCTTACACAGAGAAACTGGGTTTGGGCAATTAGAGCAAATGACGCCGCAAACATCTGCTCCATTAACTGGCTCATTTTAAAGGGGCCGTCAGTGGCAAGTCAGACATTTGTCTGCTTTGTTCCTCAATCCATGATGCCCCAAACATGAGGCTGTTTGTAAAAGGAATCCCAGGACCTCTCAACAGCACAGCCACAGCCGGGGCCTTTACCTGGACAGTGCAGCTCAGGTACATCTTGATATCCAGTCGCAGCTTGGCCCAGAACGGGCTGGTTGAGGGCAGCACCAGCCTGGAAATAAGCAAGAGCTGGGTTGAGAGCAAGGAAAGCAGCATGGTTTGAAGCAAAAAAGCAATCAGTAACAACCAAGAAGTCATGGAAAAAGGTTCATTCGGGGTCAAAGAACACATTTCCTTTTGGCTGCGTTTGTTTTAAAGGGCTTTCATTAAATTAATGCAAGGGAAGCTTCAGCGGGGAAAGCTGCTGCCAGCTGAAAACTCAACCTCTTATTCTCAAAGCGTTAAAACAAATGTTCAGATTCCCCACTACTTGTTCAAATCCACCCCCCACCATCGCCTCCTGCTGCTATTTGGCAAAACCAAGGCTAATCTGCAAAACGTTTTGGTATCACTGAGTCTCCATTTTGGGGCTGAACAAGAAAAAAAGTTCTCTCATAATGAGAGGGGGGATGATTTGTTCTGACATCCATCAGCTGGAAACTCCTAGGCAACCAGCATGCTCTGTTCAGCCAGGCGAGGGGGCCATGGAGGCATCAGATTCCCATTAAAATGAAGGAACAAGGCCTTGCCCTCAACATGGTGCTGCAAGAGGGGATGCCAGGAACAGCTGTAAGAGCAAAGTGCTGTGGTGTAGCCTGCCTGACAGAAGAGTTACTGAAATAAAGTGGAAGGTAAAGGTGTCTGACAGCTCTGGTACAGGCCTCATTTACCTTCTGTGCAGACACTGCTGGGGCCATTACTTGAAAGCAGCATTTGGTTTTCGTTAATAGTAGAGATGTGTGATTTGACACATGATCTGTGTTGCTCAGGCCTACTAGGCAGGAGAAGGAGCTGTTCCCCACTGTGACCACCTCATAGCCTGAGCACAGGAACTGGGATCTACACTTCACATAGGCCAGCAAGGTGCTTCACCCATCCCACCTCCCATAATATTTGGCAGGGACTCCCTTGGACCACAATGCACTTTCCAAAACTAAGGAGAGCGCCTGGCTTGGCTCTAGCCCCAGCTTAAATGCAGCCACCTCTGGGGTGGACTACAATGAATATGGCAAGAGTTGAAGGTAAGACGACAAGATGAGAACAGTCTCCAGCTGGAACAGGACAGGGAGAATAGATGACTGTAGCCTGGCTGAGGGGGAAACCACCATAACCCCCCACAGCTTGCATAGTGCGGTAGAGGATCTCACCACTCCCTAGAAGGCCCTGGCCTTTAGTTCCAGCTGCCCCATCCCGACCACCACACTGTGGCACTAGGTCAGCACAGACTCACAGCCAAATCTGCTCTTGACCCAGCCTCCAGCACTGCTTCCTGCTGCCCCAGTGACCCACACAGTTCTACCCTCCCAGTGCAGACCCTGAGCATCTAGGGGCACCAGACACAACCTCAGGCCATGGCTGTTTAGCTGCTAGCCACAATCTGAGAGCACTAAACTGTGCATGCAAGTCAGATGCTCTCCCTTCTCCAGGCGAGTCAGATGACCGGGGCCAGGAATGCAATGCGGAGATCTTGGACCCAGGCCAGCTTTTAGGAGAAAGGGATTAATTGTACCCTTGTTCGCCCAGTTGCTCATTGTTATTCTCCATTTCACCCATGAGCTAACGCTGACCGGGTCACACAAGGAAGCTCCAGCCTGCCATGCTTCAGGCTCAGGGGCCTAAGGCGTTAGCAGCAATAAACAGCTAAAGCACTGGGTTGGCTTGCTGTAAAGTCACATGCCTCAAGGGCAAGCAGGACAGCTGCAAACCACCTTCCCCTTCCTCACAATAGGACCTCAGATGCCTCAAAGCATGCCTGGACAGGAGGAAAGTCCCCATGCTGGTACATGAGGATGGTGGATGCCCACCTGGTACAGGACTCTGGAATCTGGTCTTCAGGAGCTATTCCCCTTTTCAGGAGGGTTGAGGATTGGGGATAAGAAGCCCATGAACAGACTTCCAGATAGGCAGGTTACAAGACAAAATAAGTCCAGGCAATGCCCTTCGGTACAGGGAAGAAGCACTCAACTTACTTGGATTTGTCTTTCAGCACCTTCACCTGAAGCAGCTTCTGCAGGTGGCCAAAGAGGTCCCGAATGCAAAAAGACACCAGAGCGTTGAACACTGGACAGAAGAGAATGGGATGGTAAAGTATTTGCAAGTCTGGGACTCAGGCTCCCCAGTGCTACTGCAGTATAAATAAGCAGGATGCCACCCCCAGAGTTCACCCAGCTTTTCTAAAGCAATGGCTGCAGACAGTATGTTTGTCCTATGAGCTGTATTGAATTAGAAAAGAGGGTTGCTGGGTTTTTCCTCCCGAGAGGAGAATGCGAGGTGTACAAACCCCACACTGAGCAAAAAAAAAGGGGTGATAGGGGCTGCTGAGGCTCAACAAACCCTGCCTTGCCACAGTTGGGGATGGCATCAGGTCTGGAAGGCAATGACAAGAGTGGAACAGGCAGCTCAGCTGGTGACTGAGCGAGGCTGGCAGAAGGTTCCTTCGAGAGGTCACCAGCCTAGCACTGCCCTCTGAGCTTCCTGTGGCCAAGCAGGCCTGAGGACAGACTGCCAAGAGTAGACAGACACTGAATCAAAAGCAGCCAAGTCCAGCCATTGACAGGGACTGACGGCCCTCTCTTTGTGCTGGTTACGTGTCTTGGGAACAGTGTACTGGCCCTCCTTGGGGTGGACTGGCTATGCTGCCAAGGTGGAGGCACTGACAAGGAATTGTAGACATGACAGTATTGGATGAGGGCTGCTGGAGTGGAGAGAGGGGCCTAGCACTGTCTCAAACGCAGCACTGCTTCAGGGGCAGGCTCTCGGCAGGGACATCACACAGCTTTGTCAAGCAGCCAGGTCTTTCCTAAAGAACCGTAGGCTGCCGCTGAGTTTCCAGGGGATGGATGTGCATAAACTTGGCCCGCTTAATTTTCACCCATTTCCCCAACTTTGTCCTCAAAGGCTTCATCATCACCCTCCCAAACCCCAAGCTCTTGTTCCAACCCTCCCACAGACCCAGTCAGGGCAGCCTTAGTCAGAACCAAAGCTCTCACCAGCGCTGTCCGTGACTTTGAATTTGCTGGGATCGGCTCCACCCTCATCTCCTTTGGTAGTTGCCACGGAAGCTTTAAAGGCCTGAGTGATCTCGTGGAAGATTTTGGGTGTCAGCCCCTTCTAGAAAGGAAGAACAGGGAGAAGTGAGAGTCCTACTCAGGAACTGTATTTGTTCATTACTAGTCATTTTTTATTGCTTTGTGTCAAAACATCTCAAAAGCCCTGGACCCAGGAAGGGACACATCAAAATCCTCTTTACAGAGGGAAGAGTGACCTGCAACATCCCACAGTATTCTAAACCTAAGGAGGTGTCTATACAGCCCAAGAGTTGTACAGTGCCAGCGTGATTCCCTGCCCAGAACACACATTCACGGGGACTGTAAGTCCAGTCACTGACATCCACAAAGGATCAGGCCCTTAGCTATGGAGAGGACGAAGAGCAAGAGGTGACGCCCTGGGCAGAGGCAGACTGGAGAGAATAAAAGTCAGGGCATGATTTACAGCCTGGCTGCACATGCAGCTGGTACTGCATTAGTGCTTCTGGTGCCCTCACAATGGTACAACCCTGTATGGTTTGGTATAAAAATTTCTTATACTCAACTTACTCCCCCAGGAGGCAGGGGAGAAGCTATGCTGGCGTGAAGGAGCCTTTATGCCGTTATAGATGCAGGTGTATACAGGGGCTATGCCAATGCAGCTCTTTTGGTACATAAACCACTATTGTGTATCAGTACAAAACCAGTGATGGGAGCAGGCCTGGAATAACACAGACAGGGCTGCCCATACTCTTGGCTACTAAATGCAGCATGAGACACAGCCAAATACAATGCACCAAGTCAGAGTCTCAGCACTGCACTTGGGAGGGGATTTTAACTTGGGCTTGCACCCTCAGCGCTCTCTGCCCTACCCCCTCCCAGAACCCTATCCCCCGACCCTCACCTTTGCAGCCTGCTTCCACTGCTCCACCATCTTCAAGCTCACAGTGATGAAGTCGACTTTTTTCCGTCTCATGGTTTCTTCTTCGTTGTCATCGTCATCATCGCTCACTTCCTATGGCAGTTGGAGACAGCAGGTCTGATGCCATTTGCACAGAGCTCTCCTCTCCTCGCTGCTTCACCCTTTTACCCCCCACCCCTGCGAAGGAAGCCTGATAAATTGTTCATGGCTTCAATATTGGCTCTCATCGATGCCTATAGACAGATCAGTGGAAATACAGCCTCACAAACCCAGAGGAACATCGCAGTCCCATCAGGAGCTTGCAGCCTCAGATGGACTAACAGGAGACCTGCTGTAACAGTTCCATGCCAGGAGGTTGGCACACAGGTAAGGAAAAAGAGAACTTTACAGGGTGAGGTAGTAGAAAGTAAGGGTGCCTCACACTGGGGAACTCCTTCCAGGTCTCCATTTCCATATTAAAAAACACAAAGTGCACACAACTCTTCTGCATCCCAGGGACACTCAGCCCTTTCACTGACAGGAAAGGGCTGCGAGATCAGGGAGGGCCTGGCACGGCTACAGAAATGCTAACTGAATCCTTACATGCATGACCAATTTCGGCATTACAAGTCTAACCACCTGCAGACCTGCACACAGGCTTCCAAGGAGGCACTTCCCCACTGCTGTTAGGCCCTCTGCACCCACACAAGCCAAAACTGAATGCAACCCTTGTACAGTAACTCATACAAGTGTTTATGCCTTTTGCAAGTGCCCCCTTCCTCTCTCATACAGGCCCAGTACCTCCAGCGTGTCAGGGAGCGTGTGCAGCCCTTTCTCCCCCTCCTCCTCGGAGCTGTCCGAGTCATCAAAGTTCAGCAGGGATCGGTCATTCTCTTCCAAGAACTTGTAAAACTCCGGATCTCTCTCCTTCAGCCGGGACAGCTGGTCCTTGTGTTCAGATGCCTTCCCCTTCCTCACTTTCCTGATGAAGTGCAGTAACACCCAGTTATTGATCCAGCTCTAAGGCCGCGTGTAGATGAAATGAGAGACGTGTGCACACGACACTGTAAAGCAGGCTAAGTGCTCTTGTATTGCTTTCACAGTGTCGGTGTTTGCATGCCTTGGTGGTGTAGTGTGCATTAATTCCAGCCACTGTAGGAAATTCAGCGGCGTAATGTGCCTTAAATGACTTGGGGCACAGCAAACTAAAACTCCTTCGAGGAGTTTTAGGCTGCTGCCCCTACAGCTGCGGAGTGAAGCACCGGGCTCTGTGCAGCTCTGCAGGAAACCCTGCAGGCAGCCTGGCAGCAGCCCAGGAAAGCAGGCTCCACCCAACAAAAGCGGTGAGCCTGATGGGTTTTTTTTCCCACCCCCCTGGAGCCTACCTGCCCGAGATGCATAGGGGCCTGGTGCTTCCCTCCGCGGCTGCGGTGCCCACTGGGACCGCCTGAGCTGGGTGCCTGCGGGTGGGTGCTGCCTGTGCGGGGCTGCTGCCACCATGGAGGGAAGCCCCAGCCCCCACACAGCACAGGGACCGCTCCGCCAGCCAGCAGCTCACCCTCCCCTCCCCACCAGAGAGGCAGGCAAGTCTGCGGGCTGTGTGCACGACACGGGGATTTAACTCACCACTTCAATTTAGGGACCCTGTTTTGTCTACACACACCCTAAGACTGCACTTGACCTTTCCCAAACAAACCACGCCAAGTTGTGCATACAGGTGATAGAAAGTGTGTTTTGGAGTTATTGGCTCTCCTGAACTGGAGCTACAGTACCTTGGATATTGAGAGTCTTCCATTGTTTGTTTTGGAAAAACCCTATCAGTGTTGGGTTAAAAGCAGTTTCCATTTCTATGGCTTGCCAAAACCCTTTGTTCAGGAAGGCTCTGCTATCAAGTCAAATTTCAAAGGGAGGTAGAGATTGCTTTCCTCGACATTCACAGGGAAATGCAGTACTCTGGAAACTTGGTAGAGACAAGCCAAAATATGACATCACCCTTAAAACAAAGCAATACCAGTGAAAAATATTAAATGCTGTTAGGGGGGGAAAAACGGTGCAATGTATATCACTACGAACTGCACAAAAAGAAAATCCCAGGAACTTTTCACTGTAAAATGAGCAAAATAAAAATCTACCCTTAACTCCATCAGATAGAAGAGTCGCCCTTCTACTTATTGCACATGCAACGTGCTGCAACGTCAAGGGCAGCAACGGAGTCAAAAGTCTACCCGAGTTTTTCCAACCAACTTTAATTTAATGCTACACTCGTATTATGGACAGGACCAAGTCTGCTCAGCCAGTAACAACACAGCTGTCCCCTAGTAAGCTGTAATTTGTATCAGAGACAGGACCTTCATGTGACCTAGTACAGGCTAAAGGTTTGGACCCACGGTCTGGCTAAGGGGATCCTGGCTCGTTTCTGTCCCGCCTTCTGACTAGAACAAACCAGGTCTATTTTGAGCTTATTTATGCTGGCCTGCTTAGAAATGAAAATGTTTTGAGGGGCATCTCAGGATAACACAAGAATCCACGTGTTAAATGACTATTTGGGGAAATGTGAAATACAAAAAACCTCTCTTACTTTTCTGCCATGTTCATTTTGACGGGTTTCTTTTTCCTGCCACCTTCCTCCTCATTCTGGCTTTGCTTCCCTTTAATGCCTTCTTCTGCCAGCTCCAAAGTCTCTTCTAAGTCACCTTCAAATTCCGACTCAAACCCAGAGGTTAAAAATTCATCTATGCTCAGATCCGCGAGTTTCCTAGTTCCAGAGGGAGGAGAGAAAAGAGAGAGGGTAAGAGTGCATGCAGGATTTGAAATGCACCCGAATTCAGTTTCATGTCATATCACATCCCGCCCATTCCAACTAAACCATAACATTCAACATGACCAGTTTTTACCAAAGAAAAGCAGCAAGTTTAATCTGGATGTCAACAACCATCCAAACAGCTAACTTTAGGGCTTGATAAAATCCTGCTCCTGCCAGTTTTCACCAGGGGTCTTCACAGCAGATAAAGAAATCAGTTCTTAACCTATAAAAGTACTGCCCCTTGGGTCCGGGAGATACTGGGGTTTGATTGTAACACAGCAGACACTCCCAAAAAGCCAGCTTTGGATAAAACCATGGCAGGGTAATAACATCGGACCATCCCTGACCCTGTGCCGATGGGGTTACACACAAAGCATAGTGCTTGGCATGCTGCAGTGCTATCAGAGGGCAGGACGGTCTTATACCACCATAGGCCAGACCAGGTGGCTTGCTTACAACCTCTCAGCACTTTCTTCCACGCAGAAAGGAGAACTGCAAGCCCACAGGCCTCCTGTTTCAATAAGTGCCTGCAATCCAAACACTAAAACCAACCCCCCCACAAAAAAATAACCAGGTTAGTTGCCCATGAGATTCTCCCTTGTAACTGCCAGCCACACGGGGTGGGAAATCCCACTGGAAGATGCTGGCTGGAGTCGACAGCTTGGTCCCCGTGCCCGTGCGGGCCATGGCATGGCAGGGGGCTCTGATACCTGCCCGTGGGCTGTACCATGCCGGGTGCTCTCAGCAAGCCCCCACCGCCACCCCAGCCCAGCAGGAAGGGATCTCTGCACCCGCCAGCCCAGCTGGCTCCACGCTTCGCCTGCAGCCCCTTATCCCCTGCCAGGGGCCCATGCATGCAGACACTCCAGGGCTTCCCCACACATGGGGGAGAGCTGGTGCACAAGGATTGTGCCCATGCCCCTGGCACTGGAGGGGGTGCTCAGCCCAAAACAGCCCCCAAAGGGGCTCACTGC
>NW_017729014.1:13867651-13868922 GCF_001723915.1 Gavialis gangeticus
GCCGCGCGCCGCTGCCGCAATGTGCTCCGCGCTTCCGCTCCCCCCGCGCCGCGCCTGCGCACACGCACCGCAGGGTTGATCCCGAGGTTGACGCGCGGCCTAGAGGCCGAAACGCCGTGCGGGCGGGCGGGCGCGAGGTTTGGGAAAGGGACTAGGGGAGCCGGGCCTGGCTGCAGCTCCTTACGCATGAATGTACATGCATACACACACATATAGGGGTGTGTGCGCTTACATATGTGTGCACATCTGTACACATGGGTGTATATATGCGTGCATATATACGGATAAACATGTATTTATGTGTCTTAGGGGTGTAGGCTGAGTACCCGAAGAACCTTGTCTGTTTATGTGTATTCTGTATGTGTGTACGTATACATCTATGCAGATGTGTATGTGTGTATATATACACACAGATGTGTATATATGTGTGCATGTGTATCTGAGTAGATGTGCATATATTTTGTATAAGCCAATACGTGTATGTACAGATACACACAGGCCCGCTCCGCCCTTCAGCGGTTCCTGTGCTGCTGCCCTAGGAGTGCCAGGTTGTGCCCCCGTGCTGGGAGGCAGGCTGGGTGTCCCCTGAGCTCTCCCAGCCCTCTGTGCCCGTCCTCAGCAGCTTCACCCCAAGCCCTGTGGAGGAAGGGCCCGTGTGCCCGGCTGTGCAGCGCTGGGCCTTTCCTGCTCACGTGGCCTTTCGCTCATCTCGTGTCCCCCAGCGAGCTTTTGGGGACCTCCCGGGACCTCCACAGGGCTGCCATCTCCCTTTCTGTCCATGCATGTACGGAGTCACACACCGCCCTTTCCCCCGGGCACCAGTGACGGGGTCTTGCCCGCCGGCCACGCTTTGGAGGCAGATCCCCTCCTTCCCCATCCAGCTGCAGGAGGCCTGCGGCCCACCTGTGCGCGAGCCTGACTCAGGTATCCAGGCTGTATCCGTATTAGTCCAGAGCAGCAGTTCTCAAACTTTTTTCACGCCCCGCAACCACTTGAAAATTGCCGAGGGTCTCAGCGGACCACTTAAAAAAACCCTTTCTGTTGTTCTACACACCAAAGCAGCTCCTATTTTAATATCGGTCGTCTTACCTTTCTAACGCGACGGGTGCACCTGGTGGGGTTTTTTGGGGAGCCAAGTTCTGGGAAGCCGGGTGTCACATTTGTCAGTGTTAGCTGAGGTTGCCTTTCTGCAGACTAGCGGTGGCCCGCAGCCTGGAGGAAAAAAGCAATCAGGGCTCCTAGTAGAGGCGATCCCTTTGCTAGAAAGACTT
>NW_017729014.1:13873922-13875784 GCF_001723915.1 Gavialis gangeticus
TTAAATGCTGTTAGGGGGGGAAAAACGGTGCAATGTATATCACTACGAACTGCACAAAAAGAAAATCCCAGGAACTTTTCACTGTAAAATGAGCAAAATAAAAATCTACCCTTAACTCCATCAGATAGAAGAGTCGCCCTTCTACTTATTGCACATGCAACGTGCTGCAACGTCAAGGGCAGCAACGGAGTCAAAAGTCTACCCGAGTTTTTCCAACCAACTTTAATTTAATGCTACACTCGTATTATGGACAGGACCAAGTCTGCTCAGCCAGTAACAACACAGCTGTCCCCTAGTAAGCTGTAATTTGTATCAGAGACAGGACCTTCATGTGACCTAGTACAGGCTAAAGGTTTGGACCCACGGTCTGGCTAAGGGGATCCTGGCTCGTTTCTGTCCCGCCTTCTGACTAGAACAAACCAGGTCTATTTTGAGCTTATTTATGCTGGCCTGCTTAGAAATGAAAATGTTTTGAGGGGCATCTCAGGATAACACAAGAATCCACGTGTTAAATGACTATTTGGGGAAATGTGAAATACAAAAAACCTCTCTTACTTTTCTGCCATGTTCATTTTGACGGGTTTCTTTTTCCTGCCACCTTCCTCCTCATTCTGGCTTTGCTTCCCTTTAATGCCTTCTTCTGCCAGCTCCAAAGTCTCTTCTAAGTCACCTTCAAATTCCGACTCAAACCCAGAGGTTAAAAATTCATCTATGCTCAGATCCGCGAGTTTCCTAGTTCCAGAGGGAGGAGAGAAAAGAGAGAGGGTAAGAGTGCATGCAGGATTTGAAATGCACCCGAATTCAGTTTCATGTCATATCACATCCCGCCCATTCCAACTAAACCATAACATTCAACATGACCAGTTTTTACCAAAGAAAAGCAGCAAGTTTAATCTGGATGTCAACAACCATCCAAACAGCTAACTTTAGGGCTTGATAAAATCCTGCTCCTGCCAGTTTTCACCAGGGGTCTTCACAGCAGATAAAGAAATCAGTTCTTAACCTATAAAAGTACTGCCCCTTGGGTCCGGGAGATACTGGGGTTTGATTGTAACACAGCAGACACTCCCAAAAAGCCAGCTTTGGATAAAACCATGGCAGGGTAATAACATCGGACCATCCCTGACCCTGTGCCGATGGGGTTACACACAAAGCATAGTGCTTGGCATGCTGCAGTGCTATCAGAGGGCAGGACGGTCTTATACCACCATAGGCCAGACCAGGTGGCTTGCTTACAACCTCTCAGCACTTTCTTCCACGCAGAAAGGAGAACTGCAAGCCCACAGGCCTCCTGTTTCAATAAGTGCCTGCAATCCAAACACTAAAACCAACCCCCCCACAAAAAAATAACCAGGTTAGTTGCCCATGAGATTCTCCCTTGTAACTGCCAGCCACACGGGGTGGGAAATCCCACTGGAAGATGCTGGCTGGAGTCGACAGCTTGGTCCCCGTGCCCGTGCGGGCCATGGCATGGCAGGGGGCTCTGATACCTGCCCGTGGGCTGTACCATGCCGGGTGCTCTCAGCAAGCCCCCACCGCCACCCCAGCCCAGCAGGAAGGGATCTCTGCACCCGCCAGCCCAGCTGGCTCCACGCTTCGCCTGCAGCCCCTTATCCCCTGCCAGGGGCCCATGCATGCAGGCACTCCAGGGCTTCCCCACACATGGGGGAGAGCTGGTGCACAAGGATTGTGCCCATGCCCCTGGCACTGGAGGGGGTGCTCAGCCCAAAACAGCCCCCAAAGGGGCTCACTGCACCCCTGCCCCTGCCCTGCAGGCCGGGCTGGACCCAGCTGGAGGCCCCCGCCCCGCCGCCAGGGGGAGCTCCCTCCAGGCGGGCGCTGCAAGCTGCCGGCCAGCCCCC
>NW_017729014.1:13880784-13881714 GCF_001723915.1 Gavialis gangeticus
CTGGCAGCCCCACTGGTTTTGCTGACCAGCTGGGAGGCAAAAACTGCACTAAATTTAAAACTGGTTTTCACCTCCCCTCTGATCAGGAGTGAGCAGCAAGTGGTGGTGGTGGGGGGGAGAACTGACACGGGGAACCTGCAAAATTGACAGAAGTTGGGTGTGTGACGGCTCCTTTGATTTTGCAGGTTCCTGTGCACCATCACAGAAATTGGGGGCGGGGACAGCAGAACGCAGGCAGCCTCCCTGTGTCCCTGCCTGTGTTCTCCTGCCCCAAGTTCCTGCTGTGACACTGCTATCTGCTGCTGCTCTGGAGAACCCAGAACAGTAACTTTAATAACATTTTTTAAATACATTTTCTTTGGCACACCTCCTGGCATACTAAGGAAAATGTCTCTGTGTGCCACTAATTGGCACTCGTGTTGGGGGTTGCCTATCCCTGGATTAGGTGGTTGCATTGAGCTACTACAGTGAAAATCAAGTATTTTTCTGCCCAATGGTTACAGTTAATTTAGAATCCGTTGATGTTCATGAGTAGTTGTAATTACTTTTTCCAGTGGGTACGGTGCCTTCTATCTGACAACAATGACTTTCATTTCCACCCCTTGCCCAATCATTTTTGGTTGTTTTTTTTTTGTTTTGTGGGTGTTGCAAACATGTAATAGAAGAGATCAGCACCTCTACTACCCGCCTGCTTCCTAGGCTCAGCCAGCGGGAGGGCTGCAAGGGACCAGCCCCAGCTCTCTCAGCCCAGGCACGGCCTGGGAGCCCTCCAAGGAGGCCGGCTGCAAGGAGCCGCTGAGCGGAGGATGCTGGAGGCAGGGCCCGGGGGCAGCAGCCGCGGCAGGGACACGCAAAGCCGCCGGCGGGCGCGGGGAAGCGCTCGCGCTCTGCGCCGGGGCTCGAACCCGCGGGGCGCGCTGCGGAGCCCGG
>NW_017729014.1:13881798-13885649 GCF_001723915.1 Gavialis gangeticus
TTACATTTGCGTCAATTTCGGCTCGGGGGGGAAAAAAAATTGGGGGGCTCAAGACAAAGGAAGCGGGAGCTGGAAGCCCTCGGAGCAGCCTGCCTGGCCGGGGCCGCGCTGCGAGAGGGGCAGCATCCGTGCCGGAGAGCCTTAGTTATGAGCCATCCCTCTGGGGGGGGGGGGGTGAGTATGACCGTGCAAAGGGAGACCTGGGCGGGGGGATAGGGAGGCAGCAAGACACAGCGCCCAGCGCACACCTTACTCAGTTACAGTTAGCAATGATGGGGTTTTTTTGCTGTCGGTTCAAAAAGGTCCCCCTTTCTGCTTGAAGTTGTGCCCCGTAGTGCCCATCCCTGGTGGGAGAAGGAGTTCTCTTCCAGGTGGAATTTGCTGGGGGCGGGGGGATTGGGGTTTTGGTGGGCTTTTTGCCGAGTTACAGAGATGGGCAGCCCGCTTTCCCGGAGCACTGCAGAAAGCAGGGCCGCCGTGGAGAGCTTGCGACGATTGAAGCAGGCGCTTTCCCCAGGCTAGCCTGAGAGACTGTGGGGTTGCTACGTGTGTGATGCCCCTCGTAAGGGACCGCTCTGTGCCGTCGGGCTGCGAGAGCAAAAACATGCCATTTCTGCGTCTGGTGAATTTGCTCGCCGGCGGAGAGAGGGATGGGATTACAAGAACGCACCACTGTAACGTGACTCCCTTAGCCCAGTGACATGCTCTGAGGACACGCGCAACATGAATTCTGATTACACCTGTCCCTGCGTCCCTGCCACATCGCCAGCAAGATCCGAGCCCTCGCACTAGGGGCGTTTGATATTCATTTATCCCTCCCCCCCACCGCCCCGAGGATAACTGCTGGGGCAATTTGGTTTTCAAAACAAGCCCTGCCTTTTTAAGTCACGTCGCTTTTCCCAGCCTCTAAATGCTGCCTGTCCCTACACGGCACCTCTCAGCTGCTCTCCTTACGGCTGTCGGCATTTCTGTGCTGAGCATGCTTTTTTCCCCCCCCCCCCCTTCATTTCTGTGTAACTCTTCCTTAAAAAAAAAAATTATCCTCAGCAGAAACTTTGTGGGATTTGGGGGCTTCAGCATCTAGCGATTCGTGCCGTGTGACTACTAAAACGCAAGAGATGGGATCTGACTACGGGACTAAAACCACCACTGACCCACCCTGCTGTGTAGCAAGGCCAGATGTGGTCCTGGGAGGGATCTTCCCGGTTTGATCGGCTGCACCAGCGGGGCTTGTTGTGTCCCCACCTTGCTGGAGCTCTGCTGAAGGTGAAGAGGCCATGACGGTTGCAGAGGATCCAGTTGCAAGGAGGCGGCCGCCTGGTTGGTCTTGACTGCCTCTGAAGAGCAGTCAGCCATAGGTACGATCCAGCGGTGCTCTTGAGAAAAGGGATGTGCACTGGTCGCTGGCAGGCTGCCTTACTAAGGTAGACATTATACAGAGCTCCTTACTGGATGTGCCCAGTGGCACTTAACCACTTGCAAAGCAGACCAGTCCCCTTAATGGCTGGCTAAAACTGGGACAGGCATCCTGGGTCCGTTTCCTCCGGGCCTCCAGGCCAACCCAGCCATAGGTGAGTTCCAACCAGGGTTTATGGGCTCAGCCCCTTCTACCAAGAGCCTTCTTGGGCCGTGAGCTGTTGTTGTGGGGGAAGATGACATTTGTGGTGTGGTCCACCCACACTTGGATTTCACAAGTCCCTTTGGTCCCTTGCCAGCCTGGATACAGATGGAGGCTGTTGATGATGTGGACAGGGTTGCACCCTCTAGCCAGGGAGATGCCTGACATGTCCATGCTGCTCCTATATGGTCTGTAGCCTGCTTTCCAGTCCTCTGGCAAGGGAAACGCCTGACATGTCCATGCTGCTCCTATATGGTCCATAGCCTGCTTTCCATGTCGACCGCAGAGGAGGCGGATGTGCGCCAAGCTCTAGTGGGGATGGCCAGAACCACCCAGCAGTGGGGGCAGGATGCCCAAAAGGGGAATAGTGGGTGTCTCCTGCTTGCCCTGAGGGTTGAAGCAGGCAGGGTCCAGCGTGTCTCTCTCATGGTCTATGCGTGCGTATGAAATAGCGTAAGGCAGTCTTGAGATCCCATTGGGCTGCCTCGTTCTCCCTCTCCTGGTGGTGCTGGAGTATCTCCCAGTTGTGGGTTGAACCGTGACACCAAGTGAAAGCAAATGGCATCTGGCTCAAATCAGGTGAAGTGCTGGCAGGGCGAGCTGGCTGGAGACCTCTAGTCTAGACTTCTCTGAATGTAGCAGCCCACTGACTGACTGGGAAACTCCCAGGGAGGCCTGGTCCAGAGGACAGTTGCCTTCGGTGGGCTGCAGAGTAGGCTTCAAGTGCAGAGTGCAGCAGGCTAAGCTGCTTGAGGACACAACAGCTGCCTGCTAATTTCTGCCTGGGGTTCTCACTGGTGTTCAGACACAGTTCAAGGCACCTGATCTGCACACTTGATGGACCCAGAGCCTCTCTATTTGCACGACTGGGAGGCTCTGGTTGTCATCCCCTACCATCCAATTCCATGGACCAGTGATGGGGCTTTCTCAGCCGCGGTGCCTTGCGCTTGGTACCCGCTGCCCTTGCTGGTCCTTCAGAGCGTATCAAACCCGAGGGCACAACATCACATGTTCCTCGTGCTTCTGTCTCCATGTGCCTGCCTCTTGTTGAGGTTGCTGACAGCCCAGCAGGCAGCAGGAGGGGCTGTCACACTGACTGTGGTGGATGGCTCCAGGGTGGCAGTCCGGCTCCCAGCTACTCTTTAACCCAGTGCAGTGTTTTGGTATTGTTCAGGAGGGACAGAGAGAAGCTTGCTGGCAGGTCTTGTCTGCGTGGAATAAGTGGACGTGCTGCAAAACCCAGCCGCACCATGGGCACTAGTGAGATGCTTGCTTTTGGGCTTTCCCAGAGATGAGAAGAAATGATTGGGCCATGGAGAGCCCTTTAGATAGCCGGGGTTGGGAAATGCTGGTAAGACAACATCACAGAGAAGTATATTGCCCCTTCTTTTGCTGTCCCCGTCCTGCCCTGGCCTCCAAGGGACTTGCCACTGTTGCGCAGCGGGTGGTGTCCAGCACCCACTTTCCCCGGGTTATAAATCGTTACGCAGTGAACTGGACCTGAGGTTCCCCAGGACTCTCAGTCTAGCATCTTTAAACCATCCCTAAGTGTAGGGGACAGGGGATGGGGTTTGCAGAGAGGGCACGGGACTTTCTAGTGTCCTCTTTGCTGCTGGAGCAGCTGATACGGTTTCTGGCAGAGAAATATTCCTGGATATTCCTGCCCTGCCCGGGCAAGCGTGAGATATTCTGCCTGGTAAATGATCCGTGACCTGTGGAAGATTTCCGTGATAGATGGTTCTGTCACAGTTTCCCAGGTAAATGATCTCTGTGTTTTCAATTTCACCGCACCCCAGGTGAGGAGCCCTGTATAATCTGCACCTTAGCAAAGCCCTGAACACACGTTCTTATCCTGGCCTGTGGGCTGCTCCTGAGGAACACACTGAATTTTGTGCTTCTTGCTCCCAAATCTGTGTGTAAGAGCCTGAAAAGCATGGGGCCAGAGCCAGGAGCACCGGAGTTTGAGGTCTGACCCAGCCATTATAAGGCAGTACCCCTGGGCCCTGCCTCAGTTTCCCCTCTGGGGATGCGAAGCTCACATTTCCCTGCGCTTAGGGCTAGAAACAGATAACCGGTTTAATGCAATCCTGATTAATCCAGGATATGACTCCCATCAAAACAGATGAGGCACAGTTGTTTACGCACCAGGCTTGAGTGTCCCTTCGCTCTTCTGAGGCAAAGCGTTCATTCACATCATTCATATGGGCTTAAAGTGGGACAGTGGGCTTGTCCA
>NW_017729014.1:13890649-13896227 GCF_001723915.1 Gavialis gangeticus
TTCATTCACATCATTCATATTGGCTTAAAGTGGGACAGTGGGCTTGTCCACCTGTAAGGTCTGGGATTTGCTGGAGTTTGAATCGAGCTGGTTGTGTTTTTAGCCTAGAAGATCTGAGAGGTGCATCTGGTCAATGCCTGTGCTGTGCTTCGCCCATGAGGAAGAGCTGTGTAATTGCTATGTATCGGTTTAAGGAAAAAGGGAACTTTTGCATAATCCAGACAGTGGACAGCTCAGTGCACCCCTACATAAATACCTTGGAGGTTATTGCATTAGTCAACACAGCCAGCAAGATTACGCCTCTAGGCTAGTGGCCTGGGCATTGGACTAGGAACTGGAAGATGCAAGGCCTGTTCCTAGCTCAGCTACTAACTTTGTGACCTCCCCTCCATCCAATGCTGCTCCGCTGTTTGGTTTTCTTTAGCTCCTGAGCTGTTCAGGGTATTGCCCCTATTGTAATGGGAAGTACGGGTTTCTTAATGAGGTTTTAAGATGTGTGATGGAAAGCGTATGACACAGGATGTATATAACTCTCCCTATATAAAAATATATTTTAATTAAAAAAAAAAGTTTGGGCAGTACCCCTGCAATGGGGGCATTTGGGGTTGCTATATTGCTGGTATCTCCCTCTTGTACCTGGGAGGCAGCTGAGGACCGTGTGAGCCTCAGCTCTGTGGTGCGTGCTGAGGGGGGCATGAACCTGCAGTTTGCTACAGGAATCCTCCGGTGCAGTTCATGAGCAGCAGGGAAGAGAGGAGCTGGCCCTCTGGCCCCTGAGGTGCTGCCTGTGATGATCCAGTCGGGAGTACGGGCACGGCACATCGGCCTCCATGCAGGGGAGCAAGGTTAGGTTTGAGGATTCCCAGTACCATGTCCGTGACCTTGTCCCCTCCAGTGCATCCAAGCTGGGATAGCTAGAAGGGGTCTTTTGCATTTATGTACTCCCTGGCCTGGCCTGTAGTTTGTCTGTGTGGTGAGGGCATCGACGCTTGGGAGGGCTCTGCTCCGTTCTCTGTGCTTTTCAGGGGTTGGTGGATTGGGAAACATTTTGAGCTAAACAACCTCAGCTCCCAGCACTCTTGGCACCTCTGCGAGACAGCTCCTGATCTGGATGTGGCCCTGAGCTTACAACTGAGTGGGTGGAAGCACAACCTTGCATGAGTCTCTGAGCCCTCAAGGCTGGTGGTTTAGTTTCATAGTTTCTAGGGTCGGAAGGGACCTGAGCAGATCATCTAGTCCGCCCCCCTGCCATGGCAGGAAAGAGTACTGGGGTCAAATGGCCCCGGCCAGGTGTTCATCCAGCCTCCACTTAAAGCCCCCCAGGGTAGGAGCCAGCACCACTTCCCTTGGAAGTTGGTTCCAGATCCTAGCCGCCCTGACAGTGAAGTCGCGCCTCCTGATGTCTAGTCTGAATCTACCCTCTGCCGGCTTGTGACCGTTATTCCTGGTCACTCCTGGTCGTGCTCGGGGGAACAGGGACTCCCCCAATGCCTGCTGGTCCCCTCTGACTAGTTTGTAACAGGCCACAAGATCCCCCCTCAGCCTTCTCTTGTGGAGGCTGAACAGGTCCTGTCGCCTCTCCTCGTAGGGCCTGCTCTGCTGCCCCCTGATCATGCGAGTGGCCTCCTCTGGACACTCTCCATGTTGTCCACATCCCTCCTGAAGCGCGGCGCCCAGAACTGGACGCAGTACTCCAGCTGCGGCCTGACCAGTGCCGCATAGAGGGGGAGGATCACCTCCTTGGACCTGCTTGAGGTGCATCTGTGGATGCATGACAAGGTGCGGGTGGCCTTCTTGACTGCATCCCCACACTGCCGACCCATGTTCATCTTGGCATCAATGATGACTCCAAGATCCTTTTCTGCCTCTGCACTGATGAGAAGGGAGTTCCCCAACCTGTAGGTATGGAGCTGGCTCTTCCTCCCCAGGTGCAGCACCTTGCACTTGTCAGTGTTGAATCCCATCCTGTTCTCATCCGCCCACCCCTGTAACCTGTCTAGGTCTGATTACAGCCTATTCCTCCCTTCTAGTGTGCCCACATCCACCCCTCACCCTGCTCAGCACTAGAAGCTCAAACCATTTGGCAAAGGGAAGCAGGGTCTGGACCCCAATTCCACCCTGTTCAGTTATGATAAAGGGGGTGAAATCAAGGCAGGGAAGATGGAGGAACTCTCCCAAGGGCACCCAGCACACCAGTGGCAGAGCAGGCCTGCAAGCCAGGCCTCCCACACCCCAACCTTGTGCTCTGTGCACTAGGTCACACAGCTTTATGTCATGGAGGGGTGTCTTAGCCATGCCAGCCCAGCAGACCTTTGACTGCTTATCCTCTGTGCAGCCCTCAGCGTTGCAGCAGGTGCAGGGACCCAGCAAGGCAACAGATGAACTATGCCAGCAGCACTGGGCGGTGAGGACCCTCCACATGGTCGTGTCTGTGCGTGGTCGGATGCTGGCACAGGCCCTGACGTACAGGAACATGAGACCTGCGTGGCAGTCGTGGCGATGTGCTGCCTGCCTGCACGCGGGGAGAATTCCCGGGGAGGGACAGAGTGACCTACATCTCCTTCAGAGGGGCTGGCACCATGCCTTGAGCAGAGGCAAAGCATCTCTCACAAGGGTAATGGTCTGCCCTACTGCTGGGATGAGGGGCTTGCTACACTGGGCCCACACCTTGAAGGAGAAAGGGAGACTTTCCTAAGCTGGCTGCTCCACTGCAGCAGGTACTTCACTAGGGACAGGCGCATGGGTCCCACTCTTCTGCACAGGGCTGGGAGACCTGTCTTAAAGAGACCAGCTTGTGGGTAGGGAAAATCCACACTCCATCCATCTCCGTAGGAAAATCCAGGCCACGATCCCAGGACTGGAAATAGTCTGCGCCACAATTTCACGTCCACTGAGCTGCCTTCCAAACACAGCCACGTGAATGTGGCTTTATGGCTTCTAGTGAGCGAGGTAGCTCCCTCAATTACGTCCTGAGCCTACAACAGGATGGCCATGTCTCCGCAGTGCCTGGTGCATTTGCTGAGACTGAGGTCATGGCTCCCTCCGAAAGCAGTGACCAGGGGCCTGGGCTAATAAGCTGTGCTCCTCAGTCGCCCTGGCAGGATGCTGCCTGATGCCGTGGGAATGTCAGGAGTGGGCAAGAGCAAGCAGGTCCCAGATTTGGAGCCCACATCCTATTGCAGGGACTCTCTGAGACCCCTGGAAACAGCCCTGAAATTTGGGACTGCCCCAGAACACTTGGGATCTTTCATCAGTATGTCACTTCTATCTCCCATTGCCACAGTCCTTCCCAGACTGCCCTGGAGACCTGGCTGCTCCCAGGCAGCTGCCTTTGGAGTGGGCTGCCCGCACGTCCCTGCCAGAAACCCTCTGCCCTTTGGATCTGGTAGTTGTGTGCTTTCCTCTGCCCCCTCCCACCAAGGCTCCCCAGACTCCCTGGCAGCCTGTCACTTCTTTGAGGCTGTCTAGACAGGAGGATTCGGTGTGTGTCAGTTATGCCTAATTCACAAAAGCCCACAGGGAGAGCGGGAAGCCAGGGAATCTCGCTGCTACGATCTCAGCCATATGCGCTGTGCCCCGCACTGCCTCTGGGCAGGATTGGAGGGTGGATTGATGCCCGTGATTGGCAGGCCTGATTGGGCTCCTGGGACGAGAACGGGGCCAAAGAATTGGGGATGCGGGGTGCAAGAATCGGGAGGGGTCCCGCTAGTTTGTGGGCTGCTCCAGGAGCCCATGCAGAGGTACCACGAGGCGTTTGGAGTGAGGATCCGGGCAGGGTGGAAGTGGATGCCGGGGCACGTGGCTCGCAGCGGGTTGTAACTCACTGGGTCGTGCTGCAGGAGACCCGCGTGGGCCGGGCTCTGTGATCAGCAGTAAGCAGCTTTAGCAGCGTGCGCATTTATCTTTGGGCCCTGGCTGTCTCGGAGGCTGTTGACATTTAGCGTCCGCCACCCCTCCCTGCAGCTGAGAGGGGGAGTCGGCTGCAGGGGGAAGGGACTGCTGTGTTGCACCCAACAGCCAACATTCATGCTGCCCTTCCTAACACACGCAAAGCGGTCCACGCTGAGTGGCGCCGGCCTCGCGGCATCTGCTGGCCAGGGCTGGCGCGGCCCTGCAAGCACTGCTGTACAAGGCTCGCTTGATCTCCCCCCCACTGCTCTTTGCTGCGCCGCATCACTGCCGGCTGTGCTGAGCAGAGGAAATCAATGGGCTTTTCCTGCCTGGGGTTTCTGTCAGAGGGCGGCACAGCCTGCAGGAAGGGAAAAAGCAGGGCTCTCTCACTCCAGAGCAAAAGAGTCCTGCCTGCCTGGCCCCTGTGTGGTTCTTCAGCCCCCTCCGAATATCAGCACGTCGTTCTTCGTTAGCGCTCTGCCTCTGTGACGGGCAGGGAGGCGCGGAGCTGCTCCGTCCCCCTGGTCCTCGTTCCCTTCCCTGGATTGCAGGTCAGGTCAGTGGGGAGAAGACAGGAGAAGGTTTATTGGCTTCGCTGATTTGCATTGCAACTGGGGCCTTCTGGGGATGCATCTTAGGGATGCTCGTCGCTGGACCGGTCAGAAATGCCTCTTGCTGCATCTCTGGATTCTTAATAGTTCTTTTTCAGATACAGGCTGCAGGAGGGGAGGTGTCGAGTAAGGGGTCTCTTAAAGTGCTGGTCAGATGGCTGCCTAGCATGGACTCCTGTGTTCAGTGGGGTAGGGCCCCCTGGGGACACTGCTGTTGAAAAATGAAGAGGGGAATCAGGAGGAACCCAGAGCGGCCCGCTTGCTGCCTTGCTGTATGTGCACATGCTGTATCCCTGGCTCTGCTCTGCCACAGCCCCGTTGAGTCTATTGTGAGCATGTCAGCTGAGCTATTTGTGTCTCGGTGTGCTCCCGGGGCTGGAGGCCTCTGTGTCTTTAAGCCGTATTCCCTTCCCTCCACAGAGAGAAGCCTCTACGTGCACTTCTCTCCCCTCCCCAACACACACACCCCCAGAATAACAAGGATGTTTTAAATTGGGTTTTCCCTGAAACAGTACACCCCCTCCCCAAATCCGGGAGTGAGATCTAATAATTGGTACCTATGTGGCATTTCTTAATGAAATACTGTAAGCGGGCGAGGTTGCCTCTTATTGAATTTGCAGAAAGATCATCCTTGGAGACAGAGCATTAAAAAAGAAGTGGAAGAGCATTTGTCTGCTTTCAATACACAAAGCCTGTCGTGGCAGGGAAAAGCCCACGTCTTCATCACTCTGCTTTTAGAGTACAGCACAGGGCCCCATTGCACTAGTGGGTTCACAAGTGCACTTCAAGATATGGTCTCTGCCCCAAAGAGTTTCCAGACCAAGGTATATTCATGTTCCATCCCCAAACTATAAGACCCTTTTGGGAGCCCTGTGCTGCCAAAGACAGGGGCACAGAAGGAAAACCCAGCCTCTTCAAAGGATCCTGCAGCTACAGAGGCACACGGGAGGGTGAGAAGCTGCCTGATGTGCCGTCTGTCTGTCAGTCATTCCCCACAGAGCTCCCGTGTAAGCTTGGACAAGTCGCTTGGGGAACTGAGGCCCAGAAAGCCTCTCTCTAAATGGCTATAGCAGCTC
>NW_017729014.1:13901227-13914416 GCF_001723915.1 Gavialis gangeticus
GACCAAGGTATATTCATGTTCCATCCCCAAACTATAAGACCCTTTTGGGAGCCCTGTGCTGCCAAAGACAGGGGCACAGAAGGAAAACCCAGCCTCTTCAAAGGATCCTGCAGCTACAGAGGCACACGGGAGGGTGAGAAGCTGCCTGATGTGCCGTCTGTCTGTCAGTCATTCCCCACAGAGCTCCCGTGTAAGCTTGGACAAGTCGCTTGGGGAACTGAGGCCCAGAAAGCCTCTCTCTAAATGGCTATAGCAGCCCTGCCTTCCCCCATTGCAGGCCTGGTGTGAGGGTGAATACGATAAGGATTTTGAGGCACTCAGAGGCTGAGGTGATGGAGGCCATGGGAGGTCCTGGGGTGGTCTTGGTGATGGAAGGGGCAGGGTCACTGGCCTCCCCAGGCACAGCCCTGATGTGCTGACATCCCTTTTTCTGGGGTCTACCACTCCCTTTTCTCATGCCCCATCCATGGGGCCTGCTGGGGAAGGTGAGGGAGCAGCAGCATCTTCTCGCAGCCCTTGGGAGCCGGTGCCTTGTTGCCTGCCTCTAGAGAAGCAGGACGGCGCGCACAGCTGCTTTGCAGCTGCGCCTGTCGTCCCAGCTCTGAGCGGTGTGCGAGTGAGAGTGCCCTGCCCGCTGCAATGCCTGTTCAGTCCTGGTAGCCTTGCCTTGCTCCTGGCTGGGCGGCTTGCGGGCTCCAGGGTCTCCAAGCAATTCCAGGGAGGTAAAACCCATCAGCCATGTGTGTGTGAGATGGACCGGGAGGGGATGGAAGAGGCCATACTGGAATGGTATCAATGGGGTAGGGCAATACTGAAGCAAATACCCCATGGCAATACTGGAAGGGGCAATACTGGTAGCCCCACAGAGGACTCAGAAAGATGCTCCTTCCCCCAGCACGGGAAGATGCACCATAGCGATGCCCTGGGCACCTGCTGGCTTTAGGGTGGAATAGGTGCTCCTCTGCTCTGTGACCAGGCCCCACACCTCCCCAGCTCAGGCTCCCTGTTACTTCTTCCCTGGCGCAGGAAGGGCCTCAGGGTTTCACCTATGGCTACAGCAGTTGGCTCAGAGCCTGGAGAGGCTAGTGAGGAGGCCATGCATTTTGATGCGTGGTTTTCAGGCTTGTATAACTTTCTCCCTCGTGAGGCAGAGCTGCAAAACGACACAGGATGTGGGGCCTGTGCTGTCCATGCGTGCAGTGTATCAGGCCCCTGGGTGACTTCTCTTAACCTGTCTTCTGCTCCCCACCCTGCGGATGAGACCCGGGGATGCTCTTTGAAGCAGCCCCCTTGCTGGGAGATGGCACTGCTTTAAAAACTCTGCATACGGATAGGCATGCCACTGATGGGGTGGGAATGCAGACAAGCCCTCACTCCAGGCAGTAAAGATACAGCTCCACTGGCCAACTTGTCCACCTCCGTCTGTAGCCCAGCTGGAGAGTCACACTTCCCGGGCACGTGAGCAAGCGCTGACGGAGAGTCCTGAGTATCTGACCAGAAGGGGACGTGTCCTGCACCCCAGCAGAGACTCACGCCCCCAGCACTCTGCCTGCTGCTGCGGGTGCCTCCGGGCTGAGCTCCAGTACATCAGGCTCCTCGCGGGTGAGGTAGGCACGTGATCTCCAGCAGTGCCAAGAGCTCTCTGTGCTCCCAGGCCCGTCCGGGGGAAGGGCAGGCTCCGAGCCTCATCCTGGGGGACACGCTGTGCCCCAATTGCTGCTCTGAGTGTTTCCATTCACTCCCTCCAAAATATGCTTTTTGTGCAGGAGAACAGACTTCCCTTTGGGCCGGGATCATTTGCATTCATTAGTGGAGCCTGTATGCGCGGCCACGCTCTGTCGCATGGGAGCCTAACAAGCGTTTTCTTCTTCCTTTGTTATAACCGAAGCAGTTAATACAGGTTGGCCACTGAATACTTTCTGTCTGACGGGGCACATGGAGCCAGGCTCCTGCACATCAAACAAACAGGCTAGTTTTCCCCCCTGCTGCGCAGGGCACTGCCTGCCTGTCTCTCAAGGTCCCACTGCTGCTCCCCAGTCGTGGTATCTCAGCAGGGCGCACAGATGCCCATTTGCAGAGGGGCAGCATTTCTCACTTCCTGAGAGTACTAGGAGCCCCCTCGATACCCACAGCACAAGCAGCAAATGGAGGGGAGCCCCCAGGCGCTGAAAGCACATGGGCATCGCTGCGAGTCGGAGCTGTGGGATAATGGGCCTGAGTTACCAGACAGTAGGGGCACCTCTAGAAGTTGGGATTTGAGCCCAAGGAGGGGAGCTCAGCCTTTATGGTTCTCTGACAAGGCAGCTAGCAGTGGCTCCGATTAGCACTCCTTATGGCAGCCTCTGATCCGCAGCTGTGAGGAAGGTGACCTTTCATCAGGGTGACCGGGGAGTGGGTGATTTGATTTGTTGTCCGTCGCTAATGGAGCGCCCAGACTGCACGGGGTGGCACGGCTGTCCTGGGAGATGATCTAATTGTGAGCTGCAGCCCCGGGTAAGAGCATCAGCGGCGCATGGGAAGCGTGTGCTCAGCCCTCCCAGACAGTGGGTGTCCCTTAGCAGTGTTATCATTTATTGTTTAATTATAGCAGCTGTTCCATTCCCCGCTGAGAGGAAGTGGTGCTCAATCTGTTTGCGGAGTGGGACAGACAGCCCTGCATCCCTTCATCTGCAGGCTGATGTCTTGGCTACTGGAAGGGTCAGAAGCTTAAACTGGGAGGTGAAGTTGCGCAGGAGCCGTCAGGAGAAGCACCCAAGCGGTTGCCCCCTGATTGTGCTTTCTTTTTTCCAAATGGGATCTCGGGAGAGGAGCGTGCATGTTGTCCCGTGCCACAGCCCTGTAAATAGCCTGGCCTGCCATGCTGCTAGTTAGAGAGCAGCCAAAGGAAATGCTCACAAGGCACCCACAAACTAGGTGTAAAGAAGATCAGGGAATCCATCCCCTTGTTGTTATCTCTCGTGATCTCATGACGAGCCTTTTGATAGCTGTTATGTTATTTTTTTAAAGCCCCAGGTCCTGGAGTCATGTTATGTTGTGAGAACCTTGTCTTAAGTTCCTTTAAGTGAGAGTCAGGGACGCACGTGTGTGCGGCTTGAGTGCGTCCCTCAGGCACTTGGAGTTGGATAAAAAAGAGCCAAAGTCTATTAAAAGATAAATCTCCTAACTTTTAAGCGGAAATGAAGATATTTTTAAAGCAAATCTTGTGACATTTGTGTGGTGGCTGGTGCTGGTGATACCTGGAGTGCTCACTAAGCAGTAGGGATGTCGTAGTAGCACCGTGGGCCAGGGAGCATGCAGCAGAGGTTGCGTCCTAAAAGGAAAGAAGCGATGCCCTAGGGTGCAGCGAACCTGGCGGTGGAGGAGCCCCAGAAATGAGCTCTCAGGGGGAGCAGCTCCGGCATACGCTAACCTGAGAAGTGCTTCTCTCTAGCAGTCCAGGAGGTCCCCTTTGCAGGGGCTGCTCCAGGAACCAGGAGGGTTCAGCCTCTCCCAAAGCCCCTGAAGCCTGTGCAGACGCGGCATCCGCGCCCCGAGTGTGCAGTCCCCACCCTGAAAGAGCACGAGGAGCACCTGGCATTGCCTAGCACCCTTTGTCCATGCTTTCCACTGGCTCCCACTGACTCTGACCCCACTCCTGACCCCCTCGGTTTCACAGCATTTGCAAACGCACTTCATCTGCAAAGCCGATATATTGGCACAAGGGAGGCTGTCTGTCCACAGTCTCTCCTCCCCTGTCCATAAGCTGGAGCTGAGCGGACATGTTACGCCCCGTGGCTTTGCTAAGGCTGCAGAGCTCTTCCTTCAAACCCAGGCATCTCCTTGCCTACTCCCTTGGTGCCCCCTTCTTTCCGCCGACTGTGCTGGTGAGGATGGGGAAGGGGAGGCTGCAAGCCCTTCCAGCTACAACTGGAGCAAACCTAAACCAGTTCTGGGGAAGAGCATGCCTGGCGGCATACTGGGGAGGTAGAGCAGCTTGAGCAGGCACATCCCTCCGGGGAAAGGGAGCAGGCTGGGAGACCGGGGGCTCGTTCTGAGCTGATCGCACCTGACGAGAGAAGAAAGCAACGCTGGGAAAGCCCAGGCAAGGCAATAAGGCTGCCTTTGGCAACAAGCCTGGATGCTAATAATTATCCCTCGCCTTCACCAGCCCCGTGTTGTACACACATGGAGTCGTGGGCCTGGTGCGCACAATGCAATCAGCACCCAGATCTGGAGTTAGAGCAGGAGAGGGCCACTGAGCTCGTCAGAGGTGTTCGCCTTTGGAGGGCACATTGGATTCCCCCCGCCACCCCTGGAAATCGTGGCCGGGGTTTGCTCTTGCCCTCTGGCTGCCAGCTTTCCCTGGTTTCCCCTGCAGCCCCTCCTGCCTCCGCTGCTCCGAGTCCTGCAGGGCACAGCAGGTCTCGCCTCTGGGCACCTGTCCCACCCCCATCCCCGGTACATCCTGCTCTGCTGTTTAAACAGCAACAAATGGATGTGTTCCTGGCTGAGCAGCCCTGCACGAAGGCTTGCTATTTTTAGAGGCCTCGCGGTCGGCGGCGGGGAGGTGTCGTGCACAACAGCGAGGCGGAGGGGATTCTCTCGTGGCAGGAGTGCGGGGGCTGGCGAATCTGGAGGAACACGCAGCCTGATTCTTAAAAGCTGCCTTTTTCCTTCCTCCACAGCCCCTCCTCTCCCAGCTCATTGTGGCGTCTGTCTCTCTCTCTCTTTTCCCTTTTCTTTGGGTGCAGCAAAGCTCTAGCAGCCTGTCAGATGCCTTTCACAACACAGCAGGCAGCTCCGACGTGGGCTAAGCAGCCTGGTAATAGAAGGAGGAAGTATCCTTGCAGGAGCAAATGCCTTTCCTCCCCTGTGCATCCCTCCAAGCGGCCAGGTGCACCCCCCACCCCTTCTTTCAGGGAGAGATAATTCCTCCTATTGAGTTTCCAGGGTGCAGCCGCGCTTCTCTGACCCCTTCCAGATGGGATTTGGCTCTCCAGAGTGATTGCATCAGTCCCATTCTGTGTGCACCCAAAGGGAGGTTTGCATGATATTCTAGCCCTGCCTTCTCCTCCCTGCCCAGCCTGCCCTGCAAAACAACTCCAAAGCTGTTTGCTGTAAGGCATACCCGAAAGCAGGGATTCTCAATCAGGGTGCAGCAGCACCCTGGAGTACCCGGAGATCCTTTCAAGGGTGCTCGGGGTGCCATGCACTATTAGCACAGTTAGGTTTGCAAGCAGGATTCACAACAGAAACAGAGATTTCAAGTAGAAATCCATAGCTGCTTTCCCTCGGAGTTCTTCACAACAGCAAAGCTGCTCTGTTATTTTTCTGTAATCACAAAAAAGGGTGAAAATGAAGAGCTGGCATTTCCCAAGGGGTGCCTTGAATCGGTCCAAGGCTAAAAAGCTTGACTGGCCTAAAGTTCCAGTGGCCTAAAGCTTGACTGAGGCCCAGGCTGGTCCCCAGGCAGGCAGAGGAGCTCTGTTCAGCCCCAGGGCATTGGATAAGTTTTGGGAGGGGTGCGGAGGATCTTTAGAGGTGTCATAGGATGGGAAGGGGCCTCCTGGGCCATCAAGTTCAGTCCCCAGTGTTGAAAGGCACCAGGGAGTGAAAGAATCGTAGAAATGGTCTAACTCCAGCCCCTCGCACGCACCACAGACACAAAGCACCCCATGAGGACAGGAGCAGCACCCCTGCTGTGTGCCCCAGGTAAGCAGCGGTGACAAGGCCACTGCTGCCGCCGGAGCCAAGTAGTTCGAATCATAGACAATGAGGGTGGGAAGGGACCTCAGGAGGTCACATTTAGTCCAACCCCCTGCTCAAAGCAGGACCAGCCCCAGCTAGATCATCCCAGCCAAGGCTTTGTCTAGTTGGGTCTTAAAAACTGCTAAGGATGCAGACTCCATCACCTCTCTGGGTAACCTGTTCCAGTGCTTTACTACCCTCCTCATGAGAAAGTATTTCCTAATCTCTAACCTAAATGTCCCTTGCTGCAGCTTGAGCCCATTGCTCCTTGTTCTGTCACCAGTCACCACTGAGAACAGCCCAGCTCCATCCTCTTTGTACCACCCTTCAAGGAGCTGAAGGCTGCTATTCAACCCCCTCAGTCTCCTCTTCTGCAGACTAAATAAGCCCAGTTCCCTCAGCCTCTCCTCACAAGTCATGAGCCCCAGGCCCCTCACCATTTTCATTGTCCTCCTCTGGACTGTCTTCAATTTGTCCACATCCTTTCTATAGTGGGGTGCCCAAAACTGGACGCAGTACTCCAGATGTGGCCTCACCAGTCCCAAATAGAAGGTAATAATCATTTCCCTTTAATCTGCTGGCAACACTCCTACTAATGCAGCCCAGGATGCCATTAGCCTTCTTTGCAACAAAGGCACGCTGCTGGCTCATATGCAGCTTATTGCCCACTGTAACATTCAGGTGCTTTTGTGCAGAGCTGCTGCTTAGCCAGGTGGTCCCCAGCTTGCACCAGTGCATGGGATTGTTCTGTCCTAAGTGCAGGACTTTGCACTTCTCCTTAATTAACTTCATGAGATTTCTTTCAGTTCAATCCTACAATTTATCAAGGTCTCTCTGAATCCTAGCCCTACCCTCCAGCATATCTACTACTCCCCTCAGCTTGGTATCATCTGCACGCTTGCTGAGGGTGCGCTCCATCCCATTGTCCGGGTCACTGATGAAGGCATTGAACAAACCCAGCTCCAGGACCAACCCCTACCTGATGCCAGCTGCCAACTAGACATCGAGCCATTGATTACTGTCCTCTGAGACTGACCATCCAGCCAGTTTTCCATCCACCTTACAGTCCGTTCATCCAACCTGCACTTCTTTAGCTTGCTTGCAAAAATGCTGTGGGAGACCATATCAATTGCCTTGCTAAAATCTTTTGTTTTAGTTTATTCCAGGGCAAGGGAGATCAGACTAGATCATGGATAACGCCTCCTGCCTTTAGTCTGGGAAATAAAGCCCTGATTGACAGGTGTAGCTCAAAACCCAGTCAGCTCTAGGGGCTGTATGTACCTGGGGGCACACCAGAGCGCGTAGGCCAACACAGGGAAAATTCTTCTCCGATATCTATGCGGGCTATATGGGTACTTGCTCTTCTGTGCTGCCCCTTGCACTGCGCTACTTCCCTTAGGGAAGTGGCTTGGGGAGGTCAGTCATAGTGCAAGCCACTCTCCACAGCCCTGCAGAAATAGTGAGGCTGGCCTATCTGAGTCTGGGCTGGGGAGGTCTCAAGACAGGCTGGGGGGCTTTGGGATAGGGGATGAACACACACAGCACTAGCTGGTGAAGCACTGAATGGGGAAACTGGAGTCTGGGACTGTTCAGACAGTGAAGAACATTAAGGGCATGTAGATGCCTTTCCCAGACAGAGGGTTGGGATGTCTCTGACCCTGCTGCAGAAGAGACGAGAGAGCTAAATGGGCAGGAGGACATTATAACCTGCAGCTGGCTCCTCTTGTGTTCCATGTTTTTAAGAAGAGCCAAAAGGCTTTGAGTATCAGGTGAAGAGAGGGGCAAATTCTTTGGTTGGCTGGTGATGACTTATTTCCATCAGTGTTGCCTCCAGGGCTCTGTGGAGAGCTAGATGCTCTATGGACCAGAGAGAGGTAGTCCCTGCCCCAAATAGTTAATTGTCTAAACAAATATATAGCAGGGAGGGAAACTGAGGCACAGAGCCATGGAGTGATTTGCAGCAGGCCACAGGCAGGGTCAGGAACAAAATCCCAGTTACTTGGGTCCCGTGACTATTTCATGACATCTAACCCCAACCCTGGGTATGTGAATGTGGGATATACAGCTTAGATTTGCTCTTTTCTAGTGGAACAGAGGATTTGCTGTTTGCTCTCCTGTGCCACTTATTTGAGCTTTGCCAAAGCTACTGTTGCTTGGAGGTGTGCACTGCTAGGTCTATTGGGATTGTGACTTTCAGGGCAAGCCACAAGGCTTATATTGAGATGCGACTAGCACATTGATCCATTTATAAATGCACTGGAGAGGGGTTTAGCAAGCACCGAGCCCAGGATGAAGATGCCCTGTGGTGTCTCTGCTCATTATGGTGCTGGGCACTCCACTTGTCTCATCTGGGGACAGAGAAGAGTCCCCCCATGGAGTCTATTGGAGGGGAGCTCTTCCCCGGTTGGCTCGGGCAGGGATGGTCTACATGCCCCCAGGTCCCCTGGTCCCGGCTGTTGGTGGCGCCTCCTTCATTGCTGCATGGCTAATTTCCCTGGCTTTCCTCCACAGTGACGCAGAAGAGACCCAGCGGGGAACAGGGAGCACGCCGTTGACTCACAGCCATGGAGGGCGGCATGCAGCTTCTCAACCGGGATGGCCACAGCATCTCCCACAACTCCAAGCGGCACTACCATGACGCCTTCGTGTGCATGAACCGCATGCGGCAGCGGGGCCTGCTCTGCGACATCGTGCTGCATGTGGGCACCAAGGAGATCAAGGCCCACAAGGTTGTGCTGGCATCCTGCAGCCCCTACTTCCACGCCATGTTTACAAGCAAGTATCAGCCTTGTGCACAGGCTCTCATGTCCCTCGGTCTCGCTTTAAATTCCCTCTTCCCTTTCCAGCCCATGAGCCTTTGCCCTTTCCCTCCTTGTGTTCCTGCCTTCTCCATGTCCAGACCCATCTTTCCCTGGTGGGGTCACAGACAACATCCCACCCCAGCCAGCTTCTGAAAATGTATATAAAGAGGCTTGAGAGCCCTTCAGAAGGTGTCTCCGAGGGCCCATGGGCTCCAGTCCCCTTTCATTTATGCTACAGAGACTGAGCAGTAGCTCGAGTGAGAGTGAGGTGACATGAGGTTCATGAGCTACCCTGGGAGACCTCACGTGGGCTTACCTAAATTTAAATTGATGGCACAGAAACAGGCAGGGGCAATGTCATGTCTGATCGTAGATGCATTTGGAGGAGACTTTTGACAGGCTCAGCCCTGTTGAAAGGCAAGAGGGAGATGCTGTAAGGAAGTCGGGAGTGGTGGGTTACCTGTGTATAGGTAAGGGAAAAAAGACCTCCAGGATTCAGTACCCAGTGGGGGCTATAAACCAGGCAGGGAAGCTGCTGCCATCATGATCTCTGCTAGGAATGACTGGCTTGCTCCACACTGGGACTGTCTCAGCCAGGCTTCATCAGCTTCTTGCATGTCATTGTAGATGAGATGAGTGAAAGCCGCCAGACCCACGTGACTCTGCACGACATTGACCCCCAGGCCCTGGAGCAGCTGGTGCAGTATGCCTACACAGCAGAGATCGTGGTGGGCGAAGGGAACGTGCAGGTAAGGCAGTGCCTTTCCCTTCCCAAGTGACCCCTCCATCCAGCTGCACTCACAGAGGGTGAGCACCTCGTTCTCTGGGACCTTGAGACCCTGGCCCTATGGCAGCACCTGGCACCTGGTGCTGGCTAAGTGGGGGTTCGGTTCCCACATGCCCACAGGCAAAGCTGTCCTTATAGCTGCAGGGAATGGTTTCCTATAGGGCTTTCCAGGATGCAGGCCAAATCTAGGGCGAGTGCCAGCAGCTGCCCTGCCCTTCTGCAGGAGGTGCAGCTGCTCCCCCTTGTCAGGACTGGCTACTTGGGCCCTCTCCAGCTGCTTAGCCTGGGACCAAGCCTGTCTTCCAGCCTCTTTCCCTCTGGGTCTGGACTTTATTTGCAAGGGTTAGAAGCATCTCTTACTTTGTTGTAACCCAGGAGAGCCAGACTAACAGAGCAGCTCTGCTGGAAGCCAGATTAGCCTCAGCACCAGGGCTCTGGCTGGTCAGGGCAGGCCAGCGTCTGCATGTGCAACTCAGGGCAGACCAGGTCTCAGCTCAGAGGGGAGGGCAGCAGGGCTGGGGAGCCTAACAAAGGTCACGTCCACCCAAGCTGTGTTCCCACACAGCCCTGCTCCCGCCTTTGCGTCCTTTCTGGGAGAGGAAGGGAGGGCAGCAGACCTGCACCCCCTGAAATGTTGTTGAAGCCCAGCAGCACAGCCATTATTTTTGTCTCGTCCCCATTCAAAAAGCACATGGCCCTCTGAAACCTTGTCCCCTCGGAGCACAGCCAGACCCATCTGCTGCTGCCGGCTGAATCAGCATGGAGGTTTGGGGTGGGAAGGGAGGGAGCCCAGACTCCAGGAGCCTGCCACGGGGCCTCTTGCCTCAGGATGTCTCCTGGCCTGGAGCCTGTCCGTCTGGCTCCATGCAACTGAATCCCCTGCTCCGGGTCTCCTAAGGTTTGAACAGCCCCTTTGCTGACAGCTGGCCAGGCAACGTGCTGCGGTTGTTGCTGGTTTGGTTGGCCTCACGCGACCCTTCCTCTCCCACTCTCATTTTCATGGGCTTCTGCTCAGGTGGCCCCCGTCTGACCCAGCAAAAACCCCTCTCCAGGAGTACATGGTGGTGGGGATGCAGCTTGGCTTACACGGAGCAGGCAGCTGGGAGGAAGGGCCTAGATGTTTTTCCTGGAAACCAAGAACATTTTGGAGCATGGGGAGAACCCCTGGCAGAGGCAGGTTGGGGGGCTGAAACCACCTCCTGCCTGCACAGCACCCATTGGGGATGGCAGGAGTCCTTCCTTAGCCACGTTTGACTCCGAGGCCATTGTAAGGGAAGGGATTTGTGAGAAATGCAGCCGCCCACATGCGGCTGTGAAGCCACAAAAGAAGCCGCAGGAGATCTGGTGAGCTGCAGCCTTGCAATGAGACCCAGTAGGACCCTGGCTTTTGGCTGGACACTGTCCAAGTCTTAGCTCTGCTCTGCATCACTGAATCTCAGGCTGTCTTGCACAAGGGCATTGCCTGTCAGCTGGCCAAGAACAGAGTCATGTCAGCAAACCTTAGGCCCCTGCCTGGGTGGAGGGATGATAGGGTTGTCTCTGTGGAGAGCAGAGATAGGAGCAATGGGTTTCTGGTCTGGTACCCCTCCATTTTCTTCCTCCTCCCTTGTCCGCTCGCAGACGCTCCTGCCCGCAGCCAGCCTCCTGCAGCTCAACGGGGTGCGGGATGCATGTTGCAAGTTCCTGCTGAGCCAGCTGGACCCCTCCAACTGCCTGGGCATCCGGGGCTTTGCCGACACACACTCCTGCAGCGATTTGCTCAAATCAGCCCACAAGTACGTCCTCCAGCACTTCGTGGAGGTGTCCAAGACAGAGGAGTTCATGCTGCTGCCACTCAAGCAGGTAGGAGGAGGTCTTACCCACACCTTGAGCTGACGCCCTACACAGCCTCTGCTTCCACGACTCCGCTGCACAGTCTCGCCTGGGGTCTGTATGGTTGTATCATGCTCTGTCCCCTGTGCTTTGGCCTGTGTGGGAGCTAGGTTTCCTTTTATGCTGGGCAAGTTTCCACCTCCACTCCACCCTCCTGTGGACCTTTTTGGATGAGCAATTGCCCGTGACTGCAGGAGACTGAATTCAGTGGTCCAGGAAATCCCTTCCCATCCTGTGTCCCACCAGGCTTGTTGCACTCCTCATAAGGCTCCCTCCTACCCTATTTCTCCAGTAGTGCAGGCTGGGGGCCGCTGGTGAGCTCACCCCATGTGTGCTGCTGCCATCTCAGGCAGTCGGGATTGCTCTGTGCACTTAGCTGTGATGTTTAATTCAAAGCTCAGCTTGTATTTCCTGCAGCTTTTGACACAGTGCCAGCCTGGCCCCTGGCGTGACAGTCCCCGGGGAGCAGCATGCGGCGTGTTCAGGGTGGTCTTTTCTACCCTCTCTGCTGCACACAGAGCCAGCCCAGCCCCACCAACCCTATCTCAGGGTCTGGATGCCCCCCCATGCCTGGCAGCAGGGGGCCTGGGGGCAGCTAGGGGCTGCCTTCCCACCTGCTCCATCTCCATCGTCCCCAGCAGGTGAAGTCGGCTCGTCTTTGCTGCGAGGCCCAGAGCAGCTGAGGTAGCTACTTCCAGCGCATGAAATATTGAAGGGGGCAGCCGGCGCACGAGCCGGGCCTGTCTGTCTGATCTTGCTGAGCCTCATCGGAAGTGACAGCCGCGGCAGCAGCTTTGGCGGGGGTGCAGGAAGGAGGGGGTGCCCGCGGGGGTTGGCATCCGCGGGACTCTCTTTTCACAGCAGGGCTGTGAGCACGGGTGCTGCCAGGGAAGAGAGGGCCATCTGGTCCCTGCTGACGTAGCTCCCAAGCGGAAGGAGAGCTCCCGGTAGGGGTACCCCTCTCCCAAAGCGTGGGTCCTGTACGTGGCACAGGCAAGCCGGGGAAATGCATTGCCTGTCTTGCTGTCAGAGGAGGTGGGGTTGGTCCTAGGGGCTGGCAGCATTTAATGCCAGCTTTTCAGAGTCTTATATGAGTGTTCGCACAGGCCCGGCTCCCTACCGATGGAACCTCATTGTGTCCTTATGGTGTCTCTTTGTGTAGCAGCACCCTCACCCGCTGCCTGCTCTTCAGCCTCTGCTGACTGGAGTATCCCACCAGGGAGGAGGCAGCAAAGGGCTCCCGCACCTAAGACTAATATTAAGGGGAGTCGGCTGCTAAAGGATTGCAGCCTGAATGGGGAGAGCAGGCAAAAGGGGTGGTTTGGAGAAAGCAGGCTCAGGCTGGCCTGCACCTTGGAGGGTGCTGGCTGGTTAAAGGGCTGAGATGCTTGGACTCTGGTCCTGGGGCTTGCTTGAATGGGAGCTGGCTGCAGCCAGGAAGAACAAAACCAGGTCTCTTGCTGAGGAGGAGGCCAAGAGGTTTGGGCAAAGCCCGCTGGGGTTTGTTCTCCTCAGGCTGCAGGCTGCAGGGGTAGTCCCTGGAACGGCACAGCGGCCTTCTCTCGCCTTCGTCCCTTCCACTTTGCACTGCGCTAAGCTTTGAAGCAGCAGCCACCCCAAAGGAAAGTAAAGCCAAGGATTTTCCTTGCAGCGGCAGGGGTCTGAGTCTCACAAGAGTCTCACCGCTGCTTTGGGACAAAGCCAGTGGGAAGGGAGTGTGAATTCGACCTTGTGGGTCTTGTGCTCCTGTCACACTGGTGTGAATCAGGAGTGTCTCATGTGATCCACAGCAGTGCAGCCAGGCCCTGTAACTCCCTACAACAGCGTGCAACAGCATGTGCCAACTGCAGAGCAACCCTGAACCAGGGATTCCCCTCTGGGGGCACTGGGGAGGCAGGTTGCTATCACCACTTTCCCCATTTTACTGATGGGGAAACTGAGGCAGGGGCTTTCAGCACATGCAGCCCAGCTCTGTGTGTGTGTGTGTGTGTGTGTGTGTGTG
>NW_017729014.1:13914532-13914800 GCF_001723915.1 Gavialis gangeticus
TGTGTGTGTGTGTGTGTGTGTGTGTGTGTGTGTGTACGGGTATGTCCCCATCCCCTCAACTAGTGAGAGCTACATTGAGCTGCCTTCTCCATTCACCCCTGCAGGTGCTGGACCTTGTTTCTAGCGACAGCCTCAACGTGCCCTCAGAGGAAGAAGTGTACCGGGCTGTGCTCAGCTGGGTCAAACATGATGTGGACAGCAGGAGACAGCACGTTCCCAGGGTATGTGGATTGGCCTGGGGGCTTGGGCCATCATGAGGATGGGGTAC
>NW_017729014.1:13919800-13924522 GCF_001723915.1 Gavialis gangeticus
GAGCTGCCTTCTCCATTCACCCCTGCAGGTGCTGGACCTTGTTTCTAGCGACAGCCTCAACGTGCCCTCAGAGGAAGAAGTGTACCGGGCTGTGCTCAGCTGGGTCAAACATGATGTGGACAGCAGGAGACAGCACGTTCCCAGGGTATGTGGATTGGCCTGGGGGCTTGGGCCATCATGAGGATGGGGTACCATGGGGTGGTGGGGTGGGCCAGGCTCCGACTTGTTGGCCGGGCTGTTTTTATCAGCTCTGAGAAGCTTTGTTCTGGAGATGTGGGTTTGGCCAAAGCTAGACCCCCCTTGGACTCCACGCTCACAAATTTCTGTTTACGAATTGCTGCCTGAAGTCCAGCTTGTAGGTGAGTGCAGGGTTCACGTACCCCACCGGTGGGGTTGGAGCTCTGTTAGTGACCATCTGCCGCTGCTCGAGCCTCTTGCACTTGTGTGTGGATTTGAACCTCCTAGCAGTCCTGTGAGGTAGAAAGCCGTTATCACATGGGATTAAATGATGTGCCCCAGTCCATGCAGGAAATCTGTGGCAGAGGCAGGACTTAAATGCACTGTCCTGAGGTCTAATCCAGTGTGTTACCCATTCAACAGCCTTCTTGCATGTTCAGAGGAAAGCAATACTTTGTGTTGCTTTCATCCCCTCTGGTGGGAGATCTCTAAATTCCCCCTATTAGAGGAGGCTCACAAACCTGCCTGCCCGGTCAGTGCCACTACTCCCATCTCACAGATAGGGAGACTGAGGTGTGGAGGGTTATGGCCTGCTCGAGGGCATAGGTTGAATTGGTAGCAGAGAGGGAGATGTGCGCAGAAGTGCTGGCCTTTCCTGTGGACTCCCTGCTCGAGAGGACTGGGCTTTCAGGTTTGTTCTCAAAAGCCAAACTTCTGGCAAATGTATTTGGAGCGGGGTTTCCCTTTATCTGGTCTCTGATCTCAGCACTTCAGTGTTGTGGAGCTGCTTACCCGCAGGCTTGCCACCTGCCTAAGGGAGAAGACAGCACAGCAATCACCAACCCCACTCCTCGCAAGGGCTCTTCCCAGCCCAGCTCCAGACTGGGGCTGCAGGCTCTCAGCGAGCCCTGGGCCCCCTCTCGTGGATGTGAGCTGCATTGCAAACAAGGCTATGAGCATCTATTAATTAGGGGACATGGTATCCCTGAGTGCCCAGCTCCTGAGACCTGTCAGTTTGTTCTCATGGCTTCAGTACCAGGCCTGCGAGGAACTGAGCTGTGAGACTGCAGAGAAAAAAGGAGGGGATGTTAATCCAGGATGCACATACCGCCTTGGGGCTCTGGGGCAGGATGTTTGCAGATGCACTAAGGTCTCTGCTGGGGGGCGGCTGGAAGGCCAGTGGGAGATTCTTCTGTGAGCTCCATAACCTAGACTCAGGCCCTGGCTTTGCTTCCAAGGTGCCACTGAGTAGCATACCCTTGCACATTGGGCATTGCTGGCAACTGCAAGAGCACTGGTGCCCAGTAACTCCCACGGCTCAGTTCTGACCCAGCAGTCCCCCTCTGAGACTTCCCACCTTTGCTGTCATACAGATGAACTCAGGCAGGTGGCCCTCCCCTTCTGAGCCACGTCCCAGTGGAGGGGAAAATGGCTAAGGTCAGGCCAGCAGTCGGCTTCTTGCTGAAGCCGCACTGGCACCTGGAACAGGGTGTGGGCACAGGTGGGCAATGGGGACTGGGATTTGGGAGCAGCTCTGAGAGGTGTGCTGTTGTCAGACCAGTGGGAGGCATCACTCCAGGCTCTGTAAAGGCAGGGAAAGCTTGTATGAAGCTGCCCACCCACCTGCCCTTCCAGTGGGAGGGGGAGTAGAGGCAAGATGGGGGTCCCCGGACTCTTTGGTTTGGCAGGGAAGAGCCGGTGTGGAGCAAGGAAGGCATCAGGCCTCTGTCGTCTTCTCATTGCCTTCAGCCCCTGCCTAACCCTTCCCTCCCCACAGCTCATGAAGTGCGTCCGGCTACCCCTGCTGAGCCGCGACTTCCTGATGAGCAATGTGGACACGGAGCTCCTGGTCCGGCACCATTCGGAGTGCAAGGACCTGTTGATCGAGGCCCTTAAGTACCACCTCATGCCGGAGCAGAGGGGGGTCCTCGGCAACAGCAGGACCAGGCCTCGGCGGTGCGAGGGGGCCAGCACGGTGCTCTTTGCTGTTGGTAAGGGACAGACATACTGGGTAGGGGGAGAAGGCGCTTGGGTTTTTTTTTTTTTTTGCATTGGGAGGGCAAGGTGCCACTAGGGCTACCGCTGGCATCTCTGAGGTCCAGTGTGCCTTATGAGTGGAGACCAGCCCAAAGCCTGGTACCATACACAGCTGGGCGGCTCCAGCCCATGTGAGTGGTGTCATTTGCTCCAACTCCCTTCCGGCCTTGAGAACAGGCAGCTGGAGGCCACCGACGTGACAGATGTTCATGTTCAACAATGTCCATTGTTGGGACATTGGGCAGAGCCCTTGCAAGGGCCTGTCCCCGCTCACGCTGTCTCACCCACCCCCATGCACACTCTCCCACCATTCACTCCACTGGTGCTTCCTGCATGCAGGTGGGGGGAGCCTTTTCGCCATCCACGGAGACTGCGAGGCCTATGACACGCGGACGGACCGGTGGCACATGGTGGCCTCCATGTCCACCCGGAGGGCCAGGGTGGGCGTCGCTGCAATCGGAAACAAGCTGTACGCCGTGGGCGGGTAAGGTCCTGCCCACGCTGCCCATGACAGACCCTGAGCTGGGGCTGCGTGGGAGCCCGGGCACAGGAATGTCACAAAACAGAGGCTGAGCTGGAGGAACTTGGGGCGAGGGGACATCTGTGGTTAAACTTGGCTGTGGAGGGGTGGGGTGGGAGATTTGTGAGGGGCTGGGAACCTCTTGCCACTGCCTTGCCGGTTTAGCGTCAGCCCAGAGGAGCTGCCCCATTCTACCAGCTGCCCACCGCAGCGAGTTTGCTGGCTCTCTGCCCTGCGGTGGCTTGGGTTCTCATGCGTGCCGGTCCTTAGCAGCCTTAGTAGAGCAGCCAGTAGTTTGCTGAAGGGAAGTTGCCTTGGCCCGGCATGGCATGTCACCTTATGCCATGACTAGATCAGAAGTGTGTTGGTTGGGAAAGCTGCTCCAGCTGTGCCTGCTTTGGGGATGTGGGCAGCACAGACCTTCCCAGGAGCTGGGCCTACTGTTACTGTGGCTCTGCCGGGGTCTGAAACAAGGGCAAGAGCCAGGCTGCATCTGGCATGGGCACTGCCCTAAGGCCACGCAGCGCCTGGTCTGAAAGCTGTAGCAGGAACGAGGGCCCTCAACCCTGCCCCTTAGGTGCCAGTTTAGTGCTTCGTAGGACCCCAGGCTCCAGATGCTCTCTGTCTCCCTGCAGCTATGATGGGACCTCAGACTTGGCCACCGTGGAGTCATACGACCCAGTGACTAACTCCTGGCAGCCGGAGGTGTCCATGGGCACCCGGCGGAGCTGCCTGGGTGTGGCAGCACTCCACGGGCTCCTGTACGCCGCAGGGGGTTACGACGGGGCCTCCTGTCTGAACAGGTAGGGGGGTTTGGTGGCATATGCTCTTTCCCTTGCTGTGGCCTTGTGCCTGGGCTGCAGAGACACCCCTCACCCAGTCCCCAAAACCTGGTGCATCCTCAGTACAGGCCTTCTGCCTGAGGGGAGGGCCACCTGCCTGAGATCATCTGTATGACAGCAAAGGTGGGAAGTCAAAATGGTATTTGCAGCCAGGATGGGTTGGGACAAAACGGGGCTGGCTGGTGGGGTTGCTGGAACCCGCCATTCACAGGGGAGATCCTAATCCGGCCCCAACCGTGTTCCCAGCCTGCCATGGAGAAGCAGTGTGTGCTTCAGGTCCTACACGTTGCCGTGTGCCATCTAGTACCGTTTACCTAGCAGCACACTGAAGCTCCTCACAGCCTCGTCTGGTCTTGGCTAGCACCAAAAGGCTGCACTAGTCAGCATGTGTGTAGCCGAATGGATGGAGCTACACTGCTCCTGGCTCGGGAAGCAGCTGGTGTGATGTATGAGGACACCACTGCCTGGCACCATGAGTGTGCAATGTAGACGTGTCCCTTGTGCCCTCTGCCAGTTCTGCCTCCTAACCTCTTACCCACTCTCCCCAGTCCCCCATAGGTGCACTGACCCTGCCTCTCTCCTTGGGAGACCATGATTTTGAACCTCGATGATCAGGGAATAGATGTTCATCAGTTACCTGTTCCTCAGTCATTTATGCCCCACAGCCGCTCTTTGCCCCTTGCTCAAGGCCCTCTGGCTCCTCCGATAGCTGCTGAGAAGGCACTGCAGCAAAGGCTTTTCCTTGGGCTTCCTCAGATTAAACCTGTCTGTTCTCTGTCCCTGCCTGCTGCAGCGCAGAGAGGTACGATCCCCTGACCGGCACCTGGACATCAATTGCTGCCATGAGCACAAGGAGGAGATATGTTCGGGTGGCGACGTTAGGTAGGTCGCTCTTGCAAGGGAACCTCTTTCCCCTCTGGGAAGCCTGGGTGCATGATTAAAGCATTAGGCTTGGTCTTGGGAGACAGGGGTCCAAGTGGCAGCTCTGCCACAAACTCCCTATATGACCTTGTCCAAGTCACTTACTCTCCCCTGACCTTCACTGTGCTGTGGCAGGAAAGCATTAACTTTATCAGTCTTTCTAAAGACACCGTCTCCGTTGGCCTTGCAAGTTCAAACCGTTCCCTCTTGAGGCTTCCAGCTCAC
>NW_017729014.1:13929522-13938518 GCF_001723915.1 Gavialis gangeticus
CATTATACTGAACTCATGTTCAGCTGTTTGTCCATTATGACCTTTAAATCATTTTCAGAGTCACTGCTTTCCAGGATACAATCCATTCTGTAGGGCCTGCCTACACCCTTGTTACCTAGATGATTTTGTATGTAGCTCTATTAAAAACACGTTTTATTGAATGGCTTTACCTGCCCTAATCCCTGTACCCTGTCCTTTCCTTCTGGGAGCAGACCTCTCCCCACCCAGCCCATCTGGTTTTCATCCAGGGAGTGCCCGACTGATTGTTGCCTGGGCAGCTCTCCCTGCAGGCTGTCTTGCCTTGCTCTCCTCCCCAGACTGCTCTAACAGCTCTTCCATGTGCTGGGCAAGATGCTCAAGGATACAAGCATCAATTCCCTTCCCTCCTGCCTTTATCCTCTGGCTTTAGCCCTCCTTGCAGATGCCCCATGCTAACTGGGAGGCTCCTTTGCCTCCCCCCACCCTGTGCTCTCAGCCTGGTGCTGCCTTTTAGCTCTCTCCCCTTCAGTGCCCTGCTTCTCCTGCCTCATCTGCTAAAACTATAGCTGAATAGAGGCCATGGGGAGCACCCCCAGTGCCTGTCACAATGAGGGCAGGGGGCTCCAGGGCACGCGAGCTCCCGGGCGGCTCTCTCAGCTAGGTAGAGACATTGCCTGATGAATGTTTAATGACGCGCCGCACCAGCTGAGGTCTCTGCGTCGTGAGCTGCTCCGTGAGCTAATCCTCCCCTGAGAGCTTTGCCCCATGGTGCGGGTTTGTGCATTGGTTGCTCTGCCGCGGCCCTGCCCGTCCTGCCTGGATGCTTTGCTGGCCCGAGGGAGCCGTGGGCGGAGGTCTGGAACGGGGGCCTGGCAGAGGGTGACTCTGTGCGTGACTCTTTTTGCAGATGGCAATCTCTACGCTGTCGGGGGCTATGACAGCTCAGCCCACTTGGCAACGGTGGAAAAGTACGAGCCTCAGGTAAACGAGAGAGAGAGTGTGCCTGTGCGGATGCATGGTTTGCCCATTCCTCTCCCTTGCTCCTCCAGACAGGACTTGTCAAAAAGGCTTGTAGGAAGCTGAATGCAAAAACCACAATGAGGAATGATCAAAATGACTAAAACCCTGTGGAACCTAAGTGCCCAAGGTCCTTTCAAGGGGGTTGCCAAGCCAGCTGAAGCATCTATTGCCCTATTGAGGAGCAATTTAAACAAATATCTGGCAAGATTGTGTCCTGGCTCTGTGTTTAGCTTCTATGTGTTTCTGCTATATGCAGAGAGACCTCCTAGAAAGGGCAGCTGTGTTGTGATGCCCCTCTCCAGTTATTTTGATGGCTGCATGCTGGCGATCCCAAGAAAACAGCTCTGGTGGCTAGTACAAAGCGGGTCAGAGACAAAGCTCTGAATAGAAAGCCTCCCAGAGCCTTTGAAAGGCAGGCTGCAGAGTTGCCTCCATACTGCAGATCTAGAAATAGATGCACGGCCAAACTGGACATGTTTACACGTGCAGTTAATCTGACTGAATAGACTGCAGCTCAGTTTGAGCCAAAGTAAATGAATCCTGACATCATTGTCTACATGTGTATTTAAGCACAGTAATTTCCTGTGGTGTAGGATAGTACCTGTGTCTGAAGGGACTGTCCTACACTGGAGTAAATGAATGTACTGCACACTAATTGTGGCACACATGTAGCTGGTGGTACTTTACTGCGCATTAAGTTAGTCCAGTGCTCTGTAAAGCGCACATGTAGATGCACCCATGGGGACTGCCTTGAATTTGAACAGGCTCCCAGCACGGAAACATCCGACAGGTCTATTGTTCGTGGTGGCAGCGCCCAGAACCTGCCAGCAGAGGGTGCCTCCGAGGTGTGAACTTTAAATATATATATTTTTAATTAGACCAGTTTTGTTGCCATAAGAAAACGAGAGGCTCTGAGCGCAGGTTTGGTCGGTTGTGTGATGGGAAAGAAGAGACACCCAGACGAGAGTTAAAGAAGGAGGAGTAATTGCTGCATCAAGTGGTGTCAGGGTGGCACCGAGCTGGACGCAAAGCTAATTGCAGTATAACCCCCTGTCCCCTGCAACTCCCTCTCTTGTCCTGAGCGCCTCTGCATCCCCAACAAAGCCTTTGCATAGCCACTGCCACCTTCCCCCTGTAGCTGATAAGAGCAGGCAGGAGGCTGCGAGCTGTTTTGATCTCTATTGCAATCCAGTTTGTGTGTTCAGGACCAGGCCTGCGTAAGGGAATTGAGAGCCCGTCAGTCTAATTAGCACCCCTGAAGCACCTGAACTTGCTTTGGCTGCCCAGGACCCTATCTCCTCCGAGACCCCTGCTGCCGGTGGATGGTGGGTCTCGCAGGGACCCTCTTGGACAGCTGGTGTGTGGTGTGCCCTGGTTGTGGAGCAGACATGACACAATCTGTGACAAGGCTGTGGTGCTGCCCCTGAATGGCTGGGGTAGGTGGATAACTTGCTGGCAGGAGTGCCTGGTATGCTGCCTTCATGGGCACTACCCCTCCCTCCCCTAGATCAACACATGGACCCCGATTGCCAACATGTTGAGTCGCCGGAGCAGCGCGGGGGTGGCTGTGCTTGAGGGGATGCTCTATGTGGCCGGCGGCAATGACGGGACCAGCTGCCTTAACTCCGTGGAGCGCTACAACCCGAAGACCAACACCTGGGAGAGTGTGGCGCCCATGAACATCCGGAGGTAGGAAACTACCATTGGATTTGGTGCGGGCTGGGGTGCTCACTCAGGCTGTTCATTGGTTGGCTGCCAGGACCAGGGGTGCACAGCCCCCAAGAAGGGTCCTTATGGCTTGGCTTTGTGAGATCCATGGTCCACTGGAGCACTTTACTTTCCAGCTGGTGCTGTGCAGGGGGGAACATGCCTAGCTTTGCCAATGGAGCAGGCAGGCAGCTGGGGCTACAGCTAACAGTCACTGAGCAGTTGTGTGGCGGTGGTGGGAGGTGACAGCTACCCCCTGGGAGAGGCATGCAGATGTTCTGCAGCCCAGGTAATCCCAGGCTGGCATCGGTGCCTCCTGAGTTCCCCCAGGGCAAGGGTGTTCCAGGAGCCCTGCTGTTTCTAACAACATACTGGGGTGACGGAACAGCTCCACATGCTAAATACCAGCTGTAGGGTATTTAGGTTCATGACTTTAATTATTTGAAAGGAGCATCAAACAGTGCTTGGCACAAGGGACCGGGAGCCAAGACACCCAGGTTCTAGTCCCGGCTCTGCCACTGAATCAGCATATGCCCCTGGGCAAATCACACAGCCTTTGTGCCTGAGCTGGGGAGCAGTCCTGGGCATAACCCTCAGGGACTAGGCCAGGGCAGGGAAACACCCCCCTTGTTAACGCGGTCCCTGTGCTGTCATCCGCAGAAGCACCCACGACCTGGTGGCCATGGATGGGTGGCTCTACGCAGTGGGGGGCAACGACGGCAGCTCCAGCCTCAACTCCATCGAGAAGTACAACCCCCGCACCAACAAGTGGGTGGCAGCTTCGTGCATGTTCACGCGCCGCAGCAGCGTGGGCGTGGCGGTGCTGGAACTGCTCAACTTCCCGCCTCCCTCCTCGCCGACGCTCTCCGTGTCCTCGACGAGCCTTTGACAAAGAGTCCGGTCGGACCTTACCTCAAGGGGCCTGGAGCGCCTGGTGCAACGCCAGGCCAGCCTGGCCTGACCCATGCAGCAGCCAGTCCCTGTAGAAGGGAGCCAGGGCGCCGGCTGCTGCCTCCCACCCCAGCCATTCCCCGAGCCCCTCAGGGACTCTCCCTCTCTTGGTGCACGCCCAGGGGGCTCAGAGGAAGGTGAGAACTGCACTTCCCAAGCGAGGCTCCTCTCTCCCCGTGTTTGTCGGCGGGGAAGGGGGATGCCCTCGGCTCCGTCCACACCCCTGCTCCACCGGTCCTTCTCCTTTTGTTTCCTTTATGGGCTGGCCCAGCCCCTTGAAACCATTGCTGCTTTTAGGGCTTCACGTGACCCGATGTGCTGCACGCTGGCACAGCCATGCTGGGGAGGAGCCAGGAACGCTTGAGCCCGGGGGGACGCACACGGCGCTCCCCTGGGAAAGGCAGGATGTCCCCCTGCGCCTCTGAATGCCACCTTAGCCACACACTCCTCGACCAAGCCCGTAGCGCACTGTTACAGACTCGGAGACCACCGCACGTCTCGCAATGGTGTCTAATCGATGCCTTAAAAACCCCCAGCTGGGGTGACAGGGCGGGGAGGAGGCGAGGTCTGGGCAGCGCATCCTGAACCCCTCTGCGTTTCTACCCTTTGCTGACCCCTGCCCCACACACTAGATCCCAGGGTGCCCATGCTGAGATGCCTCAGCCAGCTGGATGGATGCAACAAGTTCAACACCATTGGAGCCGGGACACTCCACGGTTACTACAGACTGTCCTTAGCCTCTTGGTTGGGAACAGCCCCATCCGTGTGCTATTTCCCGGTCTGCCAAGAAGGTCCCAGAATTGCAGCAGGACTTGGTTACTTAACAATAACACTGTGGCCCTGGCTGGCAGGGCAGGGCTGGGGGGAGCAGGGTGCTGCACAGCATTATTTATTTCATGTTTGCCTTTTTATTTAGATGCTAATCTTTTGATTTTAATTATCCATTCATTTTTTTTTTTTTTAAGTGATTCTGGTGTTCTCTGCCCCAGCCGCGTCTCCGCCATTGGAGGCACGAGGGGATGTGGGGAGTAAACCAGAAGGGCATTTTCTTTTATTGTCAATGAGACAATGATCATGGCTTGGAAGGAACTCTCTTGGGACATGTGTGTGCATGCATGTGTGTGGGGCCACGTGTTCAGTGAAACCAGCATGGACGGGACCACTTGCCAGTAGCAACTCCCTGGAGTCTTAAGCTACCACTTTAGTCAACTAACAGCTGAACAAATCTACACTGTAAACCACAGGTTGGTCCTCGTGGACTCACCTGTACCAGGGAACCTCGCGGGTGGTGGCTTAAGATCTGTTTTCACTGCATGGGCTGTAATTCGAGTGTGCATCCGTGCGCATGTGTGATTTGCCCTGAGACAAATTTATCAGGTGTTCTCCACGGTATCGAGAAACGGCTCAACCACTGGTACCTCAGCAGCACCAGACGGCTGCTCTGTGATTATGGCGTAGCTAAAGACTGTTTCACTGTTTGCTTCTTTTTCTTTCCTCACCTGAATCTCTTCTTCTCCACATTGCTTTAACTTACGGCAATACTTACTCGCCTGGATTTTCAGAAGGGACTAGGCATTTCTTTGCTTTTGGAGGTTTTAATTTGAGACAGTTTTTAAAGGGGCACGCTTTCTCATGGGGAGCGCATTCAGTATGTGATACAAGCTCATTGATGGTGCCTGAAGTTTGGCACCTCAAATCACTAGCTGCTTTGTAAAACTGAGACCACTGTCCCAAAAAATGTGGCCCAAGCTGCTTGGCCTGAAGGAGATTTTAGGCTTCTAAATTGCATTTTGAAGATCTCTGTTTTTCAGCTCTCTTTTTTAATTTTGCAAGTCTGAAGCCTTCACGTGGACTTTCCCATTCCTGCCTATGACACCGTTTTGATGTCCAAACGCTGATCACAAGGTGAAGTTACCTCTCTCTTAATGCGGCAATAGTGTTGACTTATTACACAGTCAACATTTTGGGTTAAGTCGGTCACCCTGTCTTGTCCAAAAATTGTGGTGGTATCTTCTGTTTCCTCCCCATTTCTCTAGGGGGGACATGAATGTGTGTGCACGTGTGTGTGCATGTATGCGAGAGAGTGCTAGAGAGAGATTATCTTGCTCCCTTTCCCACTATTTTTCTCACCGTACCCATGAGCCACATCAGGATCCCAGGTTTCAAGCCAATTCATGACAGCCTGCACCTCTGCCTCTAGGATCCTCTTTAGAGGAGGCACAAGAGAATCCTAGAGGACCCCCCGAAGCATCCGCCTTAAAGCTTCCTGGGCATCTTGGAGGCTAAAGGTGCTAGCTGCTGTGGCTTAGGAGAAGTCCTGGGATTTCAACTGTGACCTATGGGTAAGGCAGAGAAAGTGAGGGCCCTGCAGGCCAGCTTCTCCTACCTGTCCTCCTCCCAACATAGGAGTGGGCTGGCATGAGAGGAAGAACCATGGAGGGTACAGGAAGGGGTTGCTGAGGGTGGGCAAACCTTAGTTAAAACATAGGATGTTTGGGTTTTACAGCCACAGCTCAACCCCCTCCAGATGATGCCAGTGTTACTGTAGCACGAAGGGCACCGTTGGCAAATACTGTATTTATTTTAATGGGGAGGTGAGGGGATACACTGGCAGGGAAGACGTGGGGTGTCCTGTCCAGCCAGGGAAGGTGCTGTAGCTCTACCCCAAGTGCAGTGTGGAGCATCACAAGCAGTATGAATCCCTGGCAGGTGTGCCAGCAGTTCTCCAGCCATTGGGAGAGTGACTTTTATCAGTCATACAATCATTTTTTGGCCTACACGGTGGGGAGGATTTCTGCCAGTCAGGTCCCCAGCAAGAGTGCCCACTAGCCTGGGATCATTTGAGCCTCTTTCGTGAAAGGAAAGAAAGGAAAAATCATTTTACTGGAGGGATTTATTAACTATGCAGCCACCAACTGCTTTGCTATACTGGAACGAAAGGGGAAGGGCGGGGGCTGCCTTAGCACCGCTGAAGTCCACAGAGCTAAGAGAGATGTCAACCCCGGGGATCCAGTTCATACAAAGTGGAGGGGCTGGTCTCTGTGGTGTGGGGATGCCACGGATGCCAGGCGAATGCCAGCCCCCTAGGCAGAAGTGGTGGCCTTGGTGTGTGTGTGTGTGTGTGTGTGTGTGTGTGCGTGTGTATGGGAAGGGGAGCTGTCTGCTCTTTGTCACTTCTTTACCAGTATTAATTGGTCTCTCACACCAAGCGTCACTCATACGCGACTGAGGGACGTTCCTAAACCGCCAGCTCCGTCCTGCGTGGCTGCCATGTCTGCTGCCATGTTCCCCCCCAGGGAGCTTGTCACCGTGTCAGAGTTTGTAGCAAGCTGGCCCTGTCCCGTCCTGGCAGAGCGATTCACGTGGCCAGGCGGACGGGCAGACCCCGGTTCATCCCCCGTCAAAATGTCGTCGTTTTTATTTATATGTAAGTTATCTCGACTTATTTATGTGGAGCTCTGTGTTTGTTTGTTTTCTGAATTTTGCACTACTCTCGGGAATGGGGGGATACAAGCAATACAAGCCAATGTGTAAAATAAAGACGTTTTCTTGAATACTGGATCCTGCCCCGTGAAGCGCTTTTTTCTTTTCCCCTCTTCCCACATGCTTTAGGCAGTTCAGGAAGGGGAAATGAGTTGTCTGGATTTGGAGGAGTTGGGGCCAGAGCTGGGCATTTGCACAGACTAGAGCATGCCACCCCTGGCCCTGGTGGGCTGGAGTCTGGCCTGGATGGGAGGCAGCAGCCATCATCAGGGATGGGGGGTCTCTCAACCATGACTGCTCCTGGCTCATCTGCACAAAAGCTACAAAGGGGCTGTGAAGGGAACAACAGAGCTGGTCCCAGCCCAAGCCAGAAGATGCTCTCTCCCTTTTCCTCCAGCTCAGCCAGCAATGTGGTTGGCACAGGTCACAAGAGCCAAGAACATGGCTCTGGGCATCAGATAGGCACCAGGTGAGTTCATGGAGCAGCTGGAGTCACTCAAGACAGTCCTTGCCCCTTTCATCTCTCCTCAGTTGGGGGCTATGTTTTCGGCCGTCCCCACAGCTGGGTGGTTGGAGCCTGTGATTCAGTTGTTTGCAAGTGGCACCATGCCAGGACCCAGCAGAGGGTGCCAGGGCACACGCCGGTCCAGCTGCCAGCTGCTGGGGTGGGGAAACCAGAAACCAGCAGGGGAGAGGATGCTAGAGGTGCAGAAACACCTTGCAGGGCAATCTAAGTGCAAAGCAAGCAGGGCTTCAAACAGACGCCAGCGGCTGATTTACAGCTCTCCCTGCCTTCTGCGCTCTAGCCCAGGAGCCAGACGCCCCTGAGAGTCCTAGTCCCCAGCGCAGCTGACAGCTCTTGCCCCCTGGTTGGAAATGAAAACCAGACACGAAACATCCTCCTCTCGCCTAGGAGTGTCACATGCATCTTGCCCGAAGGCAGGACTGGCCGGTTGGCTCGGTTCAGCAGCAGGGAGAGCGCGCAGGAGATCAGATCTACCTTCACCAGCTGCTGTCAGTCACCGTGGCCTGTGGGGAAATGCTGAGCTCATTTCAGAGGCGGAGAAGCAGGGGCTGGGGGGAAGGGGATGAGAGCCCTCACTGCCTCTAGCAAGGGCTGAAGAGCTCCTCTCCACCTCTCCGGCTTGCACCAACTCTCCCCACCCTGCAGCAAGGCCCCCCGGGCGTGGGCAGTTGCAATGCTAGAGCAAGTTGCAATGGTAGCAGCGTTGTCCTTCTGAGGACTTCCTGCCTGCTCTGTTTTTGCTGTCCAAGCTCTCACTCTGGTCTTCATTGTCTATAAATAACCACTGGTTGCATAAAGCTTTCCAAAGCATGAAGCCCATCTGCTGCCACCCCTGTGAAGCCGTGCTGTCACTGGGACGAGAGTGAAAAGGGCTTTGGGGAGCTGTTGTTTAGTCCAGCAAATTAGAGGTGTCCAAAACCAATGCACGCATGCTGCTTCCAATGTGGGGGTGCCCCGGCTTGTCCCACTTAAACAAAGGTCCCCCAAAGTACAGCTGCATCTATCTGCAGGATCTACAAGAACAGGGGGGATTTGTGTCATTCTCTTGGGCTGTCAGGATTTACTAAGAATAAGTGCATGCAGTTGAACAGAGATGTGATTGAGCTGCCACAATCGCTTAGCAGAGGAAGGGTGCTTTCCCCAGCTGCAATAATCCAAAAATTGCTGTTTGCAATAAGCACTTGAATGAACGCAGCTCTTCCTTGCCATTATCTTTGCCTTGCAGGACACCCTTCTTTGTGGGTTTGTTAGAGGAGGGCTCCTCCACAGAGCCTGCACTGCAGCTCCAGGAACAGCCTCGTGGGAGTTTCTCCTGAAGGTTGGGCCGTTC
>NW_017729014.1:13943518-13956987 GCF_001723915.1 Gavialis gangeticus
GGAGGGCTCCTCCACAGAGCCTGCACTGCAGCTCCAGGAACAGCCTCGTGGGAGTTTCTCCTGAAGGTTGGGCCTTTCAGCCTGGTGTGTTATTATGAGGTTGTTCCAGAGTGGAGCCCAGCATTGGAAAATGCTTTTATTCCTGCCTTGCCCTGCAGAAACCCCCCCCTGCCCTGCCTTTTTTAATGTAACCCACTGATACCCATTTCAATCCTGATTCCTCCCACACCAGGGACCAGTTCTTTAAACCAATCAACCCAGTCTTTTCCCACAAGTCACATTTGTTACTTGCCCTGCAACACAGTGTATTTCTCAAGTGTCTGTGAACCTGTCAGTGGGACCCCACAACATTAGGGCACTGAATTACATATAGGCAAATGAATAGATTACAAAGCCACAGGGGATCATGGTGATCCCCTAATGTGACCTGTATAACTCAAGCCCAGAAGACTTCCCTAAATCAGTTCTTGTTTGACCTCAGCCTAACCGCTAGAAAAACACCAGCCTTGAGTATAATAATTTCCAGTAATGAAGAAGCCACTGCCGCCCCTTGTCAGTTGTTCCAGTGATGGATTGCTCTCAGTGTTTAAAGAGCGGTGCCCTGTTTCTAGTCCAAACTTGTCCATATTCAACCTCTAACCAGTGGACCTTGTTCTACCTTTGTCAGCCAGATGATTATCCAGTGTTTGTTCTCCAAGCAGGTCCTTAAAGACTGTGATCCAGTCACTCCTTAGTCTCCTCTCTGACAAGGAAAATAGATTGAGCATCTTGCATCTTCCCTTACAAGGCAGGTTTCCATCCCTGGAGTCATTACCATGGCTCTTCTCTGCACCTTCTCCAGTTTCTCTGCTTCCTCGCTGAACTGCAGATACCAAACCTGGGCCCAGTGTCCTGGTGAGGGTGGATCCAGAAGCAACCATGTAAGCTCCTTGCTCCCTTTGTGATTCCTGTGTTAACACCTCCATGGATCTCTTGGAGGTTGACGTGAGAGCTCATGTCTAATGCCTTATCCGCTGTGACCTAAAACTCTCCCAGAATCGCTGCTTCCCTGGATGGAGCACCCCTATCCCCACTCCCCAGAAAGGGAGTTTACTTTATTCTTAGACATAGGACTTAATTTGGCCACATGGGAACGCACATGGACCCAGCTTGCCAAATGCTCCAGCAGCAGCAGCCTGCCCTCCTTATTTCTGGTCATTCTCTCCATTTCAGTGTCATCTGAAAAAGGCACTGGCAACAACTCCATGGGCATGTCTACATGTGTATTTAAACTGGCTTAAATTTACTGTGCAGTAAGTTACTGCACAGTAAGCAGGAATAGGATGGCATCTACACATGCAGATGTTAAAGTACATTAACACTAACTTTAGTCCCAAGTCAGTCCACCCACACAGTCCTACTGGGCAGTAAGCCATCTACATGTGTTTTACTGTGCAGTCACTAATTGGTCGTAAATTTGATACCTGCATGATGCTGGTATCAAATTTACGCTCAAGTCAGCATAAATCACCATAGTTACTGTGCAGTACGGACGTGCACATGTAGACGTGTGCCCATACTGTGCAGTAATTTTGGTTACTGTGCAGTAAATGTCATGTGTAGATGCACCCTGTGTTTCCTTCCAGGGCATTGACCAATCTGTTGAACAATATGGGAATCCAAATTCACCCCTGTAGGGCCCCACAAGTGCCCCCATTACCAATGACACTGGGAAGCGTTAGGCAGTTGTTAAGCTCTTAGTGTGCCACGTCAATATGTACGTGCTGGTTTCTCAATCACTTGCCACGCAGAATACAAGTCAGGTGCCTCACAGCCTGGATTCTGCTCCTCTGTCTTCCTCCACATCTGAGCAGAAACGCTCACAGGTGGCTCCAAAGAAACCTGACAGATCCCTGCCAGCCCAGTGCCCCAGTGATGCTCCCAGCTCTGTTTTCTCAGCATTAGAACATTTCTCCACCAAAAAAGAGATACTGCCTTATTTGACAAGGCCTATTTTCCTCCAACCCATATTGACTAGTGTTAATTACCCTCTCTGAAATCTTCATTCATGGAGTCCTTTATCAGATGCTCCATTATTTTGCCTGGGGCTGGTGTCAGGCTGGCCAATCTATAGATATAATTTTAAATATTGGCATGAGGGAAGCTGTCTCCCAGTCCTGTAGGACTTCTCCAGTGTAGTACTGCACATCAGCATTAGTGGTTCCAAGAGCTCTTCAGCCAGCTCTTTTCATACTCTTGGATGCAAGTTATATCAGGACCTGTTTAGTTGAAAATGTCTAGCTTTACACATAGACTTTTAGCATCTTCCCAAGTTGCTGCTGGAATGGAAAGTATTTTATCATGTGATAGGACTGCATCTTCTGCTTTTTCCTCAGTGGTAGATCAGAAATATTTATTCAGCACTGCTAACTTTTTGGAATTATTATTGACACTTCTACCATTTCCATCTAGTCATGGACCAGTGCCACTATTAGGATTCCTTATATACCTAATATACCTCCCACGTGCAGTCATGCATTTCTGCAGGCCATTCATTTCCCTTTGTAGCCTTTTGCTTCCCTCATCAATTTTTGGCCACCCTTTGTTGCTTCTGTTTCATAAGGAACGTTACCAATTTTCCCCATTCATTCGCTGGTTTAGCTACCTTCACTTCCCCTGTAAGCCAGGGTGCTTTTTTTTTAGCCAGTGCAAACTTCTTTCTCAGTTGTCCTTGTCTGAGCATTTAGTAAGACATTGTGGAACAGTTCCTCATTCCCGTTAAGTTCTTTTCTCCCAGCTGATTTGGCTCAAAACTTGTTTTCAGTGGAAGAAGCCGGCCCTTTTGAAGATGTGAGGTCCATCGATTGCTGGCTTGGACTTTATTCTGTTTGCATATAACACATGTCAGCAAGTCATGGTTGCTTCATACACCTTTTTAATTCTGTGATCATTTCCTCTTTGGCTCTCCAGATGAGGTCCAAGCTAGAATTTCCCCAGGCTGGAGGCACCACATTTTGAGTCTGAAGATACGACTGTTTGAAGCACTTCTGTGAACGCAGTGGGTTTTGCCAGCAGAGACACTATTAAGAAAAATAAATGCAGATCTGAACACAGGCACCGAACCCTTTCCATTGTGCTCTCGAGGCCCAATCCTGAAATATTGCCTCCAGCCAGCCTCAGTGGCTTTTGTGGTGCTCAGCAGAGATCTGCCTAGGGATCAGATGTCAACTGTGAGTTGTAAATTCTTCGTTGTGCAGAATCCTCCTTGTCTAGGAGTGATTACAATCCCCTGCCAAATTCCTCTGCCCTCCTCCGCAGCCTGAGTTGGGAAGATCACAGGTACTTCCAAACACTCTGGTTCACCTGAAACATCCCTCCCATTTCCATAGCAAAGCTCTCCGCTACCAGCCCTGTGCGGGGGTGGAGAGGGGAAGGGAGAGGGAGGCAGGGAACCCAGTAACAGCCTTTGGCCAAAAGTCTGTTTGCTCACAGATCACACCCACAAGAGTCACTGCAGACGGAAGTGGGGAATGTCTGCATGACATGCTCACAAACTTCCCTGGCTCCACACTCTCTCGCTCAGTTTCTGCCTAGCGCTCTCCCTCCCAGCTGCTCCTGGATTATCCCAGTTGCTCTCAATATGGGGAACATAACTTGTGTTCCCCAGGCACCTGGGAGATTCAGACACTCGTTCAGACGCTCGTTCAGCAGGAAACCTTCGCTAAAGAAAGAGTAAGTATGCTCGCTTTTACTTAGGACTGGGTTTAAAGCCTTGCTGCTGCTTTCCCCCTTTGCGGTGCACCAGCAGAGACTGGGCTAGTAACCCAGCCTGTCTCAGGACACCCAGGGGCTGCTTTCGGGCTTAGCAAATATGAATTCTGCCTGGTTTTGCATGAGGCTGGACAGCTGTGAACAAGAGCAAGGTAGGGCAAGGGCCAGAGTGGGAATTCTGGAGGGCGAGCGGCTGCATATTGTTGCCTCCCCTATGCAACAGTGATTTATACCATTTTATTTTAGAAATGAAAACTCCATGGCACTTGTGGGGGACAGTGAAACAGCTGCCCTTCCTTTTCCCCGAGATTTTTTTATTTGTCGCTTCTTAAGACCTCCGGCACCGACTCATCAGCGGATAAGAATGTCAGTGACTGCAGGCACCAGCATCAGAGCTGGTTTAGAGGGGAACGCTCCAAATCCAGGCAGCTTGAATTACTGGATGCATGCTGTGCTTTTTTGTTTAACCCCTAAAGGGAAACCATTCCAGATGCATCCCCTTGAGGGACTTTTGCTGCTGATTTCCCTGCAAGGTGCCCTGACATGAGGGTGATGGGCAACAGCATAAAACCCAAATGAGGGCAGTGCCAATCCGAGTCTGCAGCCTGCGCTTACCAAATATTGCCCACCTCTGCAGTCATGCCAGCTCGTTCAGTCCCCCTGGCATTGTCTGTGCTGCTGCTTGCTCGAGAAGTGGAATCTGCAAAGGGCTCTGCCCCAAATGTGAGCTCTGGGCTGCAGCTGGGGTGTTAGCTTTGTCAAGCGCTGCAATTTCTCTCCCCATCGCTGTCTGAAGATGCAAATGGCAATGCTGTGAGAGCAGGGACATGAATCGCCCCCGCTCTGGGATGCTGTCCCCCAACCCCTGTTGGTCTGCTGCGGCCTGCTTTCCCTCTCCTTCATACCAGTGTAGAGCAGGTAACAGCATTCAGGGGAGTTGCTTAGGACTACCACAGATATAAATGAGAGGAGAATTTAGACCCACCAGAGCTGGCCACAAGCTTACAGTAGAAAGGTTGAACCATGCCAGGTGTCAAGTACCTTCCCCTCCCCCTGACATCCCTGGGTTATGTTGCCTTCACTATGGGGTCTCCACTCCAGCCCCTTGCAGGTGACAGTTTGGTCCTCAGAGCGTTCATGCTGCCATTTGGCTAGAAGAGCTAAAACAGCTCACGAGTCCCTGCTCGATGCATGTTAGATCATTGCCACCATGCGTGTTCACAGCTGTGTTTGTGATGCAGGTACTAAGCAGGTAGGACGGAGGTTTTGAAGGATGACATAGGGCTGGCACAAAGAGGAAAATAAAAGTGGGTGGGTATGGGTCTGGGTGAGCCCTTGGGGGATCCACCCCTCCCCACCCTGAAGGCTGTTGGAAGGCCATCCCCACTAGATCTATCTGCAAGCTGCCCCCTCTGTTATCTGCACAGCGCTGGAGATAAACTCTTGAGCATTTAGTTATGCAAAGGTAAGTACACAACACAAAGAAAAGCCAACAAGTGCTGCAGAGAAGCAATTAACATTCTTGCAAGCTGATTATAGACATTTATTGGGGAAGGATGCAGGATGGCCAACTCTCGCTTTCCCCTTGATTTCTGAGGAATTTGCTCCCTGCTAGCTTTGATCTCAGTGTTTTATTTCTTTGTAGACAAGAGAGCAAGAAAAAACTGAGCAGCTTCTTTGGCATTGAATCAGGACAGGAGAGAGAGATCACCACAGACAAAATACTGCAGTATATTCCAGGCAAGGCAAGTACCGACACATCCAGTCCTCATGTTCTCGGGAAGGTGTTCTGGCCCGCTGTAGGGCTTACCTATGCGTGGGAACCTGTGTACGCAAGGCGGATAAGGGTTTCTGTGTGAGGGGGACCAAACGCACAGATGGCTTCAGTCCCAGCTCCTGGGGGTTGCCTGCTCTGGGATTCTGGTGCAGCCACCTCTGCGTGGGGACTGGGAAGCCTTGCCATCAACCTGACCCATCTGGAATAGGGGTGTGGGGCTGGGAGCGAGGGAGGCAGGCCGGCTGGGAATGTATTGCTCTTCCTTTGCTGCTCTTGTTTCTGGGCAGAGCAAGAACAGGGGGAAAATTATAGAGAACACACAAAAGAGAGGATGATTCATTCCCACGCTGGAATGAGAGGCAGCACCCAGGCCATTAGCAATAAGCCTGGGGAAGGTGAGAAGCAGAAGGAAGTCTGTCCTTGGCATGCCACCCAGCCCTGTTTCCTTAGCTTCCGAGCCCTGGCGTGTTTGTGTTATGACAGCATCCTGAGGCCCCACAACGATGTCTCCCCATTGCAGGGGGGCTCCTATGAGAGCTAGTCCCTGACCCCATAGAGCTGAGTGTGTCAAAAGGCAGGACAGGCCCAGGGCAGGGAAAACGGAGCTGCAGGGGAAACGGTCTCTCCCCTCACGCCGCACAGCAGGTCAGAAGAAATGTTGGGAACAAAAGTGAGGACTCGCAGGCTCCAGGCCAGACCTCTGCTAGACAGGTGCATTGTAATGAGGTGGTGCAGGGAATCATAGGTGCAAGGTAGGGAGAGGCACAGGGGGGCATGTGCCTCCCCCAACATGACCGTCCCCACTGCTGACACCGCCTGCGGGTACTCGCCAACTCCATCCCCGCTGGTGGTGGCTTCTGCGGGTGCCCCCCCCGAGTCAAGAGGCACCAGTTGTCTATGCAGGGGATGCAAATCCCTGTCTGTCCCAGGCCCTCCACTGGCCTTCAATGGGTTCTGGGCAGAGCAGCATGAAGCCCTGGGCAACCCCAGGCAGGGGTGGAGAGCTGAATCTCCCCACCCACAAACACTTGGCTGCTTTGGCACTTCCCAGCAAAGAGCTCTTTTGCATGGCCCGGTCCTTTCTCATCCAGCGGAGCTCTTTATATCCAGAGTGATTTTCCCCTTTAATCGTGGGGGAGTTGCATCACCTTGCATTGTGGGGTCCTGGAGGCTAGGGCTCTTGGGCAATGGACAGTCTTTCATAGGACAGGGAGGCCCTATGGAAGACCTTCCCAGTGCTGGATCATGTGGCCTTGGGCAATTCACATGTGCCATATCAGTCAGATCAGCATTGGGAAGTGGCCTGAGCTGTACAGATGAACAGCCCCAGAGAAGGGCTCAGTGCTATGACTAAGCTGCCCATTGTTTGTAAATGAGATTAACAGGCAGGCAGCAGGAATTAACAAAGGAGATAGTTCCTGGGAGAGTTCCCAAAGACAGCAGGATCAGGGCTGAAGTTTGGATACCTCTGACTTCCATGGTGCTTCCTCCAAGGAGTCAAGAAGAATAATAGCCATGCTAGCAGATGGGAAAAATGCAGCTCGCAAATGGTGCCAGATGCCAGGCCAACAGTGTGTGTGTAAATGCACTGGCCAAATGATTGCTCTTGGTACTCTCTGTGTAGCCACAGTGCCCAAAGGCCCCAGGCCTGGCCCAGGACCCCACAGTGCAAAGTGATGCACAACGGCAGAACAAAGTCCTGTTCCCTGCCCCAAGCACCGCTGGGTGGCTGATCCACACAGTTGAGCTGCCCGCTCCCAGCCGGTAACACCTTAGCATCTGCTAATGCCAGGCCTTGGATGCAAAGAGAGACAAAGAGCCAGAAGAAGGGTCACACACACATTATTCACCCAGGAGGTACCAGGACAACATGGGACCACTTGCTTTATATTTTTTGCAATTCCATGTCTTGGGTCAAATCAGTTCCAAATTCTGTCGATTTAGTAGAGGTCAGTTGTTCAAGTCTGCGTGGCGCTACCACCAGCAAGCATCCTCTTTCCCGGACTCTTCAGCCTGGGACTTCAGATACTCCCAAATCCATGGCAGGCATCCGAAGTACAAGCCCCAAGGGCATGAGGCCTTGGAGTTCAGTTGCCCCCTAGTCTCACTTGCCCGTGGCCAAAAGGCCGAAGGAGCAAGGTAGACAGAAAGCCTGAGAACAATCCCCCATCACCATAAATTGTGTAGCTGAGCCCCTCCCACTGGATAGCATTTGTAGACTCTTGCAGGGGTCAGCCTGTCTGCGGTGCAATGGGCAGGTCTCCCCCCTCCACTACACCAGGTCATTCAAGGCTCAGAAGAAGGGGATCTCCCCTGTTGGGTCAGTAAAACCATCTGGGCCAGAAACTTTGATCGTGGCATCTCCCCTGCTGTGGAACTCCTTCCTGAGAGGGAAGTACCTTGGGCCTTGGGGCTTGGAGATCAAATACCGTGCTCTGCTACAGACCTCTCGTGTGACCTCGAGTGAGTCATTCAGCCCAGATCCTCACTGGTGTGTAGGCACCTTGCTTCTCCTTAGTGGCCTACATACCTGTGAGGATCTGGGCCTGTCAAAGACTGGGTGATGCTCAGATGTGGCACCACTGGGGCGGCTGGCACGTCGGTGTCATGGACGCTATAAGCTCCGAGTCAGGTTTCTTTCACCTCCGTGCCCGTGAGCTCCACTGCAGGTGGGAGGTAACGCAGGAGCTGGAATGAGTGACTTTTCTCCACGCCAGGGACATGTGAGAGTCCTGCCCCAAGGCCCCTTGCTTACAAAACAGACTCCTCGGTGCTTTGCTGTTGATTTCCTCCATCCTGGGGCCGCAGGGACTGTACTTCCCATCCCAGTTATCCCGGAGTCAAAACAAGAGGGAGGGGGAAGGGGAGGGGGGGATGATCAAGGAGCCAATCCTTTCCCTTGCTCCTTCTATTATTAAACAGCAGCATCCAGCCCCCCTGGGCACAGCACTTGCAAGGGTGACATCCTTCGTGATTCAGGGGCAAGTCACTGATGTTCCACCAAGGACGTGGAGGGGCGGAGGGAGGTTACCTAGTAACTCACCCTACCTGTTGGATGAGACAAGGGCGATAGAGAGATTGAACATGTCAGAGCACTTGCACTGCAAGACCTGCCAAGCTGCATGAGGAACTAGGTTTCATTCTCTCTGGGATGCATCGGGCTGGACGGAAATGCCGAGTTAATCAGGGAGGGGGTGTAGGCTGCCACCCCTGGATCAGTCCAGGGGAAATAACAGCTAGCTGATGAGAATGACAAAAGGGTGGCAACGCCTAAAACCTGGGCTAAAATATATTCCCATGGGTCCAGGCTGAGCATCACCCACGCGACAGGGAGGTGCAATACTCGCCTACCCCTGTGATGGTGGAAGAACCTAACTGGAGTAGGCGAGGAATTGGTTCTCACTCATCCCAGCTCTCACGCTCACTCCCTGTGAGGTTTTGCCCAAGTGACCTTGAGCCTGAGATTCGCAGGGATCTGCACGGAAAACAGGCCTCTTTGGGCCCGCTCATTGTCCTTTGTCACCCGGTGCAAAACAGTTCATGTGCTACCAGATCAGAATGGGAGTGTTTGGCACCGAAGCAAAATAAGAGCCTCAGCAGCTAGGCAATGACAAATGTAACCCCATGCATCAATTCTAGGGTGGACATCATAGAGGACAGTCCCATTGTCCTTGGTCCTCTATTGATATGAAACTCGACGTCTTTATGTCCTCTATTTTTCTCTTCAAGAGAAGAGAAAAATAGAGGACATAAAGGCGTCGGGTTTTGTATCAATAGAGGACCGAGTAGCAGAAAACCAGAATGTCCTCTATGATGGCCATCCTAATCGACTCCCTTATTGGTAACATAGGGAAAGCCTTGCCTCCTTCCCAGAGGTGGTGATTAGCTGCTTCACACCGGCCTAGTGGTGAAGGCTTATCAGCGACTTGTGAGCACTTTGGACGTGAAAATTCGAAGCAGTGTTAATTATCCTCTATACCCTGAGCTGTAGGAACTGGTTCCCCTCCCTCACCTAATATATGTTAGAGTACCGTGTGTGGGATCTATGCTGGAGGTTTTAAAGGGTGCTAGGGTGTGTTAAAGAAAAACACCTTTTATCCTGCACCAGCCATGTTTAACCCCAAGTTGCTGAATTACATTGATAACAAGCATCGGAAGGTAGAACATGGCTCAGATAGAAGACGCACATTTTTTTGGGAAAAAATATATTTCTCTCTCTATATGTAGTTATATACATATACATCTTTGAGCAAAAGCTGGTCTTCACACACCTTACACCACATTTAAAGCTCACACAACCGTTACAATAAATGCAGTCATGGCCCCGTGCACCCGTCCGCACTCTGCAGCCCTTTCCCTAACAGGCACATGCTGTGGTCCTGCTAGCTGTGACACCTGGGAGTGGAAGAGGGGCAGTGTCCTTGTCACTTATGTCCTGATGGCCTCTGATTACATCTGGGTATGGCAGCTGCTACAAAAAATGGTGCTGGCCCTGGGTGGGGGTCTCTTCAATTGGACAGAGTCTGCTCAGGGGCTACCTGAGGTTCCCTTTGATATGTGATCTGTATGGCTGGTCCTGAGGGTTGTCCCCAGCCATATCCGCCCCTGTGACTGCTGCACCTTGTGCTTCTTGGTTACTGTGTAGGAAGCAGTCTGCCCACTATTTGTCCCCCCTTCTGGGCATGGTGTTAATGATGGGCAATAGAGATGGAAAGTGGTGTCTAGAAGGGCCGGGGGTCTAGAGCTGGGAATTATGGGACTGCTGCTGGCAGACCTCTTGGACTTGCCACCTGCAGTTCTGAACTCAGTGCACAGGGGGTGGGTTACGGAGAAGCTCAGGCTTTGGCTGTGAAGGTCAGCCGAGCTTCTGGGGTCAGGCTGGACTGCTCTCAGGGGGGTCCAACTTAGAGGCTTCAGTATCGGGGTAGGCAATTGGCTGTGCCAAATTTTGTCAGCTGTTTCAATTCAACACTTTTTCGACTCATTTTGAGCTTGAAACAGCAAAATCGAATCAAAACGAAGGGCTTCAAAACAGTCTCGAAACCAAACAAGCTAGTCAAAACGTTTTGAAATTTTCAAAACATTTCGAGTTTCGAAGCAGCCAGCAGTGAGGTGGTGGGAGACAGGGGAGAACCAGGGCTGCGCCACCCAGCTGCGGGAAGCCGATCACAGCATAGGCCTGGGCTCAGTTCCCCTCCCCAGCGCTGCGATCGGGCTGGGGAAAGGAACTGAGCCCGATCGCTCAGTTCCCCTCCCCAGCGCTAGATGGGGTGGGGGCAGGAAGTCAGCCCAGCTGGGCTGAGTTCCCATCCCCAGCGCTACGATCGTCGAAACAGTGTCGAAACAGCCTCACTGTTTCAACAAGGCAAAACGGAACAGCTGTTTCTCCTTGAAATAAAATTAGAAACAAAACGCTGTCCCGTCCAAACCTCAAAACTCAAGTTGAAACAGAACAGTGCCATTTCGCACAGCTCTAGTAGGCAACCCCCTGCATGGGTGCCAGAGCATGGCATGCAAAGGCATTTTGCTTGGCATGCACACCTAGGGCAGATGGTGGGGAAGGGGCCAGGGCTGTGCTGCCACAACAAGTATGAGGCCCCTTGCAGCTCCCCCGCCATCCGCCCCTAGCATACCAACATCTTACAAGTCAAGGTTGCGGGTGTTTTGGGCACTCTGCCCAAAAACAGTGCTGACCTCTGGATAGATGTTCAACAGCTTTGGGTAGTTAGTAGCTAGGTCAGCATGTAGTAGCCATGTAGACATACCTTGGTCACCTCAATGCCAGCAGGTGCCTAGTCCTGCTTTGAGACACCAGAGTTGGCTGTAGCTTTGGGCCTTGGTCTTCGATGAAGTTAGACCCTTCTGGGTGCTCTAACTTTCCCAACCATGCTCACAGCTCCCGTTGGGCAGGCGTTCAGCTGCTAGGAATGACTGGAACGTGGTAAACCCTTGGCCATGCCTCTGTGCCTGGGAATGACCTCAGGAGGCTCATTACTCCAAGGGCTGCAGAGAGGGGTGCATATAGTGAGCTGTACCAGCTCCTTGCTATGCAAGGAAGATTGTTCTATGCCAGGCCAATTTTTCAGTGGCTTCACAGGTGCCCCCCGGTGCCACTGGGCTGGAAGCATGAGGCAGCCACCAACTATGCTGAGGGAAGATGGAGCGGATAGGATGGTGGCTAAACCTCCAGTTCTCAGGCAGCTTCTCTGCTAGCCAGGACAAGCCTCTGTGGCTGGGTTTGCATTGGGTCAGATGCTTCCCCTCTCAGGAAATGGCATTCTCTCTCTCACACCTGGGTAGCCGATTGTGAATTGATGAGAAAGGCCTGACGGAGTGACAAAGAGGTTTTGTTCCCTACACAGAGGGAGGATTCCTGAGCTGTGACTAGCCAGCCTCCTTCCCTAGAGACAGGGACAAAGGGATCATAGAAATTGCAGATGGACACATGAGATTGGGTTCAAGCCAGTCTGCCACCCTCCCTCTGTGGTCAGGACGGGATGTCTTGTGGTTCTTTGTGCAGTCTGAACTTAGGTGCCCCGTAGAGAACCTGTACCGTCTCAGTTGGCTGCTGCGATGGCTTATTTGTACTCTCGTAGCTCCCAGTTGAGATGAAAGCTCTCTCTCTGGAGCACTGAGAGGCCTTGGGTCTGCTCCTGCCTTTGCCACAGGCCTGCTGGCTAACCTTAGGCAAGTCACTTCCTGTCTCAGTTTCCCCATCCGTACAACAGGGATAGGGGGACTGACCTTCATTATAAAGCACTTTGAGATCCACAGCTGAGAAGTGCTGTACAAGTGTTAGGGATCGTTACCATCCTTATCGGCTCGGCAGCGCTACGCTGGCTAGCACTACGGAAGAAAGAGTCTCGGGGGTCATCATTGACCACAAGATGAACATGAGCCTGCAATGTGATGCTGCGGCTGCCCTTTGGGCGGGGGGCTGGACTCAATGATCTTCCAAGGTCCCTTCCAGCCCTAATGTCTATGAAATCTATGAAACCATGCTAGATGCTGTATAAACACCCTGCACGCGTCTTCACTGGTGAGTTAACACAGAGTATATCGTTGGAGAGTTCCTGTTAACTCAACCACCACCCACCCACACAAATGTCTGGTTTGTACATAACACTGGTGATACCACAACTTCCCTGGCACCGCTCAGATGCAAACAGCAGATCTGAGATAAGTTTCCCTCTAGAGCCACAGACTTGAGCTATCTAAAGGGCAGACAGAACCGTAGCATGATTTGGTTGTATCTGTATTCAGACTGGCATGGCTTGGCTGTCGCTGAACCAGTGCGCTCGAGTCAGGCCTCGATCACATCTGAACTGGCACTGGAGCTCGGGTGCGATCAGCATCAGGGCACTGTTTGGATTTAAGGAAACTGGATTCTTTTCTGGTGCTTTTGTGAGGTTTTAAACCTACTCTGCAGAGAGCCTGCCAGACCAGCCCTTCTCACAAAGCCAGGCCTTTCCGAGGTGTTACTTATTTAGTTTTGATCTTATGCAAACTCCTCACCAAATGGACACAGAACAATTCAGAAGAGAGTGTGAAACTGGACTGGAGCAGCCTGTCTTCCCCTGCTCCCAGCCAGGTGCAGTCTGATCACTGGTCATGTGAGTGAGACCCCTTGAAAGGTCCCCAGGCTGCAGCTTCCCAACAGACAGAAATCCCACGCTTAACCCTTGGCTGAAACCTGCACCAGCAGGGAAGTGCTGCCAAAATTTCATAGATTTCATAGATTTCTAGGGTCAGAAGGGACCTATTAGATCATTGAGTCTGACCCCCTGCTCTGGGTAGGAAAGAGCGCTGGGGTCAAGTGACCCCGGCTAGGAAATTAGACCCCTTTGGATGGTGATCTAGCCCAGATCCTGAAGGAATGGATCCTGGGCTGTGATTCTGACTTAGATCCAGAGGATTGGATGGGGGCTGCAGTTTTAGCTGG
>NW_017729014.1:13956998-13958872 GCF_001723915.1 Gavialis gangeticus
CCAGAGGATTGGATGGGGGCTGCAGTTTTAGCTGGTCTCTGATGGCCTCCCAGGAGAGCTTCTCTTGTGTCCCTTGGCTTGGGCTCTTGTAGCTGATCCTTTTCTCTTGCACCTGCCCCAGCTGGAGGGGAACAGCGGTTGGATGCTAACCTGGGGCTAGCCCAGGTGACACAGTGGCTAGGACATGGGCAATCTGAAAGCATAAATGCATCCACCATCATTACCATGCCTTCAAAGCAAGCTCCATCTGAACTCAGACTGTGTCTGGATGAGAGATTTGTAGCAATGTGCTCATTTTAGCAGCATTTTGTTTTTAGCATTCGTCATAGTGGTCCAGCGCCTAGTTTGGCTGCAATACCACCCGTATACAACAGCCTTCTCTCCATATAATTTATTCCCTTTCCCATACATGATAGATATACCAGAATATGGACCTTCATACCGATACAACTACATCCACACCAGCGGGGGTTGTACCTCCTTGCTCATGCCACTATAAATAGAAGGCTGCATTTTTTTGTGCAGATAAGAGCCAAGGAGCGAGTTGACCAGCCATGAGAAGCACTATGTAGTTTCCTAACATTGGACTTGTTTAGATGAGACCCCAGGTTGTGACCGTGCCGCGTTGCTACTGTTCATCCAAGTAAACTATTCACTGGGGTCCTAGAATGGGGGTGAAGATGAGGTAGGAAATCCAGTTCAGCCTTGAACACAGCCTCTACTCTACGCGGCTCCTTGAGAGCCATCACCCTCGCACTGATACCCGAGGAATGCAAGGACGTCTCAAGGGCATTTTGGGCGGGGTGGCTGGTGCGGTATACAGTAGTGTGTAGCAGTGTGGCGTGTTGAGGACACCGAGCAGAAGGGCAAGCTGTGAAAGGGACGCTGCCAGGTTACAGCTGCTAGACTTGCTAATCTAATTTCTTAGCACTGCTATCATATCAGTGACACCGGAAATTAGTGAGACTGCAGTTAGGGTCAAAATCCAGGAGCCTGCTTTCCCTCCCTGTGCTGGTGTGGGGGTGGTTTGACAGTGACAATTGCTTTGGGTGCCCATCATGCTGGGAGCTTTGTGCTGTTGGGAGGTACAGCCCCTTGCTGCAGCTGGCAGAGCTGCGGAGGGCTGCAGGGCTCCACTGAGAGGCTTTAAGTCTGGTTCATGTCTTCTTGGGCATCTGTTTCTTGTTGCTGACACCTGCGCTTTGGAGTGCAAGCTGGAAATACGGATTCCCCAGCTGGAACCGCTGCGTCTCGCCCTCTTCGGTCATTTTGGACTCGTCCCAATTTGCTGCCTCCTTCTCCTTACAAAAGAGACAGTGAACTCTTTGGAGCTGGGGCCCTCCGTGCTATGTTGTTTGCCTGGAGCCTAGCACAGAAGGGCTCTGGTCCGTATCGGGGACTCCTGGGCTCTGCTCTAATAGAAAGAACATGTTCTCGACATAGTACACATGACTGTGTGGGAATTTCTAGGACTGCAAAGAAAATAAAAATAAAAATAAAGCAGCCAGGCAGGTGAACACCCTGGAAGTGAAAATAAATGGAGTCATATTTAAGCTGTTGTGACAGCAATCCCACTGGGGGCAAAACAGGCCCCGGCCATGTCCCTGCGAGACCTGTACATGGCACATAGTAGATGCCCACTGAACGGGCTTGTTTCCTGAGCACCTTTTATTTTTTTAATTGCTTGCACAGCCAACAAGTGATGATAAGTCAGGCCAGGGTAGCAGCCTTGGAGCACAAATGTAATCTCCCTAATTGGCTTTAGGTGAGCTCATTAATTGGCAGTTAGCAGGTTCCCACCTTCAGTGTCACATTGGTTGGGCGCAGAAAGGGGACAGCTTTGTGGATGAAGGCCCCTGGGGGGGGGGGGGGGT
>NW_017729014.1:13958883-13999897 GCF_001723915.1 Gavialis gangeticus
TTGGGTGGGCGGAGAAAGGGGACAACTTTTTGTATGAAGGCCCCGGGGGGGGGGGGGTGTAGGAGTGGCGGGGTTCAAGGTGTTATCTACATTCAATTAAGCCCTGAAAGGAACCCCCAGCCCTGCAGATAAAGGGATTCAGAAATCATTAGTATCCCCTCCCTCCTTCACCAGTTCCTCTCTACTGGGAGAGCTGTGAAGGCTTGGAGCATCATTCCTGCAGGGTGAGGTCACTGGGTCTGCTTTGTGGCTGCCAGCTCTTCATTTATCCCTGGGCTTTTGCAGCTGTCTCCCTGGCACCAAGTATCGAAAAGGGGCACATGTGGATTAGGCAGGTTCTGGATCAGCTCCGGGAAAGCGCAGGCCAGCTGGGCTCCCTGGCTGGACTGTGGGGGCCGCTTTGTCACTTAACCCCCATGGCATCCATGCTTCGGCTTGTTCTTGGAAATGCTGTTCTGGATAGAAGCCCTTTCTGAGAGGCAGGAGGCAGTCTGCCCACCACCCTCTAATGCCATCATGTGCTTGCTACTAGGACTCCCTGGAAACACGGCTCCGAAACCTGGAGATAAGCGCCTTGCTGGGCGAGCGGGTTACAATTTGCCAAGCCATGCTATCTTGGTATAACACAGGGGTGGGCAATTATTTTGGGCAGAGGGCCGCTTACTGAGTTTTGGCAAGCCATTGAGGGCCGCGTGAGAGGCAGCCCGGGGCAGATTAATATTAATTTTCTAAATTTTTTTAGGGGCCCCGCAGGCTGGATAGAACGGCCCGGCGGGCTGCATCCAGCCCCTGGGCTGCATTTTGCCCACCCCTGGCATAACATAAGGCAGATTTTCCTTCCTTCCTCATGCATCTTTTACAGGACCGGGGCATGGATGTTCCAGGGAACAAACCTGTATCCCTGTCTGATTGCCACTGGTTGAATGCCCCGGCAGCTTATTATTCACTCTTACAATTGGGGGCCTGGGAAGTGTGGGAAGGTGGGCTGCTGTTCCAAATAAAAGCCCTGGTCTGTCTCTAGGGGTGGCACCAGACAGCCCAGATATCTCCTTTGCAGAATGCTTCTCAGGGGATGTGTCTACATGAGATGTTTACTGAGGGACTGACTAATTAGCTTCACAGTAAACATCTCAGTGTCTACACGTGCACCTCTGTTAGGGTGCAGGAAATGAATTCATTCCACAGCAGGATAGTATTTGTAAATACAAATACTTTAGTACTATCTTGCTGTGAAGTTTTTTTTGTGTGCAGCAGTGCATGTGCAGCAGTGGGGCACAAGGGTACCCCCATGCCCCAGCCAGCCCCTCCACAGCACGCAGAGCCCTGTCAGAGCAGTGGATCCCCCAGGCTCCCTGCCAACCAGAGCAGCTCTCTCCTGGCTCAATGTGCTGTGGTCTGGACCCATGTAAACAGTGCACCTGGGAGCTTTCTGGGAGCAACAAACTTCGGAGCAATCAGCTCCGGAGTTTATTTCTGCACATTAATGACATGTTTAGACATGCTCAGAGACTGCAAGCAGCCAATGCTATTCAGACTGCTTTACTCCCTGCTAGAGCACGATCGGATGCTACAGCGATGGGCGCAGCAGCGTAAGAGCCTGAACAGGATGGCCTGCAAACTTCAGGTGCCAGGGCATTGCACAAGAGAGGAATTTCCATTTACCTGGTTCTCAGGGGATGATGCAAGCAATTGCTAAACCCCTCCCTGACATCAGCCTCTCCAGAGCTCTGAGTTTCTCCCTTTATTTTAAGGACGAGGCACTGACAGGAGCTCACCACGGAGTGCATCACAACTGCCTTTGCAGAGAGCAGCCCTGGCCCTCTGTACTAGGCAACTGCTGATAGATCCTTTGACCACCCAAATTCCTCCACATGCCGTTTTTGTCCAAATTCATTGCCAGGCGTGAACAGGAGGGCCCTTGATGACTGACGCGCTTTCTGCTCTTGGTACAATCTCAGTCATTACCAAGTTGTGTGCAGGTAATGCACCAAAGACCTGCCTCTGGTCCAGCTTTTGAGGATGTGCTTCTCAGTAGGAGAATGACTGTGGCTAGCTGGAGCCTGGCTTGTGACTTCCAGAGGCCTCTGATCCCCTCAGCTTGCTACACAAGTCCCCGTGTGTGTCTTGGGCACGGGCTGGAGGGCTAGGAGATGCACATGAGGAGGGAATTTCCCCATAAAGTGACCCTGAGGAGTTTAGAGGAGCTGAAGCCGCAGTGACCCAGCCTGGGTATGTCAGGGTTTGAGCCTAATAAACACGAAATCCTATATCCAGATAGCAGCTGTAAACAGCTCCGGCTGGAGAGGGGAATGTGATTGATCAGCTGGGAGTGCTAAGACTGGGGAGACCTGAACAGAGGGAAACCGAAGGCAGCTTTTGCACAGACTTGTCCAAATTAAAACCACCGGGCTCCGCACGGTTCTGGTGGCTTCTGCTGATGCCTGTGTCAATCAATAGGGCCAGCAGAAGGGCAGCTGAGAAGTTGGGGGATCTCAGATGTAACACTTATTCCTCCCAAACAACCAGACGCTCCTCGTCTAGTTTAAAATATCCTTCTGTACAGGGAGGGACACCTCCCAGCCTGTCCAGAACAGCGGTAATAAAATCCCAGCTCCCCAGCTGGCATGGAGACCTAGCAAACAAACAAGGGACCCGGGGCTCCTCTTTAAAGACAGGTGGCTCGGCTGATGCCTCTGGCAGGTAGAGAGGCTTTCAGGGCCTCATCTGTTATTGCTGCTGTTGTTACAGAACATCACGGCCCAGGACAATCAAAAGGAAAACTTGGACCAACGATTTCCCAGCCTGTTCAAGAAAGGGCGGAGGAAGACGGTCGTGAGGAACCTGGGACAGATCATTTATTACTCCAAGGTCAAATTCAAATTCCAGCACTGCCAGGTGAGCTTTGGTGCATCATCCAGGCATCCGGAGGGCAACTGCCCACTTCTCCCTTGGCTGCACACGTTGTTGCTGCAGCAGGTACTTGTCTGTCTGGCAGGTTATCTTACTCTCCTGCTGGGGTGGTCAAACAGGGGGAAGCAGGATTAAGTCTGTGTTTTGCAGGGCTCATTTGGGAAGCTTGGAGAGGCAGTGGCTGAGGGTAGAGGCTGTCTCTTCAAGACCACGGGGCCCCAAAGCTCATCCCTATGGGACAGCACTTCTGGAATCTCCCTTGAGAATATTCAAGGGCCCGGGTCTGCCGACTGTGGTCTCCCCTGATTCAGACATAGGATATGCTGGCCCCAAGAAGGGTGTCTTTTCTTCTCTCTCGTGTGAGCTGGAGGAGTGTTTGGGTCCCAGACCGCGTGCTGAGGCTCCCTTTGCACCTGTCTTCATCAGATCAGGGGATTTGGCTTTGCATTTGTATTTGGCAGCTGTGCCTGGAGACAGAACAGTTTTTCCTTTGGCCCCTGATTACACGTTTTCCTGGCTTCTGAGCTGGCAGACCCTGGGGCCCTGGATGGACGGACTGTGCTGCCCTGCCTGGGGTGCATAACAGAGTGAAGCTAGGGGATCAAGTCTTCCCTGGGACCAACTTCAAGCTGTCTCTGTCTTGCAGGAGGTGAACGATTGCTACTTGGAGCTGTTCCAGTCCTACCTGTACTTTCAGTCCGTCGGCTCCAATGGACTGACTTATCAGGTGAGGGATCTTTCTGTTCCCATGACACAAAGTAGTGGGAATTGGTGGAGGAGCAGCATGGTCTAATGGTCAGGTCGCTGGGCCTGGCTTCTGTACCTGGGCCCACTGCCAAACTGCTCTGTGACCTCAAGGGATTCACCCCCTGCCCTCTGTCTCTGTCCTGCCTCCCCACTTGGCCCCTCTTCTTGTCCACGTAGAAGGCAGGTCCCTTGGGCAGGGGCTGTCTTGTGGTAGCTACTGCTCTGATAAAGCTTCAGGACCTCGGTGTCCAGCCGTAAGACAAATCAGTGATGATAGGCCAGGGTCTTAGGAAGGCCAAGTGCTGGCAGGCCTCCATGGAAGCTGTCTGTTCTCAGCACTTTCGAAACTCAAGCCACTTAATTTGGTTGCCTGAATATGGGTTTAGGAGCTGAACTTGAGGCTCTTGGTTTGGGTGTGAACTCCACGGTGCTTCTCTTCATGGAAGGAGGAGAGTGTGGAGGAGGAAAGGAGATGATTCCTGAGGACACCCATGCCCCATGGTCATGACAAACTGTTTCGTCATCTTTTGGCAGGGAGCTGCTACTGGATGAAAAAAAAAAAAAGTGTGTTTTATACATCTGTCCATCCGTCCATGCATCTGTCCTTCTGTCCATCAGTCTGTCTATGCATCCGCATGTCCTTAAAAAGAAAGCACTTTCCTTTGATGAATGGGGAAACACAGTTGTGCCAGGGGGGTTGGAAGATATTGGTAGAAGACATTCCTTTTAGAAATGATTTACTGTCTTCTGGGTGACTCGCGGTTAATGGGTTTTGACAGCGCAGCCTCCTGAGTCACTGAACAAACTGAGCTTCAAGCGGAAAGACACACTGTGAAGATTTAGACCGTGTTTAAAGAGCTCTTGTCCGACTTCCTAACAGCCCCTTAGCCTATCAGTGCTAAAGAGTTATAAAAAGGGGACTGCACCTGTACTGGCACCAAGGTCCTACAACTGAATAGTTCTCCGTAAGGATTTGGTTTAGAGAGGGCTTTCATCATAGCATCAGGGCCAGGATGCCCAGGCAAGGCAGCTCACACTTGTCACCATTTTGCTGTTTCTTTCCACTTTGCGCTTAGTTTACACTTTACACTTTCCCTTTCTGTTTGTAACCAGTTTCACTTTTTGGTTCTTTTAAACTGTTCCTGCCCTGCTTGGTCTGGGTGCCCGCCCATGGCAGGAAGCATTGAACACATCACCTTACTTGTGGCAGGCGCTAAAGGCAAAGGTGGAAATGTTGGGGCAGTTGAGCCAATGGGAATTGCCCATAAACAGGGTATTTATTACCCACAGGTTCCTGTCTAAGGCATGACGTGTTAGTTCAATGCAAAGAAGACCCACGCCCATTTGCAGTAGTGTTTTGCAAACGGACCTTCTGAGACAAACAGCCTGGTAGTCCGTGTTTGTTTCAGATTCCCTCTGGAGAGGGGATGTTGGTGATAGAAAGGGACTGAACCTGCTCTAACGGGTGTTTTGCTTCTGCAGGGGCTGCTGCCACTAAAAGAGCTGAGTGTGCTTGAAATTGGAAACGCAAAGAGCGCAGGGCAGGAGGAACATGCCTTCCAGATTACAGGTGAATGACTCTCGGTGCGCTCCAGCTCCATTAGAGATGTGATTCTGGTACCTCGTGGAGGAAGCAGGGTCTAGTGATCCCTGGTCGGATGTGCACTCTTTTCCCAGCTCTGCGACAGAGTTCTTTTAGTTCAGGCCCGTTGCCTCAGTCTTCCCCATCTGTGAAATGGGGATAAGAGCATTCCCTTCCTTCCCTGCCTCGGATGTGTCTGCACAGCATGTGGCACAAATGGACACCTGACTACTCCTCTGGCAGAAATAGCTCTTGTGTCTAATAAGGACAAATGTTCTTTATCCTCAGCTGGTAACATCAGAATGGCAGGAGCACACCTGGACATCAGGAAATCAATGCTGCCTTGCTGCTCCTCTTCCTGTCCCCTGGCCTCACTACCTTTATTTTTGCTCTGAGTCATCTCACAACACTAAACCCTTCCTGGGGTAACAACCTGTCTGTGCAGCATCAGGCTTAGTCATGGCTGGATTACGGCAATCCTGAGCCACTGAGAGCAGTAGTTAAAGCATGAGCTAGACAGAGGTCAGTCAACCGCATAGAGATAGGGAGCTGCCAAAGCTTGCTGGCCTATTGCTCTGGGTATCTATGTGCTCCCATGCCCTGAGCTCGAAAACGAGTTGATTCCCAGCTATGCAGTGAAACGGAAGTCCTTGTAAGACACAGCCTGACGAACGACAGGCGGTGCCGAGAGAGAGCTGGGTTGCGACCACATTCCAGGCCTGATCCCATAATACCCCCGACCAGATCCGTGCAGGGCTGGGATCTGTGCTCACACCCATCTTAGCAGCCGGGTGCAGGGAAGGGTGGACTGGTTCTGCCTGATTTCTAATGCACGTGAGCATTGTGGATTGGAAAATGAGACTCGGGCATTTCTGGGTTTTGGTCGTAGTTAGGGAAGAGGGGTTATAAAGCACCAGAAACGAGAGACATTCAGGGCTGGGTCAGGCCTTTCTCTAGATTAGTCTGGGCCCCTTTGAAAGTGGATTAAGATGATTCAGAGTAAGACTTGTGTGTTCCAGAGTAAGAGTCCATGTCAGAAAAGCTTTGGTGCTTATGGTTCTTACTGAGCCTTAATCCAAATGTGCAGACACAAGCCCCAAAGCTCAGAGGTAGAGTCCTGACCATGCCCAGTTATACTTCAGGGCTGACCTGGCTTGAAGACAGGCCAGCAGAGAGACAGCTTATAAAGGGACTCTTCTCTCCCTGATCTGGAGCACGGCAGTTCTTCCACCAGCAAGCCACGTTTATATGACTTGTTAAACTCACCTGGCTCTTGGAGAGAGGCTGGAACATGTGCACAACTGTCTGGGAAGGGCTCATCCCTTCTAGTGTGCCTGAGAAATAGCTCACATGACATGTAAGCCATGCGATGGGGTCATAGCCTGTGGCTCAAGGTCACTTGTATGGTAAGCTGTCTTGCCCAAGCCTCGGTGCTCAGGTAGAAATGCACGCAAGTGCTATTAACCCCATTTTAAAGATGGGTAGACTGAGGCACAGAGCAGGAAAGTGACTTAACTCAGGTCATTGCAGAAAGCCGATGGCAGGAAACCCAACCTAGGTCTCCTCGGTTGAAAGCCATCTCCCAGCTTGACGTGCTAAGTTCTGTCCCCTCCCCTGTCTCACTATGTGACATTATTAATGCTACCATTGGGTGTGTCGGTCAGACAGTGATTGTGGCTGTACTGCAGTAGGCGCTATGTAAACATACAACAAGAAGCAGTCACTGCCTTACAGTGCATATGATCTAAGGAGCATATAATATGAGTGCCATGTGCCTCAGTTTCACCACTTCTACAATGGACATAACAACACTATCCTGCTTTGCAAGGCTTGTAATTGATACCCATAAAACACACTGAGATCCTTAGATGAAAGACCCTGCCAGAGGGCAAAGTTTCATTGGGGTAATATTTCTTTATTATGACAGCATATTGCACACTCACTTATCTCAGCAATCCTAAAGATCACAAAAGCCACAATCAGAGATCTTTATTTAAAGTGCATCTAATACAGTTTTAATGATGCATCTAGTAAATTATTAATCATAGCATAGGCCAGGCCACTGTCTAGAACCTGGTTATTGACGTCACTCGGATAACATGGAGCTGACTGGTTAGGGGCGTGAGAGAATTTGATGTTCACACTAGCAAACAAACGGAGCTAAAAATATTAGAATCAACAGTGGGTGTGACCATGTCTTCCATCAAGTAGTAATAAACGGCCTGGCACAGATTTTATCCGGTAAAGGATTCAGACAGTAGCTTTGCAGAACCACCAGAAGGTCCGTGCACTTCCGGCAGCAGTCAAGAGGGGAGACACTAATGAAACTGTTTAAAAACTGCAAATAACAGCGGTGAATTTGTCAAATGTTTAGAAGGCAAAGAACACATTTTATTTGGTGGGTGCAAAGTTGTGTTTGCCTTAATGGGAATTTGAGAAGCCAACATTTATGACGGGGGCTAAAAAAATGTAACAATGAGCAGTAAATGGTTGCCCTGATGGAGAAATTTGCTATGGCCTTTCCTACAGGAGCAATGTCATATTTAAAAACGTGCAGTGTTTTTGTAGGTGGCTTTGACAGGACCGTGCCCCAGGGGTGGCTGTGATGCCCCTTGGCGGCCATGTGGCTCCTGCCCCACTCAGCTCCCTGGGGTGCCCTCCTTTTTCCTTTTGTCTGCTATGCCTTGATGAGATTATTTTGTGTTGTAGAAGAGAGGCTGCCCCAGGGTCCCTGGCTGAGCCCGCGCCTGCTTTGGCCAGTGCATGCCTCCTGTACCCAGCTGACCTCCAGCTTACCCTAGATCCATGGACCAACTTGTATGGGCTTCAGCTTTCTTAGCTTTAGCCCACTGGTTACTCTAGCTGTTGAGTGCCAGCCTAGGCCCACTTCTGAGTCAGGCTGATCTGGCCCTTGGTCCATCTTGCTCTGCTTGGGCCCTTGGCCCTTCCCATTCTGTTTTGGCCCTCTTAGCTGGAGCCTGATGGGGCTGAAAATCTGGAGTGCCTCTCAGGCACCCCTGTGTGACCCTCTTCAGTCACTTGGTGGTCTATAACAAAGGTAGCAAAAATTTAAGCACCTGCTTTTAACTCCAAGTCCCCCCTCTGGGTCATCATCATACCACTGCCAAGCCACCTTCCCACTCTCCAGCTCTCTGCATCCTGGGAGCACCTGCCATGACCTGCAGCTCCCACGCCCCACCAGCCTGAACATAACTACACACAGGCCTGGAGAATCCCCATCTAGAAATCACTATCAGTACAACTTTGGGTTTGTGATCTTTGCTAACACAAGCTCCTTTGCCTGCAGCCTGTGGGCTCTGACTGCCGCTAGGGTTCAGGCCCTGGGTTTATATACCTGCAAGCCCTGCCCCCTTTGTCATGTGACTCTCCAATCAAACACAGGATTTTAATGCAGGGCCAGCCTGTGCTCCTGCTGTTGCAGCCCCATGCAGCCAGCCCAGCCAGCTGCCTTCCCCCGAGTCCCTGTTCTAGCGGGTAAATGTGAATATTAACTGCTGGACACTTCCCGATTGATTGTCTTTCTTATAGTTTGGACTGTAAAAATAGCCTCTCCCTGTGATTTCTAATCAGTCTTACTAGGACAAGTCTGGGATCTTTGGATTGTAGGGGAGCCTGTAACAACTCTGGGGACTGAAAAAAGTGATATATTTCTGGCTATGTTAAGTGTCCAACAGGGTGAGTTTGGGCATAATGAATTGGAGCTCATGGTAGAGGCGATATCTGTTATTAGACCAACAAGATTTTTGCAAAAAAAAATTCTTTTTGCATAGCTACATTTTAGCCTGGTGCCATGCTGATGTTGCTACACACAGGCCTGGAGAATCCCGACCTATAAATTACTGTCAGTACAACTTTTTCTCCCAGTAAGCTGATAACATTTGGCCAATGGCATACAAGAGAGAAGCAGTACATCATCAAAACAATGTCGCTTATTGGCTGAACACTATTGCCTAACTCAGGTAGCTCCTGGATTAACCCTTTGGCGCTGGAGGTCGTGCATTCCCCTATGTGTTCAGCTCATCCTCTGTCTTGCACCTGCAGGGCCTCTTCTGAACCCCATTGTGGTGTACTGCTCCAGTGAGTCGGAGATGAAGCACTGGCTTTATCACCTGGAGAAACAGATCCACCTCAATGGAGGAAGCCTCCAGCTGCCCTTTCAGTCCCAGGTCAGTGGCTTGGGCCAGGTTGATCTGGCTACAAACAGGATGAGCTTGGGAGGTTGCATGCGGGGGGTTTAAACAATGTTCGAGGTAACAGTGATTTTCCTCCTGCAGTGATTAAAGAGCACAGAGCTGGGGCAGGGATCGAGAGGCTTCTGACTCTATACCTGTGACCAGCAGACACTTGCCCCCCTTACTTAGCTCAGCCCAGAACTGGTGTCTATCCTGAGACTAGGGATAGAGGCTGAGGCCCGGGCCCCCTCTGCTCCCACTTGCATGCTGGATCACTTTTGCCTGAACCTACTGCCTTGAGCATGGCCATCCCTTAAACCCAGCTCTGCCTTGGCCCCACTTCCAGGCACATTTGCAGCCCATCTTCCTCCTTGCCCTAGAATCCCCTGTCACCATGGGCCAGTGGTTTATTCCCCCTATACTGATAGCTGTGTGGGTTAAAGCAGCTTTAGCCAAGACACGAGTCTGGGAACAAGAGCATGTCCCACCCCCTTCCCCAACACAGCTGATAGTGAGCAGGCCCCTTGGCTGACATGAAGCACAAATAGCAAATGGTGTGATGCAGGGACTTTGCTCGGGGCAGCCCCTTCTGGGCATTCAGGCCCCTTCTGGACCTGGCTTAGTGACTGACAGGTGATAATATTTGGCCCCCTGTAAGACCTCGCAGCCCCTGAGGACATCATGGCCCCTTGCAGACACTGAATTCACCCATGCAGCTCCCTTATGAGACAGGTGATTATCCTCCCTGTTTTGCACAGGGGTAAACTGAGGCACTGGGAGGCTGGGGCAACTTTGCTGAGGTCACATAGGAAGTCAGTGGCAGAGCCAGGCATGGATCCCAGGAGTCCCTTGCCCTAACCAACATGAAAGCACGGCCAGCCATGGGGAATCATAGGAGACGGGGGTGAGCAGCACTACTGCAGTCTGGTTCCTTTCCACTTTCAAGGGGAGCTTTGCCCGTCAGATCAGGGCACAGCTGCACTCACAGCCAGACATCAGATGCCCACGGGAGATAAAATGCCTACTGCAGACTGGCAGGTGCTAGAAAGCCATCCCTCCCATCAGCGGGCTCTGCAAAGGCCCATAAACTTCCCATGTACTACCTGCCCCTCCTCCTGGCACGCCCTTTGTCTGCTCCCAGCATGAATCAAGGGCTGGCAGTGTCTGGCAGGAGGGATCTGAGAGGCCAGGTGCTCACAGTTTCCAGTCTGCCTTTCCCCAGCTGAGCCTGCCTGAATCATGTTCAGCCAGCAATGCTGAAGGAGCAGGGCAGCTCCTGCTACCTGGGTCAGACGGGGAAATAGCCGCCAGCCGTGGCCCTGCCAAGAGCCCCGCGGGCTGTGCTCTCAGTCAGGGCTTGCTGCGGGCCATGATTGTACTAGGCAGGGCCTATCCCTGTTGTGCGAGGCAGCTTTGGGGCTGCACGTGGATGTTCACACCATCAGCTCTGCTTCTGGTAGGGCCTTTTATGTCTCTGTGCTAATTCTGGCTGTGTTATTACCCCCTTTTTTATAACACACAGCCGATGGGGAGAAGGAACAAAGGGCAATTTTACACTTGCTCCAGGGGTGGTGCTTTAATTAGAGTGGCTCCAAGAGTTGCTGTAATTAAAGCTCCTCTATGTCTCCTGTATCAGCATCCCCGCACTTAAAAATGGTGGGGGGGGTGCTTGAACTAAAACTTGTTCGAGGACCTTTAGTTCAAGTGCTCCTACTGCCATTTTGAAGCATGGGGATGCTGATACACGAGGCAGGAGGCTGTTGGAGCCTGGCAATTGCCATGGTCTAGCAGACTCGATTAATGGAGTCTGCTCCGACATGCTGGACTTCCAGCCGTGGCGCTTGTGCACAGATGCCCAAAGAGCTGAAGGGACTTACCTAAGCTCATACAACGAAGCAGCGGAGGGGCTGGGAAGAAAACCCAGAGTCCTGCTTCTCAGTCCCCTCCTGTAAGCACCAGTTCACAATAGACAGGCTGGGAGGTAGGGTGGGTATAGTTAATGCTACTCAGGGTGCGTCTACACATGTGCATTAGCTTATTTTAGTGCACATTAAAGCATTACAATAAAAACATGCTCTTTAGCTAATGTGCATTAAAATAGGCTAATCCACATTTTTTTCTAGTATCTCACACTGAAGGTACTAGATTTAATGTGCATTATTAAAGCGCATTAATTAAATGTGTAGACATGCCCTCAATCCCACAAAGAGAGCTTTAGCCTTGCAAATGGCCTTTTGGTTGATTAGTGTTAGCTCTTATTCTTTACATATTGACATTTATAGCACAGATATACAGGGGTCTTCATAAAAAAAGTTAAAGCCAGATCCTCTTCTACCTAGGAGATGTCTATGTACATTCCTATTCCAGCATCCTTGACTCCCTGAAAAATGGTTAATGTGTCCACTTCTGTGACACAACTTTGCTGGACTTGAAGACTTAAGTCACAAAAAGCAGTGCACCTGTTATATTAAATTTTTTTCAGACCTGCAGAGGATGGAATAGAAATGCAGTGAAATAGGATCCGGTCTCAAACAAGGAGGAACAGATCTTTCGATAGCATGCCAGAAAGGAGCACTTTCTTCCTTGTTCTCAATCAATTTCTATAAGAAACTTAGTGCTATAAGCAGACCTTCTCTGGTCTCCTGTCTCCTTCCCATCACTAGGTAGCTATGGACAGACACTGCTAAGTACTTGCATTTGACTGTGTTGTCACCTGGGATCCCTTCACCTGCAGTTCAAGTTTGCACTTCATTTTGCCTAGCATGAATATATGAGAGATTTCCCAGAGCAAGCCATAAATCTGTGCAGAACTGATGGATGTTAAGGACAAAATGCTTTTTTACTCTTGGAACTGGCCTTCTGTAAATGACTCTTGAGTTCTTGAGTATATAAGTGTATACACACACACATATTATATATATATATTGTAATATGTGTGTGTGTGTGTGTATCAGGGTCAGTATATAAGATATTTAGAAAGAGTAACACTGGCATAACTACATTCAGAGGCAGAGCACATGAGCGAACAGAGATGATGAAGATGTCCTGGATAAACTCCTCAATATCTCCCCAGTAAAACTTCCTGAGTCTGCAGAGCCGGTGGGAGGAAGAGGGTGGCTAGGAGGGCTAGTGCATACCTTGATTTCCTGGGAGACCTCAGGCAAACTCCTTCCTTTCTCCTGGCCTCAGGTTCCCCACCTGTGAAAAGGCGGTGACTGTACATTTGTTTGAGAACAAGGAATGGCCACTGTGAGCTGGGGGTCAAGAGCTGGGGTTCAGTCTGGACTGGGAAGCTTGCTCTCACACCAGGCTTTGCTCTCTTTTGCTTTTGGCCAAGCTTGGACTATTCACTGGGAAACAGAGCCTGCCTCCTGGTGAAACTCTCCACTGGCTGCCATAGCCTGGCAGTGCGTGGTGAAGCTGTTCAGGACCCTGACCATGACTTAGTGTGGCTTGTGAGTGGTCGCTCAGAGCCTCCTAGCACTGCCCTGTTAGACCTAGATGGCTCTGCCCCTTCCCGAGGGCTCATCCCCCTGCCTGGCGCTGGCTCTGATGTGCTTGCCCATTGCTCCCCACCTCTGCAGAACAACTGTAAAGACGGCCCCTTGGGGAAGGAGGAGCTGCGGTGGTCCGTGCAGAACATGCCCGTGCAGGAGTGGAGGGGGACCGAACGCGAATCCCTGGGTGACGTTCTCTGTGTCTCCAAAGTGAGGTTGCAGCATCTGCCTTTCCAGGTAGGGCCCTGGTCTCCAGGGATCTGGTACCTTCACAGTAACGTGGCATGTTGTTACCAGCAAAGTGAGTGGATCAAGTAAATGGGAAAGATCTCTCTCTCTACCCCTATCATCTCAGGGCAGCCAGTATTACCACCCCGTCTCCCTGTACCAGCAGGCTTCTCACATTCATGCATCTCCCAATGTATAAGAGCTGGTCTTCATTCCTGATGCTCCTGGTCTAAAAGTGCCCGCCAGGAAGTCCTGGGTGTGTCTGGGGACCTGCTGTGCCTCTGTGGGCTGACACAACTGGCAGGAGACAATGAAGAGTGCAGAAGAAATAGGGTTGGGGGTTGTGGTCTGAGTCCCTGGTCAAGGCAGGATCATGCCATTCCCAGTAGATCTTTGTCTGACCTGAAGTGCAGGCACAATTCAACACTGGCCATGTAGCTACGCACAGGTTGGAGGGATGGGATGTATGCAGAGGAGGTTTCTGAGCCTGCCGGGCCTTTGTGCTGAGGTGTATGAGTTGTGCTCAAGAGGCAGCCTAAGCCATGGCAAGCCAAGCTTAATTCTCCCCTCTCTGTCCTGCCAGGAGCAGCACGACAGGCTACTGATCCTGTACCCTTCCACACTGGTGATTGTATCGGAAGAGCGCAACGGCCTCTACTTTAAGGCAAGTGCATCTCATGCCCCCATCCCTCCCCGCCCCCTCGTATTTCATTGCCATGAGGCACCAGCCATTCTTCCCGGGTCTTTGCTTTCTCTCCCTCCCCAGAGCTTTGCTTCAACCCCTTTGTGTTGTGACTGGGCCAGCACCATAGCTCAGGGCCGTTGTGAGCCATTTCCCATGGGAACAGCCTTGCCCTTCTGCAAGAGTCCATTGCCAGGGAATTCCAGTGTCTGGGAGGAGATAGCATCTCAATACTTCTTTGTGGTTCGGCTGGTGCAGGGCTGGCTGGGCAGCAACCCAACATGCCTCTCCAGCTTGAGACCAACCTTGCCGAGCCCTCTGCGGCCTCCGCTCACTCACCCGGCATCCGACTGCCTTGAGCTGGCTGGCATCCCTTTAGCCACAGGATCAGCTTGCACTAGCCCTGCTGCTGGGAGCATGTGCTCCTTTGGTGGATAGTGAAGGGTGGAGGAAGGCTGCTGGATTTCATTCTGGGGGAAATCTTCTTTGCAACTACCCTGTGCACTTTCCTGGATACTAAAAGGCGCCACAGAGACCAGATGCATGGTTAAGCACCACGCCTTCTAGCCTGGCTGGCAGAAATGCTGGCCAGAATTGTACTGAAACCAGCATGGGCCCATCTCCCTTGGGGCACCCACCATTGCTAAGGCTGGTGGCTTCTTGTATGTCGAAAGAGCCTGGCACTCCTGGTGTGCCAGCAAAAGAGGAACCAATGGGCGGGGGCGGGGGCACTTCATGCCTCATGGGGGCTTGTGACATTCGCAGACTGCGTTTCCATTGGGATTTCATCACTTCCCCCAGCTGCCCTGTGCCCACAAGACTCCCTAAGTGAGTCAGCTGGCTTGTTTCTATACCTAGGGATTTTGACCAGCTGCATAACTCATGGGTGCTCTCAAGAATTGGGCTGGCTCTTGGGGATGCCTTACTGTCAGAGCAGCTGCAGGAGCAGAGAGCAGCAGGAAACCTCTCTGGGGAAGAGTCCTTGCAGGCTTTGCCCGCTGCCGAGGGAGAAGTCGGTGCCGTTCTAATCAGAGTCCGACCCCCGGCCTCACAGCAACACTGCATTGGTTTGGGATTTCAGTGGAAGGAGTTGGCTCCTCTCTGCAAAGCCTTGTCAGGGAAGAAGGACCAGTAGCAGCAGGTGTGTGGGCTGGGCTGGGCTGGGCTGGGCAGGCCGGCATTTCTGCTCTCTCCCTGACCAAAGGTCTCTTTCTGGGCAGGGAAGACCCGTCTCCCCCAGACAGCACACGGTGTCTCCATTTGGGCCCCGGAGCGAGGGTGGGGACATACTTTGGAAGCCAAGGAAGGAATGAGCAGCCACCAGCATCAGCTGTGAGCATGGGCTACCGCACCGTGCCCCAGGGGCTGGAGAAGGGGGAGGGGTGTGAAGCAAGAAGGAATCTGGCAATAACTCCCCTCCCCGTAAAACCAGTGGCCTGTGTATTTTGGGATCAGCTCAGAGATCTGGGGGTACTTGGCTCGAACCCCCTTTAGGGGCCTGGTTTCCAAAAAGCTCGGGTCTGCACCCTCTGAGAACTGGGCTGCGTTGCAGTCCCCTGGTGCCTCTTGCCCTTGCAAAGCTCAGCCAGCAAAATTGATCTTCATGTCCCCGCTGCTTGTGTCCTCCCTCCCTGCCTCTCTGGCGTTCACTCCCGGCTGTCCAGGCAGGTCGGAGTTGCACACTGGGCTTCGTGCAGCCACAGCGCTGAAGGGCTGTGATTCACAAAGTGGTGACTTCCCCAGACAAGCTGGTGCACAGGATCCTCCCACGGAGGCTTGGGCCGCTTGACCTCCCTTCCCTGAGAGCGGAGGCTCAGGCCGGGGGCCAGGGACTTCAGGTTCTTCTGGCTGGAGCCCGTGGGACGATGTTGTCCCAGAGCAGCAGGGTCTGACTCACCCCGCTGGAAAAAGGCCCCAGGCCTGGGCCTGGCTTTGCAGAAGAGGTGCTGGCTGAACAGGGGAGGAAGTCAGGGATGAAAGGAGAGACCAGCCCTCCCTCCACGGCTCATATGGAGACAGTGATGCTGCCTGGGCTGCCCTTCGGGGAGCTGCTGCTCACCTCCTTTGGAGACAGCAGCTCTGAGCTGAGCCCAGGGGCACAGGGACCTCTGCTCATCCACCTCGTCCCGTGGGCATTGCATACACGAGTAGCCCCCCTGTGCAGTACAGACCTCTGATGGGTACTTCCCCAGTGGCTAAGAGCTAATGTTGCTCCTAGTAGCCTGACGGGCACGTGGGGTTGGGAGAAGGATCCCAGCATGTCTCTGAGCGGTAAAAAGCCTGTCCCCTCCAGCCTCCCTGGCCCTTACTTTCTCTAAAGGCCTCTGTTTCATCTTGCCATGTGGGCCTGTGCAGTTGCCAGCCTGAAGCAGCACCTGTCGGTCAGCTGGCACTGTCTTCTGGATGCACTGCTGGTGCCATGCCACGAGGGGCAGGTGGAGCTGCTGGGAAGGTAGGGCACAGCCCTGCTGTGCTCTGGAGGCAACTGTGTCCAGCCAGCCCTAGCCGCAGGGACAGGCGGTCTCTCATGGAGGATCCTGGGGCCACCCCTTCCCCACCCTCCCACACGGGTGATCTCCACATGGCAGGAATGCCAGGCATGGCTGGGGGTGGCACGGCTTCCCCACACTTGTCCCGGGGCTGAGCCGGCACAGCGGCCATGGGGTCTGCGGTTAAAATGTGCCACTCAGCAGCTCCTTCACAGTGCAGATAGCAGTTGGGGGTGTGGGAGAGCCCCTACAGTCAGGCCAGGCCCTGCTGGGGTATGAACAGCTCCACTCTCACAGCCCCGTCCCTGTCCTGCCACCACCATGCGCATCCTCACAAGCGGGACAATGGAGGGGGGAAATGGTGGCGTGGGGCAATGAACTGTACTTTCCTCTCGGCATTACCCAGGGAGCAGAGCCAGGACTCAGGTGCAAGGGCCTGATTCTGCACCCATAGAAGTCACCGGTGGCACTATCCAAAATCCCTGTTTCTGAGAGACATGGCGAAGCCCAAGGGAGGCAGAGTACTCCTTCTTTCTGTGCCTCCTGGCCCCAGCCCTTGCATTGCTGGGGGGAGCTGGCTTTGCCTCTTAGGAGTTCCCATGCTCCTGACTCCTCTCCCCACTGCTGGGGTCAGGAGCCGCTTGCAGACACCCGTGTTGCCTGCTGCAGGATCTCTCCTCTCGCAAAGCAGCTCATGATGGCAGCAGGCTGAGAATAACCAGGGGCTGAAGGGACAGAGAGCCAGTATCTGGCAGTTCCCCTTCCCAAGGGAGAGGAAAGAAAAGCAAAACATGGTCTCAACCTTTTGCTTTTTCCTAGTTACAGGCCTGGGGGTGGCTGCTCTGTTCGGGTCCAGTTCTGCCTCTGCTGGGTGCCCATGGCAGGGGGAGTTTGGGGCACTACAGAAGCAGGACACAGCCCCTAAATGACAGCCCCAGACTTGTATTGACTCTTGTAAGCAGCTGTCCTGAAAGAACAGCAAATGGGGTGAAAACACTGTCAAGCCACGTGAAGTGCCCATGCCTGCAGTATCCAGATTCCAGCTCTCCTTTTGGGGATCTGTGGGCCAGCTGCCGAGCAAACCCCCCTGGTTTCCCCCACCTGCCTGATAGAGATCATAGCACTTATCAGGCAGTCCGCACCGGGAGAGGATTTACAGTCCTGTCACTGGGGAGTCCTGAGTGTTTTATTTCACTGTCTCTTACCTCGGCTGTGATTGATGTAGGAAAACATCTTGACAGCGACACTTAAAGGCATTTCAAGGCATAGTGCTTCCTACAAACCATAAAAAAGCAGGATAGTAATAATCAGGTGTTACTCTCTTATTATTCTATCAACCAAAGGCTTGGCCAGGGACATTTTTACAAGCTGCCTGGAAAAAGGGGCACTCACAATCGCAAAGAGTGGCAAGGGAGAAAGCAAGGTTTCCACAGGCAAGATCTCAGCAGCAAGCATAGAAATAATTGATACAGGTCAGGCTTGCAGATTAGATTCCTGGCAGATCTTTAAAGGCGACTTGATCTTGGCTCAGATGAAGGGGGCAGGATGGATTGGTTGTTACTATGCTGGTCTGGGGTCCCAGCTTTACCCTCCCTTGTGCCCTTGCTCATGTCTTTTGGGATATGGTTTTCTAAAGGGCCTAAGTGACTTAGGAGCCTAATCACATTTTTGAGCCTGATGTAAAATGCATCTGCACTCTGGAGCTGTTTCTGGCATAACTGTCCTGGCCGAGCTCCCAGTGGAAAGGAAGAAGATGCTGGCAGTGTGGAGGTCTGCGGCTGCCATAGCAGTGCCACCTCCCCAGATGACACCATCTGTGCTGACCAACACGCCTGTGGTCAAGGTCACCACGTCTGCACTGAGCGGGTTTGCCAGCATAGCCACGGGGGTGAGGCGGCATGAACGTTAGGTCCTCACTCCTAACCAACATGGCCAGGCCAGCCACGTTACACTGCAAGCTCTTAGAGCCAAGATCTCTTTGACTTTCCACGAGACTGAGCCACTTTGGAAAAAGGCAACTTAGTCATTTAGGTGCTGTTGAAGATTTTGCTTTTTGTCCCTCGGAGGCTCAGTTCCCATGTGTACAGTGTGGGTGGTAGCGCTTGCTCTCAACCGGTGGAGTTATAAGCCCATTCCTTTCTGCACACAGGGAGAGCTGCCTCTGAATGCAATACAAGTTAAGTTCGAGGAGAACCAGAAAACCTCATTCCTCATAGAAGGTAGGTAACTCACACATACCAAATATTATAGAACCACAGATCATAGAATCACAGAAAATTCGGGTGGGAGGGGACCTCGGGAGGTCACTTCTAGTCCAACCCCCTGCCCAAAGCAGGACCAGCCCCAACTCGATCATCCTAGCCAGGGCTTTGTCCAGCTGGGTTTTAGAAACCTCCCAGGATGGAGAGTCCACCACCCCTCTAGATAACCTGTTCCAGTGCTTTACTACCCTCCTCATGAGACAGTATTTCCTAATATCCAACCTAAACGTCCCTTGCTGCAAGTTGAGCCTGTTGGTCCTTGTTCTGTCACCTGCCCCCACTGAGAACAGCCCAGCTCCATCCTCTTTGAAACCACCCTCCAGGTAGTTGAAGGTTGCTATGAAATCCCTACTCAGTCTTCTCTTCTGCAGACTAAATAAGCCCAGTTCCCTCAGCCTTTCCTCACAAGTCATGTCCCCCAGCCCCCAAACCATTTTTGTTGCCTCCCACTGGACTCTCTCTAATTTGTCCACACCCTTTCAGTACTGGGGGGCCCAAAACTGGACACAGTACTGCAGATGTGGCCTCACCAGTGCTGAATAGAGGGGAATAATCACTTCCCTTGATCTGCTGGCAACGCAACCCAGTATTGCGTTGCAACCTATTAATACAACCCAGTATGCTGTTAGCCTTCTTGGCAACAAGGGCACACTGTTGGCTCATATTCAGCAATATTGCATACAGCATATTTGCCATATTGCATTAGGCAAAGCCAGTATGACTTGTAGGAATGGCATTAATTCTTCTAAAACTTAGGTTCCAAAAGAAGATTTTGCTCCTAGCATTATTTTTATAGCAAAGAAGGGTGGTGGAATTATAAGCCTTAATATGGGCAGACACGTTTGCATCCATTGAACATGCATTTGAGTCATTCCGCACCCGCGGTGAACTATCTGTGTACAGAAATAGTTTCCTGTTACTGCCTGGGAACCAGAACTGGAAAAGGGCTTGAAAAATGGGCTGAAACCGTACAGCTGGGAAATGAAAATTGTTGGCCTAAAATTCACGTTCCCACCTGAGTGACGTACAAGAGTAACCAACCAGCATATATTGTCCACCCAGCCGGTCATTGAAACTGCAATTCAAGGTTTAACTGAAATTTCCCATTTCTAAATACTGATGATAAAAACAGGAAGAAAAAAAATCCAAAAAATGTATATAATTATTTTTCTCCCCTCCTCCCAGCATTGCCCCCTCTGCATCCCCTCCCAACACCTTTAAGGATCTTAAGGTATCCTCAGTTGATTCAGTACAGGGAAGAATGATTGTTATAATTTCTCTGCCTCTTGACAGCCTCCCTTTTAATGAATACTTATATTACTGTGGCATCATTATTTAAGTGACTCTGCTTTGTTTTGTTTCTTTTAAGTGCTGATTTAAGCAAAGCTGCTGCTTGGGTTGATGCGTTTAGAAATGTTTCCTTTTCATTCAAACCCAGCAGCTTAGTGGCTGCATCGCTGCTGAAATCCAAGCACTGACTTTTCTCGGGGAGAAGAACAAGGGGTGGAAGTCAGGCTTGAGCCAGGGCAGTAGCAGTGGCGCTCTATCACCTGGCTGTTTGGGGCATGGGTCTTCTGCTGGCCCTCCACCCAGCAGCCTCCAGATATTGATTTGTGAGGGGAGAAAACATGGCTCATCCACCAGCAGCATTTAGTGTGATTTCTGTTCCTTCTAGGCCGGTTAATAAATTCCATCCGGGTCATCTGCCCCAGCTACGAAGATTACCAGGAGTGGCTCTACTGCCTGAAAACAGCCCAGTTTCGAAATGCAGAATCATCGCTCTCGGGATCAGAAAGCTTCTCAGGATCAAAGCTCCCCCACCTCGGGCAGGTAATAGGCATTGCAAGGCTGCATGGAGATCGATTTGTAATATCTCTCCCGGCCACACCTCGCATGTAATGTGAGAATACCCTGAGGGACGCGACTTTGCTTGGAGCGGCACCCAAAAGCAGGAGAGAAAAGTCTTTGATCACTGCAGATTAGATGCATATCCCTGTATAAATCTAGGGCTCTGTACTCAGAGTGGTCTTGGAAAGAGGGCAGTGGTATGAAGTCGTGTCTCCCTCCCTGTGTCTTGAGGGAGGATAGGAGCCTGCTGTGACCTGCAGCCAAGGGAGACCCTGGCCACAGGTTAGGAGGCTTCTGTGCAATCGTCCTGCTGCAACAGCGCTGTGGTGGTAATGGGGATTTGCGAAGGGAGACAACAAATCCCAGCTCAGCATTTGTAGCGAGAATGTGCTAAGGCCTTGGAAACTGTCTGACTTGACTTCTTCCCTTGCTGGGTGTCTTTTACCTGCTGGATAAAAAACCTGGCCCAGCAGTAGGTGAACAAAAGTCTTTCGCAGCAATGACTGGGCAGTGTCTAACATGCACTGAGCTCGTGGGTCTTTGTCCAACTCCCGATGGCCTGTCACACAGACAGACATTGCTGCTGGCATAAGTGTGGCACTTCTGTTGGCATCCCTGGCAGAAGGTGATTGAATAGGCCATAGCTATTTAATTACTTTCCTGTCTCTAGAAGCTAGCTTCTCAGTCATGCAGGGTACATGCCATAGCCACAGCTGTGTGGACCTATTGGTGGCAGCACAAAGCTCAGTGCAGGATGGAAAACCTGCCTCAGAAGCTGAGTATTAAGCAGTGGACAGGGAGTCCGTGCTGAGCTTCGTGGTGAGGCTGCTAGATTGCAGCCCACAAGCTAGTGTCAGGGAGTCTGCTCTGCCTTGCAGTGACAGCAGTGCAGATGTACTCCCAGTCCAGTAGGTTTGACACCAGAGCCCATGCTGGCCCAGCTGTGTGCAGTGTACATGGCCACTGCCCCCGTGAGCATCCAACCCATTGCCTTTCCCTAGAACCATTTGCTGGGGCCTGAATAGTGCAGACAGCAATAACCCTGTGCCACCTGTGGGCATGGGATGTCCCTGGCCATGGGCAGTCTTTCTCAGGACATGGGTAGGAGAGTAGGGAACAGGTCAGTCTGTGGATGTCACACTACTTCCCATTCACTGTTTTTCTCCCCTACAAATGCTTCAGTTCCCAGGCAGTGGCAGGGGCTCACTCACCTCAGATGGCCGGACAAACTCCTGGACGTCGGGAGGGAAAGTCACCACCTTAACCCACCTCTCCCAGAACAGCGGCTCCCTCCCTGATGGAGGGCCCTTTACCATGATGCCTGAAACCAGAGTGATTGAGGACTTCTTTTCCCCAGGCTATTCCCAGCCTCTGCATGTAAGTGGGGTCTCCTGAGGGCTGGGGCTAAGCATGCAGGGCTGGCTTTGACCTGGCTTAGGAGCATGTGTGCTTGCAGAGCATGGGCAAGAAGAGCTGAATGGCAGTAACTCACCAATGCATGGCCCCGAGGTGGTGTTTATAATACAGCCCCTGTTCAATGGCTCCTGGTGGAAGGGGAGGCATTGAGCTAATGGGAATTGAGAACTTGGGTCATCAGGGCCCCTCATACACCATCATACACCATTGTGAGGCAGGTTCTCCTTTGGGATCGCGGTGGTGAATAGCGTCACAAGAAAGCACTTGGCATGCGTTGGAATTAGCACGTGTGTGTGACATTTTCAACCTACCACTACTTTCAAAGCCTGCCAAAGGCACAAATGGAGGGGTTCCAAGGTCAGGAGAAGCCAGCGTTAAACTGATTCCCCCCATTCACCCATAGGAGCTGAGAGTTGGCCCTTAATAACACAGCATGCTGTTTTTTAGCAAGACACTCTGCCTCCCGTAATGCCTAGGTGGGCCCATGTGCAGCTCTCAGGCAGGTTTCCTATCTCCACTAGTCCCCTACCACCTCCTCTGCATGCCATCCTGGGTGCAGGTCTGGGGAGAAACTAGTATGTCATTAAGCAAACACTAGTTGGTTGGTAAGGAGCATCAGAGCACTAGTCCCCGATGCCCATCTCCTTATGGCCAGAGCATCACTGTCCCATCAGTGCAGTCACCAGGGACTTACTCCATCTCATTCTACATGACTCGAGCAATCGGGTTATCACCCCTTGCCATGGGCATGGGGTCTGCAGTCTGGCCAAGGCCACTGGATGTTGCAGTGGGCATGGGGAGGGACCTTGGTGAGCACTGCCATTCTCATGCTCATGGGGCACATGGGTGGCATGTGTCTGGGGCATGTTACAGAAGCTGACCCAAGGATTTGCCATCTGGTTGCAGTGCCTGGCGAACCCCGGCTGGTCGAAGCAAGAGCTGAAGAGGGGCGGCAGCACCCGCAAGTCCAAGGGCAAATGCGGCCCCTCCACACAGCAGCCCCCGCCAGGCATGCAGGACGCAGAGAGGAATGCATGCCACCTCGCTGCTGAAAACCCCAATGGCGAGCACCTGTGCCCTGTGTACAATGACCCATGCTCTTCACTGAGCTCTGAGCAGCGCCAGGCTCCCCCCCTGCGTCTGGACTTGAGCAGTGTAAGGGCTTGCGCTGCCCGGGAAACCTGATGGTCTGGGTGGGGAGGATTGTCTGGACCAAAGTGGCTCGGGCAGCTTTGGGCACCAGCAAAACCAGCAGCTCCTGCCCTCCAGGCCAGCTCTGCAGTTAATGGGCCGGGTGTCTCTCATGCCACAGCAGTAGACCAAGAGTCAGGGGGGAGTCATGAGTGCCTTAACCTCTCCTGGCAGCCTGTACGATGGGGGCCTGGTCTTGGGAAGAGGGCAGTGGTGCGTTCTGGGTTGTGCATGAGGCCATGCCTTCCTCCCTCTGTCTTGAGGGAGGATAGTAGCCTGCTATGACTTACAGCCAAAGGAGATGCCGTTAGCTCAGACAGATCCTCTTGGTGCTGAGGGTGGTGGTGGAAGGGTCCAGTTGCCCGTGGTGGGCAGTGACTGAGGCAGGGTCTGTTAGTTCAAGTGGCAGGTGGAGTCCTAATTTGGGGAGAGCTCCACTCCCACCTCTGGTAAGCGAGTCACAACACGGGCAGCGGGACACGGCATTGACTCGGGGGCTCTTCCTTTCAGCTCACTCGCTGGAGCCTGGCCGAGAGTCAGCACTCCATGGCATCCAGCTCCTCGGAGAAGATGCCCCTGCCCAAGTCCCCACTGTATGCAGACCCCTACACCCCCAACTCCCCCACGGCACTGAGTCCTGCAGGCTCCGGCTTCCTGGAAGAGGTACAATGCATGCTTAGTGGTAGACCTGTACAGGGCAAGGCACAAGGTCATGTCCATGACTCACCGCATGCAGCTTCTGCTCTGGTTACCCCTCACGGGGCAGGGGCAGGGGTCCTGCCCTCTCTCCTGTTCTGCTGCAATCCTGGGCTAGTCCCAGAGACCAGGGCATCTGGTGCCTAAATCTTTCTGTATACAGCCAAGTTCTCTGGCTGCTAAACCCAGGTCGAAACAGGCCTGGGGCAGGTTTACTTTCTCCCAGTGTGGGCTGACCCAAAAATGAGCAGGCACGGCCTGAGAGCTGGGGGAGAGCAGGCTGCCTTGAGACAGGCGTAGGTCAGCTCAGGAGACTGTTTTCTCCAAAACCCAGGCTTCAGGGCTGGTGCACGAGCCCATGTCGAGGAACCAGCCTCTGCTTCTGCACCTCTCCCATGGGCAGGTGCTGTGATGGAGCCTGCAGCTGCCTGCCACTGTCTTGCTGAGAAGCAGCAAGTTGTCTCTGACCCTTGAGGGTCTTCTGTGACACACTTAGGGCTTGGGTCCCTCTTGTCCTCAGCCAGCCCCTGCCTGGCCTTCTGGAAGCACGTGTTTTTTCATCCCCCTCAGGGGCCGAAGGCTGGCGGACCTGGGCTTGGTCCTTCTCGCCCCTCTAAGGGCAGAGTGTGAACCTGATGGGAGTGTGGTTTTGACCTGCAGCTTAATTGTGCGGCAGAGAAGTAGCTTTAGTGTTGGCAGCTTCCAAGACGGTCTTTGTTCTTCTCTTCAAGTTCCTCAGGTGTCATGGGCAGACCGGCTCAGAGCAGGTGAACGGCTGCCCGCCAGCCCCCGGTCTCCATCACCCGCCACTCCAGCCTTTACGGAGCAGCCACTGGAGAGAATCACCAGCAGCCCAGAGATACAGCGTCCCCGGCCCCTCCTGCAGCCCACTGCTGGGGCGGCCTCCCGATGTCGCCTTCTTCACAAACGCGAGTGCCAACGGCAGGGTGGGGACCGGCGCTGGCTCTGAAAGTGCTGGGAACTCAGGGCGCGGGGCTGAGGCCAGTGGGTTGTGGCCCTGGCTGTGGGGGAGCACTTTGCCCCCAGGGAACAGGGCTCATGAGATATAGAAGCATCTTTTGGCATCACCCTCTCGTGTCCTGTAACGTGGGGTTGAGGGAGATGCTTTGTGGTGGCCGTGGCAGCCCTGGGCATGCAGATTGCTAGAGGCAGCATCCTTGCTATACATAGCAAAGTGGGCCTTGAGAAACAGGCTTCTGACCTTCATATGTGGGCATTGACATTGCAGTCCTTAAATAACCTCAGAATGGGTCTCCCCTCTTCCTCCGTGGCAGCTGTGGACACACCAGAGTCCAGAGACCTCAAGGAACTTGTCCAGCTCCCCTAGAGGCTGTGGCAGGACTGGGAAGTGGGCCCTGGTCTGACTTCCAGGCCAGTGCAGCACTTTTCCCCTGAGACACCCCTAGAGAAGTCCATTTCACCAGCCCGGGTGTTGGGAAGGCTCGAGCGTGACCAAAACAGGATGATAGCGGTCCAGGGGAGCCCCATCATGCCAGAAGGATGGTGACTACAGTGCAGGGCCTTAGGGGTGCAGCGGGACTGAGCCTGGGGCTATGGCTGGGTGCCCCCCAACAGACTGGAGCGGGGAATCTGCTAGGACGGGGAGAACTGCTGCTTCCCACGGGGAAATATCCTGGCATAGACCCTTCATCACTGCATTTCTTTCTTCCCAGGATCCCCCCCGGAGGGAAGAATACCTGGGATCTTCCCTGCAGCTCCCAGGTGAGCCCCAAGGAGGCAGAGGACCTGTCCTGTCTGACGCACGCACGTTCTCCTCTAGCTTGGCCTGGCCCAGCGTGGCCGTCTCCCCCTCCAGCTGTCCCGCTGCTGTCACTCAGCAGATCTCCGAGCAGCTGCCGCGTGCTGCGTAACCCAAGCCCGGAGCGTAATGTCTGCCGCCTTCCGCTCACTCTCCCTGCCTGCCATCTGTCCGTCTCACGCGAGGCTTTGCATTTGAGGCTGGCTTTCCAGAAAAGGCAGTTAGCTATAGTTCCCCCAGAGCTGCCAAGACCCACGATCCCATCAGACCTCGCTTATCCGTTCCCAAGGAAGTTGCAGACCTATGGCTGGGTGATCGCCGGGGGCAAGTACCCTCAGGGCAACACCTCCGCTATGTGTCACTTGGTGTCAAAAGCCGTAGGCACAGAGCATTGCTTTGGGAGGGAGCTGGTCTGTCTAGGGCAGGATCAGGGCTCTGTGGGGCATGCATCCTTGTCACGATATCAGATACCAGATTTCTTGGTGCAGTTTCTGAATGTCCTTGGGAGGGGGGAGATCGGGTTTATGGTATTAAGCCCACAAGAAACCAGGTCATCAGGTCAGTTTTCCTTTCCCAGGCAAAAATGCTGGCGTTTATGACCTGCCTGGGAACAGGCACACGTGGCTGGACTCAGACTACCACGACTATGCCGAACTCCAGAGCTTCCAGAGCGAGCTCAGTTATGACAACCTCTGGGAGGCCGAGGTGAAGGACTTGGGTGTCCGGCAGGGCCTGCCACCGTCCAGCCCTCAGTACTATCATGTCTGAGAGCAGCACACCCCAGCCGTGCTCCTCACCCCTCCACAGCCTGTTCTTCCCTGATCAGCTGGGACAATTCTGGGGTGCATAAAGGGGGAGGAAGGGCCCCTGCTATGACTGTCCGTTTGTGCCGAGGCCTGCGGGCGCCAGGTTCTCTGATCCCGATGGAGGCCACGTTGAACTGTTCCACCACATTTTAGTGTGAGGCCCACAAGCCTGTGGAAAAGACTCTGAATCCCAATGAGGAATGAAGTCCCTGCCTGCTTGCCAACGCATCTGCTGCATGCAGGATCCCTGGGGACAGGAAACCTGCTGTCCAAGCTACTGGAGAATCAGGGCCAAGGGACAGCCATTCTTCTATGCAGCAGAAAAACAGCCAAGGTGCTAGCTGAGTTGCATTGGATCAAAAAACAAATGTGCGCGTGGAAAGGTCAGTGACTCAAAGGCCATAGAAGAGGTTGCTGGAGTGGTGAGTGTCTGTGCAGTATTAGAGCTGTGGAGCGGGACCCTGATTATCTGCCTTTTCATTGGAGTCTTGGTTGGTGATTAGTATTACAGGGCACCTTCATACCTTGAGCCCAGCCAATGAGCCGGATCACCTGCCTGGCTGCACCACGGCCTGTGCAAAGGGACATGGACGCGTGTGGTCTCCACACTCAGTGCTGCTGATGGCTGCACTCCTCACACAGACTCAGGACAAGGGGGACAGCTAGCCATTGAGGTGCAAAGAATCCTTGAGCCCTGCTTGCACTCGCCAAGGCATCTCCTCCTTGCTGGCTACTGCTCCATCTTCCCTGTCAGCACTAGCTCGGATGCCAGGGCATCGAAGGGCATCTAAGAAGGGCATCTAAGCACCTGGCAGACATTGAGAGCGGGACAAAGAGGAAATCTGTTGCCTGAAGCATGCTCGGGGATGGCACCCCAGCCTTCCACCCCTCTGCCCATGACCAAACTGCATCCAACCCGTTCCTGTGAACAGGCAGGGGGAAAGAGGAAATCCTCTTAAAGCAGAACTCAGCAGGACCCTTCTGGTGCTTAAACATCTTCAGCAAAGTTCACATGCTGAACTCCTTCTCCCTAGTCCTCCAGGGCCCTTGCGGGACGGTGCCAACAGGCATCGCTCCAGAGGGGATATAGAGTCTGATCACTCCCCAGCCTCTGCAGTGCAGACAGGCTCACCAGCAAACCAAAGGACTTTCCCTGAGGCCACACAGTCTATTGTTTGCTCCCCAGCAGCCTGTAGCATACTAAGGAACTCTTTTTTTTTTTCCTTTCACTGGTACCCATGAAACAAGCTAGGAGATTGTGGTACTTGAACTCTTTTACAAGGCATCAAACAAAGTTTACACATACGGTTTGAGTGGAATATTTGTATTTAATGTGTAAATGGAGGAGAGTTTCCAATCTATTTAATCTTGTAGCTCTGAACTGCAGCTCACAAGCCCATGCATCTGTGCCGGGTGAGATGGGTGGCTCTTCTAAGCGGTTTTGTTTTATTTCAGGTTCACTTTCATATTGGGAAGGTTTATGTCTAAGAATAACTTAGCCTGGAGAGGATCTATTTATTCAGCACAGATTTGCACTGGGGAATGTCAGAGCACATAGTTTTCTTATGTGCAGCTGCACTCTGGTTTCAGCAAACGTAACACCTTGCAGAGACCATTTTTCCAATCTGGGTTGGGTTTTATTTTTGGGGTTTTTTTTTTCCTTTTTGTACAGCAGAAATTGCCATGAGTTGAAATAACTTCCTGTTGTCTTCTCTGGTTATTTTCCACAAGGTTGTACCATTCTAATAATATGCCTTCCTTCAGAAATGAGTCTCTCTCTTTATTTGTCCTTGCCTGGTTTAACAGAAGAATTGTTTTTTTACCCCTTTATGATGCCACCCCAGCACCTCAAGGACAAAATAACTGTTCCTTCCATCCCAGACTGTGAGTCACTGGGTAAAGGGAGGCTCTTCAAACTGCTGACAGTGTGGAGGGCTCAGGTTGGATCAGTGATTTGCAAACACATTATCTAGGAGCAAACTCTCTAGCGTATTCTTCAGGAGAGAGAGGCTGGAATTTGGAGCTCCAAAGTTTATGGGCTGTTTTTTCCACTCCAGTGTCTCTGGCTGAATGGGGCTTTGCAAGTAGCGGGCAAAGAATTGCTCAATAGATTTTCCTGAAGGACATGACTTTGCCTGCCTGGGAAGTGTGTGGTTATGAGGCTGGGAGGGTCTGTGCTACCTGCACTCCAGCACCGTAGGGAATTCACACTGGGTGATGTTCATCACTGAGCAGATGCCCAGCAAAAGGGCTGAGTGGGTCATGAGTTGTCCAGAGGTCTTTAGCTGGGACTTTGTGCGGTGGTGAAAGTCACTCAAGATGTGCGTTCCCTTTCTCCCTCTTGTTCTCAATCAGCTCTAACACCTCTGAAGTTGCACCAGCCAGCTCTTTGGCAGGGGAAAAATAAAGATGTCAATGGAAGCAGTCCCACCAGAGATTTTCCTCTGAGTAAAATTAACATCCCAGGCCCAGCTGGTGAGAGGGCTGCAAGGCAGGTACTTGGCTAACAACCGAGCTGGGTAGGCAAATGGTTTGTCTATGGACTCTATGACACATCTCAAGTCCTCAAGACAGGGCTGGCGACTTAGATCCAGCCTCGTTTGTGATTCATTTGGGAACAAGACTTTGCAAGATCGATTTGGTCCCCCTGCCTCCCTGATGTGCTGGTTCTTAGGGTAATTTCTCCTCCTCCTGTTGTACTTTCAACTTTGGTTCAGTTTTCCTTTCCTGTGGTTTTCTGTCTGTCCTTTAGCCCTTTGACTCTAAATAAATGTCACCTTTTACCTCATTCTCTTTACAGCGCAGAGGCGCTTCTGTGGGGAACAGAAATGTGGGCCAGGGAGGGGGCCGCCTTCCAAACAGACTGCTCAGCGTTGAAAGAAAGAAGCAGAACGATGTTATGTGCTGGGCGATTTCAGCACTGAAAATTAAGGGGGTTGCAATACTACAGGGCCTAATAGAAACCAGCTGACAAAGAAAGGGATGAATTTGTGTCCTTCCAGATACTAAGGTATTGAAAAGATTCACCAAACTGCACGATAGAGCCAGTTAATTGCTGATGGATAAGGAGCGAGTACCCCCAAAGTGGCTGCATTTCAGTGACAGGATGATCGCTAATGCCTACAACAGGTCCTAGCCTGGGGTTCAGTACCTTGCCCAACAGACAAAACCTCACATTAGGGACGATAGTTGAGAGGTGAGAGCCGCCCACCAAGGGGCCCACGTGGGAACTGGATCCCCCATCCCTCAATTCCCTCGTTCACCTGCTCTGCAAAAGTTGCTCTGGGCAGATTCTGCACTGGTAAAACTGGCTTGGGTGGAGGTGCAGTTGTTTTTTCATCTGAGCTATTTAAAGTGATACAAGTGGTGTAATGGGAGTGCAGTAACCTGGTGCAGCTTATTCCCTGTCCTGTATGGGAATACGTTTGACCGGTAGAAGGATGTTTTATGTTGGTAAAATTTAGAGTGAGGGGGGGCTATGCCACTTGACCTACTCTGGTATAACTATGGTATTACAAAGCCTCGGTAGGTCCTTAAAATGGCTCCAAGACACCATTCCTTGACTTTGGGTAAAGTCAGAGCTATATCCCATCTTTACAACAAAGCCCCCTCTCGTGCCTCCAGTACTACTGGTGCCCCTGAAGGACCCTCCGAGCCTGGTAGTGACTCAGCCTGATGGTGGTTACCTGGCTGGAGCCACCATTGTAGGCTGCAGCTCCACTCACATCGTCCTGTCTTGTGACTGTGTAAACCCAGTGCTCTGGCTCTGGCTCCGACACATTTCTCAGCCAGTCCAAGGTTTATAAATAGATAACTTCTTCAAAGGGATACTAGCTGTCGCCATGCAGAGGGCCCCTAAACTGAAAGCACAGGACCTTTGAAAACACTCCTACCTCCAATCCTACCATCCTCCAAGCCTCCAGCCTGGGTTGCAACAGAGAAAAATGTTTTAAGGAGGTGACCCAGTAACCACAATACAAGGGCAATAGAGTTTGTAGCAAGCCTGCACACGTCCAACTGTTCTGGATCACCTTTTTTAATTTGATCTTGCAATAGTCAGCCCGAGCAAAGGTGGAGCTGTGATTACAGTTGGAAAATATTTGCAGCCAATAATTTATTATGGGACCAAGGCAATCAAAGACATGAGTCCCGGCCCAGCTCCCCAAGCAATCATGAGATTGGGCTGGAAGAACAGGAGTTATTTTTTCTTTTAAACGCATTGGGGTTCTTTCCTTTGATGTGGGGTTTCTGAGCTTTATAAATTGCACTCTGCTTCTACTTTTCAAGGTTTCCTTCCAACAGCCATGAGAAATAGAAACTTACCCCTTTTACCAAGTGGAGATGGTCACATAATCACGTGACTCCGGGAGCACAGGCTTTAAAGACAAAACATCGAACATCAGGAGATTCAGGCTCTCATCATTAGAGTTGGCAGCACTGAAACAACACCCCTGCCCTCTTTCCTGGGAGGTATGCAGCTGGGACCTGCCTCTGAGAGATTTATTTCTTATAAACGTATTTGTGTCTTTTGAAGGTTTTAGGAAATAATTTATGCAAATACATTTTGGCCTTTTGGTTGCTGGCAAACTTCAGCTCTGGCTTCTAATAGTGCTCTTTGTGCTCTGTAATTGGTCAGCCACAATTTACGTTGTCATGTCTCCGTTCTCATTGGATGGTTCCCCAACCCACCAAGACTGCTCTGTAGGGCTATGTGAACTCTCGCTGCGGGCAGATGTGTGCGAGTGCTCACCCGCATGATCCACGTGCCCTGCTCCCGTTCTGACAGCCAGTGTGCTCTGAATCGCACTCTCGCCTGAATGCCCCTGGAGGGTGAATGAAAGGGCCTGGTGAACGCTGTCAAAACCCACGTGCGGCTTTAATTGAAGGGAAGCTCGCCGGCTCGTTTCTGCCGGGGTCCCCCAGGTCTCGTTAGGGTCTGCGCGGCCTGTCAGGCTGCAGTGCACTAAATTACCTTCCCATGGAGAGCTCGGGAGGTTTCTCAGAGAGCTACTGCATTTTAGGTGTGGGGTGGGGGGGAGGAAGCATGATCAGGCACTTATGGGGACTGGGAAAACAGGGCTCCCGGGTTTTGTTTCTAGCTTGGCTACAAACGCCTTGTGTGATGCTTCAAGTCAGTTCAACTCCTTGCGCCTTCTTCATGGGCCAAGCAGGGATGTCTCATTTGGTAGCGGCTGGGGGATTAGTTAATGCCTGTAAGAGGCTCTAAGACCCTTGGTGGCTGGAACTGCAAGGAATAATGCAGAGAGCCCCTTTGCACTGTGTGGTAGAGCCCCTTACCTGCATCCAAGGCAGAGACTGCCAGGTGTGCCACCGGTGCCATTGCTGTAAAGAATGCAAAGCCCACACACAGCCCTCGGGCTGGGGAGGAGTCCGCTGTGCTGACGCCAGGAAGAAGGGAATAGGCATGGATGTGATGGGAAGTTGCTTGCTTTCCTTGGAGAGCGGGCCCTGACTGTGTGAAGCAGGACTAAGAACTGGGCCTTGCCCTCATTCCCAAGCAGCTCAGAGAACTAGGTTGCTGTGACACTGTTGAGATGCCCATTGCTACGGGAGCACATCCCTTTAACTGCAGCCATGGCTGATGGGGCTCCATCAGTGGTTCTTTGTCTTTTTAGACCTGAGGCCCCTTGCAATAGGCCTGGCAGATGCAGCTCTTAGTTTTCACTCCACTTGTGACTACGGAAAAAAAGAATAGCGCAATTCCTTTGTTGCAAAGACCACTGCAGATCAGAATGTTTTTCTCGCTGTAGACTCCTAGTTGAAATCTGCTTTGATCATGGAAATCAGGTTTGCACAGTGCTATCATTGCACGGTACCTTTAGAAGGATCTCGAGGCATCCTGGTTGAAAATCACTGGGATAAATCTACCCCCACCATGAGCATCCTGTCCCGTAGCACTTTGATACGTGCAGCTCACGCCAGGTTGGCTTGACGAACCCACTGTGCGGATCGTTCTCTTTGGACAAGGCACCCAGGGGATGAAAGGACCTGCAGAACTATCTCATGATAGTGCTAGAAGATAACAGTAAAAGCCACCCGTTTTCTGTAGGCAAAGGCTATGGTCAGTGCTCCCCCTGCTGCCCTTTGTAGACCAGCCCTGGAAATCACTGAAGAGCGTGGCTTGTCTAATGGCTGCAAAGCCTCCTGGAATAGGCGGGTGACTCCGAGTGACCTGGCAGCCGTCTCTGCTGGCACCTCTGCTCTGATCCTATTACAGGGAGATTAAATGATAACGAGGAGGCCATTGCTTGGGCCGTTTCTCGCAGGCAGCTTGGTTGGAATATTGATTGCTGCAGCATGGACCATTGCCGGATGGAGGAGACAATGAGGATCTATTCTCATCCGGCGATTGAGTGTTACATTGGATGCCTGAGCCCTTCTGAGCAGGGGCAGGCAGATGAAATACGGAGGTAATTACTGAGCGTGCACCTGTCTGACTTTTTCATGTGCTTGGCAAGATGAGGCATCAGATGAGAGTGCGACGTGTTAGGTTAGGAGGCAGTGTGGGGTCACATGTCTCCCCCTCTCCAGCCAAAGGCACTCTCCTTGGCAGTCACACCGATGCAGCAAGGCCTGGATACACTGGAAAGGTCATTTCTATTGTGGTGGCTCTCCCTGCTGCAGGAGATGGTCGGTTCTGGCTCCATCCTTTAGGATATTAGGGATGTGACTGATCAGTGGAATGGGAGGAAACAGATTAAAGAGTTTAAAAGGTCAGTGATTAAACCAAGCATTAAAATTACAAGCAAGTCCGGGCAGGCGCTCCCTTGGGACGCTGCAGAGACTGCAGCTCTACGAAGCATAACAAAAGCTTCCCAGGACTTTTCCCTACATCCCCATCTCCAGCAGTGGGATTGGTACCATGAAAGGGAGCTCATTTCCCTTTGCATTCGCCACAGGCCTGTAGCTATTTCTCTCCTAAGATACTTATTCCACCCCTCTGCCTTTTCCTGGAGAGAACCAAAGGAGCAGGAAATGCAGGCTCAACCCAACTAGATCAGCTCTTAAGCTCCTGGCTTGTTCTATAGCACCCTTCAGGCAGAGATGCCTTCGTGCTTTGCGGATTAAGAGCAGGTCCTGCAGCATTGAGGTGCTGATTTCATGGGGAGCAAGGCACCTAAATACCTGCAGGGGTGTGAGCCTTAGAGCCTCATCCAAAGCCTACTAATGCAAAGCACTTATAACCACTTAGCGTGACCTCCTGAGTTTCTGGTGCCCAGAGAAGCTTACCCATTGGACTCTGCGATGAGCAGGATTTCACTCAGTAATTGTGCAGAGAGCTTGTGATATGGCTAATGCTATTTTTTTGCTCAGAAATACATCCCAGCTTGACTTAACGACTTCAGATGGACTTCAAACCCATTCCATCCCTGTTCCAAGAGTAAATGACCTGCGACAGGTACAACCTGCGCCCTCTATTTACAACCCTGCTTGGAAGACTCCTCTTGACCGCAGTGGGATTTGGTTCCAGCCTTGAAGGAGCTACCAATTGCTTTTGCTGCCAGAGGAATGGTATCATCTCTGGAATCAAGCCCAGGGACCCTTTGCCATCTCACAGCAACACTGGTTAGAAATGGCAGCACAAGGAACAGGTACCATGCTATGTCATTGTGACGGAGGGAACCCAGGTGGGCACAGCGTAGTGAACTGACTTTAAACACTGTTTAGCTGAGCAGTCTTGCTCTTGCAAAGAACTGCATCTCCTCGCTGTTCTCCATCCTAGCCCCTCTCTTGTTTTTAAGCCCCAGTCTCTGCAATTTATCAGCTCTGCAAGGTGAGGCCCATGCTTTTTCTTTGAAGAGTTTTGCATGCTGGCTTGGGATTTTCAAGGCTGACTAGGAGATTTAGGAACAACTCCTATGCATTTCAAGAGGTAACATGGGGCTCCCCCAACATGTTTTGAATAGTTTCATAGTTTCATAGTTAGTAGGGTTGGAAGGGACCTGAGCAGATCATCAAGTCTGACCCCTGCCATGGCAGGACAGAGTACTGGGGTCAAACGACCCCAGCAAGGTGATTGTCTAGCCTTGTCTTAAAGACCCCCAGGGTAGGAGCCAGCACCACTTCTCTTGGAATTTGGTTCCAGATCCTAGTCGCCCTGACAGTGAAGTTGTGCCTCCTGTTGTCTAGTCTGAAGCTACCCTCTGCCAGCGATAATCGCTGTCGCCCAGGTGGTCGAGCACCCGCACCCCCCTCACCAGGTCGTCTCCCGTGGCCAGCACCAGGTCCAACAAGGCGTCTCCCCTGGTGGGGCTGTGCACCTCCTGGGTTAGATGGAGGTCCTGCATTTGGGCTAGGAACCTACGTGAGCGGTCAGACCTGGCTGACTGCTCTTCCCAGCAGATGTCTGGAAAGTTCAGGTCACCCATGACGACCACGTCCTTTGACCTCACTACCTCTGTGAGCCGACTTAAGAATTCCTGGTCTAGCTCTTCCCCTTGGTGGGGTGGTCTGTAGTAGACCCCCACCGTTAATTCTCTTTCCTCTTGACTGCCTTGTATCCTAACCCAGAGCACTTCTGTGTGCCCCTCCTCTGGTCTGTGCTACCTGGTGAGGATGTGTATTCCTCTTTAATGTAGAGCGCCACACCCCCGCCTTTCCTCCCTGTCCTGTACAGCCTATAGCCCTTGATATTCACCGCCCAGTCGTGCGCTGGGTCCCACCACGTTTCAGTGAGCCCCACTATGTCTGGGTTGGTGTCGGCTAGCAGGAGGGTAAGTTCCTCCTGCATGTTACCCATACTACGAGCATTTGTGTAGAGGCATTTGAGGCCTCTTGAGGATGTGTGCACTAATAGGAAAAGGAGTGGTTTTGAATAGCTCAGATAATAAGAATCAGTGGGCATGTCTACACGTGTGCATTTACTGTGCAGTAACTGAAATTACTGCACAGTAAATATGGCGACTTATGCTGACTTGAGCATAAATTTGATACCTTCATCATGCAGGTATCAAATTTATGCCTGATTAGTTAATGCGCAGTAATGCACGTGTAAATGCCTTACTGCCTGGTAACACTGTGTGTGACAACTGACTTGGGACTAAAGTCAGTCCACACACACAGTGCTACTGGGACTAACTTTAATCCCAAGTCAGGCCACACACAGGGCTAATTCACTTTGATGCCTGCACATGTAGACACTGGTCTATTCCTGCTTACTGCAAAGTAAATTTAAGCCGGCATAAATGCATGTGTAGACACGCCCAGTAAGAACAAGGAGAGGCGGTGCAGATCACAAAGAGCTAGGCTGCTGGTTTTATGGCCCATATGAAAGCCTGCTACTTTATAGCCACCCACTCATGGACTCTGTATCCTAGCTGAGTGGGAAGTCTAAGTGGTACCTAAGGTTTAATACTGCACCACCTTGAGCCTTGTGTCATGCAGACAGAGTGTGCAATGCTGGTGAAGCCATGCTGTTAGCACAGGTGTGACTGATGATACCCGAGGTCCAGAGTCGGGTCCCTGGAATTTTCCTGGGATGTTTCCCATCTGAATCCGCCCAGCCCTTTTTCACGTAAGACAGCAGATAACACTTTGGCAGGAGCCCTGAAGAAGCCGTTCACAAAACCTTTGGAAAAGGGAAGTGGAGAAGCAAATGGGTCACTTTCTAGAGTCATGCAGCAAAGGGCTGAGCCATGCATCAAACCCAAAGTCCTCAGGTCCGACCTGAATTGACTGAGTTCATTCATTGATCACAAGGCCCCAAAAACAGGGGGGTGGAGTGGACAGCATCTGCAGCTGCAAGCCAGTCCATGCAATTCTGGCTCATTGTGAATGGCTTGGAATAGTGTCCTTTTTGAAGGCCTGTATTAGATGAGAGTCCAGCTCAGGTAGGAGACTAGGGTAGGAGCAACCAGATCCACATGGGTAAAACTAGACTCTGCACAACCGGCCTCCCATGCACTGTTGTAGCTCAGCCCAGCCCAAACCTGCTTTGAAAGGTCTGAGGATTACATTCCTTTTCTTTTTTTCCCAATGCCTGGGATCTGGACAGGAGGCTCAAAAAACCGGGTGTGAGAAGAACCTCGTGGTCCAGTGAGACCTTCCCTCTGGCTTCGCTTCAGAGAAGCATCCACATTTCAGCCCCAGACCTAAGCCTACATCTCTGGCATTTCTCCATCTTAAATTAGGGGCTGGTTCACAGACTCATTCATTTATGTATTGTGGACAGCTGAGCAGTGTTTGCTAGCAGAGTAGCTAGCTCTACAGCTTAGGGCAAAAATCAACTGAGTCTCACCCTTGGAAGGAAGGAAATGATGGCTTCTCTTTAGGTTTAGGTTAAAAACAGAGGAGCCAGCAGAGATTATTCTTGCATTAATTGCTCTCCCTGCACAAGCTTCCAGGGCTAAGTGTGGATGTGAGCGCAGGAGCCAAAGCAGATACTGGAGTCTGCTCCATCGAAATGAGCTGCCCCCTCCGCTTTGATTGTTTAAATCAGTGTTATTTACTGGCTCCCAGGAAAGCCTGGGATAATGAAGTAGTCTGATTCCTCCAGCTGTTCCTCCATTACCCACCCACCATGCAGAGGCCTCCATATTCCCACCTGCCACAGTGAATGTGCAGCACAGTTAATGGATTATGGCTGGGTAAACAGTAACCCTACTCACAACTGAATGTTTGAACTCCCTCAGTGCTGCACTGCGCTTGCTCCTTCCTGGGTAGGGGCGAAATTTGTCTGTACAGTTAATCAAGGCTGGAAGCTGGCTTTGCAGCCTCGGTGCTGCAGCAGACCAGGGGACCCCAGGAGCAGAGCTGAGCAGCTGGTGGGGAGTGGGGAGGGCAAGGGTTCCCTGGGGTGTCTGCTACTCTTCTGCTGTGTCACTTGCACCCACCCCAGAGGCTCCCCTACTAGGGCCAATTAGCAACAGGGCAGCTCCAAGCACAGCCTGGCTCAGTCCTCTGCAAGGGGATGCAGGTCCAGGCTGGAGGAGGGTGGCCCTAGCAATGTAGCCAAGGTGCAGGGGGGTGGCGGGGCAGCAAGTCTCCCCTTGTGGCACCTGTGGTCCAGCCTCACCCAAGCACAGCCCCTAAGGGTGCTGCAGCAGTGCCAAGGTGCCCCTGGGTGCTAAGGAGATGGGGTGACCCTGGTCCAGTCTGTACCCAGAGCCCAGCTGTCCCCCTCCGATGGGCATGCTGGGCCACCCTGCTTGGAATCAGCTCAGAGCAGGGAAGCATCCTGTGTGCTATTGCAGTGTCCCCAGTGGCACTTGCCTTGAACACTTTATCTGCCTACGCTGCAGACTTTAGTGTCTTTTCCCCCACAGTTCCCCCTTAGGAGAGTGCTTCTACCCCCATGTTACAGGTGGGAAAACTGAAGCTCAGAGGGGCTTGGAGCTCTGTGTTCACCTGGTGCGTTGTTCAAGGTTTGGTGCGTGAATGACTAGAAAATATCTGCAGCACCCCGGGAATAAATACACGACAGGGTGAAATGGCATAGAAACCATGTGGGAAGCTGCCAAAACCTTTACTCCATTCTCCTTGGCCATTAAACTCCTTTTATTTCTTTACTCTATATACAGCACGTACCCATGGCATTCTCTTTATTTACTGGTAGGCTTCTTGTTGTACCTAAATATCCTATTGCTTTTAGGATATCCAGTACAGACACACACACAGACACACACACTCGCCCCACATTAAACCTCCATTATGCCACGTATTACAAAGAAATATCCAGACAGGATAAGACAGGTAAAGGAACCGTCTCCAAAGAGATGGCTCATCAGCATTAATACATCAGTTATATTCCCCAGAGGTGAGATGGGGGCAGGCTGGACACTGCACATTTGAAGGGCCTGAGTGTGATGGCTGCACCCAGCCTGCTTCCTAGTGAGTTTAAGATCACATTGTGAATGTCCTTAAGTCTAACACCACTGGCTATTTTTGGGAGTCTGGGCTTGGATTGTGAGAGATGATCTAGAAGAGTGACCAGTCGGCATGTGCTTTTATAGAAGGAAACATAAATTAGAGGTGGGGAAAATGAATTAGGTCACCTACGTCAGGGATGGTGACCCAGGGTGGCAGACATGTCACATATTAGCTCCATACCTTCCCCAAGTGCCACTTCAGTTCCCTTCCCCTGCCTGACCTGTTGCTCTGCTTTTAACTCCTGCTCTGTGCTCCCCGCCCAATGTCCTACTCTGCTTCCTGCACCGAGCCCCATGCCTCATCTCCTGCTCTGCTTTCTGCCTCCTTCCCTATCTGCTGCTATGTTGCTTGTCCCCTCCCTGCTCTGCTGTGTGCCACACACAGAGTCTGCTTGTGATGCAGATTGGCAACCCCTGACCTAGGTTATGAACAATATTGGGACTGAGCAGTTAGCACGGCTGCAGAGGGAGCTCACACTGCACTGCTCATTTAATGTTTAATCCACAACAGGAATAGATAAGGGATGATGGTTGGGCAGAGCAGCAATAAACTGGCCTAATTTAGGAAGCACCTGAAAAAAATCCAGGACATTTCCTGTTAGCTGTCTGTCCCCTGAGGACAGGACTGGGCTTTATGATATAATTAATGAACTATTCAGCCTGGCTTTGAACAGCTGCTGCACCTGATGGACCAAGGGGGGCTGTGGGGGCTGGGTCTCTTAGCTCTGGAAGTCTTCAGCTCAGTCCCTCGACTGTGGTGGGGAAAGAAAAGAAATGCCTCCTGACCCTGCTAGTCAAAGTTCAAGCAGGAACAAAGTCTGAAGCTTGGCATCAGTTTAGAAGGACGGCATCTGCAACAGCGCCTTTTCTCAGACGCGGTAAGGAGAAGTGGGCTCATACATGCCTCCTCTCCTTGGGCAGAGAGCCTCCATTCCTGAGTGCGTGGTGGTCCATTAGGAGGGGGCAGCCACAACCCGTGACCTCCCAGTGGGCCTGGGTGGATTAATGTGACTAACCCACGGCACTCAGAGCCTTCCCTCTTCTTTGCCTTGTCTTGACTACTTCCATCCTCCTCTGAACCTTTGGTTCTCCCTTGTGTTGCCTCCAGCCTACGTTTTGAAGACCCTTTCCACCCCGACAGGGAAAAAAGGCCTGAGCCTCTCAGTCAGCGAACAAGGGAGCAGCTGGGGAAATGGAGGGGAAAGAAATGGGTGATATTTCCTGCCTGTTCCTTATTCCTACCAGGTCTCATTGCCTTCCAGACAGCCCCTCTCCCACATAGTTGGACATTGGACATCCCCTTTCTCAATCTCCATCCTGCTTACTTGTTTCAGTACGTCCTGCTGTGGTGGACACAGCAGAAGGGGTCTCCAACCCTTTGTCTTTGCCCTGGTCGGCCCCGAGGGCTGTGTTACCTATCTGAAAGCCTGTGCCTGAACGCTATTTATGCTCACAGAATTAAATTAAAGCAATGTTTTTTTGCAAAGATCTAGTTGGTCTAATAAAAGATATCACCTCTACCATGAGTTCTGATTCATTTATGCCCACAGCTGTTCAGTATCTTCCCTTCCTTCCGGGTCTCTGGTGTTTCTCCAGCACAGCCTCAAACCTCTCCTAATTGGAGACCACTCCTCGCACCAGCCCCTTGATGTGCTGTTTCTGCAGCCCCAATCCATGCAGCATAAAAGAGCTAAATACTACCTTCCCCTTCAGGACACCTATAGCCCTACACTTTAGATGTCTGAATAGTGCCAAGGCCTTCTGCACCCACCGCACTTCACAGCCCCGATGTGTCAGGGACTGGGAGACCTCAGGCAGTGAAGTCAGTAAGCATGAGGCTCTAGAGACCCTTTTCTGCTTCCCTGAAATGCACCCTAGGAATAAACACAGTGACTTTTAGCAGTGAAATCCAAGAGGCTGAGCTCCCTGCCATGATCCCAGCCATTCCCGGGAAGGCTCAGCTCTGCTGAGCAGCTGCCCTGCTAGGCTCACTTGGATGCAGTCCTGATTTCTCAGCCTGAGCCTGGCCAGGGTTTAATAACCGATGTGAAATCTGCTACCAAGGACCTGTTTAGATGGAGATTCTGTCCTTCCCAGCCCCTCTCCCCATCTCAGACATTTTCCCCACAATAGAAACCCCTATTTCTTTTGCTATCTTCAGTGCTCCAACCCCCACTTTTTAGCCAGGGAGCACACAGATCCTCCTGAGCATGGCTGGTGTGCGCGCGCAGCTACTTAAAGAATCATAGAAGATAGTATGGCTGTGCAAGACATGTCCTTAGAGAGAAAGCAGAGCAGAGCCGGCATTCACTGGGCCTGATTCTTCTCAGTGCAGTTACGTAATGCCTGTAACATCCGCAGATGAAATGGCAGGTTTCACTGCAGGGATCCTGCTTCCCAGAGCAGTCTACTCCAGCTTGCCAGTGCGTCCAGTGGAGATGTGGTACTGGGATCCAGGCTGCCAGCGGTCTTCTTGCTAAGAATGGGGTACAGGGAGCAACTTCTCTTGGGATCTTCCTTACCTGCCCATGGAGGGGTGTCTCTGGCTGCAAGTGCATTTAGGTTCTCGGCTCCTTTTCCACAGCCTGCCGTCTGAAATAGCGGATGGCGGAGAGGGTACCGAAGCTGGCCAGGAACACTGCAAAAGTCCCCACATTGGCAAAGTGAATTCAGAAGCTTTTCCCAAAACCCGCGGTTAAGACTTTCTTACAGCAAACTTGTTTCCAAACCAGAGTTTCAGGACACAGGCGTCTGCAGGTTGTGCTCTCTCTGCCCCACCGCAGCCATCATTTCTGTCTGG